>NC_133139.1:28361875-28961875 GCF_048418815.1 Hemitrygon akajei
GAAGGAGTGGTGGGTTGATATTGAAGGAATGGGGGTGATATTGAAGGAGTGTGGGTTTGATATTGAGGAGAAGGGGAGTTGTTGTGATATTGAAGGAGTGAGGGGTGATATTGAAGGAGTGGGGGTGATATTGAAGGAGTGGGGGGAGTGGTGATATTGAAGGAGTGGGGGTTTGATATTGAAGGAGTGGGGGGGTGATATAGAAGGAGTGGGGGTTTGATATTGAAGGGAGTGGGGGTGGATATTGAAGAGTGGGGGGAGTGGTGATATTGAAGGAATGGGGGTGATATTGAAGGAGTGGGGGGGTGATATTGAAGGAGTGGGGGTTTGATATTGATGGAGTGGGGGTTTGATATTGAAGGAGTGGGGGGTTGATATTGAAGGAGTGGGGGGGTGATATTGAAGGAGTGGGGGGAGTGGTGATATTGAAGGAATGGGGGGTTTGATATTGAAGGAGTGCGGGGTGATATTGAAGGAGGGGGGGTGATATTGAAGGAGTGGGGGTGTTATTTGAAGGAATGGGGGTTTGATATTGAAGGAGTGGGGGGTTGAATATTGAAGGAGTGGGGGGTGATATTGAAGGAGTGGGGGTTTGATATTGAAGGAGTGGGGGTTTGATATTGAAGGAGTGGGGGGTGATATTGAGGAGTGGGGGTTTGATATTGAAGGAGTGGGGGGTTTGATATTGAAGGAGTGGGGGTGATATTGAAGGAGTGGGGGGTGATATTGAAGGAGTGGGGGGTTTGATATTGAAGGATTGGGGGTTTGATATTGAAGGAGTGGGGGGTGATATTGAAGGAGTGGGGGTTGATATTGAAGGAGTGGGGGGTTGATATTGAAGGATGGGGGTGATATTGAAGGAGTGGGGGGTTTGATATTGAAGGAGTGGGGGTTTGATATTGAAGGAGTGGGGGTGATATTGAAGGAGGTGGGGGTTTGATATTGAAGGAGTGGGGGTTTGATATTGAAGGAGTGGGGGGGGTGATATTGAAGGAGGGGGGGGGGGGGGTGATATTGAAGGAGTGGTGGGTGATATTGAAGGAATGGGCGTGATATTGAAGGAGTGGGGGTGATATTGAAGGAGTGGGGGGTTTGATATTGAAGGAATGTGGGTGATATTGAAGGAATGGGGGTGATATTGAAGGAGTGGGGGTGATATTGAAGGAGGGGGGTGATATTGAAGGAGTGGGGGGTTTGATATTGAAGGAATGGGTGTGATATTGAAGGATGGGGGTGATATTGAAGGAGTGGGGGTGATATTGAAGGAGGGGGGTGATATTGAAGGCGTGGGGGGTGATATTGAAGGAATGGGGGGTGATATTGAAGGAGTGGGGGTTTGATATTGAAGGAGTGGGGGTTGATATTGAAGGAGTGGGGGGTGACATTGAAGGAGTGGGGGGTGATATTGAAGGAATGGGGGTGATATTGAAGGAGTGGGGGTTGATATTGAAGGAGAAGGGGTGAAGGGAGTGGTGTGATATTGAAGGAGTGGGGGGTGATATTGAAGGAGTGGGGGTGATATTGAAGGAGTGGGGGGTGTGGTGATATTGAAGGAGTGGGGGTTTGATAGTGAAGGAGTGGGGGGTGATATTGAAGGATGGGGGTTTGATATGAAGGAGTGGGGGGTGATATTGAAGGAGTGGGGGGTGATATTGAAGGAGTGGGGGGTGATATTGAAGAGTGGGGGGAGTGGTGATATTGAAGGAATGGGGGTGATATTGAAGGAGTGGGGGGTGATATTGAAGGAGTGGGGGGAGTGGTGATATTGAAGGAATGGGGGGTTTGATATTGAAGGAGTGCGGGGTGATATTGAAGGAGGGGGGTGATATTGAAGGAGTGGGGGGTGATATTGAAGGAATGGGGTTTGATATTGAAGGAGTGGGGGGTTGAAATATTGAAGGAGTGGGGGGTGATATTGAAGGAGTGGGGGTTTGATATTGAAGGAGTGGGGGGTTTGATATTGAAGGAGTGGGGGTGATATTGAAGGAGTGGGGGTTTGATATTGAAGGAGTGGGGGGTTTGATATTGAAGGAGTGGGGGGTGATATTGAAGGAGTGGGGGTTTGATATTGAAGGATTGGGGGTTTGATATTGAAGGAGTGGGGGGTGATATTGAAGGAGTGGGGTTGATATTGAAGGAGTGGGGGGGGTTGATATTTGAAGGAATTGGGGGTGATATTGAAGGAGTGGGTATTTGATATTGAAGGAGTGGGGGGTTGATATTGAAGGAGTGGGGGGTGATATTGAAGGAGTGGGGGTTTGATATTGAAGGAGTGGGGGGGTGATATTGAAGGAGTGGGGGGTGATATTGAAGGAGTGGTGGGTGATATTGAAGGAATGGGGGTGATATTGAAGGAGTGGGGGTGATATTGAAGGAGTGGGGGTTTGATATTGAAGGAATGGGGGTGATATTGAAGGAATGGGGGTGATATTGAAGGAGTGGGGGTGATATTGAAGGGGGGGTGATATTGAAGGTGTGGGGTTTGATATTGAAGGAATGGGGGTGATATTGAAGGAATGGGGGTGATATTGAAGGAGTGGGGGTGATATTGAAGGAGGGGGGTGATATTGAAGGAGGGGGGTGATATTGAAGGAGTGGGGGGTGATATTGAAGGAATGGGGGTTTGATATTGAAGGAGTGGGGGGTTGAAATATTGAAGGAGTGGGGGGTGATATTGAAGGAGTGGGGGTTTGATATTGAAGGAGTGGGGGGTTTGATATTGAAGGAGTGGGGGGTGATATTGAAGGAGTGGGGGGTTGATATTGAAGGAGTGGGGGGTTTGATATTGAAGGAGTGGGGGGTGATATTGAAGGAGTGGGGGGTTTGATATTGAAGGAGTGGGGGGTGATATTGAAGGAGTGGGGGGTGATATTGAAGGAGTGGGGGGTGATATTGAAGGAATGGGGGTTTGATATTGAAGGAGTGGGGGGGTTGAAATATTGAAGGAGTGGGGGTGATATTGAAGGAGTGGGGGTTTGATATTGAAGGAGTGGGGGGTTTGATATTGAAGGAGTGGGGGTGATATTGAAGGAGTGGGGGTTTGATATTGAAGGAGTGGGGGGGTTTGATATTGAAGGAGTGGGGGGTGATATTGAAGGAGTGGGGGTTTGATATTGAAGGATTGGGGGTTTGATATTGAAGGAGTGGGGGGTGATATTGAAGGAGTGGGGTTGATATTGAAGGAGTGGGGGGTTGATATTGAAGGAATGGGGGTGATATTGAAGGAGTGGGCGTTGATATTGAAGGAGTGGGGGTTTGATATTGAAGGAGTGGGGGGGTGATATTGAAGGAGTGGGGGTTTGATATTGAAGGAGTTGGGGTTTGTTATTGAAGGATTGGGGTTTTGATATTGAAGGAGTGGGGGGTGATATGAAGGAGTGGGGGGTGATATTGAAGGAGTGGGGGGTTGATATTGAAGGAGTGGGGGGTTGATATTGAAGGAATGGGGGGGTTGATATTGGAAGGAATGGGGTTTGATATTGAAGGATTGGGGTTTTGATATTGAAGGAGTGGGTGGTGATATTGAAGGAGTGGGAGGTGATATTGAAGGAGTGGGGGGTTGATATCGAAGGAGTAGCGAGTGGTGATATTGAATGAGTGGGGGCTGATATTGAAGGAGTGGGGGGTGATATTGAAGGATTGGGGGTTTGATATTGAAGGAATGGGGGTGATATTGAAGGAGTGGGGGCTGATATTGAAGGAGTGTGTGGAATGGTTATGTTGAAGGAGTGTTGGTGTGGGGAGAGAGGTGATAATGATACAGCGGGAGAGTGAATGCTTCTGATGTCTATGGAGGGAGCTCACCTATTGAACCGTGGCCAAAGAAGGGTATAAATCCCTGAACATCAGTAGATTGTACAGCTCAAGTTACGTTTTGAGCCTGGTGTGACCTCCACAATCACAGCTTGCCTTCTTCCTTCATCCAGCCATTGGGATTTTCTGTGTGACGTAGCTGACAGATCGACAAGGAAATCTAAAGCTTAATTTAAGCCCATTATTTACTGAAATATAATATTACCGATTATCCAAGAGATTATTTGCACTTCCCAGTTCTCAGATTACTAACCAATCCAATTTGCTTGTTTGAGTTGTGGCACTCCTTTCTACATAAGCCACATCATCTCATATAATCTCCAGCCTGTTCTTTGCCTGTGTGTTAGCATGTTCTTACAAGTCCTGCAAAGTCATACCTTTTCTCCTGCTCACACCATCGCCATCTCCGCATTGTTCCTGTTTGCCTGCATTTTTGAGTTCAGCATTGGTGAAGAGAAAGAGATTTCACTTCCTTGATCGTTGTCATTCTACCGTTTGAGATCTCTGGCTCCACTTCTGCATTCCTGATTTTCATCACAACACCATTGCCTGCAGTGCCGTTTTCTAAACTCTTCCCCTGAACCCCTTTCCCTTTACCTCTTTCTCCACTCATAAAATGCCGTTTAAATCTTGCTCTTCGGCCAAGCTTTTGATTGCTGCTTTTAGTTCAGTGTCATATTTTCTGCTGAAACCTTCAGTGAAGGAATATGTGTTATTTCACTGTGAAAAAGATGCTATATGAACATAGAATGTTATTTAAATGCTATTCTTCATCAATCTTGATCAGTGTTCTGAAGGCACTTTGACAACCGAACTGCACTGTTTCTCCTGTTTTCCACTTGCTCTTTATTTCAAGCTGGATGTTCATCAGAAATTGAGAACTATACACTAACTATACCTTGAATTGTGGAGCCAAGGGTGGGCAGATGGAGCTGAGACCCAGCTTGGCTACAATCTGATCAAATGTCAGAACTAACAGAAGGGGCTTCTTTCCCCACGAGATTATCTTTTTCTCTTAGGAAGTTTGGGACACATTGCCTCTGAAGAAAGGTTATAGAAACATAGAAACATAGAAAATAGGTGCAGGAGTAGGCCATTCAGCCCTTCGAGCCTGCACCACCATTGATGCACCATCAATAACTCACTCTGAGACGTAAGAAGCGAGATATCGGCTTTTATTGACTGGAAGAATGAACAACACTACATCCTGGAGAATGAGGCCGGGCTCAGGCCTCAATCGCCTTTATACAGGGGTCTGTGGGAGGAGCCACAGGAGCAGTCCAGACAGGCGTATGTAGTTCACCACAACCATTCAGTATGATCATGGCTGATCATCCAACTCAGAACCCTATACCTGCTTTCTCTCCATACCCCCAATCCCTTTAGCCATAAGGGCCATATCTAACTTCCTCTTAAATATAGCCAATGAACCAGCCTCAACTGTTTCCTGTGGCAGAGAATTCCACAGATTCACCACTCTCTGTGTGAAGAAGTTTTTCCTCATCTTGGTCCTAAAAGGCTTCCCCCTTTATCCTTAAACAGTGACCCCTCGTTCTGGACTTCCCCAACATCGGAAAACAATCTTCCTGCATCTAGCCTGTCCAATCCCTTTAGATGTTTATTAACGTTTCAATAAGATCCCCCCTCAATCTTCTAAATTCCAGCGAGTATAAGCCTAGTCGATCCAGTCTTTCTTCATATGTAAGTCCTGCCATCCCAGGAATTAATCTGGTGAACCTTCTTTGTACTCCCTCTATGGCAAGAATGTCTTTCCTCAGATTAGGGGACCAAAACTGCACACAATACTCTAGGTGCAGTCTCACCAAGACCTTGTACAACTGCAGTAGAACCTCCCTGCTCCCGTACTTGAATCCTTTTGCTATGAATGCCAACATACCATTTGCCTTTTTCACCGCCTGCTGTACCTGCATGCCCACCTTCAATGACTGGTGTACAATGACACCCAAGTCTCGTTGCACCTCCCCTTTTCCTAATCGGCCGCCATTCAGATAATAATCTGTTGTCCTGTTCTTGCAACCAAAGTAGATAACCTCACATTTATCCACATTAAATTGCATCTGCCATGAATTTGCCCACTCACCTAACCTATCCAAGTCACCCCGCATCCTCTTAGCATCCTCCTCACAGCTAACACCGCCGCCCAGCTTCGTGTCATCCGCAAACTTGGAGATGCTGCATTTAATTCCCTCGTCCTAAATCATTAATATATATTGTAAACAACTGGGGTCCCAGCACTGAGCCTTGCGGTACCCCACTAGTCACTGCATCTGGGTCTTCTGGATGTTGATGGTGGTGGAAACCGCAGTGTCTGCCACCTTTATGGCGTGAGTTACTCGATGTGCTGGACAAATGGGTAGTTAGGGAGACAGAGCATTCCTTCTCCTACTTAAGTGTTACCAGCACATGAACTGTACGTTCTCAGTACCAACCCAATGCTCATTCTCCATCTCAAGGAATCATCCTTCTTCGACTAAGCAGATGTTTGGGCAGCTTGGGATCGTGTTGCACCCATTTCTTAGTCCTTAAAAGGGTGCAACAAAACTTGATTCTGCGTATCAGCATTCCTTGGCCCAGAACAGGTGGAATGAAAATTGGGTTGAGCCACCTCTTGGTCTTCCTCCCCCTCAGCTGTGGAAGCGACTTCTCTTACCTCACAGAACTGAGCAATGAGGAGTCGAGCTATTTATTATCCCAAACCAGCGTTTCAATCTGAAACACCAATTCATCCCCCCCCCCCCCCCCAATAAACATTGCTCAATGCACTGAGTTCCTCAACGGATTGTTTGTCGCTCCAGACTCCAGAATATGCAGGCTTTTTATTTTAGTGTAGAGATATAGTACAGTAACAGGCCATTCCAGGTGAATGAGCCTACACCGCCCAGTTGCACCCTTGCAATCTAAACCTACTAAAATGCACTCTGTGACAAGGAGAATGTAGAAACCTGTAACAGAAGCGGACAGGAATTAAACCCAGCTCACTGGTGCTGCGCTAACTGCTACACTACCATACGGCTGTCTTGAGTCCCCAATTTGCTGCTGTTTACGCACGAGGCCTGGTGTTCCCTATAAACACAGACACCTGAGCTAGCTCACTTCGGGACAGGCCACCATGGCAGGGGCAGGTGAATGTAGGGGCAAGCCCCTGCTGCAATGGCTTTCATCATCCAGTGCATAGCAGATCACAGCTACTCTCTGTGTAACACATCTCTCTTCATCTCCCCTCTGGCTCTCTTGCCGATCAATCTGTGTCCTCTCCTGCCACTGTAAACAATTCCTCTGCCATTATCTAGCTGTTACCCTGAATAATCCTGAACATTTCAATCTCCTAGCTTTATTTTATGATTTAGATTATTGTTGTTAGTACTAAGGTTTATTCTAGGTGGAATTAATAAATGAGAGATATCTTGATAGAGGTGTACACAATAAGTAGTGTACATCGTGTAGATGGCGGGATATGTTTTCCCAGGGCAGAAATGGCAAATACGAGGGGGCATAATATTAAGGTCATTGGGGGAAGGTACGGGGGCATGTCAGAGGTGTTCTTTTTTTAACAGAGCAGTGTGTGTGTGGGACACACTGCCAGGGGTGGTAGTAAGAGGCAAATGCATTATGGACATTTAAGAGTCTCTGAGAAGGCACATGGGATGAGAGAAAACTTGAGGGCTATGTTGGAGGAAAGGGTTAAATTGATCTTAAAGTGGGTTAAAAGGTCAGCACAACATTATGGGCTGAAAGGCCTGTACCGTGGCATGCTGTTCGATGTTTTAAACAGTCCAGGTGATGTGGCGGCATTTGAACTTGTTACTACAAAATAGCCATCTTATTACTGCGCCTCCTAATGAGATCACCCAGTAACCTCTCTAGAAGGAATACAAATGTAGTCAATGCAATAGCTCCTCTTAACGAATCCTTTTAACATTTTAGGGAATCTTTGGTGTGTTGACTCTGGGCTAATATATCTTTCCTAAGTTGTGGTCTCCGAGCAGAATGCAGGTTTTAGAACAGGAATGGGAGGCTGAAGTATCGCTCTCTCTGCCCAATATCAGAACTGTTTTCTAGAAACACTGGCTGGAGCTCACCTGGATGGTGAGTACATATCTGGGATTATACCAGGAAACTTGCAGAAATGGGTGGAAATTATCAGGAATTGCAAGGGTAAAGAATGTGTGTTGAAAACAGAGGTTGGATATGATAGGACCATCTCCCTATCAAAAATTTCAATCTGATGAGAGCTTTTCAATAGAGATCAAAGTAAAATTATTCCCCCAGCATGTAGGTCAATAATTAAAGGTCATGGATTCAAAATCTGCAACAGGAAGAACAAGACAGAAAGTGAAAGAGAATGCTTTTCATTGGCGTGGTTTCCATCTGAAACACAGTCACTGAAAACGTGGAGAAAGACACAGATTCCATAAACATTTTTTAGAAGGGAGGTGGACGAGTTAAATCAAAACATTTCCATAAACGAGGCCTTTTGTGGCCTCGGGATGTATCAAAGCACCACACAGTAATAGAGTACGTTTGAAATTGTTATGCAGGGAATTGCAAGAATCACAATGTGCACAACAAGGCACCATCACTAGTCATCTACTTTTGTGTTTATTGAGACACCGGGAAGAAGTCCTCTACTTTTTTACATGTCCCATGGTATCTTCTATCTATATTATTCTGGAAAAATATCTCAAGTGCAAGGCAGTGGTTACAGTGGTGAAAGCACTTCTCCATAAGGAAAAATGGGTACTTAAGTCTAAATTCACTGGAGTTTAGAATGATTAGAGGTGTTTGTATTGGGAGATAGAAGATTCTGAGGGGTACTGACAGAGTGGACATTGAGAGGATGTATCCCCTCATGCAGGGAATTGAAACTAGGGGTCATAAATATCATCTTAACACCAAGGTGAGAAGGAATCTCTTCCCTCACAAGATTGGGAATACATGGGGTCAATTCAAGATAGTGATGTTTCAAATTAAGCTACATATAAGAAATAGTTACAGTGGTAGTCTAGTTGGCTTTGGGAACCAACTCCAACAAACTTGATTCGGAACAAGAAGGCAGCAGGAGAGAACCTAAGGATTTCCAGCGGGAAGACATTTTGAGTTCCGGGGGAAGAGAGAGGCCAGACTGCGCAGGTGCGTGATGTCAGCCAGTTGAGCGCAAACAGTTTAAAAGATGGCAGCCATATCCAGCGGGCAGCGTTGGGAGTGGGCAGTGGAGTGAGAGGCAGCAGAGTGAACGGGCTTTGGCTCCACGGGCTTCAGTGGTAACGGGATGAGGTGAGGCAGTTGTTGATTGCAAAAGGAGGTGGTATGTGTGTGAGGCCGGTTTTCTGTGGTCGGTGTCAGATGTGGGAGGTCCTGGAGTCTTCCGGCGTACCGGACAGCCACATCTGCACCCAGTGCATCGAGATGCAGCTCCAAAGGGACTGTGTTAGGGAACTGGAGCTGCAGCTCGATGACCTTCGTCTGGTCAGGGAGAGTGAGGAGGTGATAGAGAGGAGTTACAGACAGGTGGTCACTCTGGGGCCACGGGGGCCAGAGAAATGGGTCACAGTCAGGAGAGGGAAGGGGAAGAGTCAGGTACTAGAGAGTACCCCTGTGGCTATACCCCTTGACAATAAGTACTCCTGTTTGAGTACTGTTAGGGGGGGACAGCCTACCTGGGGGAAGCGACAGTGGCCGTGTCTCTGGCACAGAGTCTGGCCCTGTGGCTCAGAAGGGTAGGGAAAGGAAGAGGAAGGTAGTAGTGATAGGGAACTCTATAGTCAGGGAGTCAGACTGGCAATTCTGTGGATGCAGGAAAGAAACTTGGATGGTAGTTTGCCTCCCAGGTGCCAGGGTCCGGATGTTTCTGATTGCGTCCAAGATATCCTGCAGTGGGAGGGAGAACAGCCAGACGTCGTGGTACATATTGGTACCAATGACATAGGTAGGAAAAGGGAAGAGGTCCTGAAAGAAGACTACAGGGAGTTAGGAAGGAAGTTGAAAAGCAGGACCTCAAAGGTAGTAATCTCGGGATTACTGCCTGTGCCATGTGACAGTGAGAATAGGAATAGAATGAGGTGGAGGATAAATGCGTGGCTGAGGGATTGGAGCAGGGGGCAGGGATTCAGATTTCTGGATCATTGGGACCTCTTTTGGGGCGGGTGTGACCTGTACAAAAAGGACAGGTTGCACTTGAATCCCGGGGGACCAATATCCTGGCGGGCAGGTTTGATAGAGCTGTTGGGGAGGGTTTAAACTAGTTTGGCAGGCGGGTGGGAATCAGAATGTGAGTGCAGGGATTAAGGTAGGGCATGATGCTAAGAGTCCTGAGTTGATGAGGACAGGACAGGCAGGGGACAGAACATAATTGTAGCCAGTTAAAGGGGTTGAAATGTGTCTATTTCAATGCTAGGAGTATTAGGAACAAGGAGGATAAACTTAGAGCATGGATTAGTACGTGGAACTACGATGTTGTGGCCATTACTGAAAATTGGTTGGAGGAAGGGCAGGATTGGATGATGCAGGTCCTGGGGTTCAGGTGTTTTAAAAGGAATAGGATGGGAGGTAGAAAAGAGGGGGGGAGTGGCATTGCTGGTCAGGGATAGTATCACAGTTATAGAAAGGGAGGACGCTGCAGAAGGAGTGTCCACGGAGTCAGTCTGGGTGGAAGTCAGAAATAGGAAGGGATCGATCACTGTGCTGGGAGTAGTCTATAGGCCTCCAAATAGCCCTTGGGACACCGAGGAGCAGATAAGCAGGCAGATTTTAGAATGGTGCAGAAAATGCAGGGTTGTAGTTATGGGTGATTTCAACTTCCCTCATATTGACTGGCACCTCCTGAGTGCAAGGGCGATAGATGAGGCTGAATTTGTCAGGTGTGTTCAAGGAGTCCTGACACAGTATGTGGACCAGCCAATGAGAGAAGAGGCTATACTGGATCTAGTTCTGGGTAATGAACCTGGTCAGGTGACAGACCTCTTGGTGGGGGAGCATTTTGGTGAGAGTGACCACAACTCCCTTAGCATCAGCATAGCTATGGAAAGGGATAAAATCTGATGAAATGGTAAAGTACTTAACTGGGTAAGGGCTAACTTTGAAGGGATGAGCAGGAACTAGCGAGAGTAAATTGGAAACAGATGTTCAAGGGTGAAAGCACAGAAGTAATGTGGAGGAAGTTTAGGGACCACTTGAGCTGGGTTCAGGATAGGTTTGTCCCACTGAGGCAAGGAAAAAATAGTAGGAAAAGGGAACCGTGGCTGACGAAACATGTGAGACAACTCGTCAAGAGGAAAAAGGAAGCATATGTTAGATATAAGAAGCAGGAAGTAGGAGGGGCTTATGAGAAATATAGGGTAGCCAGGAAGAAGCTAAAGAAAGGACTTAGGAGAGCTCGAAGGGGGCATGAGAAGGCCTTGGCATGTAGGATTAAGGAGAACTCCAAGGCACTCTATGCGTATGTGAAGAATAGGAGGATGACGAGAACGAAGGTGGGACCACTAAAGGATAAAGAGGGCAACATGTGCCTGGAAGGTTGGGGAGGTCCTAAATGAATACTTTGCTTCAGTATTCACAAGTGAAAAGGATTTTGATCAGTATGAGGTTGAAGTAGAGCGGGCCTGTGTGCTGGACAATGTGGAGATTAAGGAAGAAGAAGTGCTGGATCTTCTTAAAAACATTAAGATTGATAAATCCCCAGGGCCGGATATGATACACCCCAGGTTGTTGTGGGAATTGAGAGAAGAGATCGCTGGAGCAGTAGCTGTGATCTTTGAATCCTCTTTGGCTGCAGGGGAAATGCCAGAGGACTGGAGAATGGCAAATGTAGTTCCCTTGTTTAAAAAAGGTAATGGGGAGAAACCTGGGAACTATATACTGGTGAGTCTTACATCGGTGGTATGCAAGCTACTGGAAAGGATTCTTAAGGATAGGATCTACGAGCATTTGGAGAAATACAGTCTACTCATGGATAGTCAACATGGCTTTGTGAAGGGAAGATCATGCCTCACGAGCCTGATTGAGTTTTTTGAAGAGGTAACAAAATAAATTGATGAGGTTAGGGCAGTGGATGTGGTCTACATGGACTTTAGCAAAGCATTTGACAAGGTCCCTCATGAGAGACTCATCCAGAAAGTCATGAGGCATGGGATAAGTGGAACCTTGGCTGTTTGAATAAAAAATTGGCTTAAAGGAAGAAAGCAGAAGGTAGTTGTGGAAGGAAAGTATTCTGCCTGGAGGTCGGTGACTAGTGGAGTGCCATAGGGATCTGTCCTGGGGATCCCTGCTATTTGTGATTTTTATAAATGACCTGGATGTAGAGGCAGAAGGATGGGTGCGTAAGTTTGCGGATGACACAAAGATTGGAGGAGTTGTGGATGGAGCTGTAGGTTGTCGAAGGTTACAAGAGGATATAGACAGGCTGCAGAGTTGGGCGGAAAAATGGCAGATGGAATTCAATCCGGACAAGTGTGAGCTGATGCATTTTGGAAAGACAAACCAGAAGATTGAGTACAGGATTAATGGTCAGTTACTTAAGAGTGTGGATGAACAAAGGGACCTTGGGGTTCAAATCCATACATTCCTCAAGGTCACTGCACAGGTTGATAGGGTAGTTAAGAAGGCCTATGGGATGCCAGGCTTCATTAACGGAGGGATTAAGTTCAAGAGTAGAGAGGTCATGTTGCAACTTTACAAATCTCTGGTGAGACCACACTTAGAGTATTGTGTTCAATTCTGGTCACCTCATTATAGGAAGGATGTGGAAGCTATGGACAGGGTGCAGAGGAGATTTACCAGGATGTTGCCTGGTTTGGAGAACAACTCATATGAAGCAAGGTTAGCAGAGCTGGGACTTTTCTCTTTGGAGCTTGGAAGAATGAGAGGGGACTTGATAGAGGTCTACAAGATTATGAGAGGCATAGGTAGGGTGGATAGTCAGTACCTGTTTCCCAGGGCACCAATAGGCCTACCAGAGGGCATATGTGCAAAATTAAGGGAGGGAAGTTTAGGGGAGACATCAGGGGTAAGTTTTTTACACAGAGGGTTGTGAGTGCCTGGAATGACTTGCCAGGGATGGTGGTGGAGGCTAAAACATTAGGGGTATTTAAGAGCCTCTTGGACAGGCACATGGATGAAAGAAAAATGGAGGGTTATGGGGTAGTATGGGTTTAGTACTTTTTTAAAGGATTATATGAGTCAGCACAACATGGAGGGCTGAAGGGCCTGTACTGTGCTGTAGTGTTCTATGGTTCTAAACTCATACCCAATTTCCATATCAATGCCGTTTCCTGATATCCCTTCACTCCTCAAATATCCAAAACTCTATTGGTCTCTGTTTTGAATGCAATCAATGACGGAGTCTCCAGATAGAGAAGTTCAGTCCCAAATGCTTGAGTGTACATGTCTAGTCTACTCAGTCTCTTCTCATATGCTGCACTGTACATTCCAACAGCTACTGGTGTACTTGCTTTCTAACAAGTCTAATCACTTTTGTTTGGTTAAGGGGGCTGAAATTATACAAATACTCCTGGTGTGCTCTCACAAAGACCCTATGTAATTACAGTGAGACATATTTTCTCTTATAGACTGGATTTCTCAAATTACAGCCAACATAATGTTTGTCTTCCTAAGTGCCTATCCCCTGCCACCCAGCATATTAGCTTTCATTGTCTGTGTACAAGGTGACACCCAGGTCCTTTGAGGTATCGTATTTCTTAGTGGTTTAAAAAAACTTCACATTTCTGTTGTTATTTCAGAGTGCATAACCTCACATTTTTCCACATTGCACTCTACCTGTTGTAGTGTCACCTGATCTCTGTGCCTTCGTCACTGCTCACAATCCCTACTTAATGTCATTTTATCGGCAAACTTAGAAACATTATGTTTGTCCTCTTGGCCAAATTGTTGAGATAGGCTATGAAGGACTGGGATCTAGCCACTGATCGCTGGGCGCCCCACGAGTCAGTCTACCAACCCAATAAGGGTTTATATGTTTCCAGTCTTCAGTTTTCTGTGTTAATCAACTCTCAGTCCATGCTACCCCGCCCCCACCAATTCCATTTGATTAAATCATGTTCACTAACCTACTGTGTGAAACTTTACTGAAAGTTATCTTAAAGTCAAAATACACCACATCCACTACTTTGCAACCATTTAATTTACAAGATACTTCTTCAAAGAGACATGTATGATTACCCTTTCCATAAATCCATGTTGCTCAAGCACATAATAATGTTCTGGCTGTCTTGATTTCACATCCCTTGAACATTCCAGCACCTTACAACAGTAGTTCATTGTTTTCTCTTTCCCTTCTTAAGTGGTGGGGTCATGTTTATTATTCACAAAATGACACGGACCTTTCCAGAATCTAGAGAATTTGGGAGAAATGGTAACATGCGCGTCCATTATCTCTGCAGCCGCCTTTTTCAAAACCATGGGATGCAGGTCTTCAAGTCCATGGAATTTATCAGGCTCATTAACTTCACTAGCAGTATTTCCTTACCAATATTAATATTGTTTACGTCCTTGCTTCCATTGCACTGGATCCTTGGTTTTGTGATTATTTCTTGGAGGGATTGCGTTTTTTTTTACTGTGAAGATAGACATCAAGTGTTTATTTCATCTCTCCTCCATTTCCTTATTCTCTGTAAAATCTCTTTAATCTCGCCCTGTGAAGAACCCATATCTGTCCTCGCCAATCTTTTTCTCTGTTTTCCAATACCTGCTGTACAGTAGTTCTTCCAGTTCATCCTTGCACTTCTTGTTGGTTTAGTGTCGTGCTCTTTTCTCCTTTTCTATTTGGGAACCTCAAGGATCAGCAAGTAGGTAGAGTGAGTCCCAATGTTCTGATCATATTCAACAACGAAGCAGGTTAAAGTGTGCATGAGGCAGTGTCCTGCTCCTAAACAGCAGCCCTCAACTCCCTGCTTCTATCAGGAAGGAGGAGCCTTAGGTCCAACACCACCAGGTTCAGGAACAATTATTACCCATTGATGCACCATCAATAACTCTCTCTGAGACGTGAAGTCGAGATATCGGCTTTTATTGACTGGAAGAAAGAACAAGCAGTAGTTGACCACCATACTACATCCTGGAGAATGAGGGCCGGGCTCAGGCCTCAATCGCCTTTATACAGGGGTCTGTGGGAGGAGCCACAGGAGCAGTCAGCAGGGGGCGTATCCAGACAGGTATATGTAGTTCACCACACCCTTCAACCATCAAGCTCCTGAATCACCGTGGATAATTTTACTCACCTCAACACTAAATTGATCCCTGATTGTAACCTATGGACTTGCTTTTAAGGACTCTGCAAATCATGTTCTCAGTATTTCTCCATCCCTCCCTCCTATATTGGTTACTTGTCAGTCTTTGTGTGTAGCTTTTCATTGATTCTATTGTTTTTCATTGTTCAATTGTGAATACCTGCAAGAAAATGCATCTCAGGGGACATATATGTACTTTGAACTGACTGCAAGACCAGAGATTGCTCCCAGTATTTGCCAGTTAAGGCAATGTGTACAGAGAGTGGATCAGAGTTAATGTTTCTCGTTAGTAACCTTCACCAGAACTGGAAAAGTGAGAAGAGTGCTGAAGTTGCACCAAAGGGGAGGGGCAGATAAAACCATGGAGGTGTCTGGAGATTAAATGGTTCAGGTTGCTCTGCTGACACAATTGGTTTGAGAGTAAAGGAAGTTGAGCAGTATGATGGGTAGTAGAACTGAAACTATGTGAAACTGGAAATCTGAAATAAACAAAATAGCTAGAAAGGATCAGCAGATCTGGCAGAAAACAAATCTGAGAGTTGACATCACTTTAGATTAGCTGAGCTAGACACACTGGTTACCTGAAATTGTTGAATTCAATAATCTCAGATAAAGTTCAGATGCTGGTCCTTGAGTTTACACTGAGCTTTGTTGGAAGTGTTGGAGTCCAAATTCAGTGGGAGTGAGATGGAGACTTAAATGTTATAAGTAATTAGAAGCTCATGGTCACCTTTGTGGACTGAATGAAGGTGCCCAGCAGAACAGTTACTGTGCTTTGGTTTGTTTAATGTAGAGGAAACCACGTCATGAGTACCAAATAGGTCAGCTGGTTGAGTGGTGTCAGAGCAACAACCTTGCACTCAGTGTCAGTAGAACCAAGGAATTGATTGTGGACTTCAGGAAGGGGAAGTCAAGGGAACACACACCAGTCTTCATCGTAGGTTCAGCTGTGGAAAAGTTGAACAGTTTCATGTTCTTGGGTATCAACATCTCTGAAGATCCATCCTGGGTCCAACATTTTGATGCAATTGCAAAGAAGGCACGACAGCAGCTGTACTTCAAACAGACAGACAGACATACTTTATTGATCCCGAGGGAAATTGGGTTTCGTTACAGTCGCACCAACCAAGAATAGTGTAGAAATATAGCAATATAAAACCATAAATAATTAAATAATGATAGGTAAATTATGCCAACTGGAAATAAGTCCAGGACCAGCCTATTGGCTCAGGGTGTCTGACACTCCAAGGGAGGAGCTGTAAAGTTTGATGGCCACAGGTAGGAATGACTTCCTATGCCGCTCAGTGTTACATCTCGGTGGAATGAGTCTCTGGCTGAATGTACTCCTGTGCCTAATGTAACCAGTACATTATGGAGTGGATAGGAGACATTGTCCAAGATGGCATGCAACTTGGACAGCATCCTCTTTTCGGACACCACCGTCAGAGAGTCCAGTTCCACCCCCGTAACATCACTGGCCTTATGAATGAGTTTGTTGATTCTGTTGGCATCTGCTACCCTCAGCCTGCTGCCCCAGCACACAACAGCAAACATGATAGCACTGGCCACCACAGCCTTGTAGAACATCCTCAGCATCATCCGGCAGATGTTAAAGGACCTCAGTCTCCTCAGGAAGTAGAGACGGCTCTGACCCTTCTTGTAGACAGCCTCAGTGTTCCTTGACCAGTCCAGTTTATTGTCAATTTGTATCCCCAGGTATTTGTAATCCTCCACATGTCCACACTGACCCCTTGGATGGAAACAGGGGCCACGGGTGCCTTAGCCCTCCTCAGGTCCACCACCAGCTCCTTAGTCTCTTTCACATTAAGCTGCAGATGATTCTGCTCACACCATGTGACAAAGTTTCCCACCGTAGCCCTGTACTCAGCCTCATCTCTGTTGCTGATGAATCCAACTATGGCAGAGTCATCAGAAAACTTCTGAAGATGGCAAGACTCTGTGCAGCAGTTGAAGTCTGAGGTGTAGATGGTGAAGAGAAAGGGAGACAGGACAGTACAGTTGCAAGCGCACGTACTGTGGTCTGCCAATTAGGTAATCAATAATCCATGACACCAGGGAAGCATCCACCTGCATCACTGTCAGCTTCTCACCCAGCAGAGCAGGATGGATGGTGTAGAATGCACTGGAGAAGTCAAAAAACATGACCCTCACAGTGCTCCCCGGCTTGTCCAGGTGGGTGTAGACACGGTTCAGCAGGTAGACGATGGCATCTTCAACTCCTAGTCGGGGCTGGTAGGCGAACTGGAGGGGGTCTAAGTGTGGCCTAACCATAGGCCAGAGCTGCTCTAGAACAAGTCTCTCCAGGGTCTTCATGATGTGGGAAGTCAATTCATTAAGAGTTTGAGGAAACTTGGTATGTTACCAAAGACTCTTATAAATTTCTACAGGCGTACTGTGGAGAGCATTCTAACCGGTTGCATCACTGTCTGGTATGGAGGGGCCGCTACACTGGATCGGAAAAAGCTGCAGAAAGTTGCAAGCTCAGCAACTCCATTATGGGCACTAATCTCCCAACATCAAGGACACCTTCAAAAGGTGATGCCTTAAAAAGGCGGCATCTATCATTTAACCACCCATCACCCAGCACATGCCCTCTTCTCATCGCTCCCATCAAGTAGGACGTACAGGAGCCTAACGGCACACACTCCATGTTTCAGGAACGGCTTCCTCCCCTCTATCATCAGATTTCTGAATGGACATTGAGCCCATGAACACTATATTTTTTGTTCTCTTTGCACTACTTAATATATTTTTACTATACACAATTCCTACTGTAACACAGTCTTAAAACTTATTACCTGTTGCAATGTACTGCTGTCGCAAAACAATAAATTTCACAACAAAACACGCAAGGCATATTAAACTGGATTCTGATTCAAATGCAATAGACAAATATGAAAGTGAATTGCTACTTCACCTGGAAGGAGTGGTGGGGTCCTGGTTGGTGGGAAGGTAAGAGGGCAGACCTTACACGTCCTGAGATTGCATGGGAAAGTTTTGTGAAAAGAGAAATGTCTGATGGAGATAGAAGAACGGCACTTGGAGTTCCAGAGGGAACGGTCCCTTTGGAATGGTTAAAAAACAGAAAGGGAGAGGATGTGCCTAAGATGCAATACATAATATAGGGACAAGGTATGAATTACAGTAAAAGTATATATGTATATCAAATAGTTAAATAAGTAGTACAGAAACATAAATTTGGAAAAAGTAGTGAGGTAGTGCTCATGGGTTCAAAGTCCATTCAGAAATCAGAATGCAGAGGGGAAGAAGCTGTTCCTGAATCGCTGATTGTGTACCTTCAGGCTTCCTGATTCCAGTGAGAAGAGGACAGTCCTAGGTGGTGGAAATCCTTAATAATGGACGCTGCCTTTCAGAGGCACCGCTCCTTGAAGATGTCTTGGATACTACAGAGGCTGGTGCCCGTGATGGAGCTGGCTAGTTTTACAACTTACTTCAATCCTGTGCAGTAGCCACCCCCATCCCAGACGGTGATGCAGCCAGTCAGAATGCTCTCCATGGTACATCCGCAGAGATTTTAGTGTTTTAGGTAACATTCCAAATCTCCTGGAAGTCCTAATGGAGTATAGCTGCTGTCTTGCCTTCTTTATAGCTGCATCGATATGTTATCTGGGTTTCAGCACCTAAGTTACAGAGAAAGGTTGAACAAGTTAGGTCTTTATTCTTTGGAGCGTAGAAGGTTGAGGGTGGACTTGATAGAGGCATTTAAAATTATGAGGGGGATAGACAGAGTTGACGTGGATAGGCTTTTTCCATTGAGAGTAGGGGAGATTCAAACAAGAGGACATGAGTTGAGAGTTAAGGGGCAAAAGTTTAGGGGTAACACGAGGGGGAATTTCTTTACTCAGAGATTGGTAGCTGTGTGGAACGAGCTTCCAGTAGAAGTGGTAGAGACAGGTTCGATTTTGTCATTTAAAAAAAATTGGATAGGTATATGGACAGGAAAGGAATGGAGGGTTATGGGCTGAGTGCAGGTAGGTGGGACTAGGTGAGAATAAGCGTTCGGCATGGACTAGAAGGGCCAAGATAGCCTGTTTCCGTGCTGTAATTGTTATATGGTGGAACCAGGTTAGGTCCTCGGAGATGATAATATCCAGGAACCTGAAATTGCTTTCTTTCTCCACTTCTGCTCTCTCTTATAAGGATTGGTGTGTGTTCCCTCATCTTACCCTTTCTGAAGTCCACAGTGAGCTCTCTGGTCTTACTGACACTGAGTGCCAGGTTGTTGCTGCGATACCACTCAGTCAGCTGGTATATCTCACTCCTGTATGCCCTGTTGCCACCGGCTGATTAAGGGTGCTGGGTGAGGGATGGGAGTAGAGCAAGTTTGGGAAATGATGAAGCCCTGCTAACCATGGTAAAGGGAAAGCTTCCTACTAACTATGGTAGAGGCAGAGCTGTAGTTATGGAAAAATGAAGACATTTTGTTAGCACTGGCTTTGAATGGCTTGTTATCAGAACAAGTAAGAGACAGGGAAACTGGGAGGATGGGACAATCCTTACAGGAAGCATTTTGGCAGGTTGGGTAAACTACTTGTGAGCTGGTAATCCTTGCTATTTTCTGTTCTTATTTCATATTTTGTTGCAGTTTAAAAAAAACACATTACTTCTCTTTGCCCAGATGGGAGAGGGGTGCAGTTAACCCAGTTTTCTGTGATCCACAGTGAAGATTTCAGATGAGATACAACCCAGCCTCAGCGCCAGTATCAATATAAAATTGATCCTGATGCAGATCCCCGGCGTGTTTATTCCTCTCCATTGATCCTGGCTGGCTTGCTGAGTTCCTCCAGGAGAGAGGGAGATCCTCTGCATCCAGCATCTGCAGAATTTCTTGTATTTATCCATATACAATGGCAGCAGCGCGCTGAATCCTGCTCCTTCAGTTCTTTGAGTTTCCCGCCTTAAATACCAATCAGGTTTTGGAAACTGGGATTACTGCTATCTCTGGGAGTGGTTGTGATCATTGGAACTATCTTCATAAAACTTCGCGCACTCCATTGATACACCCTCTAAAACAAACAGCCCCTTATCCATTGAAATGGGGCAGTGTTAGCAATGCAATATATTCAAAAAAACAAGCTGACCGGAGTTCTATTTAGTCACCGCGAGGCTGAGAAAGCGCGAATGAAGTCGAAATCAGGCTCTCCGCGGAACTGGGGTCGGGGGTGTCAGTGAAGAGCGAATGGAGAAGGAAGGGGCAAAATAGGTGGAAGTAGGGGCGTAGGGAGAGAGTAGGAGAAGGGGGAAATGGCGAGGGAGAATTCCGGCTGCAGGGGGTGGAGAACGGCGGCAGGGAGCAGGCAGCAGGTGAAAGGCTGGGCGGAGACCGGCAGCGGTTCACACTTAGTCAGAGGAGCCGAGCGCTGTGGGATACTGCCTCCTCCTCTTATCCGGAAATCGGCACCGGACCACACGGTCCGGGAATCACACCAACCGCCCGGGGGCTCAGTGAACTGATTTACAAACTTGCCGGAGTGCTTGGCCTGGGCCGGGCTGAACCAGGTGCCGTTCTCCGGGGCTGGCAGCGGGTGATACGGACGCAGCCGGCAGCTCCGAAACCAGCATCTCCCCCACCCCACTCTGACCAGCCCCTCCGAGCCCGTCCCACTCCGGGACATTAGGCATTCAGCGCTGCTCTCCGCCCGGTCCCCCTGGCCCGCCAGCATGCTGCTCTCTGCCTAGCGAGGAGAGTGGCCGGCCGGACCCACGAAGAGTTTGTGAGCGATGGCTGGACGGGAGCGCCTGAAACCCGCTGATTTCAGCTGCTACCCAAGCCGCAGGCATTCGTGGATTTGGTGAGTAACTGAGGAACGGAATGGGGGAAGCATCCTGGTGGTCGGTAAAATTTGACCCGCCCGCCCATGAGTTAACTGGGTTCAGCCCTGTACCAAAGACTCGAACACGGCAGTGCCGAGGGTCCCGTCCAACGCGGGGGGTGGGGAGCGGGAGCGCCACCGGATTCTTACTTACTCAGCCTTTAAACAGAGGGAAACAGGCACGCAGCTTTTCAGGTCAATGAGCCCTAATCAGAAATCTTAGGGGCGCTCAGTATACACATTAAAGTGTAACTCAACGGGCCATTCAAGCAGAAGTGAAAGGGAGCGTGTCGATGATGGGGAAGAGATCCTGCTCTGTTTGAGTGTGAAAGGATAGGTCCTCGTACCGGGTAGCCTAATGACAAATATATCCACAACAAGAGGCAGAAGAAGGGAATGTTATGCATAGGTAAAGTTGGAGGATCTTTATCTGAATGCCGCTGCCTGTAAGGAATTTGAATGTTTTCCCTATGACCGCGTGGGTTTCCTCCCACAGTTCCTGTTGGTCGGTTAATTGGTCGGTGGTTAGGCTAGGGTTAAATCGGGGGATTGACGGGTGGCTCGGCTCGAAGGGCCTGTTCCACGCGGCATCTCAATAAAAGAAATAAGTGCAAACTCTGAAGAAATGAATGCATACAATGTAATAGCCATTAGCGAGATTAGTTACAAAGTGAGAAAGTCTGGGAGTTAGCCATTCAGGACGCTTACATTTTTAGAAGCGAGAAGCAAAATGGCAAAGGGGGAGAGGTAACCCTAAGAATGAGGGATGGGTGGAAGCTGCCCTAGAGAAAGAAGTTTAGCTCAGAAAATCAAGAAGTGGGTCTGGAGGTAAATACCAAGGGGATAGCAAATGATGCTCCTAAACTGAAGTGTTAATGGAGGATGTACAGTAATTCCTGAAATTAATGGTGCCTGTTAGTACAATTTGCAGAATCAGGTTTATTATCACTGATAAATGCAGTGAAATTTCTTGTCAGCATCAATCTACAGGGTTAACACGGTAGCATAGTGGTTAGCACATGTGGACGACCCAGGTTCAATTCCTCTTGCTGCCTGCAAGGAGTTTGTACGCCCTTCCGCTTGGGTTTCCTCCGGGTGTCCTGGTTTCCTCCCGCAGTCCAAAGACCTACCCTCGGTAGGTTAATTGGTCATTGTAAATTGTCCCATGGTTAGGCTTGGATTAAATCAGTGGATTGCTGAGCCGTGCAGCTCAAAGGGTCTATTTCCCATTGCATCTCATTAAATAAACAAGTAAACAAATACAGGCTGACTGGGATAACCAAGTTAGCTTCAACAGTGTGGAAGAAAGTTTGTTTAGGTAGTTAAAAATAGGAAATGACAGACACTGAACAAATAGTTTGTAGCTGAGAATCCAGTGACATTAAATTAATAGGACCAAAGGCTGATGAGACTCGAGGTCCTATGATGATAAAAGAAATGGCTGTAGAGATGATGTATGATTGTGACTGTAGAAAATTAATTGGACCTGGAAAGTGTTCCAAGAAGACTACAATGTAACCATCCTTCTTCATAAAAAGGATGACAGAAAGTAGGCAGATTTAGTCCAGTTAGTCTGACATTGGCCATTGAGGAAATGGTGGAAAATAAAGCTAAGTTGTAACATAATGTTTCAAAAGTCATAATAATTTCCAGGAGTCAACATGTTTTGTGAAAGGGAAGATGTGGTTAATCAATTTATTGCCATCCTTTGGGAATGCAATGAACATAACAGTAGATGGAAACTAGTACATGCAGTGTATTTAGATTTCCAAAAGGCATTTAATAAGGTGCCATTAAAGGTTACTGAACAAAGCAAAAGTTCAAGTGTGGTAAATATTTTAGGAGCATAGATGGAGATTTGGTGAAATAGCAGAAAGCAAAATTGTGATAAATGGATAGTTTTCAAGTTGGGGAGCTGTAACTGGTAGGTGCTGCAGAGATCAGTAATGGGTGGCAATCAATAATAATGTTATCAATGACTTGCTGCTGGTGAAGGGACTGGATGCGTTGTAGCTGGATATTTGCTGATGATACCAAGGTAAATGGGGATAGCAAACAGGGCAGTCTGCAAGGGATATAGATGGGTTAAGTGATTGAGTTTAACACAGTATGGAGTATAATACAAAGAAATGTGAGGCCATTCAGTTTGGTAAGAAGAATGGAAAAAGTTTTTTTTATACTGCAGAGATATTACAGAATGCTGCAGTACAGAGAGATCTCATGCATAGTATATCCGACATAAACACTTAAATTTATGGGCCAACATACTATTCCTACCAATGTTTTCTGCCCCTTGATTTTCCGAGCTGACCTTTCCTTTTGACTGCCGACAACCCATCCTTTGTTATTAGGACTACCTCTGCACCTTTTATGGATCTCTTGGGAAAAAAACTTTCCTGAAGAGTCAATTGTCACTCTTGTCCACTTCGCAACTGGACATCTATGATGGCTTTTAGATCACATCCATCTGTTTCTTCAGAAATTCATTTACATAGTTACACTGAGGTGTTCATATTCAGATAAAGATCCTTAAGTTTTATCTTTGGGCAATTTTTTTCCCTGTCGTGACTTTAACTAAGAGTAGAGTCTGTTTTTTTTTAAACTCTATTTATTTCTGACGCACTTTGCTTATCATGAAGGTATATCTTACACATGAAACACAGTATATTAGCATAAAGGCACAGCAAGTGATTTGAAAGCAAATAGTATGTGGACACGAGGCTACAGATATAGTAGAAGAAAGCAAACTGCTAGTGGAAATCTGCAGGTCAGGTAGCATCTGTTGCAGGGTCTTAGCTAAAATATTGGTCTCCCTTCTGCCACCTCAGATGCTGCCTGATCCAATGATTCCCATCAACATTGGGTTTTTTTTCCTAAGGCAAATAAAATGTTGGCCAGCGTTGCAAAAGGGATGGAGTATGAAATCGGGGATGTCTTGCCATTGGGTGTTGGTGAGACCGAACCTGGAGTACTGTGTGCAGTTCTGATCTCCTTATTTAAGGAGGGGTTGTCTTGCACTGGAAACAGTGCAAGGAAGAGTCCAAGATTAAGTAGAGGAGTGATGGGTTCATTTTTTGAGGAGAAATTGAGCAAGTTGGACATATGATTACTTACTGAAGTTTAGGAAAATGAGAGGTCGTCTACCTGGAACAAATTCTGTGGATATTAACAGGTTGAATACAGAAAGGATATTTCCCTCAGAAGGAGTATCTACAATGAGGGTCATAGTTTCAGAATGAGGAGTGGGGTACCCAATTAAAATGGAGATGAGGAGAAACTTCTAAGGAAACGCAGGACTTCTTAGAATTATCTTCCCAGAGAGCTATAGAGCGGAGTTATTGACTGTATTTCAAGATCTAGACCGACCCACTTTTTGTCTCAGTGTAGAGTTGAGGATTCCAGGGACAGGCAGGAAAATGGATCTTAGGACAAGGTTAGATCTTACTACATGATAGAGTGACACACAAGGCTGGATGGCAAACTCCTGATTCTGTTTCTTTTTATTCTTACAGACACTTATTAGAATTTTATTTCAGCTTTATTTATTTTTTTGCACTCCAATACCCCAGCTGTTGTGTGATTTCAAAACGTGTGAAGGCCATTGTGCCAAGTGTTGGATCCTAGTTCAGTTACTTACAGTATTTACTGGACTACTGTATTCAGACCAACCAGGTGATGGCTCTTAACCACGATCTGAAAGAAAGGGCCCCTTAAGTCACCCAGTTCAAGAGCAACTAGGAATGGGAACTTAATGTTGAACCCAGCTGTGATGCCCACATTTTGGGAGCAAAATATTAAGAATAAAATCTGCTTCTTCCAACCCTTCGAGCAGCAGGTTCTAGACCAAAACTGCTTGCTGCATGAAAACACTTCAGCACAGTTTGTTGGTTTTTTCATCAATCGCCTTCAGCCTGTGTCCCCCTTGACCCACTCAGCCCACCCCTCCTCACCAGCAAGAGTTTCTGCTGCTTGGCCAGTTGTCCTGGTTCGGAAGAGCCCCAGTAGTCTGTCAGCTAAGCTTCAGTGCTCTGGGGAGAACAGCCGAGCATTCCTGGCTACCGCATGAGTTGGTGCTGGTTCTCCATGCACAGATTACATCGGGCGCGTCCCCTGTCAAAGGCTGCACTGTGGCAGACCTCGGTGTTCTTGTGAAGCCGTCTCCTGCCCCAGTGGCCTCTCTCTTCCTCTTACTCCCTCCATTATCTTCAGCTTATTCAGAACCCTGCAGAAGGGTCGGCACAACATTGTGGGCCAAAGGGCCTGTACTGTGCTGTACTATTCTATGTTCTAATGTGCACCCATCACTCACTGTGCCTGCTGACCCACAGTGGGTCTTGGTGCTAAGCAATGTTTCAGTTTTAAAATTCTCCTCCCTTGACTCCAAATCCCTCCTCTGCCCTCACTATCCTTGCATCCTCTTCCCACCTGAAAACCCTCCGAGATCTCCAGCCTCTTGTAGGTACCAGTTCCCATCGTCCCTCCATCACCAGCCATCCATTCAGCTGCCCGGATCCCAGTTCTAAAACCCTCCTGTTCCTCTCCACCTCACTGCCCCTGCCTTTAAGGTGCTTCCTATGCCATCCCTGCTTTCTGTGACAAGGTGTTACCTCTTGGCATGTGAGACACCTTGTTCAGTTCTCAGTGTTGTTTGGTCTGTGGACATATCGAGTGTGGGCCTTCCTGTGTCTGAATGCAGGGTGCTGCCTCAGACTCTGTGTGCATTGATGCACAGGCCAGCTGCCAGGTTAGACTGGGAATACTGATGCAAGGCTTCAGCTTGCATGGGCAATGATCGGTGATATTGACAGATTATTATGGCAGGGGTGGCTGCTGCTGTCTCTCTGACGCCTGTATGCCGGGCGTGGGTTCGTGTACAGACCCCGCCCCCCAGAAAGCAGGTCATAGCTTCAACTTCCTCAGCTTGGTGCAGGAAATCTGGCTTGATGTTTCTGTGTGATTTTACCTCACTGCCAGGGCAGGACAGTACACCACGGCCCTGTCTGCTCTCCCAGTTACTGGCTATGGAGTTGTACGAGCAAGGGCAGAGCTGCTAAAACATAGAATTCCCTGCTGTTTGTCTGAAAACAGACTCAACTCATATGGTTCTCATTTCAAATTCCTGAGAGAACATGGGCACACGGCAAGCTTCCTCCCTGCCCCACACAATGAGAATGGTCCTGGGAATGAAAGGGTTAACACGTGAGGAGCGTTTGATAGCTCTGGGCCTGTACTCAGTGGAGTTTAGAAGGGTAAGGAGGGTTCTCCTTGAAACCTATCAAATGTCAAAAGGCCTAGATACAGTGAACGTGGAGAGGTTGTTTCCAATCGTGGTGGAGTCTAGGACCAGAGTGTCCAGCCTCAGAATACAAGGGGAGGAACTGCCTTAGACACAGAGTGGAAAATCTGAGGCATTCATTGCTACAGATAGCTGTGAAGGCGAAGTTATTGGGTATATTTAAGGCAGAAGTTGATAGGTTCTTGATTAGTAAGGGCATCAAAAGTTACAGGGAGAAGACAGGAGAATGGGCTTGAGAGGCATAACAAATCAGCTATGATGGAATGGTGGAGTGGGTTGATTTGTCTAATTCTGCTCGGGTGTGTTACGGTCTTAAGCCAACTGGCTTGACATCTGAGGCAATGTTTCCTGTAGATGACCCAGAGGTAGTTTGGAATTTGTCTGCGATGCCTTTTGCAGCTGAGTCATGCGGCAGGTTTAAACACCAATCTGAGGTTGAGCTGAGGCAGGCTGATTCACATTAAATCCGGTAACAGTTTTTTTCCTGCTTCTGCTGCACAGTCAGTGCTGGCTGAGACACTGATAAGATTCAATACCTTCTGCCTCTGCAACCATCCTCTCTGAATGACAAACGAGCTGTACCGATGGCGTCCCTTCTCCGGTGAGTGGCTCCACTCTCCCATCCAGTACCTCTGGCGGCATCTCAGCATTTTGCCCTCCAGTGGTGGGATTCCTCCTTTGGCGTTGGGGTGTGCTCTGACCAGCTTCTAGTCAACAGCCACTTGGCAATTTTGGAGCGCACTCAATCTCCCCAGGTGCTCCAACAGACTGACACCCAGCCACATAGAGAGGCAGACAGTGGGACAGCCACTTAATGCTTAGCCAAGGAGATGGCTCTAAGTCAGAGAGAGAGGCAGAGGTTCAGGGAGAGAATTCCAAAGTCCTGATCTGGCTCAGGCTGCCACTTCTGTTGGTCTGTAAGAGGATGGAAAAGTGCAGGGATTTCATTGATCATGGGTCTGGAGGGTTTGCAGAGACACAGAGGGGACTGGGAAGAAAGAGTAGTGGGTGTGAGTTAGGACATGAGAATCTGTTCATAAAGGCTGCAAAGGAGATTGCTATTTAAAGGAGGGAGAGACAGCAAGAGCTTTACGTCACCTTTTTAAACTTCTGCCTGCACATGGTCCTTATACCTGCATACTCGTGTCTGTCAAAGAGGCTCTTAAATACTTTGATGCCTCTATCCCAACCCTGTCAGTGCATTCCAGGCACCCAGCACTCTGTGCAGAAACACCTGCCCCACACATCTCCTTTGAATTCTCCCCCCTCTCACTTTAAAGGCATGCCCCCCAGCATTAGACAAAAGTACACTGGCTGTCTACTCTGTCTATGCCCCTCATATAAACCTATCAGATCTCCCCACAGCCCCCATGGTGGCAATGCAGTATTGATTGACCATTATCTTACTGAATAGCTTTCTCCACTTCGGTTCATGTCTTCTTCCTGTCTCTGATGGACACAACCCAACACCAAGCACGGTGCCTCAGCAATAAGTAAGAGTGAAGAGGAATGTGATGATGGTGTTAGCAGAGTTTAGAGAGCATAATGCCTCAGGGTCAGGCACTTTGTTACGTATACAGGAATTACTGTCATTTTTAAAAAATGAGTATTATGACAAAAAGCCTCTTAGCCCTGGCAGCGTTTTTCTTGCAAATCCTGGCTATTACTGCCTCTGCTGCAAAAGCCTGAAAGTATGTACTATTTGTGGGAATGTTCCCTTTATCACTTGCGGAAGGGAAATAATCCCTGTTGCAAGGAACAGAGGAATACCGGCTGGTGTTATGACGCAGTGCTGTGGGGCTAGGCTGCAGGTATCCGTGTGTTTATAAGGTTAGAGGCTGGGTGGAGAGCTGCAGATTTGATTCAGGGTGAAATGTTTAACTTCATCAGAGGAATGAGGAAGTGATTTGGAGCCTGCTTCTTACAACATGATCGTAGCTAAGCTGTGACGTAAAGCTATTCAGCGTTTACTTCCCTGCATCACTTATCCTTGAAATTAACGAGATATGTCATTAATAATTACCATGTATGGGCTGAGTTCCAGATCTCCCTCACTCTCTATCTTTAGGAGTGTTATCAAACTTCATTGATTTTTAGACTCCTGATTCCAGACGCCCCAAGCAGCAAAGAGGTTTCTCTCCATACTGTAAGTTGTCCATAATATCCTGAAAACTTCACTCAGATCTCCCCTCAATCTCTGTATTCCTGGGATAATGCTTGTATTTATATAATTGCCCTTTGTAATTAAATACACGGAGTTCGGTATCACTGATATAAATCCACACCACACTCCCTCTTTCCACTACATCTTCCCAAAGCCTTGGAGTCCAGTGCTGTTCCCAGCACTGCAGGTCAGTTTCGCTTTGCTCAAGCATCAGCTCCACCCTGTGAAGTTTTCATCCTAAAACCTCCAGTATTCTGGTACCGATTTAATTACAGTGCCTGCCCGTGACATTTTACAGAATAGCTTCAGACAAGTCCTAGATCCTTCCTGGGATTTAATGTAACATATTGCCATTTGGAAGAAAAACACTATAACCTTTTTTTTGGGCTCGTTGTGGATAACTTCCCAGCTGCTGTCACTGATATCCATTTGGCACAGACCTGCTTGCCTGCTTTCTGTATTGAAGTTCAACAATTGAATATACCAGACGTACCCAAACCAAAAGCTGTGGATGAACCAGGAAATTCATAGTCTGCTGAGGGTAGATCAGTGGCATTCAAGACTGGTGATCCAGAGCTATACAAGAAGTCCAGGAATGACCTACGGAAGGCTTTATTAAGAGAGAAGAAACAATTCTGATGGAAGCTGGAGATGGAATTGGATGCACATCAGCTCTGGCGGGGTTTGCAGGCCATTACTTCCTATGAGGTGATACCCGACATCATGAGTCGCTGAGATACTTCACTCCCAGATGAGCTCAACGCCGTTTATACTCACTTTGAAAGGGAGAGTAAAACTACACTCGTACGAATCCCAGCAGCATCCGGTGACCCTGTGATCTCTGTCTCGGAAGCTGACGTCAGAACATTTTTCGATAAGGTGAGCCTTCACGGGGATAGATAGATAGATACTTTATTCATCCCCATGGGGAAATTCAACTTTTTTCCAATGTCCCATACACTTGTTGTAGCAAAACTAATTACATACAATACTTAACTCAGTAAAAAAAAATATGATATGCATCTAAATCACCATCTCAAAAAGCATTAATAATAGCTTTAAAAAGTTCTTAAGTCCTGGCGGTAGAATTGTAAAGCCTAATGGCATTGGGGAGTATTGACCTCTTCATCCTGTCTGAGGAGCATTGCATCGATAGTAACCTGTCGCTGAAACTGCTTCTCTGTCTCTGGATGGTGCTATGTAGAGGATGTTCAGAGTTATCCATAATTTTTCTTGTCAGTTTTCTTGGTAGAGCACTAAGAACCTGTGCCAACCGAATGACGGAAGTGTTCAAGGACATCTTCAGTCTCTTACTACTGCATTTGGAGGTTCCCATCTGCTTCAAAAGTGCAGCAATCATACCCAGTACCCAAGAAGAACAGGGTGTGCTGCCTCAACGACTATCGCACAGTTGCTCTCACGTCTACTGTGATGAAGTGAGACTCTATAGGTGGAAATGAGGAATAAGAAAGATATAATCACATTAATGGGGCTATATTATAGACCACCCAACAGTCCATGGGATTTTGAGGAACAGATTTGTTGAGAGATCGCAGACTGTTGTATGAAACATGAGGTTGTTACAGTAGGTGATTTTAATTTTCCACATATTGACTGAGACTCCCGTACTGTAAAAGGACTAGATGGGATAGAGTTTGTCAGATGTGTTCAGGAAAGTATCCTTAATCAGTACATAGAAGTTCCATCAAGAGAGTGTGCTTGATCTGCTATTAGGGAATGAGACAGGGTGGGTGACAGGAGTTGTGGAGGGAAAAACTTTACATCTAGTGACCATAATGCCATAAGTATCAAAATAAATATGGAAACAGATAGGTCTGGTCCACAGGTTAAGATTCTAAATTGGAGAGAGGCCAGTTTTGATGGTATCAGGAAAGGTTCTGGTAAGTGTGGACTGGGATAGGCTGTTTTCTGGTAAAGGGGTACTTGGTAAGTGGGAGGCCTTCAAAAGTGAAACTTTGCGAGTACAAAGCTTATATGTGCCTGTCAGAATAAAAGGTAAAGGTAACAGGTGTAGGGAACTTTGGTTTTCAAGAGATAGCGAGGCTATGTTTAAGGGGAAAAAAAAGGAGGTGCATAGCAAGTATAGGCAGTAGGAACAAATGAGGTAATTATGGAGTAAAAGAAATGCAAGAGAACACTAAAGAAAGAAATCAGGAGGGCTAAAAGAAGACGTGGGTTGCCCTAGCAGACAAGGTGAATGAGAACCCTAAGGGATTCTACAGATATGCTAAGAGCAAAATGATTGCATGGGACAAAATTGGCCAGCTGGAAGATCAGAATGGGAATCTAGGCATGGAGCCAAAAGAGATGAAGAAGATCTTATATGGATTGGATTTTTTTGCATCTCTGTTTACTCGGGAGACAGACACAGGAACTGTAGAAGTGAGGCAAAGGAGCAGCAAAGTCATGGATTACTGAGGAGGAGGTGTTTACTGTCTTAAAGCAAATTAGGGTGGATAAATCCCCCAGGGTCTGACAAAGTGTTCCCTCAGACCCTAGCAGACATATTTAAATCATCCTTAGTGACAGGTGAGGTACCGGAGGATTGGAGGACAGCTAATGTTGTTCCGCTTTTTAAGAAAGGCTGTTGACAACATCCACTGCCATGCTTTCATCAACTGTCAAGTCAAGTCACTTTTATTGTCATTTCGACCATAACTGCTATGTACAGTACATAGTAAAAATGAGACAATGTTTTTCAGGACCATGGTGTTACATGACACATTACAAAAACTAGGCTGAACTACATAAAAAAACAACACAGAGGAAAAAAACACACACAACAACTACACTAGACTACAGACCTACCCAGGACTGCATAAAGTGCACAAAACAGTGCAGACATTACAATAAATAATAAACAGGACAATAGGGTAAAGTGTCCTGTAACTTCCTCAAAAACTACTATAAGATTGGTTAGATATGACCTATTACACACAAAGCCATGCTGACTATCCCTAATCAGTCTATGTCTATCAAAATACTCATAGCTGGTCCCTTAGAATACCTTCCAATAACTTTTCCACTGCTGATGGCAAGCGCACCAGCTTATAATTTCCTGGTTATTTTTTAGAGCCTTTCCTGTTAGAATCATTGCATGTTTCCTGCTCAGCCTCTGTGTAAACTGGCCCCATTTTAAGAAGGATACTCTCTCTCAGCCGCCCACAGTTAATTAGTTCTTTTGTTAATTGTCGTATTTCTTCTGAATCTCTAGCTGCTGTATCCCAAATCTTGGGCTTTCAAGTAGGATTTCTGTCTGAGGTATATGGCAAGGTACTCGTGCCTTATCGAAAAGCAAAAACCTGCCGATTTTGAAATGCAAGCAGGATACTGCAAGTACTCAGACTGTCAAGCAGCATCTGTGGAGAGAGAAACAAGGCTATCCTTCAGACAAAGGTGATTCTGCAGGTGCTGGAAATCCACAGTAACACAGACAGGGCTGAAGAAGGAAGAATCTGATAGCAGAGGACAGTGGCCCATGGGAGAAAGGAAAGAAGGACGGGCACCAGAGGGAGGTGATAGGCAGGTGAAGAGAAGAGGTAAGAGGAGAGCTAGAGTAGGGAATAGAAAAAGAGAAAGGGGGAAGGAAGAGAAATTGCTCAGGCCAATCTGTCCAACCCTCAAACTTTATTCCTCTCTCGTCCAATGCTGCTTGATATTTCAACTATTTCTAGCATCCTCTGCTTTCATTTCTCCTGGGACTTCTCATGGTTCATTGTATCACTGGTGTGATGAGATGTCTGACACCCCAGGCTAGCTGACAGGATTATCCATGAGACTGAGGGACTCCTGCCTTTCCCCATCCTGGCCCAGACTAGCAACACTAGCTGGGGTCAGCAAAGAGTCAAACCAGATACTGTTGGAAAGTTGTGTGTGAGGCTGCAGCCTATTTCCCTGTTCTGACGAAGTTCTGAACTCCCTGCAGATTTGCCTTGGGTCAGTGCGTCAACAACCTCAGCTGATCTTTAGACTTTAAATAGAACATGAAGAGTCCTCCATGACGGTTGGAAGGCAAATCAAAGTCTTTCTTCAGCCTTGCCGGGGCAGTCAGTGGAATTCATTGAGAAAATAATCTTGGACCTTTCTCATACTTGTGTGAACCCAGCCCGATCTGAGCACGTTCCCTTGAGATACGAGATTCTAAAATAATAGATCACTTGGTAAGTATTTATAAATGCAGGTTGTGTGCTAATAAAGCATTATCTCAAGTCGAGTGTTCTCAGTGGAGCCTGGGATCCTGCTTCTCACAAACCACCAAATGTTCCTTCTCTGCCCAGTTGCCTCAGTGATGTCATGACCAAACATTTCTACACTCCTGGGAGGCACTCTGAAAGGTAGTTTTTGTTATTATGTGGGGGAAGGGCTACGGCCAATATGTGCTCTGGTAGATCCCACAAATGATGAAGCAATAGTGGTCAGAAAATCTGTTTATTTGTGATATTGGCGGGGTGGGGTGAGATATCACTTGGAGATTGTTACTCTGAATTTAGGCAGTGGTAGTTTTTGCATCTGGTTGAGTAACTCTTTGTCAATTCAACTGGACATTGACATTTCCAGAAGTTCAGTCTTCCATGAGTCCTGCGTCCAGCATTCCGCCCTGGATTTTCCTGTCTTGTCTGAGGGTGGAGCTTGAATTGGTACTGGTTTATTATTGTCACGTGTACAGGCAGAGTGAAAAGCTTGTCAAGCATACTGTCTATGCAGATCAAATCATTACACAGTGCACTGGGCTAGAATAACGATGCAGAATGAGGCGCAAATCTACCGAAAAAGTGGAGCGCAGGTGAACGATAAAATGCAAGATCATAGCGAGAAGGATTGTGAGGTCAAGAATCTACTTTATTATACAAGAGTCTGATAACAGTGAGATGGAAAGTGTCCTTGAACCTGGTGGTGTGTGTTGTTAGGCTTTTGTACCATCTGCCTGATGGGAGAGGGAAAGAGAGAGAATGTCTGGGGTTGTGGGGGGGGGGGGGGTCTTGGATTATGCAGGCTACTTACTGAGGCTGTGAGGAGTACAGAGGGGAGGCTGGTTCCTGTGATGTGCTGAGCTGTGTCCACAACTCTACACTTTTTTGTGGTCATATCTAGAGCAGTTTCCACACCAAACCATTATGCATCTAGATAGCATCCTGACTGGGGCTGACAGTACTGTCCAACAAGCCCTCTAGCTGACTCAACCATGCTCCTGCTACACACACCATCTGGCAGCTTAACCCTTGCCTTGCGGCACACGAGGCTACTTGGCCCATCAAACCAGTACCAGCTCTTTGAAAAGGCTCTTTGGCAAGCTTCACTCCACTGTACCTTTTCAAAAGTGAGTAGACACTCTTCTTTACCCAGTGAGTGCATGGCCAGGGCTAGTACTGGAAGCGGATTCAACTGTGCCACTCCTAAGGGAGCTGGAAGGAAAGAATTTTCAGGACTGTGGGAAGTGGACAGGGGAATGGGATCAGCTGAATAATTCTTAAGTAAGTCTGGTTCAGACTCATTGTAAGTCCAGTTCAAAATCTGCAGATGCTGGAAATCGGAGCAACACATGCAAAATGCTGGAGGAATTCAACAGGACAGGCAACATCTATGGAAAAAAGTACGGTTAGCGTTTCAGGCCAAGATCCTTTGGCAGGACCTGAGTTCCTCCAGCATTTTGTGGGTGTTGCTCAGACTCAATGTTGTCCTATGCTGTTATTCTGTTCCCCTTTTCAATATTTCTCCAATTCTGAAGGTTCCAGTTGAATCTCCTGTGTTTGCTCTTTCAGGCAGTGCACCCTGGGTAATAATGACTCACTGGTTACAAAACTACGTACAATATTCCAAATGCCTTAGAGCCTCGCCATTACATCCTTGCTTTTATATTCTAGTCCTCTTGAAATAAATGCTAACATCGCATTTGCCTGCCTTACCACTGACTCAACCTGCAAATTAACCTTTAGAGAATCCCGCAGGAGGACTCCCAAGTCCCTTTGCATTTTGTACGTGTTGCTCTGAATTGCCAGCATCTGCAGAATCTCGTGTTTCTAATTTCTGAATTTGCGCCCCATTTAGAAAATAGTCTATGCCTTCAGAATCAGGTTTAATTTCACTGGTAAATATCATGAAATTTGTTCTTCTGCAGCAGCAGTACAATGCAATACATAATAATTATAAATTACAATAAGAGTATATAAGACAATAAATAAGTAGTGCAAAAAAGAGAGGGGTAAAGATATTGAGGTAGTGTTCATACGTTCATTGTCCATTCAGAAATCTGATGGTGGAGGGGAAGAAGCTGTTCCTGAAATGTTACTTGAATTCCTTTATTCTTTATTGAGTCTTTATTTCTTCCCTGGCTCTGATAGGTGCTACATAAGTGCAAGTTTGTTTTCTAAATCAACCACAACATAGACAGATACTTTATTGATCTCAAAGGAAATTACAGTGTCACAGTAGCATTACAAGTGCACAGATATATTAGAAGAGAAGTAAGAAAGAATAAAAATTGTTACCTCAAGCAGTCTAACGGGGGGGGGGGGGAGGGGGGTCACCACTTCCTCGGCTGTAGGTTGACTCATTATAGAGCCTAATGGCCGAGGGTAAGAATGACCGAGGGTAAGAATGACCTCATATGGAATTCTTTGGAGCAGCGCAGTTGTCTTAGTCTATTACTAAAAGTGCTCCTTGTTCAGCCAAGGTGGCATGCAGAGGGTGAGAAACATTGTCCAGAATTGCCAGGATTTTCTGTAGGGTCATTTGTTCTACCACCATCATATAATTTTAAAAGCTATTATTAATGCTTTTTGAGAGGGTGATTTTAGATGCATATCATATTTTTACTGAGTTAAGTATTGTATGTAATTAGTTTTGCTACAATAAGTGTATGGGACATTGGAAAAAATGTTGAATTTTGAATAAAGTATCTATCTATCTATCTATCTAATTTCAGTTATATGTTGTTTTCAATGGCACAAACCTCCAAGACAACCACAAACTCTTTGTGGTTTAAAGGTTTTCATGCCTTGATGACCCAGACAGCTATGTTGACTGGAGTCAGGGCTTTATGCTTTGGCTCTTGGTAGGGTCACCTACACCAAACAGGTCAAAGGGTAGAGGACAGACTAAGAGTGGTCCACCGGTCCTCCAGGTCTGGGGGTTCAGCTCAGGACTAACGGCCCTGATTGATAAAACAGAATTGTTATGGAAACATCAGTGAAGAATCCTTCTACATCTGAGTGCGAAGGTATTCCAGAGTGTCCACCCGGCACGACTGACAGTACTGAAAAACCGAGAGGAAGCTACTGACACGGTGCAGGAAGCCCTGAGCTGAGGTGAAGAACCTTCATTGCTGCCATAAATGTCAGCGGTGTGGCGGGCAGGCAGGCAGTACATTTGATGAACCAAAAATGTGTAAGAAACTTCAGAGGAAGAAATGTGGCACCAAAGACACTGGGCTGCTGACCAAACCTGGACTGGAGAGCCAGGTTTCAGAGGTGATGAAAGAGGAGAGAGACAGAGAGGTTTTGGGAGGAGAATTCAGAACTTGGGCCCAGGTAGCTGAAGGCAGAGCTACCAATGAAAATCGGAAGAGATATCTTTTCCCAGCTGACATTTGTTAGAGGTGAGGTGTCATAGGTGTCCCATTACATTAAGGGAATATGACAGTGCTGCTTTGCATATGTTTAAATATTATGCAAATATTGATGCCCACATGTAAATTTAACAATATCATCTTTGGTTTTTGCTCTAAAAGTCCAGTTTGGTAGTGAACAGAAATTCTAGTAGGGTGAGGCTGTGTACAGGAGGGCAGAGAATGTGGAGTCAGCGTAGATGTGATGAGCTGAATTAATTGCCTGTTGGGTCCGTGATTGTCCAAGTGCAACAAAAGAGTTGGTGTAACAGATCTACTATTAGTGTGATGGCAGTTGGGAAGGATGTCAGAGCTTTGGTATATTCCAAGACTGTCAGTAGTCCATAGTTAATATTAAGCTGACAGTTTTAACTCTCTTGAAAGGGTTGAGCAATGGAGCCGGTCAGGGTTATGTAGCTCTCTGCTGCTGCTCTGTGTTGGCTGCTGGAACTGCTGCTGGTACCCGAGTTACTCGCCCGCGGACAAGTCAAGCTTATTGGCTAGCGCACAAGTACAGTGAGATGCGGACAGGTACATCAGCGGACAGGTACATCAGCGGACAGGTACATCAGCGGACAGGTACATCAGCGGACAGGTACATCAGCGGACAGGTACATCAGCGGACAGGTACATCAGAGACAAGTAAACCCAGATAACAGCACATAGAGCATGTTCTGATAAATTAAACATCACAATAAAGGATTAAAAACGCTGTACACGGCATCAGTGCAAAAACAAAAACCATAATCAAAGACGTTGCACTTTACTGCCTCCCCAAGCTCTCCTACAAGTTTCTTGATTAGTAAGGGCATCAAAGATTATGGGGAGAAGGCAGAGGGAAAATAAATCAGTCATGATGGAATGGCAGAGCTGGTGAGCTGTGTGGGACAAGGTATTGGCAGCAGGGAGATCAGCGCTAGTTGTGTTGACTTGGACTGCTGCAGAAGGGGGATTTGGGGAGTTGATTGAGAGGTTGGGAGATAGCTTTCTCTTTTTAATTTAGATTTCCAGCGTCTGCAGTCTGCTCTTTGTTTGATTTTCTTATCCTCTTCCCTTGACAAATGTTGATTTTTAAGGCCCAGTTTCATAGGGTACAGTCCAGTCCATCACAAGTAAAGCCCTCCCCACCATTGAGCACCTCCACAAAGAGCGCTGCCGCAGGAAAGCAGCACCCATCATCAGGGACGCCCTCCATCCAGGCCGTGCTCTCATCTCACTGCTGCCATCGGGAAGGAGGTACAGGAGCCCCAGGTCCCACACCACCAGATTCAGGAACAGTTATTACTACCTGAACCATCAGTCTCCTGAACCCGAGTGGATAACTTCACTCACCCCTACACTGCACAGACAATACATTCACTTTTAAAGACTCTACCACTCGCTCACAGTCATTTTATTTATTTATCTATCTATCTATTTATTAATTATTTAGTTTCCTTTTTTTATTTGCACAATTTGTTGTCTTTTGCACATTAGTTGTTTGCCCTTCTTTGTTTCTGTGCGGTTTTTCATTGAGTCTGTTGTTTTTTTAATTGTATTTACTGCGAATGCCCATAAGAGAATGAACCTCATTGAGTGTATGTCACCCTACACAACCCTGAGTGTCTGTTCAAGGTCTTCTGCTGCTATATCCCATCTGCAAACATTTGTATTTCAAGGTTCAGGTGTTGTGTATTCAGAGATGCTCTTCTGCACACCACTACTGTAACGTGTTACTGTCACCTTCCTGTCAGCTTGAACCAGTCTGGTCATTCTCCTCTGAACTCTCTCATTAATACAGCGTTTTTGCCCACAAAACTGCCACTTATTGAATGTTGTTTTTTAAAAAAAATTTCACACCAATCTTTGTAAACTCTGGAGAACGTTGTGCATGAAAATCCCAGGAAATCAGCAACTTCTGAGATACTCAAACCACCCTGTCTGGCACCAATAATCATTCAAAATAATCATTTACAGTCAAAGTCATTTAGATCACATTTCTTCCCCATTCTAATGTTTGGTTTGAACCTCTTGACCATGTCTGCATGTTTTTATGCATTGAGTTGCTGCCACATGATTGGCTAATTAGATATTTGTATTAACGAGCAGGTGTACCTGATAAAGTTGCTACAGAGTGCATAGGTAGCTTGATAATAAATTTACTTTGAACTTTGAAGTGGACTGTGGGTTGCTCTGGGGCGATGGCCAGATTGGCCCTACCACTACCCCCAGGCAGAGAGATTTGACTCTGTCTCACCATGCCTTTAAACTCCTCACCCGACTCTATCCATTAACCTCTGAGCCTCTTGCAGGACATAAACTGGTGCAGCACACTCGAAGCACTGGGTGAATTCAGCAGGTCAGGCAGCATCTGAGGAAGGAAATGAACAGTGTTTTGGGCTGATATCCTTTCATACCTCTTAAACGTTCCACAGCCGGTGTGATGTAGTGTGGAATGAAAACTTGCTTGCAGCTACGTTCGTACACACAGTCGAAGTGGATTGATGCTTGAGTGTGCGTGGACGTTGAATGAGTCAGGAGCTTATTAATATGAGAAAAACAATGTTTTGCAATACAAGTTCAAGAATGAAAAACTGTCTATTATGTATGTATGTACTTGTGTTTGCACAGGCATCTGCTTTTGTGTCCGTGTGCATATGCACTGCATGTTTGCACTCGTATCTGTGCTGTACCCCTGTGTGTGCTTTTGCGTTTGTGTATGTGTTTCTTTGCACATATATGTGTGTGCATATATGCATGTAGATGTGTGTCTGAGTGAGTATTCCTGAGAGTTGTCTCTTAGAGCTCGAACAGGAAAGGCTGGAGATGTGTGAGAGGTTGGGGATGCAGGAACCCAATTATATCAGGGATCCATTGGGAGCTAAACTGCTGATATTAACAGACATATGTAAAGCCAGAGCTGGGTGGTGGAAGTGGCTGGAGGGGGTAGTGAAAGGTTGAAGGGTGATTCCCGGCCCAAATACCTATGCTGATGAAGGAGAGGAGCAGGCCAGAAGGGCAGGAGGGCCTGTGAGGAAGACACGAGCCGCAGGGGTTAACTGAGCTGCAGGATTCCAGCCTCTGCTTGGGGCTGTGACGCACAGTGCTGGCCGAGCGGGAGGCAAACTGTGAGTGGCTCCAACTGCAGAGAAACTCGCAGTCGCTGTTGGCTGCCGGTCCGGAAACAGCTTTCAGCACCAAAGGAGGAAGCAGGAGGCTGGAGGTCCGCGGAGGGCAGAGGAAGGGAGTGTGAAAGCAGGCTCTCCTCCTCCTGTACTGAGGGAGTACTCTTCCGAAAGACGCACTAGCTCGCAGCAATACCTCCGTGTGGTGGGATTCAACCGGTGACGCTGGCCAGGGTCCCTGTTTGGTGAGATACTGCTGGGTCGGCCAGTGTGTGAGCAGCAGCACGAACCTCCCCAGCAGCTGTGAGCCCCCGCCCACAGTGGGACAGATGCCCATGACGGAAGACTGCAGCAGGTCACCTTTCTCCGCCAACCGTCCCATTGATATCGCGCAGAAGCGAAGGCGGTAATGCTGCTGTCACCTTCGCATTCCACTTCTCTGAGCTTGATGTGACCTTGTGCAGGGTGTGGAGATGGGTGGGGGAGGGGGGCGTGAGCGTATGCGTGGAAGCGCACTAGATGGGGCAGCTAATGTGCTGGGCGGAAAGTTTGGGGTCGTGAGGTTGAGTGAGGGAAGAACGGGAAGCGGAGCTAAGAGGGAGCAGCAAGGGGTGCGAATGAGTGGAGGTTGAAGGAAACTTTGTACCAGGTTGGACAGGGTGAGTCAAGAGGATCAATAGAGAACAGGGTTAGGGGACAAATGAAAGGTAATCGAACTGGCTGTTGAATGAAGCAGATTCCCGTGATGACCTTAATAATGTCTACCTTAAAAGCATTTTTACTTGTTTCTTTGTTGTTGCAGCTCAGAGAAACTGGAATTCTGACAACATTTATTTTCATGAAATGATTTTGTTCGTATCTGCCAACTTTTCACTCTTCACTTCCCATCTACTCCTCACTCCCTACTCCACCCCTCTGTTCCTCTCCCCCTACATTACGCCTCCTTTAATTCACTCACTTCTTCTCCCTACTCTTCCCTCTCTCCCCCACCACCTTCCGGTCTCCCTCTCTCTCTTCCCCCCCCCCCACCCAATCACTTTAAAAATGTGTTTCTTGTACATAGAAACATACAGTGAAATGTGTCGTTTTGCATAAACGACCAAGATAGAGTGGATTTTGCTGGGGCAGCCTGCAAGTGCCAACACAGCATGCTCACAACTCACTAAGCCAAACCCTAACCATCTGTCTTTGGAATGGAGGAGAAAACTGGAGCACCCAGAGGAAACTACAATGTTTGAATTCCTTACAGACAGTGGCGGGAATCAAACCCCAACCAGTGATTGCCAATGCTGCACTACTGAGCTGCCCTAATATTTGAAAATAAATACATGAAAAATATGCTCCCATGCATTGCTGGACCTGTGCACATACTGTATATAAACTTGTAAAATATTATTGCAAAGGGTGAAAGTGATGGAGGACAGGTGAACAGCTTGGTGTAAATACAATGTTTAAAATGGAGGCGGAACAAGGCCAGGGAACACAAGATCAAAGGGTTGCAAGTCCACAATTGATCTCTATTCAAAGATGTGACAAATGGATCTACAAAATGCAATTATTCTGAGGTAATGGACCAGTTTGAGCTGTTCGGTTGAATTCTTTGACAACTAATTAGAAGGGTAGATAAGGGTAATGTAGTAGTTGTAATATATCTGGAGTTTTGAAAGCCCTCTGATTACGGTCAGATCTTGCAGAATGGGTGCAGGTGCCAGAGTGGGGAGGAAGCTGGCTATGAAAGAGGAAACCGTAAGTTACTAATCAGGGTGGTGATGAAATTTGTTTTTACTGTAGGGACCAGTACAGGAACCGCACTGCTCTCTAGTTATGTAAACAGTTTGAACCTAAGAATCCAGTAGAATTTTTATATTTGTGGAAAATGCCAAATTGAGAGATGAAGTTAATACAGAAATGGAAAATGAATTTCCATGTGCACAAAAGCGAACATAGAACAATACAGCACAGTACGGGCCATTCGGCCCACAATGTTATGCCGACCTTTTAACCTACTCTAAGATCAGTCTAACCCTTCCTTCCTACATTGTCCTACATTTTTCTATCAGCCACGTACCAGCAAGGTCTTGCATTTTGATCATACAAATAAAAAAAAAGCACATTCTCTTAGCTTTAAAAAAAATCCAGTGAGCTACAGAGGAGGCTGGGGATCCTGTGCACAATTTCTGAAGGAGCCCACTTGTTATATTCCATAAATGTAACAAGGTCCTGTGGCGGGAGGTGGTTGGGTGTATTTCTACAGGGATAAAAATTAAATGCAGAGATGTTCTGTTAAACATTATTAATCTTTGTTTGGTTCACACTTGAGGAATTGTACTCTGTATAGTTGCCAAGCAGGGCACAGAACATTGCAGAAGATACGAAACAGATTAACAAGGATGATGCCATCTCTGTAAGGTGATAGTTATTAGAGAAAAAGATTGTTCAGGCTGGGTTTCTTTCCTTGAATTCAGGAGACTGAGGGCTGGCCTGACTGGGGGCTTTAAGAGTATGAAAGTGTATAACAGCATAGGTCGAGAGAAGATGTTTCTATGTCTGGTGGGTGTCCAACATGGAAATACCTCCATGTCAGTGGGCATCAATACAAAATGATGAGAGCAACTCAAGAGATGCTTCTTTCTGCAAACAGCAGCGGAACTCACAGGGAGAGGTTGAGGCAAATAGAGAGATGGGTTAAAGGGGAGAAAGCTGGCCTTGAACGGAGTAGAGGGACAGAATAGCCTGGTTCCATGCACATTTGAGTGATCTCTTGGAATACCAATGTGGCCTTGTTCCAGACTCCTCACATTTGACAGCTTTTTTCCCTCACAGCCCTGCCTCACCTGCTCGGGGTTTTCAACATCTTTATCAAATGTGGAGTGAGGGATCTGCAGAACCTTCTCTCCCTCTCAGAGTCTACAGCTTTGGGTGGGACAGTGGCTCTGCCACCTCACAGCTCCAGAAAACAAGACTGCATCCTGACCTCGCTGCTGTCAGTGTAAAGTATACGTGTTCCACCTGTGACTGCATGGGTTGGTAGATCAATGGACTGCCGTGAATTGCCCCTAGTGGGCTGGTAGTGGTGGAACCTGGAGAGAGCTGATGCTAATGTGAAGAGAGAGCTTACAAGAAAAATAGCTGGGGATATTATTCTATGAGGTAGCATATTCATAATGGGCTGAATGGCCTCCTTGTATGTTATAAGGCAAAATAAAAACATCACTAGTGTGATGTTGTTTTATTGTAGATTTAACCTGTGCTGTCTCAATTATGAAATATTTGGTGAGGCGGTAGAGAGGAAACATAAACTGAGAAAGATAACGTCAGACTAAAGGTTTGGGGCAGCAGGAAATTGTTCCACAGATTAGAATGACGTAGAATTGTGACGGCAAATGCAAAAAAGTCTGCTGAGTTCCTCCAGCATTGTATGTGATCCTCGTATTGTGACAGGACTACTTATTTCAAACAGTTCAAAGTTAGCCCTCGGGCTTTCATGCAATGAGAACCAAATGGTGCAAGAGTGTGGAGGGTTAACGGGGAATGCTGTAGGTGTTTCGGATTGGTGAATGCTCTGTCACTATGTTTCCGTGGAGACGGTGTGCGCAAAAGCAGATGTTGTCAGTTATGTCAATCCCCACCCTGTAAAAGCAGGCAGCAAGGAGTCACAAAACAAGAAGTCAGGGAGGAACAAGAGAGAGCTAGAGAGGGGGACAGAGTAGTTTAGTTCAGATGTATAACCATGACATTCCCACTACATCTGCCAGCACAATCAACTGGAAAAGATTTGGCTCCTGTGTAACTTTTCTCTCTGCTGCCTCCCTTCCTGCCCGCCGTTGCTGATCACACAGAGAGGCTTCTGTTCTGCCTCATATCAATTGACTTCTGACGTTCACAGGCAAGTTAAGGCAGCGATCATCTGGTGTACTGGTTTGCTGTTCCTTCCCAGTTTTTGATTGTCGGGAATGGCTTCACTGCACTGGAACCCTCCCTGTAGCCCCTGCTTAGCCACGGATTTGCACAACACAGAAACAAGCCTTTCAGCCCATCTTCCCAAATCTCATTTGCTTGCATTAGGACCATATTCTTCTCAGACCTGAGACTTTGAACGGCTATTTTAATGCCCCTGAGCCGTAGTAACTGTAGCACATCCAGTCTGCCCAGAGCAAGCCGGATTTCCCAGTAACCAACCATTTAAAATCCAAATCCCCATTCCAACGTGTCAGGACACGGCCTCCTCCACTGCTACGATGAGGCGACTCTCCAGTTGGAGAAGCAACACCTCACATTCCATCTGGGCCAACTCAAATTTTCTAACTCTGGTCATTTCTCTCCCCACCCCCCCTCTATTTTCATTCCCTATTCTGGCTTCCCTCTTACCTGTCCTCCTATCCTCACCTGCTTATCACCTCCCTCTAGTGTCCCTCCTCCTTCCCTTTATCCCATGGTCCACCCTCCTCTCCTATCAGAATCCTCCTTCATCGCTTTACCTTTTCCTGCTAACACCTCCCAGCTTCTCACTTCATTCTCTCTCCCCCCCCCCCCCCCCCCAAACTGGCTTCAACTATCACCTTCAGGCTTGTAGTCCTTCCCGTCTCCCACTTTTTCTGGCTTCTTCCCCCTCCCATTCCAGATTCCAGTCCTAATGAAGGGTGTCAGCCCAAAATGTTGATTCTTACTCCATTTTTTTAGAAGGCTTAGTTGCAGCCTGACCTGCTGAATTCCTCCAGCAATCTGTATGTGTTACTATGACTCCTCTGGCTGCACTTTTACAGATGTCAGCCACTCTCAGTGCCTAAAAAGAAAACTTGTTCCTAAAATTCTCTTTGTATTGACCACCACTCAGCTTGGAACTCTGCCCCCGACTTTTTGAAAGATTTATCTCTGGTTGTGAAAGGGTATGGGATCCCTTTACAAAGGAGATGGAGTCATTGGAGGGAAGGCACATCATAAAGGGATTGGCCCCTCCGGATGACAGAGGGTGGAACGAGGTCAATGCAGCAGAGACCCAAGCTGGAACAAAAAGTGAAAAGATCCAAAAAGTCGATCAGGATGTCAAAGAGAGAGGATTAGAGGATTAATTTTATTCAGGAGGAATAAAGTTGACATTGAGAGAGCACGAGAATAGAATGGCAGCTGACAGAGGGAAACGTAGGTAGTTAGAGAACGGGAGGGGTGTGGAGAATATTAACCACAGGTGTTTTTCCAATGAAGGCATGTGTGGCTAAGGTTCTGAAGCAGGATTTTGTACCTGTCATCATTGTCAAGGAGGGCGAAGGAAGCAATATTAGATGGGATAAAATTAAACATAGTGGGGGTGCTGGAAGACTAGCACTGCACAAGGCAGAAGAGTCACCTGGTCCGGATGAGATTCTCCCAAGGTTACTGGGAAGAGGGTAGAAATTAGACTGTTTCCAATCGTCTTTAACACTTATATGGGGAAGTGCCAGCAGTGAAGGATGACTATGTTGTACCGTTGTTTAAGGAAGGGGAGGAAGATAAATAAAGCAAAAGGACAGTGTTAGGAAGCTAAAAGACAGTAATCCATGCCAATATTTATTGTGATTTGGAAATGTTAAGGGATTATAAATCAGCGTGGACTGTTAAACATATATTGCATTTGACAAACTTGACTGTGCTCTCGCCAAAGTAATTGAGAGGATTGATGTGGCAGACGTTTTGATGCTGTAAATATGGGCTTTCAAAAGGTCTTTCACAAAGACGTTAAACACACAATAGACATTAGAAAAATGCAATTCATGGCATAAATGGCACACCTGTTCCCTGTATACATGTCACTGAAGGCCAACAATGCAGGTGTGGCAAGTGATTAAGAGAGCAAATGGCGTGCTAGCTTTTAATAAGAGAGGATTTGAGTATAAGTGTAAGGAAGCTTTGCGGTTATATCCTCATGACTGGCACAACCTCACTGTCATTACACAGATCTAGGAATGCCAGGATCAGCACCAGGTGGGCCTGAATTGAGGTGCCAGCCTGGTGAAGATCCAGCATTGGAAACATCATAAGCTGAGCTAGCAACCTCAGCAATCACAGTAAGAGTAAGGCTCTACAATCCTCCTGCATCTGCTCCTGAATGGTGGTGGCCAAGAACATCCCTATCCTCATCAATGGTAGGGCTAAGACCATAAAAAAAAATTAAAATTAAGGCAGGTGTTGCCATGTTCAGCTGGAGGCGTGGAACAGATAATCCATCGTCTTTCCTCCTGAGATCCCCTCAGGTTCCAGACACTTCAATTTGCTCAATATCAAGAAGCATCGGAGAGCATGGCGTATAGCAAAGGCTGTGGGACCAGAAAATAACTGACCGTTGAACTCCTGGTCCAGACTCGCTGTACCTCTGGCCACGCTGTTCAAGCACAGTTACCACAGTAGTATCTACCCAACAAAATGGAACATTGGGCAATTATGTCCTGTTCATAACAAGTGGGACAAATCCAATCTATGTCATCACCACCTGATCAGCCTACTCTCAGTGATCAACACAGTAGCAGATGCGTTATCAATCACACAATTAAGTGGCACTTACTAATAACCCATTCGCCTCTGCCCAGTTTGAGCTTTGCCAGGAACAGGCAGAACCAAGCCTTGCCACAGCCTTGCTCGAAACTTAGATAGATAGATACTTGAACCATTGAGCTGAAATCTAGAGCTGAGATGAAAGGGTGTCCTTAACATTATGGAAGCATTTGAGTCAGTGTGATATAAAGAAGCTCTGGTAAAACTAAATCCAAAGGACATTAGGAAAAAATAAATCAGTCCAGGGATTGGAATTATAACTGAAGGTGGCTGTGGTCAAACATCCCGGCCTGAGTTGCAGGAGGTGCTCTGGCAGTGGGCTAAACCCGAAGACTTTCAGCAAGTTCATCAATAAATTCCTGTCATTCGCAAGGTCTGAAGCTAGAATGTTCATTTATTATAACAGTATTCAACTGCTCGGTAAGTGACACAGTTCACACCAGGACAACAGCCGGGCATGGTCTGATAAGTAGCATGTGACATTAACGTGCACCTGACAGACAATAACCATCTCCAACGAGAATGCAAAGCACCTGGGCTAAACAAATAAATCAATAATAATTTTAAAAACAACATGGATCAAATCTGGTGAATAGTCATTTTTCAGACTGAAGAGAAAGAACTGTTCATTGTGTATCCCAAGGGATCAACAAGAGTCAATGTTCTTACTGTCTGTTCATGGGCTCAATTTGCTATGCAGTTCAAAGTTTGCAAGTTCTCAAAAGTAAGAGAAGAGTAAAATTTTAGGAGAAGTCGGAAGGTTGGCAGTTGTGTGCCAAGTGAAGTTTACTCAGGGAGTGTACAGATCGTGTTGTAGTGTCCAATAACCAATGGACTGATTCTCTGACACGGATGCTGCCTGGTCTGTTTAGCTTTGCTGGCATTTTCTGTTTCAGATTTCCAGCTTCAATATTTTTTTTTAGTTCACTTGGCTACTTGTGTGAGTTTGGATCAGGGCAGCTGCAATTGCTGAGGGGATAAGAAGAAGCTGGATCAGGTTAGGAGGGGATTGGCCTGCAGTTTGTTCAGTTTAATCAAGTTGGGTTCCAGTTGGTATTTGGTTGGGATGGATGGGGTTCACCTTGCAGACTGGTTTTAAAGACCCAGCCTCGGCTGTGTTCAGTTTGAACTTGACCTTGGCACAATATGAATGTGTCACAGTTGGTCAATTTGAGGCCAGGTTGAATGTTATATCCAACAGTACACACCACAGAAATGTGAAATTGTGAGGTATGGGATTCTGGAGTGGGATTTGAACTTTCAAAATCTGACTCAGAAATGATTTATAACCACAGCAACTTGTGATCTCTGAATTTTAGCTCCAATCTGCAGGAGAAATTCTATATTTTTTTTCAGTGTCAGAGTTAAGGAAGGAAGGAGGTGGGAGTAGGGTTTTATAAATACCTGAAGGAGCACTGGTTGAATGAAAGATTACCCCCATTTGGCTGAACTGTGGCCATCAGGTGGAATTAGAACAAGGCCGATCTCAGCAGCTTCACAAACTGATGACCTTGGTTGCTGTCTGCTTTTTGTTTGTCACCCGGAGGGGGAGATAAAGGGAGAGACATTGATGTATTTCGGTGAATTTAATGTGGAGCACCCTCTCCCCAAAGAAATATGTGGATGCTGGGGGCTATAACCAGATGAAAATGTTCAGTACTGTGATTGATCAATTTTGTTTTTCCCTGGTTGAACATTTGAAATTAAACACACAATTAAAAAATTTCCTTCCCCCCCCCCCCCAAATCTGCTATTTGATGAGATTGTTTTAATTTGTAGCCAATGCCTTAATTCCTTTAGTTAACAGAAGTACATTAATCTCAGATTTTAAATAACAGTGGTAAGTAAATAGTTAACAGATGAATGGAGCTAAAATTCAGATGAGTCGCAATATCACTGAAAGACAGAACAGGCTCCAGGGCCTCATCCTCTGACCAGTGTCAGGAGCAAGAACATTTAATTGCGCTGGGGAGAATAAAATGAGCTTGTGCAGAGGGTGGAGAAACTGGGAGGGGGTGATTTAATCAAGGTAAGACCATGAAGGTTTTTACTCTGCAGTTGGGAGACTCAGATGAGTTGGTTGGTGGGAAACTCCTCGGGTCCCTTTGTTTACCTCACCCTGCCAGATTGTTGTCTTGTCACCAGTTCCCACACAACTTGGTAGGACCAAACAAATACTTGCACCTAGAGAGAAAAATGAGAAATGGTTAATGAGAGTGGAGGAGGTTTGTGATGAGTATAAACATCAATTGATTCAAAGGCCCGTTTCTGAGCTCGAGGACTTTCGCTTCTACAGAGCAGTCTTTTTTTTTTGGAGCTCACAGGTTTTTTTTTCCAGAAGACCTCTATGAATCATGCGATTGTACAACAGAGAAGGAGGCATTCCTGCCGGCTCCTTGAAAGAGTTTCCAATTTGTCAGTCCCTGTGCTTTCTTCACGCAGATTTTTTTCCTTTGAGCCTTTGTCAGTTGAAAATGTCTGGAGAATATATATCCATTTCAGGCGATGCGTTCCAGATCGCAAGAACTTGCTGCACAGGGAAGAAAGTTGTGCTCCCCTCCTCACTAGTCCCTGTGCTCATCTCTTTAAACTGTATTCTCTGGTCACTGATCTACTCCCACTGGAAACAGTTTCTCCTTATGTACTCTAACAGGGATTTTCAGTCCTGATTACTGAAATAAGTTTCCTCCTGTGACCTTCTCTGCTCCCAGTGTCCATGTCACTGAAGTAGCTCTGCTCTGGCAACATGTCTGGAAATTCTCTCCACATCATCTTCACCACCACCGCATCATTTCTTCGGGTGGGGCCTGGATTTAGACCCGGCTGACCAAATTACACCCTTGGTGAGAAACTGGTCGGTTGGTCAGGGATGAGATCTCTGGCTTTTGGCTGAGTGAGGACTTAACGTGAGTCATTGATGTAGGCAGATAAACCTTAAACAAATGACTGGTAGAGCAGATCTGAGGGGCAAAATGGCTTTTTCCAATATCTGGAGAAAGCCAGGCTGAATTGTATTCCTTTGTGTTTGAGTTGTTATTGAAGTGACTTGATTCTGCATTTGTCAGGTTGTGTCGCTGATGGGGAGAGGGCGCTTGCTCCCCGCCTGCTCTGGCAGCCACAGCCCTCACTCCAGTAAACCACCAAGTCTGCTGCTCCGCACTAACCCGATACTCGTGTCTCTCTATGCAGTTTCGATGTGGAGAATGGGCTCACGGCGGCACGCAGCCCTCTCGACCCTCAGGCAAGCCCCAGCTCGGGGCTTGTGCTGCAGGCCAACTTTGCCCACGGCCAGCGACGGGAGTCCTTCCTGTACCGTTCCGACAGCGACTACGATATCTCCCCGAAGAACGTGTCCCGGAACTCCTCAATCACTGGCGACGTGTAAGTGTAACTACTTTTGTTTTCTCTTGGTAACTTTGATGAAATTGCTGCTCTGAATCAGAAGCTGAAGAGAAATTTGCCTGACGAATGAGGTCAAGCCCGAGGCTTGCTTTTGCAGGGCTTAACTGAGAAGCCATTCGTGGCTCTGCTTCTGGGGCCTGCTCAAGAAGGCTTAATTTGGGGGCCCAAATTTAGGATACTTGCTGGAATGGTCAGCAGAAATAGCAAGCTGGCAGCTATCCACATGGACCAACGACATCTAGAGAGGGGGTTTCCAACTTGGGGTCCACAAACCTCTTGCTCAATGCTATTGGTCCACAGCATAAAAAAGATTGGGAAACCCTGACCTAGAGGCTGTGGCCAGCTCTGATTTGACATATTCCTGGACATTTCATCATAGGACCTCCTGCCACACTCCCCCCATCCCACTGGTCATCTTTATGGTTATGCTCCATTTCCTGATTGAATGACTTGGCTCAATAAAATGGCATTCTGTTCTTTGTCACCAACAGAACCCATTTAAAAAAAAAACACAAAGACTGCCAAACATCCAGTTTGCAGAGGGGGAAAAATTGTGCAAACAATAAAGATAAGCAAATAGCATTCAGAACTGAAGTTTACAAAACTGAGACTGTCCACAGACATAAAGACCGGCATCAGTGCGGCCCATTCAGGAGCAGGCCACAGCCTCAGTTCAGCGCAGAGCTGAGTAAACGTTACAGAGCAGCAAGATGAACTGGCCCATCCCTTGCCTCTGACCTTTACAGTCTGGCCTGGTGCTTAATCGTACAAACATAGTGTCGTTCCTCGCTCTCGGACCTGGGCCCTGCTGCTTCAACACCCTCTTGGGCCTGAGCCTGGGCCCCACCACCTCCATTTAGCCCATACCTGACCTTTCCTATTTGGCCCGGTGCTTAAATAAACCTTGGATATTTCCTCACTCTCAAGGCCAGACCCGGGCTTCGCCTCGACTCTGCCTTGGCTCCATTCTGCCACATCGAATCGCCTCCAAGCCCCCTCCAGCAATGGTCAAACATTGGCTCATTCCCCTCCCTCCGGCCCAGAACCTGCAGCCTCAATTTGGCTCACCACACCGCAACTGTACTGCACCTTCCAGACTTCAGTTCACCCCGCAAAAATGCCAAGCCATACAGGCGGTTCGAAAGCTCAGCTCCGAGTGGGAAGTTACAGCCTATTGTTTGGAGTGACTGTTTACCAAAAAAAGTATTTAGTTGTTTTCTTTAGTTTGTTTGCCACTGATAAGTAGTCACTGGACTTCACCAGCACCATCTTAATCAGGCAGCTGAGATTACTAATGGATTTGGGACAAGTGGAGGAGGTGGCTTCTTAAGATCATTTGTAAGCAGAAGCTGATAAAAGAGAGTAGGGGAATGAAAATAATCGGTCTCCAATCGTTTTTATCCTCTTCTCAAACAACTCGATACCAGAAGTAACTACTTCAAGGCTCACTCAAGACAATCCTTGGTTTCACAACGTTCAGAATCTTTCCTTGCCCTGACTTTGGGAAAGTAAGTTAGATTTTAACCTGCCCACCTTACCACAGTCTACTAACCATGAGGCAACACTGTCCTGAGTATTGGTGTGTGAGACTTGAGGTGAGGGAGGGCAATGCCCATGAGTTTTGGAGAGTTCCTACCTGCCCTCCTTTTGGGGCTTTTCATTTTTATTAACCCCTGTTGTCTTGGATGAGTGCCCCTTGGGGTCAGATGTGATCACCTGAACTAAGGTGACGAGACTGCGGGTGCTGAAGTCCAGAGCAATGCAAAAACATTTGAGGTTCTCGCTGGATCAGTCAGCAGCGATGGAGGGAAATGAACGGTCAACATTTCGGGTAGAGGCCCTTTCGGTCCAGTCATTATGAACATGGTATGGCCCTTCAGCCCACAATGTTGTACCAACCTATACAAACCCTTCCCTCCTATGCAGTCCACAACTTTCCATCTTACTTACATCCATATGCCTATCTAAGGGTCTTTTAAATAGTCCTAATGTATCAGCCTCTAGCACCGCATGAGGCAGAGTGTTCCAGGTTCCCACCTCTCTGTGGAGGGAAGAAACAACTGCCTCTGACATCTCACCTTAAACAGATGTCCTCTGGTATTGGTCTCTGCCACCCTCTTTGTTAAAAAAGGTCCACTCTATCAATGCCTTTCATCTTATACACCTCTATCGTCGCCACTAATCCCAAGCATGCGCAACCTTTCCTCAGTAGACATGCTCTCTAATCCAGGCAGCGCCCTGGTAAATCTCCACCGCATCCTCTCTAAAGCTTCCACGTACTTCCTACAATGGGGCGACCAAAACTGAACACAGGAGTGGTGTAACCAGAGTTTGTCAGAGCTGCAACATTGCTTCATGGCTCTTGAACTCAATCCCCCTTCTACTGAAAGCGCGCACACCCTATGTCTTCCTAACCACCTTGTCAGCTTGCGGGGCAACTTTGAGGTATTTACTGTAGGTACCTGGGTCCCAAGATCCCTCTGTTCCCCAACTCTACTTAGAATCCGGCCATTAACTGTGTACTCTGCCTTCAAGTTAAGAGTTGACATGAAATGTTGACAGTTCATTTCCCTCCATAGGTGGCTGCCTGACCGACCGAGCTGCTTCAGCAACCTTTTTACGTTGCTGTAGACATTTTGTGCTTCCCAGTCAACACCTTCAGTTCCATTTGGGTTAGAGCCAGGACTATCTTCACAGGCTCCACTTAGAAACACTGTGCTCCATGTTGGAGAAACATTCTTTGTTAAGACAGGCGTTACAATAGAGAGGTGACCATCCTGGCAGTATTCAAGGGCAGTAATCATGCACCTACGTAAAGTTCTGCCCACTCTGCGGTAAGCAGACATGGGAAAGTCTGTGTCAGATGGACTCCCCCCTTGATGTTGTACTCACCTCGCCTCAGTGTGCCAGCAGTCAGGATGTGGCCCACAATCTCTGCTACGAAGGTCTTAACAAAGCTAACCCTGATGGTACTATTGGTTTTCTATTAGAAAGGATGCTGGCCAGCTTTAAACCACGCACGCTTTACACTTCTGCTGACTTTGATTCAGATGGATAAGAGTTGACCTATTTGTTACATGGGAATAGGAGATTCAAACTCCCCTCAACTCTACACACCAACCAGGCCGGATGGTGCTCACTTGAGCTAGTCTAGTATCACTCCTGATGTAAGTATCTCTCTGTCCATCCACTTTAACCACAGAAACCTTCACTCCCACTCACAGCACCTTCCCCACCCTTAGTCTTGCTCACATCTTCCCTTTCCTCACCACCCCTCCCACCCCCCCACCCCTCCTGAGCTACGTTCATTTAAAAAACCGAACAAGGAAGACATGTTGTTGGGTAAATTCCATCTCACTGGGCTTACCCAGCTCTCGTTGCTGTGGCACGTTTTACTTGACTCATTTTGTGCACTCTCACTTTCAGACCCATTTGCATGGCAGTCGAGTGACTCCGTGCTGTGTAACGGTCAGCGCTTGCAAAAGAAGGACTGGATTATCTCCCGAGGGTTCAGGGCTGTCTCTGTCATGGCCGTGTCATGTTAGGTCGTAGAATCCTAAGTGGCTGCGGGAAAGACTCAGGATAACCAATCTAACAGAGCTTGGAATGATTGAAAAAGGTGGCCCATGTAGAGCAGCATTCTCTCTCATACTCATATAGCTGTGTTAACCACCCCCCCCCCCATAGAGGTATATCAGTGCCCCTCCTCCCAGCCTGCTGAGTAGAGCCTAACGAAGCCTCACCCCACCCCCCATCACTTTTACTGAGAAACTATTAAACCTTCCCCTGTGCAAATTCTCCCTTCCGTTACCTTCGTTGGTAGAAATTGGCAGTTGAAATACACTGGAGTTCAGCTGGGCTCTTTTGAATATGGAGATTTAAAAAATAAGTAAGTGAAGACCTTCTAAGGAAATAGTTTTGCACATAGGAGCACGTGGAACAGCACAGTACAGTACAGGCCCTTTGCCGGCAATGTTGTGTCACCATGGCTACCGTGACACTGTTGTAGCTCGGGGTGTACCGGAGTTTGGGGTTTCATTCTGGAGCCGTTTGTGAGGAGTTTGTAAATTCTCCCCGCGAGTTTCCTCCCACTGTCCAATGACGTACGGATTCGTAGGTTAATGGGTTAGTAGGTGGATTGATGGATGTGGGCTCGTTGGGCCGTTCGGCGCTGTATCTCTAAATAAATAAATGCTCCAAGATTAATCTAACTTTTCTCTCCCGCATAGCACTCCATTTACCTTCCATCCATGTGCCAGTTAGTAAAGAGATTTCCTTTCCCAATTAAAATCCACCACAGAGTAGGTGCTGGTCCCTGCACAGCAAACCCTTTCATCTCACAAGTGAGCCTGTGGATTTGGACCTCCTCAGTCTGAACTGTGTTGACATCCACACCATCATAACACTGCCTCAACCGTTCATACACTTAGCTGCAAAATTCCTAACCAAAAAAATCCTCCTTTTTGTTATTCTGTTTGTTTTTATTCTTAAATAGATGATTCTTTTTCTAGTTTACTTCAACTTCACACTTAACTTCATAAAGTAGTAAAGAGACAGTATCAAGAAGATGGTTTTCCATTGTTTTCCATGCCAGGACACAGAGTCATAGGAAGCTACAACACAGGCAGGCTCTTTGGCCCATCTAGTCCATGCTAAACCATTTAAACTGCCTACTCCCTTCAGCCTGCATCTTTGCAGCCCTCCATACCCCTCCCATCCATGTATCTATCCAAACTTACTTAAACATTGAAATCGAGCTCACGTGCACCACTTGCAGTGGCAGCTCGTTCCACACTCTCACGATCCTCTGAGTGAAGAAATTGCCCCTCATATTCCCAGTCTTTTCCCCTTTCACCCTTAACCCATAACCTCTAGTTGTAGCCCCACACAACCCCAAAGGAAAAAACCTGCTTGTATTATCCCTGTCTATACCTCTATCAAATCTCCACTCATTCTTATATGTTCCAAGGAACAAAGTCCCTACCTGTTCAATCTTTCCTCATAACTCAAGTTCTCCTGGTAACATCCTTGTAAACATTCTATGTACTCTTCCAACCTTATTTACATCTCTCCTGCAGGTAGGAAATTAGGCCTCACCAATGTCTTGTACAACTTAAACATAAACTCCTACCTCCTGTACTGAATTCTTTGATTTATGAAGGCCAAAGTGCCAAGAGCTTTCTTTATGACCCTTGCTACGCGTGCCACCATTTTGAATGAATTATGGACCTGTATTCCCAGATCCCTTTGCCCTACCGCACACCTCAGTGCCCGTTCACTGTGTAAGACGAACCCTGATTGGTCCTACTGAAGTGCAATGCCTCACACTTTTCTGCATCAAATTTCATCTGCCATTTTTCCAGCTGGTCCAGATCCCACTGCAAGCTCTGATAATCTTCCTCGCCATCCACTACACCCCAGTCTTGGTGTCATCCGCAAATTTGCTGGTCCAGTGACATCCTAGATACTTCCCAGCCAATGAAGTACTTAGTTCCCAAGTGTAAGCAAGGTTGTAGTTTGTGAAAACACCGTGCCAAATGTACTCTGTAATGGTAACAGTGTGCTTTACTATTTGGTCCTGTTGTGGGACCAAATTTTAGAAGTGCTGTGTAGCCAGCTGTAGTTTCTGGTGAAACCTGTTTTTCTATAATACCATCAATAATGCAGTGAAACAGCCTGATCTATTTCACAGATGTACTAAAAAATCAAATTTCATTCAGAGCTACAAAGAAACAGCAACCAAAATATAGTCAGTGGTGTAGATTTTAAGGTAGTGTCCTAACAGAGAGGGATTGGCAGGAGGGTTGGGGAAGAGAATTCCAGAACTTGAGGCCCAGACCACCAACAGAAGGGTGATTAAATTTGGGATTGGGCAAATAGAGAAACCTGTCTGAGGAATTCAGCCTTCCATTTGAATCTGGAGTCTGGAACTAGGCCTGATTCTTGCTCACTGTGAGTAAAGGGGTTCTAGTTCGAACCTCAGAACAGTGGGAGAGAAGATAATGCAGTTCTGGAGGTGACACTGGTGCCAACACTAACCTGGCATTTTAAAAACCTGTCTGTTGAAGAGAAAAGTAGAACAGGAAACAGAAGGAGCTGTATAAACTTTCTGGGAATAGAGGAAATGGAGAAGAAGCTTTTCTGTTCATGGAGATGAACTGGGAGTATTCTGCCAAGTAATTAGACAATCTTGCTGGTTGGAGATGAACTGCCAGTAGTCTGCTATTAAAAGACAGGGACTGGAAGGTGAGAATTTGATATAATGTGTGACAATGTGTACGTCTTAGTTAGAGGTGCTGCAATAGTTGTATAACTAGACAGTTAGTCCAGGAACAATAGTTTACAGTTGAGATGTGTGAATTCAAATCTCACACCAGCTGGGTGTGATATTTGAATCTGATTAATTAAATCACCTAATTTTAAAAATTTTGTTTAATTTGTGGTTTGGAGCCGTTTTTAAAAACTGATCTGTCTGTGGAGTGGTTCAGCTGCAGTTGCTGTCTAACCAGGCCTCTCAGTCCTCTCACAACTGCCATATTAAAGCAGAGTAAGGAGAAAACTAGAACAAGACAAAATTCAGACATGGCAGAGTTCTTCATAGCCAAGATGCTTTTGCAAAATCTTCCTAAAAGCATCTTGGAAATGGTGCTCAACCTTGCTGTACTCACAAAATGATACTTCACAATCATTGTCCACTGTTACAATCCTCAGGTATTTTCAGTCCAGTGGCCAATGGACGATAGCATTGTGGTTTACAGACAGGAAGAAAGAACCACTGGAACTCCTCAATATTGATGCCAAATTATATTGACTGCAGAACCCATGGAGCCTCTTGGCAAAAAGGTCAAATAGTGACAAGGAAACTTCTTTCTGATAATGATCTATTGTCCTCCTTTAGCTAAATGAACCAGTGCTTCCTCCATGGAAGATGCACTGAGGGTAATGAGGGTACCAAATATTCTCTGAGCGGGGGAACCTCAATTTCCATCTCCAAGACTGTCGAACAGAATTATCTCTGACCGAGTCCTGAGGAACATAGCTGCCGCATTGAGTCTGTGGCAGGTAACAAAAGTCAAGGAATTTACCCATTATAGCCTGCTTTATTTTACATTCACCAGTCTATCTGTTGCAGAGGTACATTATCTGTGCATGAGAGTATTGGTAGAACTGATCTCTTCCCAGTATGGTTGAGATAAACTCCCATCGTAACACTGAAGGTACGTCCATCGTGTTGCGTAGCCCTGCACTTGTATGGAACGGAAGTTTCCCAGAACAGCTCAGAACTGGGCATCCTTGAGGCTCTGTGAACCATCGGCATCAGTGGAACCTGCACCACCATCTGCAGTGCGTTTTCCTAAATCTACAGTCGCTATCAAGCTCAACGCGGAGTGCAGAAAGTCATGCGGGTGCAGCACCAGGCATACCTAAAAATAAGGTTCAAACCCAGTGAGGCGCCAACTCAGAACAATGTGTGCTAAACGGTAAAAGCAGCATGTGATAATTAACTGATACTACAATTTATGGATCAGATCAAAGCTCTGCTATCCTGCTGTAAGTAATTAAATACTTGTTCCAAAACCAAAGCTCTGAAGAGCACCTCCATCCTCTGCACTGGTAGAGCCCAGCATGTGAATGCTAAACACAAATCTGAATTATTTGCAAACGTACTCAGACACAAGCGTCAAGTGGAGAAGCAGTCTTGGCTTCGCTTTGAGATTCCTCCCATCACGTTAGTCAGTCTCCAACTATTTCTCTTCACCCTACATGATATGAAGAAACAGCTGAGAACACTTGATACAGCATAGACACACCAGCTGAAGACTTACACTCTATAACTAGCTGCACCTCGAACTGAGCTGTTCCAGGGTAGGTACTGGCATTCAGTCAGTGTTGATCAAGAATGGCCAATCCACACAAAGCATGTAAGATCCAGCCCAGTTAATTAATACTCAGTTTATCGACTCTCAGTCACCAACACGGTGATGGAAGGCGTTATCAACAATGCAATCAAGCAGCATTTACTCATTGATAAAATGCTCATCACTGCCCAGTTTAGTTCATCTCAAAACCACTTCATCAGATAGACTGAATTCAAAAGGTGGCGGGGAGGAGGGGGGGGGGATTAGGGTCATTTCATTTGACTTCATGGGAGCATTTGCCTGGATGTGGCATCAGGAGAAGCCCTATTCAAACTGAGCTCAATGGGCAATGAAAGCTCTGTAGTTGAGTTGGAGTCATACCTCACACAAAGGAAGATGTTTGCTGGAGATAATTCATCCCAACCTCATTGTTGCAGAGGCTCCTCAGACTAGTTGTCCCAGGTCAAACCGTCATCAGCTGCTTTGTCAAAGACCTTAATTCTGTCAAAAAAGTCCAAAGGTGGTTGATGATTCAGTGTTACTCAGTCTTGAGCAAGTGAAGCCAGCCACGTATTCATCAGCAGGTCCTGGATAACTTCAAGCATGGGCTGATCACGAGCAAGTAGCATGCATTTGAGCAAGGTTGGTGCCTGTCACTGATAAAAGAAAGTATGTTGAGTTATCCTTGACATTCAAAGGCATTAACATTGCCAAGTCCTCATTCTATCCACATCCTAAAAGTCATTAATGATCAGAAGCTCTCCTGTTTGAGCCACGTAAATGCATGACTACAGGAACAGACCCAGGGGATGGATATCTTACAGAAACTAACTCTCATACTGACATCAAGGCCTTTCCGTGTACAGTGTTTGAGGCAATAGCCTGAAGAAGTATAGTTCTCTTGTCTAGGAAAGTGTAGCTCCAAGAACACACAAGTTTGAATCCACAGAGAACAAAGTGGCTATTTTGGTTTGCTTCACATCTACCAGCTGATTAGTTTCCTGCATCAATATCACAGAGTGGCTGTTACGTGTGCCATCTATTATATACAGTGGATTCCAGTTATCTGGAACACACTGGGATTATAGTGCATCTTGGCCCAATTAAGCAGCTGCCCCAGTTAGCCGAAGTTTCATGGAAATAGTTGAAAAGGTATAAATAGACAAACGACCATCTAACTGATTAACAAATTATGCATTTAAGTGAAATACAGATCAAATCAGAACACTAACAATAATATCACAGTACTATAAAACTGGTGGTGTAGTGGGATCAGCACTGGACTTCAAGGCAGATGGTCCTGAGTTCAAACCCAGCTGGGTCCCAAACTGGGCAGCAGCAGTATCTGCGCAGAAGAAATGCCTGGCAATCTACTTCCGTATCTTGCCATGAAAACACTGTGGTCCATGAAATCACGAAGAGCCAGACTTGATTAAATGACTGAACAACAAGCTATAAAACCGTGTATTAGTTCCTAACTGTTATCGATTGAGGAATTCATCAACACTTTGCTGTTTTCATTTGATTGACCGTAAATGAACAAAATCAATGCACCCACCTAGTGCAGATATTGAACTCAATTCTTACAGTGTTTTTGATTATTATAATCCTCCAAATCTTCATTTTCATTGTAACATTCAAGATGATTGTTGATACTTTCAAGTTCTTTGTAGTTCCTAAATTGGTGAAGTTCATTTTCATTTTCACGCCCAACCATTTCTGACATCTCCAAGCCTGAATGCTTGAAAGATGAGCGTGACAGTTCTGAATTGTCTTACTGTTTATTTCTCGCCAACTATCAGTCACAAAAATCACTGCTTTTTGAACACAAACACATGCAACAAACACTGTTTAAAAGTTGCTCACTCTAAGCACGTTGTAGTGTCTATCGGCCACACAAATGCACATGACTGAAACTGTTCTGCAACAGTGTCCTGTCCCAATTGAACAGCATAGTGTCCCAAATAAACAAAGAATGTCCTCCCAGCTACTTTCTCGATTAGTTTTTGTTCTTTAAGAGTTGGCCCAAGTAAGCGGCTGCACCAGTTATCCAATGTCCCAAATAACTGGCATCCACTGTATATATTTTACTTGTCTGTGCTGCCCCAACAGCACCAGGGCAGTAGATGCAGGAGAACACTGCCACCTGCTGGTTCCACTCCAGGTTGCACCCAGTCTTTTGTCATTGCTGGGTCTAAATCCTTACTCAAAAGCAATTCAGGAGCACATTCACCAGAAGACCTGAAGTGGTTCAGAAGGACACCTCACCACCTTCTCAAGAACAGTTTGGAATAAATGCTAGCCTTGTCTGTGCTGTTCACGTCGTGAACATTTATATTTTTGAGCTCTCAGAAAGATTAGAGAACAAGGGTGAGAATTTTGAAATCGAAAGATTGCTGGACTGGTAATCAATGTAGGTCGATGAGCTTGGGTAACAGATAAGCAGACTCGGTGCATGTCGACACCTGGAAATGAGAACTAAGGATGGACTCACCAGAGTAACAAAGAGAGACCACCCAAGAATCAGAATCAGGTTTATTCTCACCGGCATGTGTTGTGAAATTTGTTAACTTAGCCGCAGCAGTTCAATGCAATACATAATATGGAAGAAGAAAAATAAATATAATAATAAGTCAATTACAGTATATGTATATTGAATCGATTTAAAATTGTGCAAAAACAAATACTATATATTAAAAAAGTGAGTTAGTGTTCATGGGTTCAATGTCCATTTAGGAATCGGATGGCAGAGGGGAAGAAGCTGTTTCTGAATCGCTGAGTGTGTGCCTTCAGGCTTCTGTTGGTAACAATACACCCTGGGTGCTGGAGGTCCTTAATAATGGACACTGCCTTTCTGAGACACCACTCCCTGAAGATGTCCTGGGTACTTTGTAGGCTAGTACCCAAGATGGAGCTGACTAGATTTACAACCTTCTGCAGCTTCTTTCGGTCCTGTGCAGTGGCCCCCTCCATACCAGACAGTGATGCAGCCTGTCAGAATGCTCTCCATGGTACATCTATTGAAGTTTTTGAGTGTTTTTGTTGACATACCAAATCTCTTCAAATTCCTAATGAAGTATAGTCACTCTCTTGCTTTCTTTATAACTACATCAATATGTTGGGACCAGGTTAGGTCCTCAGAGATCCTGACACCCAGGAACTTGAAATTGCTCTCTCTCTCCACTTCTGATCCCTCTGTGAGGATTGGTACGTGTTCCTTCATCTTACCCTTCCTGAAGTCCACAATCCGCTCTTTCGTCTTACTGACGTTGAGTGCCAGGTTGTTGCTGTGACACCACTCCACTAGTTGGTATATCTCATTCCTGTACGCCCTCTCATCTCCATATGGAATAGTCAGATCTAGCAGTAAGAAATGATAGCAGGGATGAGAGCTTCAGCAGGTGAGCAGAGGCTGCATCAACGGAAAGGTGGAAATCATTAGTACAATGATAGTACAGTGGTCTGTGGCACATCTTGAAGTTAAATATGATACCAAGCTTTTCTAAAGAATCTTGTTCACTCTGAGCAGCAAGAATGAGTGAGTTACAGTGACAGACTGCAGGAAGCTTTACCCCATAGAAGAGATGGATAAAACTAGAGGACACAGATTTAGAGTAAAGGGTAAGAGATCTTAAGGGGATCTGAGGGGGCCTTTCTCACCCAGTTGTGAGTACCTGGAGAACATTGACTGAGAGCAAAGCTGCTGCCAACATTTAAAAAGTGTCTAGATGAGCACTTGAATCACCATTGCATTGTAGACTATCAGCCAAGTGCTGGAAGACGGAGTTCACATGACCAGGTGCCAACTGGTCAGCCGAATGGCCTGTTTCCCAGCAGGATGACTCTATGACCACTAGAAGAGATTTCAGAAGCTCCACGCCCTATCCTCTGCTGCATTTTCAGTTCTTACAGCTGGTGAAAGGGTGAGAGGGCAGTTTGTTGAAATGTAGCCTGACCTAACTGTGTGCCTGCACCTACAAGTTTCAGCAATAATCCATTATATAGTAAAAGGTCGGTGGGACAGGAACTAAAATTGTGGTGTTGACTGTAGATTTTGAGAGCTTGCATCCTGCTGCTGCCATCTGCTTTGCGGCAAATCGAAGGCATCTTCTAATGAAAGGAATCCAAAGGCCAAATTGTGCACAGGAAATTCGCAACAATCGCCATGCACTATCTGTCCCGTCAAGTCCTTTACGATGTTTTTATCACACTGTGCACACCATAAAGGTAAATTACTGATAGTAATCAGATCATCTGCATTGGTAATGTTGGTCAAAGGTGAATGTATTCATCTTAGTGGGCAATCTTCCCTGCAATTATAAGATATAAAATACAGTGGATTCCAGTTAATTGGGACACATCAGGACTCATACATTTCGGCTCAATTAAGTAGCTGTCCCAATTAGCCAAAGTTTCATAGAAATAGTTAAAAATGTATAAAATAGACAAACTATCATTTAATAACAAATTATGATTTAAAATGAATTACAGAACAAATCAGAACACTAACAATGGTATTATGGTACTATAAAACTATCCTTCCTAATGGTTATCAATAGAAGCAACTATCTGCCACTTGGAGTGAAATCGTTTCATTTTCGCTCCCGCGCATTTCTGGCATCTCCAAGCCCGAGTGCCTGAAACCGCAGTGAGCAAAGCAGCTCTGAATTGTCTCACTGCTCATTTCTCACCTACTATCAGTGACAAAAAATCACTGCTTTTTGAACACGCGTAACTGACGCTATTTAGAATCTGTTCACCCCAAGCACAGTCTAACAGCCGCACAAATGCACGCATTTGAAGGTAGTTAAAATTTGACACTTGTCTCCTGCCCCAATGAAGCGGCATAGTGTCCCAAATACCACAAAGGGAATCCCGCCTACAGTATTTTCTCAATTAGTTTTTGTACTTTAAAAGTTGTTCCAAATAAGCAGCTGCCCCAATTAAACAATGGCCCAATTAACCAGAATCCACTGTATCCACCTGAGAGGGTTGACAGGGTCTTTTCTAAAAGGCAGCACCTGTGACAGTGCAATACTCCCTCTACACTAGGACTGTCAGTGTAGGGGTTCTGCTCCAGCCTGAAATAGGATCAGAAACTTTCAGTTACAAGCCAGAAGTATTGGTTTATTATCCTCACATGTGCCAGGGTTTGGTGAAAAGCTTGTATTGCATACCGTTCATGCCAATTAGTCCATTATGATACAGGTCTCCTCCGCTTTATGAATGTTCGCTTTACGCCACTTCGCTTTTACAAAAGACCTACATTAGTAACCTGTTTTTGCATTACAAAGAGGATTTTAACTTAAAAAAAAAATTTCCCCATATAAATTAATGGTTCTTCGCTTTAAGCTATTTCCGCTTAAGAAGGGTTTCAAAGGAACACTCTATCTTTGTAAGGGGTGGGGGGACACCTGTATTGAAGTTCTAGTTCAGTGCAATGAGCAAAACTAGGGTGAGACAATAACAAAGTGTTAAAAAAAACTACTGTGAAGGTGCAGTGCAGATGAATGATGAAGTGCAAGTTTTATGACAAAAGAGATTGTGAGGCCAAGTGGTCCATTAAAGAATCTGGTAACGGTGGAACAGAAGAGGTCCCGAGGCTGGTGGTACATGCATTCAGACTTCTGTTTGTCTCCTGCCCGACGGGAGAGGGGAGGGCAGTGTCTATGATTATGCTGGCTGCTTTGCTGGGGCAGTGAGAAGTATAGACAGAGTTGACTGAGGGAGGGCTAGTTCCCGTGATGTGCTGAGCTATATCCATGTCATATCTCTGCAGTTTCTTGCACTGGGACCGTCAGTGTAGAGCAGTGGCCATATCAAATCATTATGCATCAACACAAAATTCTTTCTAAGGTGCATTGAGAAAGAGATGATAAGGGTCAAAGGGGCATGCCAAATTTCTTTAGCCTCCTGAGGAAGTAGAGGCATCAACAAAGCAACCAGGACAGGCTATTGGAGATGTTCATAACCAGGAACTTGAAGTTCACTATTCTTTTAATCTCAGCACCATTGACGTAGGCAGGAGCATGTGCACGTGCACCTCCGCCCTTTCTGAAGTCTCTTTTTGTTTTGTTGGCATTGAGAGAAAAGTTATTGTAATATTACCATGTCACTAGGCTGTCTGTCTCTTTCCTGTACTCCAACTCATCGTTATTTGTCAATATACTGATTTGGCAATAATGATACACTGCCCCCAATCTTTAGCTAGTTGAGAGGGTATATTGATCTGCTGGACTAGAAGATTTGTCAGGATTCTGCAATTCAACCCAACAATGAAGTGACCCTTGCTCAGCTTCCTGCATAATTGTTGCTGTTCCTTTCCGCGCTTTCTGGTGCAACGGGCAACAACCTTGCCATTTCTTTAGCATTTGTCTGTTTTTTACGGGGCTGAGTTGCTAGCTCGAAGCTCAACCTGGCACGGATGGAAAGCGTGTGAGGTGCCGGCTGGATTCGAACCTGGGACCACTGGCCTCGAAGTTTGGTGTGGATGCCACTCCACCACCGGCCAGTGCAAGGTATAACTGGCCACTGTAAATTTCCCTGGTATATGGGAGCAGTGGAACTGGTGGAAATGTGGGAGAATAGCTTACAGGGAAAATTAGTTGGCGAATGTGACTCACCAACTATCGTAAACCAGCAGAGAACTGATTGAAGAACTGATGACCTCCTTCAATATCGTTAAGAAAAATGGAAGTAAAACAAAAGGTGCTAAAGACATGACAGTCCCACATCCAAATAAAACTTTGAATTGTTGTGTGGTTTGGTTTGTGGGGAACATCAACAACTTCTGCTTTGCTGCATCTTAGTATGTCTGCATTGAGTATTTGGTTCATTGTAAGTAAGCAGTACGTTGAATGTATGGAGGAACACTGTTCTAACTGTGTAATTCTTTTTGTACTCAGCCACACAGAAGACATGATTGTGACTCCATTTGCTCAGGTGAGTAGGACAGCCTGAGTCCCTGTTTGAATGAGAGAAAGGGAAATGATTTCCCATTTCGTTTTCCACTCTCCACGTTGTCTCCACTTCTCTTCAGGCTTGTGAGTAGCTCAGCCGTCTCTTGGAACACAGAAGAGAAAAACTTATATTCTAGTCCTCCTTTCAGCACCTTGAGATTCCCAAAGAGATTTATAACCAATTAAATCCATTCTGAAATATGGTCACTTTGGTAGTTAACTTGTCCCAGAAACAACAGTATTATCTGTTCTTATCGTCCCGGCTTGCGGATAGGTATTGAGCCAAAACATTCAGGATTACACCTCTGCCCTTCTTCAGAAAGCTGGGCTACCTGGGAGAGCAGGTATGCAACACACACAAAATGCTGGTGGAACACAGCAGGCCAGGCAGCATCTATAGGGAGAAGTGCTGTCGACGTTTTGGGCCGAGACTCTTCATCAGGACAAACTGAAAGGAGAGATACTAAGAGATTTGAGAGGGGGAGGGGAAATGCGAAATGATAGGCGAAGACCGGAGGGGGTGGGATGAAGCTAAGAGCTGGAAAGGTGATTGGCAAAAGTGATCAGGTATGCCCGAAGTTTAACGTCACTAAGTGTGCGGTGACTGCCATTCTTAGTATAGTGGTAATTTTGGACATCAAAGAAATCGAAGGACATGGGACAGAATAACCAGGTGCTTGACAGTAAAGAGAATTTGGAGGGATGATACTACCGTCAAAAATCAAATATTTCCATGGCAGGGACAGTAAATCTTCATGAACATTTCCTGTCAAACACTTCCATGACAGACACTGGGTAAGTTAGGTACAGAGTTGCCATTCTCTAGACTAATTCTAGGTGGGTTTACCATGTGAAGAGAAATTGAGTAGACTGGGTCAATGTTCTCTTGAGAATTGGAGAATGAGGGGAAATCTTGCACATTGGAAGTCAAGTTGTGGTCGGACGTATAGAGTTAGTGATAGGGCTTTTTAGGGTGCTGTTGTACAGAGAGAGATTGGGGTGCAAGTCCATGGTTCTCTGAAAGAAATGACACAGATGGATATGATAGTGAAGAAGGTATGCTTGCCTTCAATAGGTGAGACATTGAGTGTAAGAACTCGGATATCATGTTGCAACTGTATAAAGCATTTGTCTGACCGGACTTACAGTGTTATGTACAGTGTTTTAGTAACAACACTACAGAAAGGATGTGGTAGCATTAAAAAGAATGCAGAAGAGACTAACTAGGTTGTTGCCTGGAGAGCTGTAATATAAGTGAGGATTAGACAGGCTGGATTTATTCTCACTAGAACATAAACGGCTAAGAGATAACCTTATAGATGTTTATAAAATTATGAATAGTGTAGAGAGTCTTTTTTCCCCAGGATGGGGAGCCTAGAACCAGAAGTCATAGGTTTAAAGTGAAAGGGGAGAAATTTAAAGCAGATTTGAAGGGTAGGTTTTTCACAGAAAATACATTAAATATCTGGAAAGAACTGTCAGAGGAGGTGGTGGGGTTAGATATAATTACTGAAAGGACCTGTCTCTGCAACAAACGATTCTGTGATCTTAGGTACTGAGTAACTGTACACTGTTGACACAAATACTCCCAAAGAAAAGGTAATGTGGGTTAAATACTGAGTAAAACTCCCTTTGTGCCATGCCGTCAAACGCTCCCAGGGCAAAGGCAGTGTAAGATACAGAGTAAAGCTATCTCAGCCCTAATTTCAAGAGCTGCTCCATTCTGTGAACGTGCTAGTGGAAGTGTTTTCTTAATCCAAGTGCTAATGGTTTAGCAATGACACGAAGTCCAAGGACAGATATAAGCTTTCAAATTCTTGACATACACAAATTCGATGGATGCTAGTCAAAGCAACATTTAAATGCTTCAACTTTTTCACACGTTGAAGAAACAAGTAAAAGATTAACATGGATCTCCAGAAATACTTTCAAACCCCATGTCCATCCAGTATGATTCAAAGGTCCTGGTCAGTACAGGGTCTCCTGCTAACTGTAAAGTAAAATTAACTTGTTGTAACCTGATCTCCTGGTGGCATAAGCCTGCACACATCTTCAAGGTCCTTGCTCCAGTCAATTCATGATTTCTCAAACAAAACAGGAAATCAGTTTGGACAGATTTGATCTGTCCTTTGACTTGCCAGCAACCTCCTTTGGAGATTAGTGGAAAATGAAGATTAGATTCAGAAGTAATAGTTTTATTTAATTCATTTCTTGGTAATTATGGCATCGCAGGCAAGGCTAGTGTTTATTGCCTATCGCTAGTTTCCTCGTAAACAGCTGCTGAAAATCATTCTTCGTGAACCATGCACCACACGTGGCAGTGTTCCCACAGTCTGTAAGGCTGAGCATGAGCATAACACCCAGACTAGACTGCTGTCGTCTTGATTTTCAGAGATTTTCAAAACATTCTGAGACTTAGAATGCTAAAGAATTATAAAATGAAAGTGCATTGAAGGATGCCACACTGCCCATTACTGTTGTGCTTTCAGACTCCACTACCTGCTGCCCACTCTAACTGCTTCATAGAATGTCAATGTCAGAAACTTATGTGGCATCATTGTACCCATATAGAATCAGCCTTATGATTGGTCAGAATAACCTGAATTAACTATTCCTACCTAGTGGAGAACAATCAAGAATTCTACACACCTGAACATAAGCCAATCATAGGCTCCGAAATTGGCATATGACTTCATCTGAAGGTTGCTAGGAAACACGGGTCCTTTATAACAGAGTTGAACATGCTTAGAATTTGCTGCTGTTGCAGCTACAGATCAGAAAGCTATCTGCCCAAAGTCGTGTCTGTGCCTGGACCTGAACTTGAGCCTCAGTCTAACAACAAAGATAGGCCACACAGTTTGCCCATAGATTTAGATGACACCAATCCTACAGACGGATTTGACTGTCAAAAGGTAACTGGAGTTTGGCTATATCTGATCTTGAATCTGTCCAGATCACAGTGTATGTACTGGAACAGATCCTGAGTATGTGCAGATAACTGGTTCCTTGTACGTGTGGGGTTCTCATCCTGATTCTGCAAGTCCTGCTTGCTGAGCATGCGCACAGCTTCGCTCCTGCAACTGTTAGCACCTTCCACGATCTGAACATGGTGCAACTAGTTTTAGCAACACGTACAACACGCTGGAGGAACTCAGCAGGCCGGGCAGCATCCGTGGAAATGAACAGTCAACGTTTCGGGCCGAGACCCTTCGTCTGGACTGAAGAGGGAGGGGGCAGGGGCCCTATATAGAAGGTGGGGGGAGGGTGGGGAGGAGAAGGCTGGTAGGTGCCAGGTGAAGAACCAGTAAGGGGAAAGATCAAGGGGTGGAGAGGGGAAGCAGTGAGGGGATAGGCAGGAAAGGTGAAGAAGGAATGTAATTGTAATTCCCTCCCCCTCCCTTCCCACATCCCAGTTTCACTCTGCCTCCTCCTCCAGCTGCCTATCACCTCTCTCATGATTCTGCCTTCTTCTACTACGTTCGTTTCCATGGATGCTGCCCAACCTGCTGAGTTCATCCAGCTTGTTGTACATGTTGCAACTAGTTTTACTGCCTGTGAAATACTTTGAAATGTAGTCATTATTAGCATGATAGCAGCCAATTGATACGTAGCAAACTCTCACACATCTCTAAGAGATAGTCACTAAATAACAAGATTTTCAGTCGTTCTACCTGAGGTGCAGTGGCAATTCCAACCCTGTTTTCCTTCACAGAGATGAAACACCTGAGAGAGCAGGGAGAGGCATGGCTTAATGTCTCACTCAAAATATGACACCTCAGACAGTGTGGTACTCCCTGAGTACTCGACTCGAATGTTGGCCTATGTTTGTGTTTTGAGTGCTTGCACAAGATTTCAGTGCGAGTGCTGTCGGTTAATACCACACTTGTACTCAATCAGAGGCAAAGGCAATAGAAGCAGGGCAAAAAGGAAGCAGCAAAGAGAAAACAGATTAAGGACTCGTTTGGACTGGGACTGTAATTGGAGTCCCTGCTGCTATGCAGAGGCACAGATTCCAATGATATCACCCATAGGTTGCTTTCCAAAACCTCACCCGATTGAGCATTGGGTCATGACTGGCTCTCGCCCCACAAACAACCTCTCTCCTCGCTCTCTAGTCTTCCATAAACTAGCTGAGAAATACCGAGGGAAATTTGCTTGCATGGACTGCCTGACTCTTGATCTGAGGTTATTTTTTGGTAAATTATGTTTTCTTTTGCCATCTCCCCCCAGGTGCTGGCCAGTTTACGGACCGTGAGGCATAATTTTGCCAACCTGACTAATCTACAGGATCAAGTGAAGAGCAAGTAAGGGTTTTATTTCTGGGCTGGTGCGGAGAAGGTACATTGGGGGCACCCACTTGTTCAGGTACTTCAGTCAAGCAATTTGAGAAACATTCCAAGCACTTTCCCCTCGGCTCCTGATAACGTCCCTGGTTCAGTATGGGACCCATGGAATGCACCCAGGAGCCAACTGAGGCAACATGGGCCGCGCTTACCAATATAAACTGGAGACTCTCTGATGGATAGACAACAACAACAAGCTCCCCGTGACCATGACCGCTCCTGGCCTTCCCCTCCGTCCCCACTGGACTGATTCGCCCAGCGGAGGTGGAACCTGGAGATCACAGTGTTGAATCCAGCCTAACTGCTCCAGCTGCAATTTGCAGTCAGCGCTGACCTGGCTCTCAGCTCGGAGGATTAGGCTGTCCACAGCGGGGCTGGGGAAGGGGGCAGAACAGGGGCTTCCTGCTCTTGGATTTCCATGCAGTGGCTGATGTGGATAAACTAGGACTAGTATTGACAGAAGCAGCTGCCCGAGTGGTTTATTATTTACCCACACTTGTTGTTAGGTTACGTTGAGCATGGGGACCAGAGCAAAAGAACAGAATATTGGAAAAAGCTATTGGTCTTAGAAAGAGTGGGGTGAATGTTACTCCTAGTTAATAATACATTATCATTCTCAAATAATTTTAATATATTATTTTTGATCACATTTTCTTCAGAAACTCCATTTTGCCAAATGTATTTTTCTGTGTAGGATTTTTTAAGGGTGCCTCAAAACTCTTGAATTCATTTCATTCGTGTATCTTGCATCCAAATTCAGATGATACAGCCTCAAACTGATTAGCTCAATCCATTCCATCTCTCCTCCACCCTCTCACAACCACTAAACCCATACCTTGCCTGGCTCTCAAAAGGAAGTCAAAGAAGGTTCTTCCCCTGGGCACGTTTACATGACACTGAAGGGGGTGTTTTCATTGCACTGGTCCTGTTACTACTCTGGGAATGTTTTACGGGGCAATGTAAAGGAAAATCTGTTGCATCCAACCCATGTTGTAGTCAGCACTGTGTGTGCCTGAGAGTGTATGGGGGAGGGACGGGTAGAGCAAGCTTTATTTTGTGTCTATCTGCACTCTGTCAGACCCAGGAGTCTAGTCGCCTTTAACGGGAGGTTCCATTTCCTCTTTCCATGAGGGAGGTTTAAGGTTAACCTGAGAGTGTGCATGAGGGCACTTGGCATTGGACAAGATTCTCATCCATCCTTCTTCCTTTGTTAGCTGGCGATCGACAGGATGCAGCCCAGGGGTCATTCGGCCAATCCCACACGGTGAGTGAAAGACTTGATTGGATCCCGCTGACCTGGAGGGAGATTCCTTTCTCTTCCTCTCAAATCTCTGTATTACTATCAATCTATATATATAAGCTCTCTTATGTACATATGCAGTAAGTGTAAATACATAAGATGGTGTTTTTTTTATTATTGTGTTCCTTATTTTACTGTGTTTTTTATGCTGCATCGGATCTGGAGTAACAGTTATTTACACTTGTGTTCTGGAAATGATGTTCAACAACGTTGAACCTTGTGGCACTCATCAGCCCACTGTGGTGCTTGGAAATAGACTCCATTGTGATTCACCACCTTCACTCCCACCCTTGTCCAGAGGTTCAGAATAGCCCGACGGTCAAAGGCACAGAATGTGGTGGTCTTTGCATCCGTGTAACATTAGAGAACGTCCGCACTCCAGGAGATGTAAGGTTGTGAGAGGGTGGAGGAGAGATGCAATGGATTGAGCTAGTCAGTTTGAATTGTGTCTTCCGAATTTGTGAGCTTCCTGCAGACTGCCCTGACCCTGCGGGGCAAGAGCAGCTACTTTTGCAAGTTTTTATTTTCTCAACCCCAGCGATTCTTCCCAGGAGGAGCTCGTTTGGCCCATTGGACCTGTACTGGCTCATTGAATAAGTGCCCTCAATCAGTCCTATTGTCTTGCTCCATCTCACAATCCTTTTCATGTATTTGCTTGAATGTTCCTGTTGAATTTGCAACCACAATCCTGTTAGGCAGCATGTTCCAGACTACCAACTGGCTGCATAAAAATATTTCTCATTCCCTCCCTGTTTGGGTGTTTGTTGATCCTTTGCAGTCCTTCCAGTGGAATTTGAAAGTCTTTTACAATTTTGCACAGCTCAGCTACACGTACCCAGAGCCCCATCCATCGCTGTGGCTGCAATCCAAGGCCCTTCAATTTACCTGAGTAGCTTACTTTAATCTTTATACAGTGTTGATGGATCACCTCTTAATCTCCTTGGTGTCTTCCCTAGTGATATGTCAGAAATGAACACACTGATTGGTAAAGAATCTCTGCCCTATTTGAACACATGGGATTTTCATCTCTTCACTGATAGGACATGTGGGAACTTCTACTGTACAGTGGCAGGAGGTGGGGTGAAGGGTCCTTTAAGTTGGAAAAGTTAAGAAGCGCTTCACTTGCAGTAGCCCCATTGGCCACAAGTTCCACCATCACCACTGTTAACACTGGGACTCAATTGGCTGGCACCTCTGATCTTTAATTGGACAAATATTTCACCAAGTTTGGTGACGTACCCCACTCTACCCTGTCATGGCAATGGATTAGGATTAAGGACAGTTTCCGGTTATGGTGGGATGAGAAGGATTTTGCTAGCCCTTCTCACAACCTGTCAGCTCCTCTTTGTTAGAGACGACACAGTACCTTGTTTAAAGTTCCTATCCTTGTTTATCAAATACCTCCCTTCCTCTGTAATCTTCTCAAGCCCTGAAATCCCTCGACCCCTGCATTCCTCCTCTTGTGGGCTCTTAATTAATACCTCACGTTGCTCACTGCACCGTTGGCACGTGCTTTCAGATGCCTGAGTTATAATATTGGATATTGCCTCCTTAAATCTCTTCACCTCTCTCCTCCGTACAACCCAGAGCTTATGGTTACCAATCCTAATATGATAATGGCATCAGGTCACACTCCCTTGTGCTCTGAATCAGTGAATATTTTACATCCATTTGAGGGGACAGATGGGGTCTCAGGATAAGATCGCAAGCGAAAGATACACCTCTGACAGTGTAGTATTCCTTCCAGACTACACTGAAACATCAGCCTAAGTTTCAACACCCTGGCCTCGAGAGTCAGGCTTTGAAACCACAATTTGTTCTCTCAGGGTTGGGAGAACTACAGATGGTACATTGTGAATCCCTTTTCTGGGCTTTGAGTTCACATCGACAAATTCAAGAAAACCCAGGAATCGGATTCAGTCATTCCGTGCCCCTAGTCTTCATTCCAGGTTCAGAGCAGTAAATTCCAGGTCGGGTTTTCCTTCCACCATCTGCCAGTGTACCTGGGGAGCCCACACAAGGGCTGCCTCTCATTTTGCAGTCAGTATGTTAACCATCTGATTGACGTCAGCAAAGGGCCATTAATAAGAACTCCAGAAGCTGGTTCTTTGCTCCCAGCTGTTGGTTTACCATGCCAGCTGCCCTTCCCCCACCGTCCCAGGCAGTCACGCCGACACCTCTCGGCCAGCTTAACCCTTTTCCATGCTGAGGTGCTGGGGAGTGTACACCGGACAGTTTCCAAGTCTAAAGCCTCGCAAATCCTCACACAGCACTGAGCAGTTCCTGGCACTCCTCCTTTGCCTATTTAAAGGGGTAATGTTCTGCTCTGTAGACTGGCCTTGTGTTGCTTCATTATTAGCAATCTCGTACTATCAGTGGGGTAGCCCGCGTTGCAGTTTCAGATTCCTTGCCCGCCAGGAAAGTCAATGCCAGCTGTCCTGATCCCTTATTTAAACAATCGTGAGAGTGGGAACTTCATCACAGCTCATTCCTGAGGAACCCCAGTGTTTAAATTGTGGGGCAATGCACATATAATGCTGAAGGAACTCAGCAGGTATAGCAGAGGAGGATGAACAGTCGACGTTTTGGGCTGAGACCCTTCATCAGGACTCTGACCAGGACTTCATTAGGTGACCCGATGAAGGATCTTGCCCTGAATTACTGACTTTTCATCTCCCTCCACAGATTCTGCCTGACCTGCTGAGTTCCTCCGGTGTTTTATGGACAATAGACAATAGGTGCAGGAGTAGGCCATTCGGCCCTTCAAGCTAGCACCGCCATTCAATGTGATCATGGCTGATCATCCACATTCAGTACCCCGTTCCTGCCTTCTCCCCATATGCCTTGACTCCGCTATCTTTAAGAGCTCTATCTAACTCTTTCTTGAAAGCATCCAGAGAATTGGCCTCCACTGCCTTCTGAAGCAGAGCATTCCATAGATCCACAACTCTCTGGGTGAAAAAGTTTTTCCTCAACTCCGTTCTAAATGGCCTACCCCTTATTCTTAAACTGTGGCCTCTGGTTCTGGACTCACCCATCAGCGGGAACATGTTTCCTGCCTCTAGTGTGTCCAATCCCTTAATAATCTTGTATTTTTCAATCAGATCCCCTCTCATCCTTCTAAATTCCAGTGTATACAAGCATAGTCACTCCAATCTTTCCACATATGATAGTCCCGCCATCCTGGGAATTAACCTCGTGAACCTACACTGCACACCCTCAATAGCAAGAATGTCCTTCCTCAAATTTGGAGACCAAAACTGAACACAATACTCTAGATGTGGTCTCACCAGGGCCCCTGTACAACTGCAGAAGGACCTCTTTGCTCCTATACTCAATTCCTCTTGTTATGAAGGCCAACATGCCATTAGCTTTCTTCACTGCCTGCTGTACCTGCATGCTTACTTTTCTGTGTGTTGCTCAGGATTTTCAGCATCTGCAGACACTCTTGTGCAAATTTTGGGGTCCATCTGTGACACTGCGTCTCATTATCCATCTCACACAACTTTCTGGAGTTCTGTAACAAACTAAGCGGGCAGCCAGACCAGCCACCGTTATCCCCGGAATAGCAGCACCCGAGATTTCCACAGCTGGGTTTGGCTCAGTGGCAAACACTCAGCCTGGAGTCGGGACTGAACCACACCGGGGGCACCGATGACTCTCACCCTGGGTGTGTGCTGACCTAGCAGACCACACACAAAGCAGCAAGAGAAGCCACAGATAGCCTCGGCATTCCTGGTTCGAGATCAGAAATGAAAGCAGAATTCCCACCCCTGATCTTTTCCCGGAGGCTCCTGGAAGCACGCTGTATGTGTGAGATGAGCATGGGGTGGGAATTAGCTGGGGTATCCTCTAAGGTCAAATAACAGCTGCCTTCAGTCTCACAGCCAAAACAGATCCGACTGTCCTCAGACTCCTGGTTTTCTTCTGCAAGCACCACCTTGCCCCACTTGTCCCCCACCAGCAACTCCCCCAGTGTAGCTGTTCTGGCGAGATCATTTAACTTAGCACAAACTGGAGATTAATGGTGGACATTTCCTTCTTTGTGAGGGCTAACAATCAAATGGAAAATCACAAATTTCGCCCAAGATCAAAGTCTGTGTCATGTATATGTTTCCACCTGAGTGGAATGCAACAGGATTTACCTAAAGTATAGAAATAGAAGCCCATTGAACCTCCTCTGCTATTCATAAATGTCCCTTGTTGAAGGAGAACAAACTCGAGTGGCCAAATGGTCACTTTTCCCTTGCACCTCTTTCCACGCCTATCGCATGTCCCCTGATTCTTTCTAATATCCAAAATCTAATAACCACTGTCTTGAATGTACTGAACAACTAAGTCAACTCTGCCCTCCAGAATAGTGAATTCCAAAGTTCATTGCTGTTTGGGTGAAGAAATTTCTTTTTGTTTCTTCTCTGACTGGATGGCTACCGATTTTTTTTCTTTTTTTTTGTCTGTGATTCCTCCCTGATTTGAGATCAAGAAACCAGCGTGAGCATCATCCCTGCCGAGCCCCGTAAGAGTTTAGTATGTGGGGTTGGGATCGCACCTCATTCTTGTAAACCCAAGAGAAAATGGAGCCAATCTCACTTCAAACAACATCCACCCATCCTGAGGACCAAGTTAACCACTCTTACAATCCTCTCCCCCCTCCACAAACATGTCTTTCCTTACAGCGACCAGGCCAGAATACACAGTATTCCACGTGCATCCTCACAAGAGCCTTCTTGAAACCGCGGAGCAATGATAATTGCAATAATTACCCTTCGAGAAACTCAGGTTATCCTATAAATCATCAAATTATCCTTGGTTTGCCCTCCCGAGAGAAGTGGCAGCAGCTTTTAATCATTTCAGTAAAGGGAATTGTTTAAGCCCAAGTATGGCTCTGCGCTGCTCAATCTGCAGTTTGCCCCAGCGATAACGTGGCTCATGGCTCCTGGGGGAGCTGTCAGACAGTTAGGTTACTAAATATACACGTACCCAGCACTCCTGTGCAATCCATCAGCCGCAAATTAAATTGAACAGCGGAGTCTCAGAGCTCATCCATGGTGGGTTCATTGTCTTCTCGCCTGTAGGTATCAGTTTAATTGGGTGAGGCAAACTCTTGTCTCTGTGGTGTAAAAGGTCATAGTTTTGATCCTGATCAGTCGCTGCGGCTAGCATTGGTGCTGAAGATGCACGTGGCTGTTGGAAGAGATGTCATTCAGATGAAAAGTTAAACCAAACCTCAGACTCTCTCCTCGGGTGGAAATGAAAGAGCCCCAGGTATAAATGTACCTCATCGGAGGGGAATGTTAGCACAATACATTCGAATCTGTTCTGGTTCTGGTTCAGTTCACCTACGTACAGGAACGATATCAGTCAGCTTGAAAAAGTGCAGGGGAATTTACAAGGACATTGTGGAGACTTGAGAACATCAGATATGGGAAAAAGTTGAATAGTTTAGGACTTTATTCCCTGGGCTGGTAAAGTACAAGGGAAAATGTTATAAAGGTGTGCAAAATTATGATAGAGCAAATACATGCAGGCTTTATCCCCTGGGGTAGGCTGAGACTAGAACTAGAGGTCAGAGGTTTAAGGTGAAAGGGGAATCTGAGGGGGAACTTCTTCACTTAGAGGGTAGTGAGAGTGTGGAATGAGCTGCTAGCGAAGGTGACGAGTGTGGGTTCAATTGCAGCACTTATGGGAAATTTGGGTAGGTGCATGAATGTGAGGAGCATGGTCCGGGTGTAGGTAGATGGGACCAGGCAGAGAAACACTACTAGATGGGCTGAAGGGCCTGTTTCTGTGCTGTGACTCTATGGTGGAATCTGGAGGTAACAAAAGGACAAGTTACACACAGCACACAGTCTGTGATGGTCTGGAGAGGTGGTAAGGGGTAAACGTAGTGATGGAGGATCAGAGACTCATTCAGGATGTGAGGGGAAATTGCCATTCATGTCTTTAAATGTTTAGATTTTTTTATTTTAAAAAGTAATTCATTCATTGAAATATCAAAAAAACACATATTATAGAACATTAAAGTTAACATTTTCTTAATATATTATTCCTGTTACTTAAATTAGTGGTTATCATTATCAGTTATCATTCATCTGCAACTTTAAGGCAAATAATGCATGGATTTCATTACAGGGTTCAGTTAAGTACTGTGCAATAGTGGGAGGTCCTAACCTGCATTGACTGCACCCCAGTTTCAGCACCACCCCCTCCCACCTGCCCCAGCATGTATCCTAGAGTTTCAAGCGGGCAGCTTACAGCACTGAGTCATGGGCAACCTCTTCCTCTGGAATATTAGCAATTTCCTGGCATTGCTTACACTGCGTTGGTAGTTTCCTTGCAGCAGCCAATTCTTGTGTCAGTGTGAGTCCCCGGGAACAGTCCTCACAACACAGAGGTCAGTGTTACACAACTGCCCAGCACAAGCGTCACTTTCCAGGTGCTACTGCAAAGACACATTCTCTGAGGGGAAGGGGACTGCTCGTATTTCCAACGCAAGCGGGAATACGTGGTGTGACCAGTATTGAGCTCATACTTGAATGATCTAATGGGGTGGATGTTTCTCAATGCCAACCGGGAAAGGCTTTGGAAATTATTTTAGTTCTTTGGTAATGAGGGATTCTGCCAAATGGCTTTGACAGTCTGCTTGGGGAGCCATTCCCACTCCCCCCTCCACCCCCTCCATCTGCCCAGCTCTGATGACATTTCATTCAGACCACAACCCAGTTCACTTGCTGATCCAAAGTATTCTTTTGGATAACTGTAGATATAACCTGTGCATGTGGGTGATTAACAGAACAAACCTGTTCTGAGAGAGCCTTACTCAATATCTAAACCACGCTGTGCCAGTCCTGGGAGTGTTTGACTGGACAGAGTAAAGGGACGATAGAAGATACACAATTACAAGTTCACAACGATACATTGCATCCATAAAATCAGTCTCCGATTTTGTAGTGGTGGGGCAGATATTTTCTTTGAGATTCGGGATTGGTATGCTTTCCTTTCTTTAAAGATGGGGCATGTCTCATGTGAAAACGCCAAAAAAAAATCCCCAAAGGCTGGAAAACTGAAATAAAAATAAATATGCTGGAAAAAAGGTCAGGAAGCATCTATGCAAAGAAAAACGAATGAACGTTTCAGGTTGAAGAGCCTTCATCAGAACTGAGAAGAGAGAAAACAAATTAGTGTATGTAATAGAGAAGGTGGGGCAGGAACTAGATAGAACAAGGGGAATGTCTGCGATAAGATGAAAAATGTGTCCTGTGCATTGGCAGACTGTAAATCTCACCAGATTTTATGCTAGAGTAATTTGCAGGTGACATAGAGACAGAAGAAATAATGGACATTTCAAACACACCATCAACCTTAAAATAATTTTTCAAAAATACAGTTTTGCTCTCCTGGCCAAATACCTTCTTTGAAACTCCCATGGAGCGACTGACATTTATTTATTGATTTAGTTGTTGAGATACAGTGTGGAATAAACCCTTTCAGCTCTTTAGCTTGGGCAGCCCAGCAACCCCCGATTTAACTCTAGCCTAATCTTGGGACAGTTTACAGTGACAAAATTAACCTACTAACTGGTTTGTCTTTGGACTGTGGGAGGAAACTGGAGCACCGGGAGAAAACCCACTCATTCCACAGGGAAGGTGCATAGACTCCTTACCGATGATGTCGGAATGGAACCCTGAACTCTGATGCTCTGAGTTGTAAGAGCATTGCGCTAACTGCTACGCTACTGTTAAGCGGGTTTTGTTCCACAATTCAACATCTGTCTAGTTGATTTCTTGATGTATGCCACCTTCCCTTGGCTCTGTGGCCTTCTGGTGAAATGTTTCCCTTTGTCCCAGAGGCTGTGCTCCTGCGTCCTGCCTCAATACCCTGACTCACGGGGATGTATTGACAACCAGTGGGTGTTGTACTAGAAAGCAGGGAGGCCCACTTCAGAGCTCCCACTCTCCCCGTCCATCTCCCTTTTCATGGGCCACTGGATTACTTCTTATTCACTGGCTGGCATTCGATCCCCCATCGCTAATAGTTAGGCTGTTTCAGAGGGCACTTTGCCACGGTTCTGGGATCATATAAAGACCAAATGGGGTAGGTTAGATGGCTTCATTCCTCAATCGATATCAGTGAATCAGAAGGTTTTTGCAACAAACTGCTTGTTTCCTGATCACCATTAGCAATACTAGCTTTTCAGTCCAGGTTTATATTGAAATTGAAATTTCTCAAATAGTGGGAAATTTACAAAAAGATGAGAGGCATTGATAGGGTAGATACTCTTTCCCTAGAGTGGAAATGTCAAATCGTAGAGGGCATTGCTTTAAAGTGAGAGGAGTAAAGTTTAAAGGAGATTTACAAGGATTTTATTTTTAATAGAGCATAGAGTCATAGAGCACCACAGTACAGAAACGGGCCCTTCGGCCCATCAAGTCTGTGCTAGCCTTCTGCCTAGTCCCATCTATCTGCACCCGGACCGTAGAGCTCTATACCTCTCATCCATGTACCTATCCATGGTGGTTAGTGTAATGTTATTCTGGCACCTTCAGCCTGGGCTCTGTTCCTCTGCTGACTGTTTGGAGTTTGCGAGAACACAGGGAGGTGTCGAAGGAGATATAATAGCATTGGTTAAGAAGCGTTTAAACAGACAGAGAGGAGGGATATTGATCATGTACAGGCAGATAGGATTGGTTTAATTTGGCATTAGGGTCAGCACAGATATCAAGAGCCTGTTCCTGTGTTTTACTGTTTTATGTTCTATCTCTGGATTACTGCCTTATTAACAAAGCTCTGCGTCACGAGCCCAGGAGTTCAAACCACAGGCCCCTCCTCGGCCATCTGCCCATCATCTTTGCTGAGATGAGGCTGGGGGCGGGAGGGGGGAGTCACATCTCTGCAGTTCATTCTGTCACCCGAGCCTTGTCCAAGGTGCCCGCGAGTCTAATAGTTTTCGATTCCAGATCGGGACCTGCCAGTCCGTACTGCTCCATGTCTGATTTTCCAGTAAACTGTGCTCATTCACGAGAAGCAGTTGTCCAGTGCAGGCATTGGGAAGCAGGCTTGGAGGATTTGGGGATCTCCCCTCCCGCTGTGGATTGGATGCGCTTCCTGATCGGTCAGCGGGATACCCGGAGCTCTATCCGTCTCCTGACTGACCGGTCAGATAGCAGCACCTATGGATTTCTTTCGACGTAGAGACGGTCAAACCTGAACAACGACCAGCAGCAGAATTGAAAAGTGACTGAATTAATCCAAAAAAAAAGGCAATTGGGGGCAGGAGATTTAAAACCTTTACCAAAGATATTTTTACATACTGAAGATTGAATTGTTGAAGCCACCTTATTAAGGACCCGTAGAGAGAGTACCTGCACTGGGAGTTTGCATGTGGAAAAACAGCTTCTATCCTCTGAGTCCAGGCAGTGGTGTTCCTGTTAATTGGTTGTGCGAGGTCAGCCCTGATGGAGAAAGGGGGGCTCTTGCCTTCAGCACCACGGCTAGGGAAGATGGAGTCTCCTCGCCCTGTGCCCCACAGTTGAGGGATGAAGGGGGATGCCCGAGCAGACTACCCGCCCTGCGTCAGATCATGGGTGCAAGTGCTTCTGGTGATGGCGGCCTACCTGAGTGTCTGTGTGTCTGTCTGTCTCCAGAGGAGAACTCCCACAAGCTGGCCATCGAGACGCTGGAGGAACTGGACTGGTGCTTGGATCAGCTGGAGACCCTGCACACCAGGCATTCCGTCAGTGAAATGGCGTCCAACAAGGTGAGCTGGGACAGAGGGAGGCAATGTAGAGGGTGGTGCAGTGGCAATTAGGGATTGGGGTGGGGTGCGGTGGAAGGGTTCATACAGAACTCGTACAAAGGCCTTCCTCCTGCCCACTGAGCTATCCCCATCACATTCCTTCTCCCTCACCCCCCCCACCCCCATACCCACAAAGGGGTCTGCTCGAGTAATCGTTCCTACCCTCCTGTCTGCCACCATAAGGTGCACAATGGGCTGAATGGGCCCAGCATTGAGACCCTACCTGTTCTCTCAGCTACACGCTAAAGAGCTCACACTATTGAATTTGCTCTCTCCTTCTCTCTCGCGAGGTTTGCCCCTGGGGCAAAAATGCCAGTAAAGGTCCGTGCCGGCAGGCACCTCATTCCATCCTCTCTGGGTGGAGCAAGTGAACTTGTGCGCCCACAAGCAGTGCATCTTGGGACTGTACGTGTAGGTCTTTGGGGCGGCTTCTTCACAAAGTGATCTCCATCAGTCTAGCCTCTGGTCGAAGGTGGAAGGGCTCTGGGTGGTGACATTCGAGGACACCACGGAAGTAAGGGAATGCTTTGAGGTCTGCTGTCTGTGCTGAGAATACACTAAGGTAAAAGTATAAAAGCTAACCAAAAAAAAAAAACAAGCAATAGAGTGTTGTAATTCAGAAACAAGCCCGTCAGCCCAGTGAAACTCCCCATTACACCAACCTCACTGTTATTCTCCTTACGTCTCTATCAACTCCTCCTGGGTTCCAGCTCTCACGTACAGACTAGGAACAAGTAATACCGGCCCATTCACTTGCACCTCTTTGGGATGCAGGAGGACCTGGAGGAGACTCGTGTGATTTCAGGGACATATGCAAACCATAGGGCAGGACCGACCCCAGGGAGTCAGAGATGTGAGGCGACCGTCCTATCAGCTGCACCATTGTGGTGGTGACAGATTGAAATCCCTGAAAATTGAATTTATATAGAGTGATATTGTGGCTTATATTATGCTTATTTTATCATAATTATCTGGTGCAAAGATCATGATCAGCATAAGGAGTTCCAGAAGTGAAAGGGAACATCTTGCTCTGCCTGCTAGCACCCAGCTCGGTGTGTGTGTGAGAGGGAGAGAGCAGTATCTCGTACATGTAAGCATGATGAGGGCAGTGAGCAGCCGACAGATCCCTCAGGCCAGGCTACCACCATTCAGCGATATCCCGGCTGATCTGGTCTTTCGGCTCGGCTCCACTTTCCCACAAGCTTCCAGATCCATCCATTCCTGCGCCGTCTACAAACCGGTGTCAGAGCTGCAGATATGCTAACAACTGCCTCCACTGCTTTCTGACGACAGAGTTCGTGTATTCAGTACGCAGCAGGTAGAAAGGATTCCTGGCAGTGACTACACCTTAAAGGGAAATCACCTGTCGAAACAATAGTGAAAAGTGCTTTAGGAATTCAATGCTTTCTGGCATCCTTGAGGTTTCCAGTGTCAGGGTAAAAACAAGAAAGGACTTACCTCTACTTAAATTGTAAGCAATGCTATGAATGGGAGTAATTTGATTTACTGGGATTGTGATATATAAACAGGGGGATTATCCATTAGAGTTCCATCGAATGAGGAAGAACTCAATCCATTGCAGTTTTACATTGGCCATGAATGTGTCAAGATTTGAATCACTGATATTCTGTCAATGGGAATGACTGAGAGAGAATTGGATCCTTTGGAGTTGGATTAAACTAATTCACATATTAAGGTGTTGAGATCTTTTCCTGAGTAAAGTGCCTGCACTCCTTGTCTTTTGTTCAGTAAGAGTGCTCCAATGTTACCAGAGGTGCCATCACCTTCATTTATCGCATTGCTTCTCTCAACAGTTTAAAAGAATGCTGAACCGCGAATTAACGCAGCTATCCGAAATGAGCCGGTCAGGAAATCAGGTCTCCGAGTTTATATCCAACACGTTTTTAGGTGAGTACAGTATCGTGACCAGTATCCATGCGTGTGTGTGTCTGTTTTACACCGTCAGATATGATGGTATGGGTATTGCTCTTGCTTCTCAAACAAAAGATGGCAGGTTTGTGACTCACCTCAGACGCTTGAGACTTTTTTAATTTGAGACTTCCAATGCAATACTGAAGGAATACCATTCCAGTGGGGTGGGGAGGAGTTTGACTCCTCTCCATAATGCCTTTTCTCATTCGGCCCATGTAAGTGTTAGAGTGACCCACAATAGCAGAGCTGCTACTGCAGAGCTTCAGAGAGCCAGGTTCATGCTTGACCCTTGATGCCTATGGTTGGGCTTTGCATGTTCTCCCTATATTTCTCTGGTTTCCTCCCACACACCATGTGGATTGGTAGGTCAACTAGCCATTGTAAATTGCCCCTTATGTGTAGAGGATTGACAGAATCTGCTGGGGAAGCTGGAGTTGAGAGGAATATGGGTTGAATGAAATGAAGGAATTAATGTAGAATTAGTCTAGCTGGGTGCTCAGTAGTTGTCACTGACCTAATTAGCCCTAATGTCCTCTTTCCATGCTCTGTATCTCAGTGATAACGGGTGTATGGTTAAGGTTTGAAAGGACCATTGTGGCTGGGTAGGGGGGGTTACATGGTGGAATATTATTATGAAATAATAGTTTGCATCATAAAGGTATGATATTTTTGTTATCATGGCTATGCTAGCCCTTTGCAAAATTAATGATTTATAGTCTTGTACTCTTTGCCTCTTTTGTCCTCTTGTAAGATGTGTGCATTTTTGGAAGAATTGCTTGCCTGCTTCCTTGGGAACCACCTCGTTGAAACTCAATATTTTAACCTACCCTGCTGAGTATTCTTGTATTCTTGGTTTTTATTTCAGAGTTCCAATATCTGCAGTATGTTGCTTTTGATAAGAATGCTTTAGCATAAGTTACAGGCCAGACATTCTAATCAAGGGATTTTGATTTGTATAAATATAGAGAAACACGTGCCTGAGATTGAGCTGCAAACTGAAACCTTACTAAAGAGTTTTGAGGTTTAATATATAAAAGACTGATAAGTGGGAGTGAATTATAGGCTGATTGAGGAATTCAGGTAGTTTATACATAGGTTACATAAAATTATTCACAGGTAAAAGGCACAAGGTAACATACGCATAAAATAAGAGATTGTTAGAAGTTGCAGGTTTGTAGAAGGTGTAGGTGATTTATGTACTTAGTAAGATGTTGTGCTGGAACATTTTCCTCATTTCCTGGACCTCATAGAACTGAGCAACACACACAAAATGCTGGAGGAACTCAGCATCGATGGAAATGAATAAAGAGTTTCGGGCCAAGGCCCTTCTTCAGGACTGGAAAGGAAGGGGGAGGGAAGATGCCAGAGTAAGAAGATGGGGGAGGAAGGGAGGAATACAAGCTAAAAAGTGATTGGTGAAGCCAGGTGGGTGGTGGAGGTGGGGGGGGGGGGGGGGATGAAGTAAGAAGCAGGGAGGTGATAGGTAGAAAATGTAAAGAGTAGGAGAGGAGAGTGGACCATGGGAGAAGGGGAAAGAGGGGGCTCACCAGGGGGAGGTGATGGGCAGGGGAGGAGAAGGAGGTAAGAGGGGGACCTAAATGGAGAAATAAAGAAGAGGGAAGGAGGAGGAAAAATATTCACAGTTGGAGCAATCGATTCCATGCCTTCTGATTGGAGGCTTCCTACACAGAATATAGTGTGTTGCTTCTCCAGTCTGAGTGGCCTCATTGTGGCAGAAGAGGAGGCTGTGGACTGACGTCAAAGTAGGAATGGGGATTAGAATTGGAATGGTTTGGACATCAGGAAATCCTGCTTTTTGCAGATGGATTGAAGGTGTTCAAGAAAGCAATCCCTCAATCTACGTTGGGTCTCGCCAATGTAGAGGAGGCCCCCGTCAGGAAAGCTGGTTGCAGAAGAAAAACCCCAACAGATTCACAGGTGTTGCTCACCTGTTTGTGGCCCTGAATGGTGGTAAAGGAGGAGGTGAATGGGTAGGTGTAGCACTTCTGCCACCTGTAGGGATAAGTGCTAGCTGGGAGATTAGTGAAGAAGAAAAAATGAACAAGGGAATCGGGGGAGCGATCCCTGTGGAAAGCAGAGAGCGGGGGTGGGAGATAAAGATGTGTTTAGTGGTAGGTTCCGTTCCAGATGGCAAAAGTTGCAGAGAATGGTGTGCTGGATGTAAAGGCTCATGGGTTGGTAGGTGAGGACAAGATGAACTCTATTCCAGTTAAGGCAGCGGGAAGATGGGGTGAGCTGGACGTCCGGAGAATGGATGAAATGTGGGTGAGGGCAGCATCGTACAAAGCCCCATTCTTTGAAAAAGGAGGACATCGCTGATCGTTCTCTGATGCCCACGAAAAGAGAACCTCATCCTGGTACAGAACTGACTAGTGTGGACTAGACAAGAAGAGGCTAACACAGACCAGCCCCTTCCCCACTCTAACCCACTACATTCATGTGTCTGCTCTTTTGAGACTCCCGTTTGTATAGAGGACTCAGTGTTTGGACCCTTATGGTTTCCTGAATATTTCTTGGGACTTCTTCCTGGAATTCTGGACACCAGGTGGCAAGCGTTGCACCACTTCAGTAGATGTGTGACTTGCCAAACCCAGTGTGCCTCTGTCCAAGCCAGTAAACTCCTGCCACTGTACCTGCGACAAGAGATTCTGCAGAGGCTGGAACTCCAGAGTAATAAGCACAAAATGCTGGGGTAACTCTGCAGGTCTGGCAGTGTCAATGGAGAGGAGCAAAGAGGCGACGTTTCAGGCTGAGATCCTTCATCATGTGCCAACGTCGTCCAGGGAGACAGCTTCAGAACTGAGAAATAGTCACAATTAGTTATAAATTGGTCACAATAAGAGAAACTGTGTGGGTTGAAGAGCTTCACTTTTAATTAGAAGATTGTGTGTTCAGGTCTGACTTATGGGCTTAGACACAAATATGTAGTCTAATGACCCTTACTGTCAAAAAAGCTGATCCCCATCTACTATTCCAAGTGTCTTTAGTGACAAGGTACAATTCCAAGAAAGAGCCCAGGAGTTTTCTGTAGCGTCCAGGACAATCAGCATAACTAATACATTTCTTCTGATCGTTGTTACCTTGCCTTCATGGGATTTGGGTGTGAACAATTTGCCAGCTGCATTTCTGACGCAGGTGACTATAGCTCATGTATAAGGCATAGTTAGTAAGCTTGTGGATCATGCTAAAGTAGGTTCCACTTTCTCCGTAGACAGTGGAGAAAGTCATCAAAAGTTAACAGATCTTGGGTAGGTAGGTAGGTAGATAGGTAGATAGAAGATTAGCAAATAGCATTCAATTTGGATAAGTTGAAAGTGTTTTTTTTTTGCATTGTGGGAAATCAAACCAGTTATAGAGTAAATGGAACAGAGAAACCTAGAAATACAAGATCCCTTTACCACCCCCCCCCCCCCCATTAATGTTGAATCAGGTTTGCAGACCTAGCCAGTGAGACAGAAAGCACTGACTTTGAGTAAGTATATTAACCATCTATTTACAAACAGTAAGAATTTGACTGAACGTTCATGTTCCCCAAGCTACAGACACTATAAAGCTGAATATTCAACAAACATACTTAGTTCAAAGTGAGTGCAGAGCATACCTTCCTAATGACTGTGCACTGCTTGCCTTAAACACTGGGAGAGAGTGGAGGAACCTCCCACAAACGTTCTCTATATACACACAGGATATTTGAAACTGGACATCAATCAGTTAACCAATGGGAAAAGGAGCTGGAATTTCTAAACTAACCATCATGATGGAAGTTACTTTTGACAGGCAGAATAAGGGCACCATCATATCCATATACTAATCAAAATGCCTTTTAAGTGGTATTGTATCTACATCAACCATTGCTCCAGCAGTTCACTATATATACACACACATAGTTTGCTCAAAGCAGCATCACAGATAGACAGTGTGTCATAAGGGGACAGGAGGCTGGACCCAAGTGCAGGACACAGGCACTGGACAGGAACAACTAAACGAGAGACAAGACGTGGAGACCGTGGTGTGCGTGAGGGAGGTGACGTTCAAGGTGATTGTGGGGTTCCAGGAGAGTCTTAGAATTCAGGCAAGGAGGATCCCAGAGTTCACTGGGCATAACTCCTAGGCAGGGCCCAGACCTCCCAGGCAGGAACACGGGGGCCTGAGCAGGTCACAGGGCACCTGGGTAGGTTGCAGGGCACAACCTGTTAGCAGCAAGGGATGGAAAGGGGCAGAGACCTCTGAGCAGGCCACATAACTCCTAGGCAGGGCCCAGACCTCCTAGGCAGGGCCTGGACCTCCCAGGCAGGAACACGGGGGCCTGAGCAGGTCACAGGGCACCTGGGTAGGTTGCAGGGCACAACCTGTTAGCAGCAAGGGATGAAAAAGGGTAGAGTCCCCCACCAGGCAATGGCAGTCTGGCCAGGCTTGCCCAACAGAGGCAAGGGATAGGAAGGGAACTAGGTCCAGGGTGACTGCCAGACTTACTCAAAGGACTCATCTTTAACAAGGGGAACTCCAAGCCAGGGCAACCAGAAGAACAGGATAAGCAGGACAACCCCCACTCCACTCAGTCCCAGAGCCCCTATGTACACCACCAGCCGATGGGCATCAGGTGCGCCTCCTTGAGCCCCAACAAGCCACGATGATCCACAGGTGTGACTAATTGGGCTCAAGGGCGAAAGGAGGGACGGCTACAAGACCCGGAGTCTGGAGTCTGCGGACCAGATCAAGACCCGGAGTGCGGGCTCTGGACCGGACCATAACACAGTGTGGTGAAGAGTGTGTTTGGCACAGTAGCTTTCAGTTAGGCCATTTATTAGGGACGTATGTTGCAATTTATCAAATCATTGATGAGAAGGCACTTGGAGTATTGTGTACTGTTTTAGGCACCCTCTTGTAGGAAAGGCATCATTAGACCAGAAAGAGTGCAGAGAAGATGTTGCCAGGATTTGAGGGCCTGAGTTATGGGGAAAGGTCTGACAGGCTAGGACTTTATTCCTTGGAACTCAAGAGGCTGAGTGTGACCTATGGAGTCTTATAAAATCATGAGGGGTAGAGACATAATGAACACACATAATCTGTTCTCCCCCCGCCCAGGAGCAGAGGCTTAAAGTTAAGAAGTCAAAGATTTAAAAGGGACCTGAGGGAAAACTTCTTCATGCAGCCTGTGATGTGAATAGGAAATAAACTGCTGGAGCATGTGGTTGATGTAGATACAATAATAACATTTTGGAGACATTTGGAGAAGTGTAGGGATTGAAGAGGTTTAGAGCAGGGGTTCCTAAACTGGGGTGCATGGACTCCTCAGTTAATAGTAGGTGTCCATGGCATAAAAATAGTTGTGAACCTCTGGTTTGGAGGGATGCGGGCCAGAGGACTAGCTCAGTGGACACCAGGGCTGGCATGGATGGATTGGGGAGAAGGAACCATTTCCATGCTGTATGACTCCAACTCAAAGTGATTCTCATTGGCTGTGAAGCACCTGGGGTCTGCTGGAATTATGTAAACCAGTATGGAAATGCACCACTTTCTCTTTATATTTTCCAACTGTCTGTTCTGCTCTTTCAAAGACAAACCACATGAAATGGAAGTGCCTCGGGGCAGGGAGAAGGAACTGGAGACCATGGGACAAATCAGTGGCTTGAAGCACAGCCTGAGCGTGATCTCCTCTGCTGACATCCCACGATTCGGTGTGCAGACCAACCACGAAGCTGAGCTGGAATCGGTACACAAGAAATTCTTTCTACACCTTTTAACTCATCGTCCTGGGGCACTTGCTTTTGTGTCAAGTGGAGAATTATGTGCGCAGTGGAACATTTAGGTATTGGAGATATTGCAGCTCAGATACAAACTGTAGCCCCCACTATGCTGCCTGATCAAACACTGCCAGGGTAGGGACACACAGGTCACATATCAGATAAATTTGCTCTCAGCAGGTTTACATCTTACCCTCTTGGGCAGCATGGTAGTGTAGCATATTGCCTAACGCTATTATAACACCAGCGGGCTGGGTTCAATTCTTCCACTGACTGTAAGGAATTTGAGCAGTCACCCTGTGACCATATGGGTTTCCTCCCTCATCCCAAAGACATACAGATTAGTAGGTTAACTGTGCACGTGTGTAATGGGCTTGATAGGCCAGAAGGTCATGCTACTGTGCTTTATCTCAAATCTAAAATGTAAAAAAATCAAAATTCTACTTCTACACTGTTCCATCAAACTCTCCCAGAACAGTGACTAAACAGGTTGTTTTGTTATTGTGGCCTTTTAAAAATTTCTGCTGAAATTCCAATTTATTTTGCCTTGTGCAATTTTTTTCATCAATTGTGTGTGTGTAGGCCTCCGTTAGTCTTGTGAGACCATGGATCTGCGCCTGGAGTTTCCAGGGCGCAAGCCTGGGCAAGGTTGTATGGAAGACCGACAGTTGCCCAATCTGCAAGTCTCCCCTCTCCACGGCACCAATGTTGTCCAAGGGAAGGGCATTAGGACCCATACAGCTTGGCACCGGTGTCGTCGCAGAGCAATGTGTGGTTAAGTGCCTTGCTCAAGGACACACACACACACACACACACACACACACACACACACACACACACACACACACACACACACACACACACACACACACACACACACACACACACACACACACACACACACGCACACACCTCAGCCAAGGCTCAAACTAGCGACCTTCAGATCACTAGACGAACGCCTTAACTACTTGGCCATGCGCCAACACTTTCATCAATTAACCAATTCAGATAACATTTTTTAACTTTTTTTCAAAATATTGCATGAAATACAAATATCTCAATACATTTAAGAATGATATTTCATGCAGTTATTTTAATCTTGCTGCAAATGAATTTACCACAATTGATGAATAATTTTTGAATTAAACTCTGAAATCCCTGATTATAAATTATCAAAAACTGGCTTCAGAAGTTGTACAAAGCAGTCACTGTGGCATTTTTATGAGCAGTGATCAGTATCCTTGTAATTACAAAATTTTGATTAAAAGCTTTTGCAATGCACTTTTTGAACATCTTACGTCAAAAAGACTAATTTTATGAACCTCCTGCCTTTATTAACCTGGTCACTTAATGTAAGACCTGAGAAGTCAAGACCAAAGATGAACTCTATCAGAAGCAGGCTAAGCACTGACTGGAGTTCTGATCACTACGGGAGTGAGCTGGAGAAGGTGCAGAAGAATTTTATGGGGATATTAAAAGATTTATTGTGAGGGGAAAAACTATTTTTCTTTAAACTGAGGAGATGAAAAACGGGTTAATAAAGGTTTATGTAGTTATGGTAGAGTGCACAGAAAGAGTAGGGAAAAGGGTGCAGGATGCCGGAATTATGTTGCTGAACAACGGAAGGACAGCTGGATAAGATAAAAATGCTTATGCAGCCATCCTTCAAATGTGTCTCTACCTGTTGTTCAAACAGTGGTTCTAGAGTCCAACTACTTTTTGAATGAAGAATAAGTTTTCTTCAACTTTCCTTTATCCCTTTAACCCATCTCTTCCCTGTGTCCTCTGTCAATTTCCTTAAATCCTAGCTAATGGCCTCACTGCACAGGAAAACTTGACCTTTTTATTCATCCCGGAATTTAATATACTTCAGTTGCTTCTCTCTTGGTCTCTTCAATTCAAAACAAATCCAGTCTAACCAAACTTAGTTTACAATAATAATCCACGCAGGCTTTGACAGCGATATTGTTTCCACTGGGGAGGACGTCTAGATCCAGAGGTCACTGATTAAAAATAAGGGGTTGGCCATTCTTGACAGTGATGAGGAGAAATTTCTTTACCCACAGGGTAAGGAATCTTTAAATTTTAAACCCTATGAAGACTGTGGAAGCTGAGTCCCTGAGTAGATGCAAGTGTGAGATTGATATTTTTAAATATTAAGGTAAGCATGGGATATGGGGTTAGTGTAGGAAAATAACACTGAGTGAAAACTCAGCTATAGTATTGAAAGGTGGAGCAGACTGTAAGACCAACTCCAGCTTCTAATGTTCTAATTAAACATCTAAGGACAGGGAGGTTGGGAATTGGGGTTAGCACTTTAATTAGTCCTGTACTTGCTGATGTTTAGAACAAGAGAGGATCTCAATGAAACCTACTGGACATGGAGAGGATGCTTCCTATAACACACCTCAGATTACAAGGACAACCCTTTAGAACAGAGATAAGTAGGAATGTCATTAGCCAGAGGGTGGTGAGTCTGTGAAATTCTATTGCCACAGACTAGTGTGGATGCCAAGTCATTGGAGGGTGATAGGCTCTTGATTAATACGGGCTTCAAAGGTTACAGAGAGAGGGCAGGAGAATAGGGTTGAGAGGGAAATTAAATCAGCTGTGGTGCATGGTGGAGCAGACGCACTGGGACAAATGCCCTAACTCTGCTCTTGAGTCTTATGACATGGCCAGAATGGCTCCTGTCAATCTCCATGTTTCTACGCTGGCTGAAATGTGTGTGGAGCATGCTCACAGGGGGGTGAATTTCCAGTACCAAGGGTTTCAGACCACTGTCAAAAACCATGGGAACCCTGCTGATTTTGGAAATAATTTGTGCTTGAAACTTCATGATCTTCTGCACGGGTCTGGCCAATCTTGGTCCTGACACAAATCACTTTCCATCGCAGCTATGTTTGCAGCGGCAACAAAATGTATGAATGCGGTAGCTGAACTGCAACACGTCCATTTCCTGACCACAGTTGTTTAGTACATTGCATGTGAATTTTCTGAGGTATCTCAGGGAATGCTAACACAGGAACACTTCAACAGGTTAGTTATAGGTTCGACTCTCTTTAAACCCATAAGCTTTAATTTTAGATGAGTAAACACCAAATTTCTCTCCTGAACAACTGCACACCGGTGTGAGACTGCAGTCGCTCTAGCTGCCTTTAGTTATGTTAGCCATGTCTCCTCATACTTGTTTCTGAAGTGACAGAGGAAACTGAACTTGATCCTAAGGGATTGTAGTACTTAGAAAGGGTGGACGAGAAGATGAACTGGTCCACAGCAGAACGTATGTTTCCTGCTTATTAACAGGTATTGATTTTGTGGTCTTCTAGGAACTGGAACATCTCAATGACTGGGGTCTGAATATCTTTAAGATTGGGGAGTATTCCTATGAACGACCACTTACGGTTGCAATGCACGCCATCTTCAAGGTAAGACAGTCAATGTGGTTTTCAGAAACGATTGCATTCACTGCTTGACACCTGCTTGCCTGGCAATCCCGCAATTGTCAGGTAATCCTGCTCTGTGGAGCCATATGTAGAACCGGGGATGGATCTCGCTGGTCCATTCTATCCTGTTCCATTAGTTTAGCAACGTCTCAAATCACCGTAGCTCACTGAAGACACAGGACAAACTCAGCCCTCTGTTTGACATTGGCTGGGCGACCATCCACTGGGAATTCTAGTTTCTCACCAAGAGCCTGCAGGGTAAAGGGAAAGTGGATGTGTCAACTTTAAGGATGATGGTGACTCCTGGGGGGGGGGGTGAGTAACGCACTTAAGATCCAGGTTTGCCAATAGCTTTGCCATGATCATATGATCTCAGCCGCATATCACCCCTAGCACCCCAATTGCCATTCCCAGCTATATGAGACCCAGCTCCCTCACAACTTGGAAAATGAACAGATCTTTCATTGGATCATTCTTGACTATCAGATAAATGGACTTTTTCATGTTGATGAACCTTCTAATCAAATGGGGACTAAAAGCTTTTTTTAATGTCCCAGTAGCTCCAGGAATAAAGTAGCATTAGAAAGTTACTTTAACAGCAATCTGAAGACCTCAGTTACATTGATAGCTGACGCCTTTAAATTTGAAATTACCATGCAATTAAAAACCATCTGGTGGTATAGTGGTATCAGCACTGGACTTCAAGGCAGATGGTCCTGAGTTCAAAACCCAGCTGGGTCCCAACCTGGGCATCAGCAGTATCTGCACAGAAGAAAGGCCTGGCAATCTACTTCAGTATCTTGCCATGAAAACACTGTGGACCCTCTGGTCCATGAGGTCACAAAGAGTCGGACTTGGAGTCCTGACGAAAGGTCTCGGCCCAAAACGTCGACAGCGCTTCTTCCTATAGATGCTGCCTGGCCTGCTGCGTTCCACCAGCATTTTGTGTGTGGGACTCGACTAAATGACTGAATGACAAATGCAATTAAAATTATCTACTTTATAAATCCCATTAGGGAAGATGGCCTGCCCCTAATACCCTAGTCTGATGTGCAGATGACTCCATACCAATGCAAGATATGGTCAAAATAGAACTTTGTACAGCTTTTGCAAAAATCCCTTCCCTTTCATTTTAGCCCACTGTTTATAAAGGGTGATATTGAATTGGCTTTTCTGATTGTACTTTTGCAGTTGACTGCTACTTTTCAGTCCCCTTATTTTTTTGGCCCTACTTTATTTTGCAGCTTTGCACCATTAGAAGTTAATTTTATTGTCAAAGTATGCGTGTACCCCCCCCCCCCCCCCACTCCCTTCCTTGCACAAAAAAACTAATAGATCGCCTACATGGAAACTGGCATCTGGAACATCAAAAACTTAAAAGCCCCCAAGCCCCTCCCTTGCAAAAAAGAAGTGATGAAATTATGGCAAACCCCCAACCCCTCCCTCGCAGAAAAAAAACAGCAACAATAGGTGTATAAGATGATGAGGGGCATTGATCGTGTGGATAGCAAGAGGCTTTTTCCCAGGGCTGAAATGGCTAACATGAGGAGACGTAGTTTTAAGTTGCTTGGAAGTAGGCACAAGGGGATGTGAGGGGTAAGTTTTTCCACACAGAGAGTGGTGGGTGCGTGGAATGTACTGCCAGCAAAGGTGATAGAGGCGGATACAACTGGGTCTTTTAAGGGATTCTTAGATAGGTACATGGAGCTTTCTAACAATAACATCAAATCCCCAATCCCTCACTCGCAGAAAAAACAACAACAATAACATCAAAGCCCCAACCCTCTCTGACAGACACAAAAAACTAACATAAAATAAACTAAAATTGCCCACACAGAAAAACACCAACAACAGACTCCAAATCCCCAACTCCTCCCTCTCGCAAAAAGTAACATATCGCCCACCGGCAATAATACTTAGATTTAATATAAAGCTTCATAACTAACCTGCATTAAAGTCCATCTTCCAGTAATTCACTTAATTAGTTGATGTCTCTATAATTTTATACTCCTACTGGCCTTGCTTAATTACCCACAGTGTTTTCAGCAAACTAGGATCTATACAGTTAGATATATTTTTCGTAGCGGGGAGTTAAGGCCTCAGCTGATTACTACTGACCCTTGACATTCCATAAAGAACTCCCACTAGGCCTAGGTCGGATTTTGAAATAAGGTTCCAGGCTACAAGAATTGGTTCTCAGTTCAACGCACCTGAGTTTTTTGACATTTCACAGTTTGCCCAAAAAAATTACAGCCAATCAGGGTGAATGTTACTTAGGCAACGTTATTGAAAGACCGGCTATTCTCAATGAATTTCCGATCTTTGCTCTCACCTCAAAGTCGCGACAGCTGCTGAAGACATTTAAGATCCCTGAGGACACCTTCATCACGTACATGATGACTCTCGAGGACCATTACCGTAAAGATGTGTGCTACCACAACAATTACCACGCTGCAGATGTGACACAGTCTACACACGTCCTGCTTCTGTCTCCGGCGCTGGAGGTAGGTTTTCAACAGCTCTCAGTTTCAAGGGGTGAAACTTCAGAATCATCGTTATCATTCTAGGTTTCATGGAATGATGGAAAATTTCTGAAATATGAGGCCATTCTGTCCCTAGTGTCCATGATAGTCCATGAAGAATTACCTATCCTAATTCCACCTGGCAGCACCATGTCCATTTACATAGCCAACGTGATGAGGTTTTCTGAGCTGCAACCCCCCTAACCCTCTGGGTGAAAATTAATTTATTTCCCTCCCTTCAAATCCTACTACCAAAGCCATGTCTTCTGGTTCTTCATTAATATTAATGACTGGGCCCTGCATAATTAAGTCTCTAAAGGACTATGGGTGGAACTGGAATGTATCATCCTTTGCCCGTGAGTAGATGGATGGATGTGTGTACGCTTGAAAAGCTGCAAAACCTCCACTAAATGTGCTTCTCTGCTGCTTTTGGAACTCCCCCCCCCCCCCCCATCCAGTAGCACTGTAGGACCACTATCACCACATGCACTGCAGCAATTTGACAAGCACAGTATTTATGTGGCTGGTCCAGGTTAGATTCTGGTCAGTGCAACCTCCAAGATGTTGACGGTGGGGCTTTGTCTATGGTAATGCTGTTGAGTGTCAAGTATAAAGGGCTAGATGGCCACTGTCTGGCATCTGATGTGACAATATTACCTATCAATGATCAGCCTAAACTTTCCAACATGGGAAGTGTAGTCAATTACACGGGTATTTGCTGGTGTTTCTCAGGAAACTCCAGGCTCCTCTTCAATGATTGAAAGTACTGGTGGTGATTTCTCCTGACTTTGTCTTCCAGGCAGTCTTCACTGACCTTGAGATAATGGCTGCAATTTTTGCCTCTGCAATCCACGACGTCGACCATCCAGGTGTCTCCAACCAATTCCTCATCAATACCAGTAAGTGTTGTTGATGGCTGTGCTAGTCAGAAGGGATTCACTCTTTGGCTGTAAGCCCTCAGATGCTTTCAGTTCCTTTTATTCCAGTTACTTATTACTGGACATTTGTTTGAAAATGGTTCATTGAGAAGATAATTATTTAATACATCACTAGTTGCCCAGCACAGTGGTTCCCTGGGCCATTTCAGAGAATAGTTAAGAGTTCCTTTGATCTGTGGAAGGTTTGTGCTCCAGGGAAAGAAGGAATATTTTGTATGTTTGGTGCTCTGAAGTAATGAACAGTCTATTATACTTAGAAAATGTTGTGGGAAGTATTTAAGGTATTTGAATAACTACTTTTCAAAATCCTTGTATTTCTCTCTGATACAGACCATACCTTCTCCTACTTTTCTTTCTCCACCGCCATTTTCTCTTTCTCCCTGTCTTTCTCTGTCTCCCCAACTCCCACCAACATTTCCTTTTCTCTCTAACCTTCAGTGTCTCATTCTATCATCTCCCCTTTTCTTTCATTTATCAAATTTCCTTTTGCATCACCGCCTTTCTTCCAAATTTGTCCCATATTTTGCTGTCTAGCTCCATTTTTCCATGCTCTTGTCTACCTAGTCTCTGAATTCCCCATTGACTCCTCCTTCCCCTTATCTCTTTCCCATTTCTCCCTCTTTCCCTTGAATTCCTCCACTAAATCTGCTTCTGATGTTCTGCATCCATCTGTGTCCCCAGCTCTATCTCCGTTCTACTTATCCTGTCTCTCTGTTGTGCTTTATAGATTCCGAGTTAGCACTGATGTATAATGATGCCTCTGTTTTGGAGAACCACCACCTGGCTGTGGGCTTTAAACTGTTGCAGCAAGAGAACTGCAACATCTTTCAGAACCTGTGCAAGAAAGAGCTTCAGAACCTTCGCAAAATGGCCATTGACATGGTTTGTACAACAACTTCCACCACATGTCCATCACAGTCCAAATTCAGTCAGCAGGCTCGTTCCCTAACTCCTGTTCCCAGCCAGCACAGCCATATGTATTTGCCAAACTGTTCCAGTTTTTCCTTTTGTTTAAGAACAATTATGCCTTAATAACTATTTCAATTTGACTTCCCATGGGTTTAATTTCATTTCTTTCTGAGTGACCTTAAAATAATATGGTGAGTTTAGTAGATCTACACCAGTGCCTATTTAGGGGAGAGGGAGAGGGAGAGAGAGAGAGAGAAGAAAAAAAAAGAAAACGAACAGTTGGGATTTCTTTAATCTGGTCCAGTAACTCACACCAGCATTTTACTAACTGATGCATAGATGCTGAACAGGCTATCCTGTAAACTCTGAGCAGTGTTTCAAGGCCTTTGAGCTCTGGGGAGCTGCCTTTGTCTGTGAAAGCTTCAAGATTCTTTCTTTCAGTGAGTTGCCTCTCAGTTGTTAAACCTTTAAAGTTTAGATGTTCTCAGTCCCTTACCGCTCTGTTCCATCTCCTGTGTACTTAGACACTGCATTTTTATCTTAACTCCAGCTTGCATACTAATGCACTGCTTGTCCTTTGGCTCTGCATTCTCCTCAGCTTATTCACTTATCAATCTATTTTCACTATTTATTAACACACTTTTCATTCTAGATGCTCTTCCTTTCTTTGGTAAGGCACCCATTAATTTCCCCACCAAGTACGCTCAGCTGAACGGTTTATAACCCCCAGTGCATATTCTATCATTCTTCATAAATATTGGCATCACATTAGGTATTTGCCTGTACTTAAGCCACTACCTCATCTTCTACTGAAATATTAAAAATATGTGGTAATACCTTTGTTTTTTTCTTTCCTAAATACTAATAAAACATTTGTCTGTAATCCATCTGGATCAGGGTTGAGCTTGGTTGTTTTATTTAATATACAGTATGTACTTTCCTGTTAGCTCAATACTTATTATATCATCAGATGTCATGTCTATCTGTTTAGTAAATACTCCAGGAAATGATGATATCGTAGTTCTGTCATCACTTTATCATAACCTACTATTGCCCTGTCTATCCTCTACTGGCACTATTCCTATCCCAGCCTTTTCTTCATAATAAAATAAAACATATTTGCTCTTGTTTCATGCTCTGTTATAATTTAATTACATAGTTCCACCTTACTTTCCTATTTTTTTAAAACTTCTGTCCTGTTGTTTTCTCTCTTAATAAGCATTCTTTGTGTACTTCCTTACCCTCAGCTGTGAATGCTCAATGCGTTTGGTTTCTTTCCTTTTCACACAATATAAACTCAACGTTTAAGAGAAGTTTGGATAGGTACATGGATAGTAGGGAATATGGAGGGTGCATGGCGACGGGAGTAGGCAGCTTAAATGGTTTCAGCATGGACTAGATGGGCCGAAGGGCCTTGTCTGTGCTGTACTTCTCTATACTTTTCCTGCACACTGGTGAGTGCCATTTTAAATTGTAGTCAGTTACCTGTATTATCGCCCATTTATTTTCCCATTCTCAGCCCCTCAAACTCAGCTTGTCTATAAACCTGGCTCTCAAAATTGTTAAATCCTTCACTATAATCAACTTAAAATGGATTAGTTAAAATATTCTTCAACTTCTATTTCTTGTGTCTGACCTGGTAAACTGTGAAACTGATATGAAAGACAGATGGGATCCCTGATGGAGAGTCTGTCTGAGGTGGGGACCCTGACAGCGAGGTGCCTCCTGTTTTGGTAATTGGTTATATCTCTCTACCCCCGTCCTGATCCAGGTGTTGGCCACAGACATGACCAAGCACATGAACCTACTGGCAGACTTGAAGACAATGGTGGAGACAAAGAAAGTTACAAGTTTAGGAGTCCTATTGCTGGATAATTATTCTGACCGGATACAGGTACAGATTTTCCTAGTTTACATAACTGCTACGTCAAACATTTTCCTGTTACTTAAAATTTAGATCAATTTTTAATGTATTTGTTTCAACAATGCTCCAAATATACTCTAAGAATCAAAAAGCACCGATCTTAAACATGGTTTAAGATCCCTTTGTTAAGCAATGACAGATCTGTGGCTGTCAGTTTAATTTTGACTCACTTGATAACACCAGTGCATTCCCCTTTATTAGACAGCAGACCTGTGCTAAACACAACCCTACTCCGATATCACACAGTAATAGACCTGTCTATTATAAGAATCACCTCTACACAAAGTACTATATCAATGGTTTAACGGTTCAATTTAATGTCAAGAGAATGTATACAGTATACAGCCTGAAATCCTTACTCTTCACAAACATCCACAAAAGAGAGAGGGGAAAAAGCCCAAAGAAGGAATGACAGAAAAACATTAGAATCCCAAAGCCCCCTCCCACCTCCCACCCTCAAGCAGCAGCAAAGCATCAATCCTCCCCCCACTTGCTCCAGCAAAAACATCAGCCCCCCCCCCCACCCACGATGCCAGCACTAGCAATGCCGTAATCTAGAGTGCATCAAAAACTACAGTCTATCCCAACACTTCTCAGACGGGCTCTCTTTCACAGGGAAGGGAGAGAGAGATGTCGCTCCTGTCACAGCGAAAGGGAAGCCAACAGCTCGCTGTTTGGATGTTACAATCCGCAGCGTCATATATGTGAGTTCCCCCAACTCAAGCATTAGCAGATTCTCTCTCGTCATCATCATCGAGAGAGAGAGAGAGAGATCGCTCGAATGCAGAGGCCTCTGACAACTGCACTCGCTGTCTCGATATTTTGATCTGCCGCGGTGCTTCAGTCACCAACATCAGTGAAGAATCGAGCCGTCCTCAGGGCCCCATCCTGAAGGCGCTCATCTTCCAAGCCGCTCCTGGTGATCCCAAAACGCCAGGCCGCTTGGCGAGTTCCGAAGAGTTAGAACCCACTGTCGGTGAAGAATGTAGTTTGAGTGTAGCAGTAGATCATGGACTGCGTCAGGACCCCAGCCACCTTAAAAAAGAAAAAAAGAGATGAAAACAGCACATTTAAACAGTTTTGTGGATGAACTAGAAGAAGTCGCCTAAATTCACAAAAACCTCTGATGCCGTCTTTAGCTCCTTCTGTTCCCAAAGTTACATAGCAACAGATTTGGCCCTTCACAACTATGCAGTAAAAGACCTTGACCTGGGACTAATGTCCCCATTTTTGCAGACAGACCTGGTCTCATCATTACTGTATCCCAGTGACCTGCCACTATTACCAGATGAAGTTCTTAACTCCAGGCCTGTGGCCTGAGTGCTGCTGATGCCTTCTCGATTGAGAGTGGTGGAGAAATAGGGTACCAGTGGGCGGGCTGTGGTTTTTAGGAAGTGCACTGAGCCTCCTGATGTTTCTTTCCACAGGTTCTGCAGAACATGGTGCACTGTGCTGACCTGAGCAACCCCACCAAGCCCCTGCACCTGTACCGCACCTGGGTGGACAAAGTCATGATGGAATTCTTCCGCCAGGGGGATCAAGAGCGTGAGCGGGGCATGGATATCAGCCCAATGTGTGACAAACATACTGCTTCCATTGAGAAAACCCAGGTTAGATGGCAGAAGTCCCAGGCAGATGGGCGGGAGGGGGAGAGAGATAGAATATCACCAATCTAGTCTTATCATGCAGTCTCCAGTAATGATAGTGAACAATCCTGAAGCACCCCCCCCCCACCCCACAACATACCTCACTGCTTAACATTGCAAGAAGGTAATGGAAAGTTAAATGTATGGCCACAATTTATCATCTGAGTAGAGAGTAGTATGTCAGTCCATCTTGTTCTCCACTTCCAGAAGACTTAAGAGCTGAATTAGGCCTTTTAACCCACAGAGTCTGCAATTTGATTACAGCGGAGGTACATTTAATCAGCCAAATGCAGACTGTGTTGGACAGAACACAGCCCTGCAACTGAGGAAGAACTTCTGTGTGATTTTATCACTTTCTTTGAAGGCTATTAATCATTTTTGAAAACAAATCAGAGGGTTGTTTCATTGTCGGTGCAGAATCCTCAAACTAGGTTTACTGGGAGGGTAGAAAATGCTCTAAGTGCTCAGCAGGTCAGGCAGCATGCAAGGAGAGAGTAATGTCCTGTTCACGCCTTTCTTCAGAGTTCAAACAAGTTAGAAATCAAGTGTGTTTTAAGTTATAGAGGAAGAGCTGGGCGTGGAGGGATGGGGAGAACAAAGGAAATACCTGTGATAGGACTGAGGCCAAGAGGGATTGAATGAATGGGAGGGTTGTGATCTAGACACAGAGATAGTGGCAAAATTGTGTTTACTACAGCTGCCCTGTCTGCAGGAGGAGTTGTAAATAAAGATGGTTGGATAAGGACAGAGGAGAAGACAAAAAATGCTGACACTGTGGGATACTGAATACTGCAGTTACTAAAATGAAAAATTAGAAAAAATGCTGGGGAAGAAAAACACAATTAGATCAGGCAGTACCTATGGAGAAAGGGAAACTGAGTTAATGGTATAAATTGATGAACTTTCAACAAAACTGGCCAATTCTGATAAGACTAGAAAGTCAAACCAAGATAGAGCTATCACATGTAGGGGATGGGGAGTGTTTCAGAACAGAATAAGACAACTTCACAGTTCCCTGAAAGTTGGGTCACAGTTAGACAAGGTGGAGGAGAAGGCACTTGGCACATTGGCCTTCATTAGTAAGGACACCAAGTATAGGAGTTGGGATATTTATCTTGCAGTCCACCCCTGCAGTACTGTGTAGAGTTTTGGTGACCCTGTTACTGAAAAGACATCATTTAGATTAAAAGAGTACAAAGAACATTTACAAGAATGTTGCCAGGACCCGAGGGAGAAGTTGGACAAGCTGGGACTTCATTCTTTGAAGAATAGGAGATTGAAGGATGACCTTGAGGGCTTAAAAAATCACAGGGAGATATGTAGGGTCAGTGTACGGTCTCTTTCCCAAGGAAAAGGAATCAAAAATGAGGTTTAAGGTGAGAGAGGAAATACTTGAAAGAGACCTGAAAGGCAAATTTTTCATGCTGAGGGTGATGCTTATGTGGAATGAGCTGACAGGGGAAGTGGTTGATACAATAACAACATCTAATAGACACTTGGATGGATAGAAAAGCTGGGGTTCCCAACCTTTTTAATGTGATGGAGCCTTACTATTAACTGAGAGGCCCGTGGATCCCAGGTTGGGAACCCCTAACTTAGAGGAATATGAGCCAAACATGGGCAAGTGAGACTAGCTTAGATGGGTGTCTTGATCAGCATGGATGAGTTGGGCTGAAGGGCTTGCTGTGCTTACTATTTAATGACTCTATTACTTGTTATCTGAAACTTTTGAATTGACTGTTTAGTCCTGAGGGCTACATGGAAGCTTACATAGGGGTTTATTTCAATAATATGAGAGAGGATCGGAGTGGGATTGAGAGTTAAAGTGGCAGCTAACTGAAACGTGGGGTTGCCTTTGCAAACTAAATTATGCAAAGTGGTGACAACACTTTCATTCAGTTTTTGGTGTCTCCAGCATTGCGGAGACTGTATTGTGAGGACCATGAGTGAGTCACCTGGAAGTTGTGTTCAGGTTTCTGGATGGTGGGGAAGGGAGGGATAAAAGAGGGACAGAGGGTTTTGTATCCTCTGTTGTTGCATGGGAAGGTGCTGTGAGAGGAGAAGAGAGTGTTTGTGGAAATGGAGGGGAGTTGCTGAGGAATGAAAAAACTCTTATTGGGCTTCCAGCTGGGTATAGGTATCAATTTTAACAGACTTTTTGATGACAAACTCTGGCATCTTCATCAGGGATGGTGCCTGGGCATGTCTAGTCTGGTGGTATTTATACCCCCATTGTCCATCCCTCCTGACTGGTCAGTCCTCATCTAATCAGATTTCCACTGTCCCACCTTGTTTACAATCGAATTCCAGTTATTAGTCTTTGTTAAAATTATTTTCCTCTAGTTTTATTTCAATGGCTTCCTTCACCAGGAGGTCCCAAAAACCATTGGGATGCCACAGTAGTTTTTTACTGGAATTTGATTATAAACAAGGTGGGAAAGTGGAAACCTGATTGGATGAGGACTAACCAATCGGGAGGGATGGATGATGGGCTTTTAAATACCACCGGACTAGACATGCCCAGGAATCATCCTTAATGAAAATGGCAGAGTTTGTCATCGGAACAACGGTTAAACTTGATACCTGTACCCGGCTGGAAGCCCGAGAAGAGTTTATTTGTCATATAAGCCGGGAAAGCACTAGATCCTTTCCCCCTTTGAAATGTTGAAAATGGGAGGGTGAGGAAGATGCGTCTGGTGGTGGTATCACATCAAAGGTGACAGAAAATGTATTGAATGTGGAAACTGGTGGGGTGGAAAGTGGGGAGAAGAGGAACTCTAGTTGTTCTGGGTGGGAAGAATAGGGGAGATGAGAGCAGAAGTGCAGGAAATGGAACAGATGTAGTTGAGTAACTTGAAATAAATCTGGATGGCAAGCCAGGCTCAGGGAAACAGAGGGGAATGTAGGGCTTTGGTCTGGGTGTAGGTCAATGGGATTAGGCAGAATAATAGCTCAGCATGTACAAGATGGGCTGAAAGGCTTGGTTCTGCGCTGTTGTGTTCTATGACTCTATGTCAGAAAAGGAGGTGTTAAAGGATGTAGGTGGGAATGGAAATGATCAGAAGGAAGGATTAAGTTCTGTTGCACAAGAGCAGGCAGACACCCTAGTTCTACCAGGAGTGTCTTGTTTGTAAAAATTTCAGATGGAATTACAAGTGGGCTGTGCAGGGCTATGTGGGTTAGAGGAACTGTGTTCGACTCTATGGAGGGAAGATCTCCTCCGGAAGCAAGTCAGATCATGTCGAGTGGCCGTAGTGTGTCTCAGAGGAAGAGGAAACCACATTGTGAGCACACACTAGATTGGAAGAGGCACCTGTGAATCAGAGCTTCACTTGAAGGAAGTGATTGAGTCACCAAGGAAGGGGGTGTCAGAGAGCCGGTGTTTAGCTTCAGTGAGGTTGGCATTGCCCTTGTCAGCTGGTTTGATGGCAGTACTGGGTTTGGTGCTTGGTGAGAGCAGTGTTGGTTTGACACTGAATGTTAAGAAAGTGAAATATCACAGCGGGCCAGTGTGATAATATTGGGACAAGGCAGTAGGAAGCACAGGACTACAGAATGAAATCTACAAGATTTCTACCAGCATCTCTCCACTGGTTGTTGGTTCTAATCCGCCTATAGCTCTCAGCTCTGAAACAATGTTTTTCTGGGTTCAATTCCCATTCTTGGAATTAAAATGTTGGTAGCCCTATCCCTACATATGGACTGTTGAAGTGTGAAGAGAAAGCTCACCATCACCTCGGGACAAGTAGTACTGGACAGTAAATGATGTTATTGTAATCCTACATCCTCACACTCTGTGTTACTGGCTGTTTCTCCACTGAGATCCATCCAGTGTCTCAGTAGCCACTTTCCACCAGGGCTTTGAGTTACTAAGGTTGCATAGGCTGTTGTTAATCCAACTCTTTCACACAATTTTGCTATTAGAAGTGGAGCAACTGACGACAGTGTAATGTTCAATTCTGTTTGTAGCTCCTGATAAGTGAAACAGCCCATGTCTTTATACGGTAAGACCTGTACAGCATACACACATGGACTGATAAGTAGTAAGTCATTACTGTCTCAAAACAAGAAGGGCCAGGCAGTGATTATATCCACAATGGGAAAGTCTCGCTGCCTACCCCTGATATTCAAAATGCTGCCAGCAGTGTACTGGAAAATGCTATTTATCAGATACTCATGAAAACCTGGACAAATAAATGCCATGGTTGCGAAAGCATGTCAGAGGCTGGGTATCCAGTGTTGAATAACCCAGCTCTGGCATCCCAAAGCCATCCCACAAGGCAGAATTAGGCAATAAAATAGACTCCTCTCCAATTAGATGGATGAATCCAATGCCAAGGAAAGTTGTAAAATTTAATTGTAATATTTAATCAGGTTGGAGGAACAACACCTTATATACCATCTGGGTAGCCTCCAACCTGATGGCATGAACATTGACTTCTCTAACTTCCGTTAATGCCTCTCCTCCCCTTCTTATCCCTGATTTTTTCCCCTCCCCCCTTTTTTTCTCTCTGCCCATCACTGCCTGTTCTCCATCTCCCTCTGATGCTCCCCTCCCCGTTTCTTTCTCCCTAGGCCTCCCATCCCATGATCCTTTCCCTTCTCCAGCTCTGTATCACTTTCGTCAATCACCTTTCTGGCTCTCAGCTTCACCCCACCCCCTCCGGTCTTCTCCTATCATTTCGCATTTCCCCTCCCCCTCCTACTTTCAAATCTCTTACTATCTTTTCTTTCAGTTAGTCCTGACGAAGGGTCTCGGCCCGAAACGTCAACAGCGCTTCTCCCTATAGATGCTGCCTGGCCTGCTGTGTTCCTCGAGCATTTTGTGTGTGTTGCTTGAATTTCCAGCATCTGCAGATTTCCTCGAAGTTATAAAATTTGACAGCATCCAGGACAATGCAGATAAGCGAGGTTCTGGTGATGCTGTAAATCTTGAGCAACGCACACAAAATACTGGAGCAACTCAGCATCTGTAGAGGGAAAGAGACAGTTAAAGATTTGGGCTGGGACTCTCCTTCATTTCAAGTCAATCTCAAGTGCTGGGTTCCTCCCGCATTTTCAGAATCAGCTTTAATATCACCAGCATATGTCATGAAATTTGTTAACCTTATGGCAGCAAAACACAATAATAGAAAGAAAAGAACTGAATTACAGTATCAAAATATATTAAATAGTTAAATTAAATAAGTAGTGCAAAAAAATTTTTTTTAAACGTAGTGAGGTGGTGTTCATGGGTTCAATGTCCATTCAGAAATTGGATGGCAGAGGGGAGCAGCTGTTCCTAAGTCCCTGATTGTGTACCTCCTTCCTGATGGCAACAATGAGAAAAGGGCATGCCCTGGGTGATGGGAGTCCTTCATGATAGACACCAGTTTTCAGAGGCATTGCTCCTTGAAGATGTCTTGGATACTATGGAGGCTAGTGCCCATGAAGTAGCTGACTAATTTTACAAATCTCTGCAGCTTACTTCGATCCTGTGCAGTAACAACCTACCCCCCCCCCCCCCACCCACCCCAAACCACCACCGTACCAGACAGTGATACAGCCAGTTAGAATGTTCTCCGGTACATCTGTAGAAAAGTATGTGTGTTTTTGGTGACATTCCAAATCTGTGTGTGACGCCCTGGACAAAGTAGCCTGTTTTAATGGTACGGACTATGAATAATCATTCCTTTCACCATCTGAACGTGTGTATTGCCTTCAGAAACTCACCGTGTTTCCTCACCTAGGTTAGTCCAACAGCATCCTCTACTATCAAGAAAGACAAGGGCACCAGATCTAAGGGACTACCCCCTCTGGACCGCCAGATTGATTTTGAAATGTATCATTATTCTTTTATCTTTTTTATCCAAAGCGGGAAACTCCCTGCCCAACCACGCTGAGGTAGGTATTGTCTTCACTAGAAGGAATGCTCACCACTGTCTTCTCAATGACAGTCAGGAATTGGCAACAGGCGCTTGTTTGTGATATAATCACCCAAACCGCAGTGAATTAATTCATAAAAATAACAATCCAGCGCACTCACACCGTCACACAGAAAATGTCCCGGCCCCCACCCGCCCCAGCGCCCTGTGGCGATGACTGTCACTCAGTAACCTCCGTCCTGCCAGTGCCTTGTGTTTATCTGAGTGACGTTAGTTGTGTGACCAACGGTTGAATTTAACCTATGTGTCAAATCCGTCCACTATTCAGATCGTGAAGGTCCAGAATTTAATGACTAAAGTGATCTGGTTGCGACACGGAAATGCCCGCATTTTAGCTCATTCTACGGATTTGCACCGCCCCCTGTTGGCCATTTATCCGAGTGGCAGGGGATTCAATCGTTACGACTAGAGATTTCCTATACCTCCAAAATTTATGTGGAGTCTCCGGGACTTGAAGATGAACTGCCTGACATCAGTCTGAGCAATCCTAGAGGAATATCATTTCAGATGTTGAAAGGGGTATGCGGGCTTTAAAAGAATAATTCCATTAAAAGACGCAACTTCCCAGGAATTTCTCCGGGAATATTCCACAGTGTGTCCCCTTCTACCCTCTCAGATGGACAGAATTCAAGGAAGACGGGTTGGGTAGAGGAAGAGGAGGGGGTACTTTTTAATCAATATTTATCTCTCCGTATCACCGAAGCAAATGATCTGTTCGTTATCAAGTCGCTGTTTGTGGGATTTCAAACAACAACACACACAAAATGCTGGTGGAACACAGCAGGCCTGGCCTGTTGTGTGTGTGTTGTTGTTTGAATTTCCAGCATCTGCAGATTTCCTCGTGTTTGCTGTTTGTGAGATCTTGCTTTTCTTTCCGACTTATCACTTCCAAGGCATTTCATGGACTGGGCCACATTTGGAGATGTCCCACGGAAGTGAAAGGAGCCACAGAATTGCAGGCCTTATTTTCTGTGCAAAGTTTGTTTGGGTGCGGTCTTGAGTGCAAAGGCCTTGGCTTGAGTTAGGTACCCGAGTTAAAGTCCAGTGTGGCACATGAGGAATTTAAATTCAGCCAAGGAAATAAATTCTGGAATTAAAAGCACTTGCAATTCCGGTTTGTTGTCAAAGCTTAACTTGGTTCTTTAGAGACGGGAATTTCGCATCCTGCTACGGTTTGGTCTACATGTGACTCCAGAAGCGTTGACTTTTACTGCTAAGAAAGCCATTAATCTCGAAGATAATTAGGAAGAAGAGTGAAATGTTGATCCCGCCAACAAAGTCCCGTGGGTTTTCGGAAATAAAACGACAGAGGCGTTTTAAGTTTAAGGGTGGACTGTAAGAACTTCATTAGCCACTGGGGCACGGAACATAAAGCGCAGTTAAAAAGAACACAGCATAATGACGCCATCACATCAGACCAGCCTCTTAAAGTGACCCCCCCCCCCAACTCAATGTCGGTGGTCGTGAATTGTGCTGGTTTCCACCGGTTGCGTTACCACACAGTCCGCATCTGACGCCCTCAGGGGTAAGCCCGTAGAGGAAGTGTTTGAATCTCCAACTGTTGGACACGTGTTGAATGTGATGTTGAATATTTTTCTGAATAGCAGGAATATTATAAATTTAATTTGTTAGAAATAGCAAATAATAGAGGGATTGTCTTTAAGGTGAGATGTGCGGGTTGAAGTTTTCCTCCCCCACGGGGGGGGGGGGGGGGGGGTAGAACAGGCAGCCGGCTGGGGTAGCGGTGGAAATGGTGGCGTTTAAGGGGAATTTTGATAAGACACATGAAACTTGCGGGGAATGGAGGGAACAGGGGTCACGTGCGGCATTGAGGTTTAGTTTAATTTCAAACCATGGTGCAGACAGCGTGGGCCGAAGGGCCTTCTGCTGTACAGTTTTACCTTCTATGTTCCGTACAGTTGAGAAACGATTCTCTCTAGTCAGTGGGCACAACTTTTAACATGAAGGAAAGGAGATACCAGGAACCCCCTCGGCCAGAATGCAGGGGATCAACGAAGCCTTTAGGGCGGTGGTGGTTTGGGAGAATCTGGCGGCTCCGTGATGTTGAGATCCAGATTATGAAAGGAGTTGATGGCTTTTAGTGGAGGTGTGGCGGGCACCGTGAGAGGGAACACTTCTCCTAACTGGATCCTTACTTCTCCCCTAGGTTGGATTCATTGACTTCATCGTCCACCCTCTGTGGGAGACCTGGGCCGATTTGGTTTACCCCGACGCCAAGGAGATACTGGACAACTTGGAGGACAACCGCGACTGGTTCCAGAGTATGATCCCGCGCAGCCCGCCCTCGCCGGCCTCCGAGGCGGACAGAAGGGAAGTCGAGCCCAGTGAGCTGCTGGTGGTGATCGACGGCGTTAGCCCCCCGAGCGCCGAGTGCGCCTTGTCAGAGGACATGTGCAGCTACACGATCACCGAGTTGTCTGAGAGTCACCAGTCCTCGGGCGACACCCCCTCCGAAGCCAGCAAGAACCTGGAGGGCAAGCCGAGCGGCTGGACAGAGGGCGGGCGGGATGAGAGCAGCGAGCCGAAGCCTCTGGCGGAACCCAGCCGCCTCCCCGAGGAGGAGTTACCGGCAGAGGAGAACCAGACCAGAACCTCCGATCCCGGAGCTGAGCAGGGCGGTGAAAATGTGTCAGAGGCTACATAACGCAGACTCCGCCGGAATCACATACCCAACTCTTTTTATTTTCTGGCCTTGGGATCTCACGGATCACCCGCTGTTTTAAACATCAACCAGGTAGGGCTACGGAGGCAGGACCCCTGGTGTGGGGGAAGGGAGGGAATATTTCTGGGGTTCAAGGATTTGGCCAGAGACAGCCTCCTCCGAGAGGAACCGGACAATGAAAACAGGCCGTGTGGCGAGTTTTCCCTCTCCGGGCCAGGAGAGGGTTAAGATTTTAAGATAAATTGCACGCATCCTATCGCGGGCGAGCGAGGGTGTCGCACGGCGGGCACCCGGACGGAGCGAGCAGAACATTCTGTGAAACGAAGGAGGGGAGAAAGGGGGAGCGTTCGCACCTTTCCGTTTTCATTGTAAAGTATTCGCCGCAAAACAAAATGAGGTAAAGGAGCCCACACTCTGCGGCGGAACGGGGCAAGAGGACTGCCGCTCGAACTGCAAAGGTGTTAACTCGATGGGTCGAGACACTGGGCGGACTTAAAGGAAATAACAAGAAATCAGATGCCTTTTTAGACGAATTGTAAGCAGTTAGCAGCGAAACTGGACCTTTATTCAGATACCGAAAAAAAAGTTTAAAAGGTTTCGATGATCTTTTTTTTTAAAAAAACGCGTGATCTGTATTTTTGTTAAATGAATATTTTTAGATTTTTTACACGATTTGCCTTTATGTGAACTGTGTTCTGGACTGTATTGACTGCTGCCCTTATATATGGAGGTGCGATGTCCGTTGGTCAGCGAGTCTGACGGTGCGCGTAAATTTTTCCGCGTATAGTACAGATGTGTCTACTCGTGTTTATGTGTGTGTCGGTCGGTCTTCGTTAAACTGTTTGACCGTCAGTGTATGAGAGAAAGAGCCAAACTATGTCTGTGTGTGTGCGTGGGTGTCTTGTCACTCTGTGTGTGAGAGCGACCAGGAACATCAAGTTAAAGCGTACGTATATTCTCTATGCTCTCGCGGGATCGGGGGTGGAAAGTAAGATTGAACCGCCGGAGGAAGGGTGTTGGAGGTGACACCAGCGGGACTGGGTGAATGGGTGTGGGGTGCGCGGCAGCGTGTGGGGGAGATGGGAAAAGGAAGGGTGACGCTGCGACGCCATCCCGACATTTGGTAAAATGATCCATTCGAGCGCGAAAACTCGCTGCCCATTGGCACCGAGATTAACTTGCGGAGTAAGAACTTGTCCTGCCGTCAGTTGTTGTAAAAGGGGCTTCGGTGGGTATCCGTGCCCATCCCCTGGGGGCTAAGGATGGGGCGGGAGTGCGCACGAAAATGACCACGGGTTAAAGGAGGAACGTTCTGCCGAGGGTGAAATGCCAGTGTGACCATGAGGGTTTGCAGAGGGGAATTTAAATTAAAAATATAAAGGAGAGGTGTTCCTTTGTTCCTTGTTGGTATCTCTGCTTCATACTGGTCCCCTCCCATCCCACCCAGCACGCTGAAACACCTCCTCTTAATCCTTCCTCCCTTCTGCGATTATCCAGCTTCCCGTGAAACCTTTCTCAGCTCTTCGATGCATCTCAGTGTGTGGGAATCTCAACCGCTCTGGGGGGAAACGAGTTTCTCCGTAATTCCCGCCTGCATTTATGGGCGACCCTGTGAGGTCAATGGACTTTGGTGCCGCTTATGAATGCAAGCTTTTCATTAGTATCTGTAGATGCTGCAATCTGGAGCGACAAAAAGATGCCGGGGGAATTCATTAATAGCAAGCGATGCCGCAGACGCTGGAAATCCAGAATAAAACACAAAATGCTGGAGGCAGCGTCTATGGTGAGGAATAAACCTGCCGAGTTCCTCCAGCAGATTGTTGTCCCATAGTATCGGTAATTCCCAGCTCGTTCCATTCTATCCGTGAATCACAGACTCCGGTTTATCAATGTCATTATAGGGGAGTGGAAACCCCATCTCCTCACGGCGGTCCACACCACCTTCCACCCGCGATGAATGGCTGAGCCTGTCCGATTAAAGTGCAACCTGGCTGGTGAATCCAGGCAGTTAAGGTTGGTGATATGGGCGCCTGTATTTCATCTCCAACCGAGGAGGGACATTTTTAGCGACACTTCCATAAATCCCTTCCCATTCGCCTGGCTCCAACCCCCAAACTTGATCTCCGTTTCAAGATGATTCGAATTTCATTGAAACCAGATTCTCAGTTAAAGTGGCCCACAGCCTCTGACGAGTAAGACCGGCATCTTGCCGAATGGTTCTCCTTTCAGGCTGGGGCATGCGGGGACCACCTTACAAAGTCGGGTGCTGCTGCGAACTAGACAGTGGGTTAGTCCCGGTAGCTTTTTTTAAAAAAATACTTAATCTAGCATTTACAAAATGGGCCGAGCGGCCTCCGTCAATGTTACAAGTTTTTAAAAATCCTTCAGCTAATCACCTGCTGCCGCAGTTGATGAAGCTAGTGACTCGCCGCTCCAGTGGGCCTGGTTCAGTCCTGACCTTCGGCACTGAGCGTGTCGCCTAGTCGTGCGGTTGATAAGTTAGCTGACGGTGCAGAAGCAGGGGAGGGTTGTTGGGAATGTGTTGAGGTTTAAAGGTTTTCAGTGTGAATGGCTGCTTAACGATCAGCGCGGACATAATGGGCCGAATGACCTGTTTCCGTGCAGATGACCCTCTGCCTGGTGTCCATCTCTTCTCTCCACCCGCTCTCTCTCGCCAGAGTCCGGAGAGCTGCCCGCGGGGGCAGGTGCCGGGGCGTCATTCAGAGTCTGGGGGAGGTGGCGTGCTCGGAGTTAGGGAGACGGAGTCCACGGCGCCCTCCCTCACTGAGACCTGAACGGGTAGGGCAGCGAGGGGCGGGGAGAGAAGTCCCGTGGCTGCGGGAAAGGGAAGGGACTCAGTAGTGACCACTATACAGAACTACTTCAACCTCGGCAATCCCCTCCACGATCCAAGCCATTGCATTTTGCGCCAGGCTCCGACCAGGCGCCGTTCCCGGGGTCCACGTTACCTACGGGAGCACCGGCAGGAAGTTCTGCTGAGCAGCGGAATTTGGACCCCGGCTGAGTAGGGGATTATTTCCACTCCCGATTTTCCACGTCTCCCCCGGTGGAGGGTCAGTCTATGTGTCCCTGTGCTTCAGGTAAATGAATGGTAGGTGGGGTATAGTGTGGGGATATATGGGGCCATCCTGCTTGGTAGAAACGGAGGATGGAGGAGTGTTCCTATCTGATGGGAAGATGATTCAGGAAGACCTGGCTGTGCTTGGAAACAAGCCTCTGAGAGTCAAATAAAATAGCAAATGCCGGAAACGGGTCGGGCGAAGAGTCTTCCGTTAACCCCGTTTCTTTTTCCATACATTCAGCTCGGCCTGTTGTACGTTAGCATTTCCTAATCTTGCAACTATATCCCTTGTTTGAGATTCTCCCATAAGTGTAACCATTCTACTTCCAGTATCTGCAGTTTCTTTTTAAATTTCAGTCACTGGCAGTTAACGTGGTACGGGCAACGACTGAGGTGCTATGACTTTTATTTGATTCCAGGAGTGATGATTCTTACTGAGCCTACACGGGGTTAGGAAGGATATACCGGCAGAAGGAAGTGCTGCGCACGGTTTACTGGGATGGGGGAAGGACTGAGTCTGTACCAGGAAATGCCGAATAGCAATCTCATTGGAACAAATAAAATTCTCATGGACCTTGACCTATTAATGCGAGGATGTTTGGGATATCTAGAACCAGGCGTCGCAGTCTCAGAACAGGTGGACATCCAGACGAAATCTTCACGGTCTCAGGGGGAACATGCAAACTCCACACAGACAGCAGTGGAGGTCAGGAATGTATTGGCGATTCTGGTGCCCTACCAGTCGCCCATGTTCCTGACGCAAGTGGTGTAGCGTTGTTGTGTTCAGTCATTTTTGATTGATGTTGAAGGGCAGCGGATAGATGACAATAATTAAGGAGGCAAGCACCAACCACTGGCAGATACTCAAGTGGTGCAGATAGCTCAGGAAGATTTTGATGATAATCGCATATCACAATCATGGGGAATGTCGGTTACTTTGCTGAGAACTGCTGAGGTTCAGTGGCTGGGGTGGAAGTTAATGTCAGCAATTCAAACAAGGGATTTGGAAAGGATTAAAGATTACTTTGGTTTGTCACATTTACATTGAAACATACGGTGAAATGCATCATTTTTGTGTTCACAACCAGCACAGTCTGAGGATCCTGCTGGGGAAAGCATGCAAGTGTCACCACGCTTCCAGCACCAACATAGCGTGTCTCTAATCTGAACCATACGTCTTTGTAATGTGGGAGGAAACCTACGTGGTCACGGGAAGAGCGTTCAAATTCCTGACAGCAGTGGGAATTGATCACTGGTGCGGTAAAAGAATTGTGCTAACCGCAAAGCTATCGTGTCAATAGACTGATTAGGGAGGCTACATACATTCATGGGCCACTTTGTAGTTCTGTTAGGGTACTGTTGCAGGAGGAGCAGTGGGGTCAGACTCTGAATATCCAGAGTCTTAGGCATAAAAGAAGGTCAGAGGTCCACAGCGTGAGTGCAGAGGAGTTTTTATTTATTTATTTATTCATTTACGGGTTTTGGGCATTGCCAGCTAAGAACAAATTGCCATTTGTTGCCCATCCCTAGTTGCCCTCGAGAAGGTGGTGAAGAGCCGCCTTCTTAAACCGCAGCAGTCTCTGAGGTGTAAGTATACCCATAGTGCTGTTAGGGAGGGGATTCCATGATTTTGACCCAGCGACAATGAAGGAACGGTGATATGTTTCCAAGTCAGGATGGTGAGTGACTTGGAGGGGGATTTCCAAGTGGTGGTGTTCCCAGGTATCTGCTGTTCTTGTCCTTCTAGAAGATAGTGGTCGTGGGTCAGGAAGGTGCATTCCTCATTGTTCATGGAATAGGTATAGGTGAACCACCTTCCCAAACCTCCAGAGACCATGTGCCAAACAAGAGGAAAATTTGCTGATGCTGGAAATCTAAGCAATGCACACAGAATGCTGGAGAAACTCAGCAGGCCAGGCAGCATCCATGGAAAAGAGTACAATCGACGTTTCATGCTGAGATGCTTCATCAGGATTGGAAAAAGAACTGGAGTTCATGTGATGTAGGTGCCCCACTCTTCCAGTATTTTTGAGGGAGGTGTTCCAGGATTTTGAGCTGGTGAAATCCCAGTGCAAACTGGTAACTGGGATGAAGGATGAAGTCAGGGGTATCTGCAGATGATAGAAATCCAGAGCAATACACGAAAATCGCTCAAGGAACTTAGCAGGTCAGACATCATTCTTGGAAATGAATAAATAGTTGATGTTTCAGGCCGAGACCCTTCTTCAGAGCTGGAAAGCAAGGGGGAAAACACCAGGATAAAAAGGTGGGGTGAGGAGGATTAACTAAAGGTGACTGGTGGAGCTAGGTGGGTGGGAAAGGTGAAGGGCTGGAGAAGAAGGAATCTGTTAGGAGAGGAGAGTGGTTGAAGGATGAAGAAGTTGGAGACATGGCTGACTCTTGGTGAATAGTTCCTGTCAGCCACTCCCTTATCCTCCTGAACAAAATATTGGCTTGTGATTGTGGGTTAGGCAGCCCATTGTTTTGCCTGCGGTGAAAGACATCCCTTGCTCCTAGCTGTAGCTCGAGAAGGGAAGCGTGGTTGGGAGCTGTGTCTGACCCCCCCCCCCCCCACAAAGTCTCTCAGACCAGCTGACTGAGGGCTGTGAAATCCATGGGAAGTGAGCAGCTCCTTGTGTCCTCACTGGGCGCCTCTGGAATCCACCTGGATTGGTTCATTCCCAAAGTAGGATTAACACATTCACCTCTGGCCAACTACGAGGCTCAGCTTGGATCTGACCACTGGTGTGCATCTTTGGAACCCATACCGTGATGTCTCTAGCTGTCTGCTCCAGATGTTCATGGGCCCATGACCTCTCCAAGGTCCTCTCATTCCACAGATTGCTCACATCATTGAAGTGCATCAAAGCACTGGACGGAGATGTTTCCAGCATGGTCTCTGCTGGTGATATCTCTCAAATTACCAGCAAGGTAAATGAACCAGTATCACCGTCCTCCCCAACACCAAAATCCTCAGCACGAAGGCTCAATTTAATACTCAGCCTGCTTGGATTGGCATGTTATGTTGCTCACAGACTCCCTAAAGTACTCTACTCCAGGCTCTGTTATGGAAAGAAATTAACAGGCAGGCAGAAGGAAACAAATCCACGATCTTCTCAAAACCTCCTTGAACAAATGAAACATGGAACTCAAAAATAGGAGCTGGGGTAGGCCACCCAGCCCTTTAAGCCTACCCATCATTAAATATGATCATGGCTGACTTGGCCCAGGTCTCATCTGTCTTTCCCCCCATTGCTCTCAATTCCCCGATCTTTCAAAAAAAAAATTGCCTTTTTCCTCTTCAAATACATCCAAAGATGCAGCCACCTGCACTGTGGAAGCTGTTCGCTACCTCACAGCCCGCACCATCTGCAGAAAATTTGTATGAGGCCTATACTGACCATGTAGGACGGAGAACCGGACTGGAAGCCAAAGGGAGCTTTGACAGGAGGGGAGTTATCCATCTTTGGGAGAGTTGGGTTGATGCTGTCATTCTCTCACTGCCACTGTGGTTTAACAGGACAGAGTTTTGATAACCAGGTAAGCTTAGAGTGGATTACATGCCTCAGGACACATTCATCCTTTGACCCCATGTATAGAATCTCCACAGGAGACAAACACTCCCGGGGCTGAACATTAACAGAGGGCCGTCAATTTACTTCATTTTACACTGAATCCCCTCCCTCTCCCCCCAATACCCTCAAGTTAAATCTGGGCTTGTAATACTGTGGTTTCCAGGGGACAGGTTACTACTGAAAGGAAATGCCTGCTCACACAGGAGAGATGCATCAGCAGAAGAGGGGTGGGTGGAGTCCACATTTAATGTTAGTGCGTAATGTCCTTGCCTTTTATAAAAACTGTATTTGTTTATTTGTTTGTGCTGGCCTGCGTTCACGGTGTATGATTCAAACTAAATTCACTCTTTATTCTGGTCTGTATTGTAGCGTCATTCCTGAAGGGGCAGTATGTCTTGCATCAAGGTCTGATTTTCAATATTTATAACAATGCTGTATTATATGTAATATATGCACATATCACTCTATATAAAGTTTTCAATATTTCCAATGTACTCATGTTGTTTCTCTATTTTCACTTTTTCTGAAGTTCTAACACTGCACTTATTCCCACGTTTTACAATGCTTAAAAGTTTTCTCATCCTTGTTTTCCAATCTCTCCACATCTCTAGCCTCCCGTCCTCTGCAATTTTTCCCTGGCCCCATAAACATTTAAGATTGCTTTGATCCTCCATTTCTGACCTCCTGCACATCTCCTGATATTGGCCACCTTGGGAACATTTTGCAAGGTGCTGGAGACTGGAATCTCTAGTTCTCTCTCCCCTGTACGATATTCCTTAAAATCTATCTCTTTTAAGTATTTCTTGGTCATATAGCATCTTAAATAACCTTCTAAAGGAAATATGGAGGTATTGAAATACATTTGCAACAGATACCAATGAATGTGTTCAGGTTAGAAGGTGGTGAACATCGAAAACATTAGATGTCTGGGAATAAGCTATTGGCTAGAACGCAGTCCAGTCACTGGAGTCAATGTGACAGAATCAGCAGTGAAAAATAACAGAAATTTTAAAAAGTGAGGTAGTGTTGATGGGTTTAATGTCCATTTAAGAATCAGATGGCAGAGGGGAAGAAGCTGTTCTTAAATCGCTGAGTGTGTGTCTTCAGGCTTCAGTACCTCCTACCTGATGGTAACAGTGTGAAGAGGGGATGTTCTGGGTGGTGGGGATCCTGAATACTGCCTTCCCAAGGTCCTTGAGGATGCCTTGGATACTACGGAGGCTGGTACCTATGATGGAGCCGACTAATGTTATGAGTTTCAGCAATTTACTTCCATCTTGTGCAGTAGCCCCCCACCAACCCTCCCCATGTACCAGACGATGATGCAGCCAATCAGAATGCTCTCCATGATACATTTGTAGAAGTTTTGAGTGTTTTTGTTGACAAACCAAATCTCCTCAAACTCCAGATGAAATATAGCTGCTGTCTTGCCTTCTTCATAGCTGCGTCAATATGTTGTGTCCAGGTTAGGTCCTCAGAGATAATGACAAACAGGAACTTGAAACTGCTCACTCTCTCCACTTCCGATCTCTTTATGAGGATTGGTTTGTGTTCCCTTGCTTTGACCTTCCTGAAGTCCACAATCGGCTCCTTGGTTTTGCTGACATTGAGTGCCAGGTTGTTGCTGTGACACCACTCAATTAACTCATACATCTCGCTCCTGTACACCCTTTCATTACCATCTGAAATTCTACCAACAATGGCTGTATCATCAGCAAATTTATAGATGCCATTTGAGCTATGCCTAGCCACACTGTCCTGGGTGTAGAGGGAGTAGAGCAGTGGGCTAAGCACCAGCATCGATCATCAGCGAGGAAGAGATGTTGTTTGCAATCCGCACAAACTGAGGTCTTCCGGTTAGGAAGTTGTGGATCCAGTTGCAGAGGGAGGTACAGAGGCCCACATTCTGTAGCTTTTCGATCAGGACTGTAGGAATGATGGTGTTAAATGCTAGGCCATCATCAATAAACAGCATCCTGACATAGGTATTTACATTGTCCAGGTGACCCAAGGCTGCGTGGAGAGCCAATGAGATCGCATCTGCTGTAGGCCTATTGTGGTGATAGGCAAGTTGCAGTGGGTCCAGGTCCTTCCTAAGGCCATGATCCTAGCCATGACCAAACTCTCAAAGCATTTCATTACCATAGATGTGAGTGCTACTGGACAATAGTCATTAAGGCAGCTCACACTGCTCATCTTGGACACTGGTATAATTGTCCTTTCGAAGCAGGTGGGAACTTCCGACTGTAGCAATGAGATATTGGGGTGGCAAGGTAGTGTATTGCTTTACTACACCAATATTTTACTGTACCAGCAACCCGACCGCTGCCTGTTAGGAGTTAGCACATTCTCCCCATGACCACGTGAGTTTCCTTTGGGTGCTCCTGTTTCCTCCCACAGTCCAAAGATGTACTGATTGGTAGGTTAATTGGTCATTGTAAAAGTTGTCCAGTGATTAGCGGCTCGCAGGGCCTATTCTGCGCTGTATCTCAATAGATAATTTGAATACTCCCTTTGGTTGGCACGGGGGGGTCAGAGCCTTTCCAGGTACTCCAGACAGACAGACATACTTTATTGATCCCGAGGGAAATTGGGTTTCGTTACAGTCGCACCAACCAAGAATGGTGTAGAAATATAGCAATATGAAACCATAAATAATTAAATAATAATAGGTAAATTATGCCAAGTGGAAATAAGTCCAGGACCAGCCTTTTGGCTGAGGATGTCTGACACTCCGAGGGAGGACTTGTAAAGTTTGATGGCCACAGGTCTTCAATCCATCGTGATCATCCAGGTGATGATTCCAGCGGGTCATGTTGACTACGAATCACAATCCGAATCTATAGTGAAGAATTCCACGGCTCCATTTTCCGAGCGCCGCATCTCTGTATCTCGGATGTACTGGGCTCCCGATTACCATACGCGGAATTGAACCACGTCCTCGTGTGGAGACCGTGTCATCTCCCAACTCTAGGTGGCACTACCTCCGGAGAAATCGACCGAACGTAACTGGCGATAAATTATACATAAACATCATTTACGTCATTAATTATGCAGAACGGTGCAGAAAGTCTGCTCTCTTTCCATTGCATTCTATAGCATAACTCATTCTTGTGAATCCAGGAAGCCAGCTTTGACTCTAAATTCTGCTGAAAATAGAGAAGATTTGCACGTGAGCACGTTAGAACCGAACACGTAATAAATAATTAATATATAGATAATTCATTATTCATAAGGTTCAATTTACTTCTAAATAAATTTCATGTTTTAGCTCAGTGTCTAATTAAGTCTATATTCATGGCTACGCGTTTTAACTTTTTGAATATATAAATAACAAAACAAAAATCTTAACTGATCAGGTATGGGTTGTAGACTCAAATTATTGTGAATTATTCATGCTTTTGAATAAACTAAAATTTTCCCAATTGTGCCAAGGAGTTCAATCATTAAATTTTATTTAATTATTTGAATGTTGCTCGATGTAAGTAAAACTAATAAATGGGTAATAAAACACATATTGGACAAGTGATTGTAGATGTTCTAGCGTTTTATTGGTTCCTTGCGATGTCAATCACCATCCAGGGCACCTTGCCCTTCCCTCTCAGCTGTATCCTGGGTGTGACGTCAGTCGGCGCTGTCAATCAGCCGCGGTGCTGCTGCAGGACTTGCAGTGTTTGTGGAGACGGAGACTGAGGCAAACGCTTTAAAGGTAAGGGTTAAGTCGGGCTGGAGCTGAAATCCACTGAGCATTAGATTGCATGGGGCGTGTTGTTATATTTAATTTAATTATTCATTTTAACAATTGCAACATTTTTTGCAGAAGAAAAATTATAACCTTCATTTGACATAGGATGTCATGGAGTTGGGGCAGATGAAGGGGGCGGGGTGGGGCGGAACGAGCACTCTGAAATATTAAAGCTTACATCCATTCAGTGATTCCGCTACAATGTCCGAGGTCTTTTTTTTTTCACTAATGGCGGTGACAACAGCTCCAGGAACTGGTGCTGATCTTTGGTTCATTCATTCTTGAGCTGTTGACATTCCTGCAGTTATGCCTGTCATCGCGGCCGCTGTAAACGAAGGCTTGACCAACCTGACAGCAAATATCTCCCCGTGTCCATACGCATCGAAAAGCTGCACCTATTGGTGCTGAGGCTATAACTGATCCTGACTATCCTTCTGTGCCTCTTCGCTGCAGTAAGGCTAGGTGGGTTGATGGAGGAAACCGAGTCATTTCTCGTTAACATATTCATCGATAAATTCCTGTAAATGTTAATAGTAAAATACCGTACAAGTTGTCTAATGGGCGGCATATGATTTGTATCCCGAACGCTATATATATATATAAAATACAGCAATATGTATATAAAACATTGCGTGTAGTAAATACAGCGTACCTTCACTAGAATCAAACCACGAGTATGGTTAGAAAATGGTTACGAGTTTGCATTTTTTCTTTCCGTTAGAGGGCAAGCGCCCTCCAGTTGGAGTGCAGCGCTGTCTGCTGGAGGAGCTGGTTTCTCGGTTTATTTATAAACTGCCCAATAGAGGGCACAAGGCTGGCAGGTAGTGTGGAGGGGCTTGTGTTCTGCGGATCCACTGGGACAAGTCATTGGCCGTTAGGGGGCACCCAGCTGTCAAAAACAAAACTGAGGCAAATACTCAATGCCATTTTGTACACATAAGAGATCGTGGATGATTCGCTGTTCCTAATGCATTAATTGTCATGGCTGTATTAGATCATTGTACTTGTGAGAAACCATACCGTCAAGTCTTCACCATGGTGTATTATAGCTTTGGACTTTGTCCCCATCACCATACACCAATGCCCGGGGATGGAGGAGCCTACAGACGGTGTTGGGTACAGCCCATCCCATCACAGGCAAAGCCCACCCTACCACCCTACCGCTGAGCACGTTTACAAGGTCTGCTGTTGCAGGAGAGTGGCATCCCTCAAGACCCCCACCCTCAGCCCATGCTCTCTTCTTGCCGCTACCATTGGGCAGGAGGTACAAGAGCCTTGGGTCCCACACTACCAGGTTCAGGAACAGTTATTACCCTACAGCCATCAGGCTCCTGAACCAGCGTGGGTAACTTCACTCATCTCAACTCTGAAGTGGTTCCACAACCAACAGACAAACTTTCAACGACTTACCACTTATGTTCTCAGTATTATTTTATTTGCACAATTTGTCTTCTTTTACACTTTGGTTGCTTGTCACTTTGTTTTAATAGATCCTGTAGAATTTATTTATTTTCCTGTAAGTGCCCACAAGAAAATGGATCTAAGATAGCCTATGGTGATACTTACACACTTTGATAATAAATTTACTTTGACTATACAGTGATAAACCTTCCGGTATTGTATCCTAGTGTCTTAATAGCAACACATCTGTACTAAACCAGTGTTGTTCAATACCCCAGCCAGCACTACGCTCCAATTTTGTATGGTGACAAATCCACTCAGCTCCGGGAGTACTTCTCCATCTTGGCCTTGGGCAAGCACAGAGACATTGGTTCAGTTATCCTGCCAGATTTGGAGGATTTTGTTAAGGCAGCATCAGTGGTACCTCATTGATGCATCGAGGGACCCACTCGATCTCTGAGGCTGCCGAGCCTGGCTCACGTGTTTGAAGTTTTGTTTGGTCAAAGGGTGCATTGATGTACTGGGGGGGGGGGGGCGGTGAATTTTATCAGTGACACCTGCCTTTGCTGAGGGATGCCCCCTCAAGTATGGAAAGTATTTCCAAGGGCCTCATCATGGAATTCTTTTGTCAGTGGGTGATGATGTGCAGCAGGGACAAGATGGTAGAGGCCCTTGACTTTGAGGATACTTGGGTCAGGGTCTGTTTTCTTGCATGCTGTTGCAAATGGAAGTCAAGGTGGAAAAACCTGGCAGGGTAACTGAACCCGATGTCACTGTGCTCTCCTAGGGCAACATGCTAGGGTCAAGATGGAAGAGGGCCCCCCACCCCCACCCCAGCTGAGTGGATTTGTCACCATGCAAAATTGGAGCACAGGGCTTGCTGGTGTAGGTTGGTCACTGTACAACTGGTTTGGTATAGATGTGACACTGAAATACAATACTGTAAAGTTTGTCACTGTATCTTCAAAGTCAAAGCAAATTTATTATCAAAGTATGTACCACAGCTACAGCTGATGGTAAGCAGGCTCACTGACTCTCTCCAGTTTGCTTATAGGCTGAAAAGAGGCATGAATGATGCAGTTACTGCACCAAACCTATACACAGCTGGAGAGGCCCAGATCATTTGTTAGGATGTTGTTTGTGGACTTCTCTAGTGCACTTAATACCGTGCAACACCATCTCATGGGACACAAACTCCAGCAAATGAATGCAAACCTCCACCTCATACTCCTCATCCCCTCCTTTCTCACAGAGAGACATCAAAAAGAAAGTGGTTATATGTAAAAATCTAGCGGTTATATGAGCACAAGGCAAGCATCAAGTGGAGCACCACGGGGCTCGGTTATCTCACCAGTCTTGTTCACACTGTACACAGACGACTGCAGAAGATCACACCCAGGCATGCAGTACACCAAGTACTCAGATGACACATTGCTGCTACCATTTCTGACCGCGTCACTGTTGGAAATCAATCACTTGGATGGTGCACAAACAACTATCGGGACCTGAACCCCAGTAAAACTAAGGAAATGTTTAGAAAACAAGTCCCAAGCCGAGAAATAAGTGACCAGTCGATAGAGCGTGTTAGAGAATACAAATACCTTGGTACAACTATAGCTAACAAAATCACCTTTAAGATCAATGGTGAGTCGATACTCTCCAAGTTCCAACAATGACTATTTTTCCTTAGCAAGATACGGAAACTTCAGGTCCAGTCATCGATTCTTCAGACATTTTATAAATGCTTCATTGAGTCAATATGAACCTACAACATCACGGCACGGTTCAGAACAATGAGCACCGTCAACCTCAGCCCACTCGACAGAGTAGTCAGAATCAGTAGTAAAATCATTGGCCAGGAACAAGAATCACTCTGCAGCATCCATAAGAGATGGACAATAAAGGTGGCCCAGCAAAGAGTAGAGGGCATTACACACACACTACACTCTCTTGCCATCTGGACACCGCTACAGGTCCCTGTCCACCAGCAGCAGACACCCTCATCCAGTTTGTGCCTTCCTCCATTTGCCTCCTCAACACCCAAATTTGAATCTATAGTCTGTATAGCACCTTTGACAGTAAAAAGAGTCAGTTTTATTGTGTGTATTTGTATTTTAAATCACGTGCATTAATTTTAGTATTTATTATCTATTGTGAGTGTTTTCTAATGCGTTTTACTATATGTTGTGTGGTTTTGCATACCTAAGTTCTGTGACATTGTTCTTGCCACTGCACGAATGAAGTTGCTCACAGGAAATAAAGTGAGTTGAGATTGAAATGAGTAAACTATGACTTTGAGCTTGACCTCAGAAACGCTGGTGTCACCTGCTTGCAGCAGTTTATCGAGGCTGTTCTGGAGTGAAGCTGACACAATTTGAATAGTTTCTCTTTATCCCGCAGATCAGCCACAGGCTTGTTGGAGGTGAGATGCAATTATTCAGTGAGGAAAATTTGAGAAAAGTGTTAAGAGTGCTGACGCAGCCTTGCCTGACAGCTGATGTAGGGCCTGCCCTATGTGGACTTGTGGCAGGCATGTAATCATGTGGAGGGTGTGGAGCGGAGATGAACAATCTCAGTCCCTCTCTGATGCCAGAGGCGTACTTCAAAAAAGTCAAGGAGCAGGGTGGAGATGTTCCATTCATTTTTTCCTGGTGTTGTCCAGCAGTGAGGATCTTATCCATTCTGTCTCCCCCATACTCGATTCAGGGAACAGCTGTATGGTCTTTCAAGGGAGATGGTTGGAGAGAACCCTCACAATGACTTCCCCCGTGGCAAACAACAGAAAGCTGTCTCTGTAATTAACGTAATTGGATTTGTCTCCTAACTTGAAGATGTCCATGACTACAGATCTGAGAAGCCTGACCTACTGTCCGTCGTCCACATGTGAGCTGATGAGGGTGTGGATTTGCAACTGCAGTTCCTCTCTGCCAAGTTTTACAACTTCAGCGTCCACCATCGGCTCTTGAGATCTTGTCGTGCAGCTAGCATATAGCCTTTCCAATTTCGCTTTGACCAAGTGTGATATCTAAAATGCACCAGATAGTTGGCAGTGTATGGAGTAAAGGACAGAGTGTCAGAATGCTTCTTTTAGTTAGCACTGACAATGGTGTTCTTGGTCTGCTCTCCCTCCTTGGCCATCAGTGGGGTGTGTCTGCAGATACTTGTCATAGATAAAGCAAAAACAAGCTCTGCAGGAAAAACCCAACAGCTCAGGGAAGAAAAATAATCAATATTTTGGGTCTGTGACCCTTTGTCAGAACTGATACAGATAGCTTGGGTAGGGTCAAAGAATCTGTCAAGGCCTTCAAGCAGAGCCTATTAAGATGTGGTAGTGTTTCCAATCCACCAACATGCATTTGCAGTTAACTAAAATCTGTATTGTCTGATTATTCTTATCAAACTGGTGTCAGTGAAGCCAAAAGTCATTTCACAGGGCAGTCCAAGCAGAGTTCTGTACATAAGAACAGGAAGAGACCATATAGCGTATCAAACCTGCTTGATATTTAGACTACCAATTCTGTGTTGTTCCTCGTCTGACCTTGTATATCCTTTAAAATCGTTACCTAATAAAACTGAATTTGATCCTGGGTTTGACCATTTTAATTCTCATCCGCTTTTGGGAGAGGTCTTTGCGGATTTTTTTCTGCAAGTTTTTGTGAAGACATTCCACTTCCAACCAGATTTTGCAGAGACGAGCCACTCCAGAAACAACTCCAGGGCACTGTGCCATCTGAGGTGTTGGCCTGACCAAAGTGTCCATCTGCTCCCTTGGTGGGGAGTGGGGCAGGTGCGGACAATGTGGTACCACTCTATTGTGGAGAAGACCGGGAGAGTTCTTCCTGGTGTACTGGAACATATTTAAAATTCCTCATCCAAAACTGCATTAAAAAATCAAATTATCTGGAAATTATCACAGTACTATTTTTGGGATCTTGTGCATAAGTTATCTGTCCATTTGCCCACTTGGAGTACTGTGTCCAGTTCTGGTCCCCTCACTATAGGAAGGATGTGGAAGCATTGGAAAGGGTACAGAGGAGATTTACCAGGATGCTGCCTGGTTTAGAGAGTATGGATTATGATCAGAGATTAAGGGAACTAGGGCTTTACTCTTTGGAGAGAAGGAGGATGAGAGGAGACATGATAGAGGTATACAAGATATTAAGAGGAGTAGATAGAGTGGACAGCCAGCACCTCTTCCCCAGGGCACCATTGCTCAGTACAAGAGGATATGGCTTTAAGGTAAGGGGTGGGAAGTTCAAGGGGGATATTAGAGGAAGGTTTTTCACTCAGAGAGTGGTTGGTGCGTGGAATGCACTGCCTGAGTCAGTGGTGGAGGCAGACACACTAGTGAAGTTTAAGAGACTACTAGACAGGTATATGGAGGAATTTAAGGTGGGGGGATATATGGGAGGCAGGGTTTAAGGCCATTCTCCTTTCCTTATGCCTCATATAATATCTCAAGTGGCTTGATGGGGCTTTTGATACCAATCATGGGGGGGGGGGGGGGCTGGTAACAATGGTAGGGGTCAACCTCAAATGGGCCTCCCAATCCTTGTGAAAGATGTCCGACCCTTCCTGGTGCTACAGTAAGCTCCTTGATCTGGCATCCATCTTCATCCCACATGAATTCTGCCTTTCCATTCCAGTTTTCTTGTGTGCCCCCCCCCCCCCCACCTTACATCACTTGCACTAAGCAGCGTTCTTCGCCTGCGAACCTAATTCACTTTGAGGGAAATTTCCTGCCCCAGTGTTGTGCTCCATGTTGTCAGTGTGTCTCCCGCTGTGATCACAGGGTCATGGGCAGCCAGTGGGACTTCTGGTTGTCTGCCTGCTTCTTCATCTATTAACATCTGGTCAGATTCACCACAGGCTGGGTTGTCTTGCCCGGAGCTCATTTAGACCCATCAGGTCAGTTTTCTCTTGCCTGGTTAAATCAGCACTGATGCAGACATCGAAGAGCAGAATCCTCACTCTCTCCTTGCTCACTCCTGTTGTATACAATCCTAGTGATTGTGGTGAAAGATATTGATGATAGCCAGCCATGGGTACCCATGGTAACCTCGTATGACACAACCCAACAGAACATGCTGATTTGTGCTGTAGCATATCCATGAACTGCACTGGCTCCTTTGGTTCTGATAGGCTGTCCCGGTATCCATGGTGAAATTTCATTCTCATGCTTAGCTGTGAAGTCAATTGGCTGCCTGGATCCTGCTGTCAAACCACCCATGGTGCTGCTGTTAATTCAGTGTAGATTTGACTCGTGGTTTGGTTCTACCTTGTATCAACAATGACTCTCAACCTTATTTGTAGGAACAGTGGGGTGGGGAGATCATGGGCATTTTTAAACGATGGAGGAAGATGACTGACCTTCTTCATCCTAAAGGAACCAGTGTGCATTTCACAACATCGGTACCCACGTCCATGTAATGTGGAGGCATCGGGTTGATTATAGGGGCAAGCAGGTCATTCAGAGGTCAGCTTTCTTTGTACAATCAAAACATTATACCTGTCCTGCCAAAGGGTTTTGGCCCAAAACGTCAACTGTACTTTTCCTAGATGCTGCCTAGTCTGCTGAGTTCCTCCAGCATTTTGTGTGTGTTATACTGTGAAATAAGTAGTTTGCATCACAACAAATAGGAATGGAAAGGGAGAATTCATTTTAATTGAGATACAGAGAGGAATAAGCCTTTCCAGCCCTTTGAGCTACCCCAGCCAGCAATCCGCCAACTTAACCCCAGCCTAATCACGGGACTATTTACAATGGCCAGTTAACCTACCAACTGGAGCACCCGGAGGAGCCCCACATGGTTATGGGGAGAACGTACAAGCCCCTTAACGGCAGCGATGGGAATTGAACCCGGGTCGCCTGTACTGTAGAGCGTTGTGCTGACCAATACGCCACCGTACTGCCCCATCTGGTGGGGGGCGGAGGATGGATACCAGATTGAGGAGCTTACTGTAGCACAAGGAAGGATCGGACACCTTTCACCAGGATTGGGAGACCCATTCGAGGTTGGTCGCTACCATTGATTGGTATCTAGTCTTTGGAAACCAGAGCACTGGAGGGAAGCCCATGCGGTCAAGGGGAGAATGTACAGACTCCATACAGACAGCAGTGGGAATTGAACCCTCTTCGGTGACCGGTGGCACGGTAAAGCACTGCACTACCGTGTGGATTCTTCGAAGAGAGCTTAAATAAAATTGGCCCATGTTTAGAAGGTAATCTTATTCTGTTGTGGAATAATTCTGAGAAGCATAGACATTGTGGATTCTGAGAGTCTATCTTCTCTGCCTGGTGAATCTGGAATCCTGTACCTGGAGGAAGGACGTCTTTGCAAAATGTTTGCTGTTTTGGATGGAGACAAAGAGGAATTTGGGGTCATGAATCCTTGGAATTCACTATGTCACATGGTGGAGCTCAGTCATTGAAAGGTTCAAGGCTGATATTGATGAAATAATTGGGCACTAAGGAAATGGGGCCACATAGTGATTGGGCAGGAAATTCATAGGGTCATAGAGCAATATGGCATAGAAGTGGGTCCCACAGCCCAGCAACTACCCACTTATACTAGCCCTGCAGTAGGATAATTTCTTACTCTCTCTACACACTCATCCACTCCTACCAGATTCTACCTCTCACCTGTACACTCGGGGAAATCTACAGTGGTCAGATAATCTTCCGTGCAGTCAGAGGGAAAGCATGAGAGCTCAGTATTGAACACGGATCTCCTGGCCCTGTGAGGTAGCAGCTCTTCCAACCGTGTGGCTAAAACTGTTGAGGCGAGCGGTCAGCCACAACCGTATGGAATGCTGGAACAGGTTTGGAGAGATGAGTCAGTTACTCAAGTGTTGTTACGGCTTTTGGATGCTCTAGCTAAGTAATACCGAAAGGCTTTCACGTTAATTTACGTAGACTTTTCCTGCGTAGAAACGGAGCATAAGACCCAATATAAGCCCTGCGAGAGCCTCCTCCCTTATTTCATCTCACTCGTCCCTATAGATTTTGAATCTCATCTCCCAATAAATTAATTCAGATTAAGCTAAATTTCACAAAGGGAGTTGTGTTTACTACTGTGTGTGGGAACGTATTGGCTCATCCTTACCTGATTTTGGTTTAAGCTGTAGTTGCTCTTCCCTTTGGATCAGTAGTAACTCTTGTAGGTCACCAATGTATCAGTGGGTTGAGCACAAGGTTGAGGGTTCAAGTCCTGATTCAAAGACCAGCACAAAAGCACAACTTGGAGATGCCACTTTTAAAAAATATATATGATGGAACATGGAGCCCCTACCAGGTGGACAGACAAATTATTTTACTATTTTGAAGCTGATTCAGGAGGTCAGGCATTAATAAACCCTAACTTTACAAATACATAGTTCTATGCAAAAGTATTGTGCACCCTAGATATTTATATAAAATTTGTTTTTAGATGTTTATTTTTGTCTTCTGGATTAGTGTGCCAAAAGAAAGAGCAATCTTTAGAGTTATGAACATACATTTTTCAAAAAATTATATGTTAGAGAGTTGTTCGTATCAAAGTAACAAAAGTAATAGCCCACTTTTCAAGTTAAAGCTTTGTAGGTATATAGCCCAGTGCATGATGAAACAAACAGGATGCTAATGATCAATGACAGAATGAGTTGAATGAACTAAACTGATTAACTGAAGCAGGAACGGATGTAGAAGAAATCAAACTGGGTGAAGGACAGCCAAACTGAAAGGTGAGACTGTGGCAGATGTGACAGTTTAACCTTCAAATCATCAATTCCGTAGATGAGAAGCAAAATCATCTAGTCTTCCAAGGAGTGCTTGGAAGTAGATTGTGTGTCTTCGTCACATCTGGGTCAAAATCCACAAACGTCCTCCCCAGTGGCTCTGTCCGAATTGCTTGAGGGTGAGATATTGTCCAGGGTACTGAGAGAGAGTAAGCAATGAGGGTGGAGTCTGAGGCCTACAGTGCAAGGTCTGGTGCCAAGCCTGAGAAAATATGAGGGAAGTTTTAGGGATGGAAGAATGCAGTTCATGGAAGGAAGGGATGACGCAGGAGGGGGTGATGGATTGTTGGTGGGGAAGGGGTTAACACGTGGTCAGACTAGAGTTCCCTGCTGTCACAGCCAGGGTACCGTCAGCAACACTAGCTTGATTGCAGCACAACTAGAATATTGGGATATATCATTTTCCAATTGGACAACACACCAGCTTCCATGTTGAGTTTCATCACTTGAGCATTGGGTGGTGGGCTTTAATCGCTGGACATTTTAGAAGTCTACCAAGCTCCTTTCATTCACTCTCCTTGTGAGATGTGGCTCAGTGACTGTCGGTGCAACCTCTGACTTGGAGGTGTTACGTTCAAATCCCATCCCTCAGTCACCGAAGTCTGGACTGTCAGTTCACTGTAGTGGCAAGGCAGAGAGAACTCCACTATCAGAGGTGGCAGCTTCCACGTTTAACTGAGTCACAGGTTGACGCCCTCTGCTGGTCAGGGCCAGCCATGGATGTTGCGTCCTAGCTGTACAGAAACCAGTATGCAGGCCAGGGCAGTACGATGTGGAGAGCAAGCTCCCCCTCTCCACGCAGCTGATGAATCCAAAGGAGTGCCAGAGTCTGATACAGTTTGACACCAGGAGTTGCCAGTCAGCATTGAACTCAATGCAAGTCTGCCTTGGGGACTCCAGCTCCGTATTTTTCCTTGGGGGCTTACTCCCAAAGCCTTCCTGATGATTGGGTAGAGCCACAAGGCAGTGGAGGTTTGAGATCAGAGTTTTCCTTCTCCTAGATGAGCTGCCAACCATGGCTGATAAACCCCATCTGCCCGAAGTGACTAAGGCACCAGAAACCTGCCTTTGCCCCGTCTCTTGTCAGTAGAAGTGGTTCAGCCAGGCTAAGTAGTTCAGCCTCATGAAAAGGTCAGGAGCTGGACTTGGTTGTCAGAGGCTATTTGAGACGCACACCGCTGGGAGCATTTAAGAAGTAGTGGGAGCTTATCTCTACCACCCTATGCCGGCCCCCCCCCCCTTACAGTCTTACAGAACCACTCACAGGTAGCTGCAAATGCTTCATGACGACCGTTTAAAGAAGATCAAGAGAAGTTACCTCTCTGTCCTACTTACTGGCCCCCTACCTACATCATCAAGGGAGATAATCTAGTCGTAATCACAATGCTGATTGTGGGTACTTGCCAAGCACAAACTGGCTGCTGTGTTCCCAATCTTCCAGATGATCCTGTTTCTTAGATTGCAGTTGTACAGCGAGGAAACAAATCCTTTGGTCAATGGTGTTCATGCTGGTTATCGTATCCGTCTGGGCTACTCCCATTTTCCAGCACTTGGCCCACGGCCTTCACTGCCTCGGTGCTTCAGGTGCTCATCTAAATGCTTCCCAAAGGTTGTGGGATGTAGCGTCCCTTGTCTGTGAGGTGCTTTAGGATGTCCTAATGTTGAAATATGGATTAGATACCGATATTTGGTTTTTCTTCCTGACAATTGCTTCAATCTCTTCAATAATTCATCCAATTGTTTTCCACCCTGAGTTGTTGTAGCAGATTCCACACATTTAATCAACTTTCTAGCCAAAAACTTCACCTCAGCTGCTCCTTTTGAATGTGTTTTGTATTATACGCCATGGATTTTCTGCTTCTAGGTTGACAATTCCAGTTCTGCCTCGTCGGCCAGCCTGTCGTATCCGGCTTATCAAGAACGATATTTCCTGTGTTCTAATTTTCTCCCAGCACTTCTGCGTCCAGTTACCAACACTGCTCCCAGTCCAAAGCAACACACAAGAAATGCTGGAGGAACTCAGCGGATCTGGCAGCATCTGTGGAAATGAATGAACAGTTCACGTTTCAGGTCGAGACTCTCCTTCAGGTCTGAAAAGGAAGGGGGAAGGCACAGTGTAAAAAGGTGGGGGGGGGGGGGAAGGAGGCTAGGATTGTATATTAATTTCCATAGTTATTGCCTGACCTGCTGAGTTCCTCCAGCATTCTGTGTGTGTTGCTTTGGATTTCCAGCATCTGCACACTCTCTCATGTTTATGATTTGCTGCTCCCAGTCCAGTTATGCCGGTAATTTTTTAAATCCTCTCTTCCAGCGAGCCTTCCCAAAATCTCTCCATACTTCCCGCTTGCACGTCCCTGATTTAAGTCACTCAGCTGTCAGTGACTGTGCCCACACTCTGGGATTTTGTCACTAAAATGTTCCTGCCCTGCCATTCTCTTTTCAAATTCTCTTTAAAACCCAGCGGTTTAGTCACATCGTAATTGATACTCTTAACAGTTCTCTGAAGGGCCATGAACAGTTTTCCTTGTTAAAGCTGCTACATTAAATGTAGACTACACAGTATGTTCTGAGTTTTGATCTCTGCAGTGATGAAGCCCATTTATTTTTATGTTGATGTTGACATGGTCGGCAGAGCAGGTATTTATCGTCCCTCCCCAATCGTCCCTGCACTGAGAAGGGAGTTCAGAGCCAATCACCCGATTTTGACACCTAAAACCATCTGGAGCAGAAGGGGCAGAGAGCTGAGAGTTCCTTACCCTTCGGGATTACACTGGCACTTCCTGTAATCAAGGAAGAGTTCCAAGCAACACCCAGGAGAAAGGTCATGGAGCTGAGACGGATGGCAGTTGTTGAGAAGCTGAGGCTTGGTACCTCTACCTCTGTCTGAAGGTTATGGGTTTAAATCCCACTCCAAAGAATGGAGTTGAAACATCCACATTGATTCTCCGGTGCAGTGTTGAGGGAACAGCTGCTCTGTTGGAAAGACAGTATTGTTGGAATGCTGTTATCCAAGGGGAACTATTAAGGATCCCCACACTGGGTGAAACACAGTTCTGATTGAGTGCTACACTGCAGTATTTGAGGGAATACTGCAGTCCCAGAGGCAGTGTTGTGTAAAGACAATACCAAGAGAATGCTGGCATTTGAATACATTGTCATGCGGAAATCCTGTCAACTCTCTCAGCTGGATGTAAAAGATCATCACGGAGCAGAGAGCTGTTTCAAATGGGATAGAACTGAATTGTGATTAAATTGCTTGATTGGATTACAGAATAAGGAGCTTCTCTTGGTGAAGGTGGACGTGGAATTACCCATCTAGTTCACTGAGATCCTTCAGGTAAGCAGTCGGCCGCCCATACCCAGTACACGGTTCCACATCCATCAATACTGAGGAGTTCAAGAGGATTGGACTATAGATGTTAATCTCAGCAACAATGTACATTTCCTGTAAACCAATAACTAAACATTTCCCAAAAAAAACTTCAAAAAATCAGATTTTTTTGTAGCGTCAATGATGGTTTTCAGGCAGGGTAAATATCGAAGGAGAAAAATTTGTGTGTGGACTGGGGGGACATTGGAATGGCAGGTATGGATGGTGGGACTACGCAGATCCCTTTGAAAGATACTCAGGTACTCAACTTGTAGATAGTTGCTTTTTTGACAGCCAAGGATCATCCAACTGGATAACAAATTGGCTGTCTGTTATTTAGCAGTCATCACAGGATGAGTCAATAGCTCAGGAACCATGGGAGGACCCTAGTTGAATCAAGTGTCCTAAGTTGGAATCTGTCTAGAAATTCTACTGAGGAAGCCTGCAGCAGAAAGAGAGGAAAATGAAAGGGAGAATGTGAATTGAGAGTTTGCAACAAGTTATGTAGGTTGCTTTATTTTTGTTGGGACAATGAGAGAGTAGCTTCATGTAAGAACATAAGAACATAAGAAATAGGAGCAGGAGTAGGCCATCCGGCCCATCAAGCCTATCCCACCATTCAGTAAGATCATGGCTGATCTGTCCGTAAACTTGTAAACTCAGCTCCATCTACCTGCCTTTTCCCCATAACCCTTAATTCCCCTAGTAAGTAAAAATCTATTTAACTGTATCTTAAATATATTTAGTGAAGAAGCCTCAACTGCTTCCCTGGGTAGAGAATTCCACAGATTCACCACTCTCTGGGAAAAACAGTTTCTCCTCATCTCCGTCCTAAATCTTCTCCCCTGAATCTTGAGGCAATGTCCCTTAGTTCTAGTCTCACCTACCAATGGAAACAACTTTTCTACTTCTATCTTACCTATCCCTTTCAAAATGTTGTATATTTCTATAAGATCCCCTCACATTCTTCTGAATTCCAGAGAGAAGAGTTCCAGGCAACTCAATCTCTCCTCATCCCTTCATCTCTGGAATCAACCTGGTGAACCTTGCACAAAGTGCACGAAGTTATCCTTGCAGTGTCCTAGCTTCTGCCAAGCAATCGCATCTCTCCAAGAAAGAGAAAAGGACAGGAGGGAAATTGGCTCCAAACTAGTGCCCATCAATGAGTTCTTTTCTGCATTTCATACTCCTTACACTCAGTTACCACTTTATTAGGTATACTTGTACACCTGCTGGATAATGCAACTATCTAATTAGTCAATTGTGTGGCATCAACCCAATGCTTAAAAGCATGCAGACATGCTCAAGAGGTTCAGAAATGTGATTTAAGTAACTTTGACTGTGGAATGATTGTTGGTGCCAGACAGGGTGGTTCGAGTATCTCAGAAACTGCTGATCTGAGATTTTTACACACAACAGTCTCTAGCGTTTTCAGAGAATGGTGTGAGAAACAAACAAATCCAGTGAGCAACAGTTCTGTGTGTGAAAATGCCTTGTGAATGAGAGAGGTCAGAGGAGAATGGCCAGACAGGTTCAAGCTGTCAGGAAGGCGACAGTAACTCAAATAACCACCCCGTTACAACAATGGTGGGCAGAAGAACATCTCTGAATGCACAGTACGTTGATCCTTGAAGTGGATGGGCTACAGCAGCAGAAGACAGTGGGCATATGTTTAGTGCCCACTTTTTAGGTACTCAGTGTATGATACTGTTTTCATTATCTTTCTGGGTACAATTAGACATTTAGTTCCATGATGCCAATTGGCACATAAAGGTCTGGAAAAATTTGGAAAGGTTTGCAAAGCTACATGATGGAAGTTGTTCCATTAATGTTTTCCTGTGATCTTCAGCATTAATTCTGCTTTTTGTAGATGGCTTCAGCTACAGACCCACGTTTTGGGCAGAAGGAGTCCTCGGATCAGAATTTTGATTACATGTTCAAGATTCTGATCATCGGCAACAGCAGTGTTGGGAAAACATCGTTCTTATTCCGATATGCTGACGATTCTTTTACTCCAGCATTCGTCAGTACGGTTGGGATCGACTTCAAAGTGAAGACAATTTATAGGAATGAAAAGCGGATCAAGCTGCAGATCTGGGTAGGTCAAGTGACTCCTGTTCTGTTCCTGTTGTGAATATGTGTGGCCCAGATCATACCTGTGGGATAAAGGGAGAATGGGTCCCCAAACTACCGATGTAGAGGAGCCTGCACCAGAAGAACTTGATACAGAATGGGATACTTAAAGATAGCAGATTCAAGGGATACGGGGAGAAGGCAGGAACGGGGTACTGATTGTGAATGATCAGCCATGATCACAGTGAATGGCAGTGCTGGCTCGAAGGGCCAAATGGGCCTACTCCTGCACCTATTGTCTATCGTCATACATCGGTAGTTTGGGGACTGCCTTGTTGAGCACATTTACTCCATCCCCCACAAAACGCAGGATTTCCTGGTGGCCACCCATTTCAGTTTGATTTCCCATTGCCATTCTGACATGTCAGTCCATGGCCTCTTCTCCTGCTACAATAAGGCCAAACTCAGATCAGAGGAGCAATACCTCATATTCCATCTGGGTAACTTCCAATCTGATGGCAGGAACATTGATTTCTCTAACTTCTAGTAATTTAAACACCCCTCCCCTTTCTCTCTTTTTTCCCGTGTCAATACTGGTTCTCTTCTTACCCCTCCTCTTCTCCTCACCACCTTAATTCCTCCCTCTGAGCCCCTTTCTTCCATGGTCCACTGTCCACTCCTATCAAATTCCTTCTTCTCTACTCCTTTACCTATCACCTCCCGGCTTCTTACTTCACTCCCCCCCACCCCACCCACCCACTTCCCCCTCACCTGATTTCACCTATCACCTACCAGCTTGTACTCCTTCCCCTCCCCTCCGCCACCTTATTCTGCCTTCCTTTCCAATCCTGAAGGGTCTCGGCTTGAAGGATCCAACTGTTTATTTCTCTGCTGAGTCCCTGCAGCACTTTGTGTGTGTGTTCTGCACAAGTACTCCTTTGAAAGGGATGTGAATGTAAATCTCCATTCAGAGGTGGCAGGAAAATACAGGTGTCCGTGGGTGGCTGTAAAATGGGCATGACGTTGACATGTATCAATGGAAAAGTGTAGCAGCAGTTTTTACATGGAGCGATGCCCTACTTGAATTTGACCTAACTACTGCTGACACTGCAAGATCAAACATTGGTGGAGCATTTCATTCTCCAGACGTCCTGTATCACAGCTCTCAGCTGAAAAGACAATGAGCTGAGTAGCTGCTTGGGGTTTGGGGCTTAGGAGATGTTCAACCATTTCCAGGTATTGTGGCATGTACCTTGAGGAGTACCCTCTCATCGGAGGACATGTGGGCAGGGGAGATCAACCAAGACCCTCCAGGGCCTCTCTCCTCCCTTTTGCCTCACCACCCTGCAACTCTCGATATCTTGGCACACCTTCAATTCTATACATGGGCATTCTCCAGTTCCCGTATCCTACCATCAATGGCCTTTCACAATTTCTGGAATTCCGTACCTTGCTCCTCATCCCCCTCTTTCCTATTCTAAGATTCTCTTTCAATCTTGCCTCTTTGATCAGAGTTTCATTCCCTGTCCAACAACCTTCTTACGCATAGGGCTCAGTCAGATTCTCTTGAATAGGACCTGCTGTGAAGAATCTTCATGTTTCACTCAAATACTGGTGATAAGAACATGCAGCATTTGAATCAGAAGTGATCTTTAAAATGTATAAGATTACAATGAGACTTGACCAAGTAGGTCCTGAGAAACTCTTGCCCCGGTACTAAAATAAGGGATCAAATGGGAGATTGATCTTGGAGGAGGTTAAGAGGGCGGCTCAATATCTTGGGCCAAAGGGCCTGTATTGTGCTGCAAGGTTCTATGTGTAGAGAGCTGAGGAGCTGTTCCTTCTCTCAGACAGTCATAAATCTTCAGAATTTTCTGCTGCATAGATTGAATCATTAAATATATTCAAGCTGAGATCAAGAGAGTTTTGATCCTCTGGGGTTATGAGAACCGGTAATAAAGTTGAGCTGAGGCCAAGCTCACAACATTTACTATGCTGCGGAGTCATTTTCCTTAAGGTGTTACAATTCCATGGTGTGTTTAGCAAATGTTTTTGTTTACTGCAGGACACAGCCGGTCAGGAGCGGTATCGAACCATCACCACAGCTTACTACCGTGGCGCCATGGGCTTCATCTTGATGTATGACATCACCAACGAAGAATCCTTTAATGCTGTCCAGGACTGGTAAGTTATCTGTCGGTGTCTGGAACGGAGGGGCTCTGACTCCTAGAATGACGCCGTGCACAACTCTGCTCGCTCTTTAAGCAAGTTCTCCCCTTCGTTTCACCTTCTCCCACCACTTCACTGCCATTGATTTTTTTCCTTTTAGAATTCATCCAGCTTCCTTTTGAAATCGATAAATCAAAAATCCACAGAGGCTTAGGATGTGAAATAAATCAGACAGTGCTGGAAACACTCAGTAGGTCAGGCAGCATCTGCGGAGAGAGGAACGGCTAATAATTTGGGTTGGTGATCTCACGTCGTAGTGTTCCCATTGAATCTCTTCCAGCAAAGTTAGAACTCACTGAGTAAAACATATTTCCTCCTCTCTCCTCTGGGTCTCCAGTGTTTGATGCCTCTGGGCCTGTACTTGCTGGAGTTTAAAAGACTGAGGAGGGTTCTCATTGAAACATTTTGAAAATGAATGGTCATGGCTTACTTGGAAAATGAATGAGTCTTCGGAGTGGATGTGGAGAGGATGTTTCCTATAGGAGGGGCGTCTAGGACCTGGGGGCACAGCCTCAGAGCACAAGGATGTCCCTTTAGAACAGAGATGAAGACGAATTTCTTTAGCCAGAGGCTGGAGAACCTGTGGAATGCATTGCCATAAATGGCTGTGGAGGCCAAAACATTGGGAACATTTTAAGCGGAGGTTGATAGGGTCTTGATTAGTAAGGATGTCAAAGGATATGGGGAGAGGGCAGATGAATGGTGTTGAGAGATAATAAATCAGCCACAATGGAATGGTGGAGCAGACTCGATGGGCTGAATGGCCTAATTCTGCTCCATTGTCTTATGGGTCTTTTGCTGAACCTCTTCATTTGTAAGACCACAAGACTATAAGATACAGGAACAGAATTAGGCCATTTGGCCCATCCATTCTGGTCTGCCATTTCATCGTGGGTGATCGAATTTTCCTCTCAGAACCAATCTCCTGCCTTCTCCCCATGTCCCTTCATGCCCTGACCAATCAAAAATCTATCAACCTCTGCCTTAAGTATAGATAAAGACTTGGCTTCCACAGCTGCCTGTGGCAAAGAATTCCACAGACTCACCACTCTCTGGCTAAAGAAATTCCTCCTCATTATCTCAGTTCTAACTCCCTATATTCTGAGACAGTGTCCTCTGGTCTTAGACTCTCCCACCATAGGAACCATCCTCTCCACATCCACTCTATCAAGGCCTTTCACCATTCAATAGGTTTCAATTCAGTCACCCCTCATTCTTCTGAATTCCAGTGAATACAGCGCCAGAGCCATCAAACACCCTTCATAAAACAAGCCTGGAATCATATTCATGGATCTCTTTTGAACCCTCTCCAGTTTCAGCACATTATTTCTAAGATGAAGGGCCCAAAACTGCTCACAATATTCCGAGTGAGGTTTCACCAGTGTTGTATAAAGTCTCAACATTACAGCCTTGCTTTTTTATTCTAGTCCTCTAGAAATGAATGCTAGCATTGCATTCACCTTCCTCACCACTGACTCAAATCTGTAAATTAACCTTTAGGGAATCCTGCACAAGGACTCCCAAGTCCCCTTGCACTTCAGTTTTTTGTATTTTTTCTCCATTTAGAAAATAGTCAACCCTTCCATTTCCATACACTTTCTGACACTGTATTCCATTTGCCATTTCTTTGCCCATTCTCCTAATCTGTCAAAGTCCTTCTGTAGCCTCTATACTTCTTCAAAACTACCTGCCTTCATATTGTCTGCAAACTTTGCAACAAAGCCAGCAATTACAGCATCCAAATCATTGACATATAATGTAAACAGAACTGGTCCCAACACAGACCCCTGTATTCCCACACTTTGCCTCCTGCTACTCAGCTACTGCTCTATCCATGCTAGAATTGTTCCTGTAATGCCATGGGCTCACAGCTTGTTAAGCAGCTTCATGTGTGGCAGCTTGTCAAAGGTCTTCTGAAAATCCAAGTACACAACATCAACTGATTCTCTTTTGCCTATCCTGCTTGTTATTTCTTCAAAGAATTCCAATAGATTTGTTAGGCAAGATATTCCCTTGAGGAAACCATGCTGACTGTGGCCTATTTTATCATGTGCCTTCAAGTTCCCTGAGACCTAATCCTTAATTATTGACTCCTACAACTTCCTAATCATTGAAATCAGACTTAACTGGCTTATAGTCTCCGTTCTTCTGCCTCTCTCCCTTCTTGAAGAGTGGAGCGACATCTGCAATTTTCCATTCTTCCGTAACTGTTCCAGGATCTAGTGATTCTTGAAAGATCATCACTAATGCCTCCACATTCTCTTCAGCCACCTCTTTCAGAACTCTAGAGTGTATATCATCTGGTCCCGGTGACTTATCCACCTTCAGACCTTTCGGTTTCCCCAAGAACGTCCTCTCTAGTTATGGTAACTTCACACATCATGCTCCCTGACACCTGGAACGTCCACCATATTGCTGGTGTCTTCCACGGTGAAGACTGATGCAAAATGTAATCACTCTGGTTGATGGCTGTTAGCGTCATTCATTTCATGATTTTCAACATCTCAGTGGATGATGGATTAAGTTGCTTGGTCATGGGTAGGTGGTGGGTTACCCTTTTTCAAATAGAAGAAATTGAACACATTGATATCCATTCTGTAACTGAACAACAACACACACAAAATGCTGGTGGAACGCAGCAGGCCAGGCAGCATCTATAGGGAGAAGCACTGCTGACGTTTTGGGCCGAGACCCTTCATCAGAACTAACTGAAAGGAGAGATAGTAAGAGATTTGAAAGTGGGAGGGGGAGATCCGAAATGATAGAAGACCGGAGGGGGTGGGATAAAGCTAAGAGCTGGAAAGGTGATTGGTGAAAGTGATACAGAGCTGGAGAAGGGAAAGGATCATGGGACGGGAGGCCTCGGGAGAAAGAAAGTGGGAGGGGAGCACCAGAAGAAGATGGAGAGCAGGCAAGGAGTGGTTGTGAGAGGGGCAGAGAGAAAAAAAGGGGGAAAAATAATAAATAAATAAATAAATAAATGAAGGATGGAGTAAGAAGGGGAGGAGGGGCATTAACAGAAGTTAGAGAAATCAGTGTTCATGCCATCAGCTTGGAGGCTACCCAGACGGAATATAAGGTGTTGTTCCTCCAACCTGAGTGTTGCTTCATTGTGACAGTAGAGAAGGCCATGGATTGATATATCAGAATGGGAATGGGATGTGGAATTGAAATGTGTGGCCACTGGGAGTTCCTGCTTTCTCTGGCGGGCAGAGCATAGGTGTTCAGCGAAACGGTCTCCCAGTCTGCGTAGGGTCTCACCAATATTTAGAAGGCCGCACCGGGAGCACTGGACACAGTATATCACACCAGCTGACTCACAGGTGAAGCTGTAACCGAACATCCTCATTGGGATGTTGCTGTCATTAGAGAGTTTACTTCGGTCGTCTGTTTTTTAATTTATGCTCTCATGGGATGTGAGGGTTGTTCCAAAGCCAGTGTTAATTGCTCTTGAGAAGGTACACAGCCTTCTTGATCTGCCGCACTCTGTGTTCTCACAGAACATAGACAAATATAACCAGGAGTAGGCTATTTCCCCCTTGTGTCTACTCTGCCATTCATTAAGATCATAGGGGATCTGTCACCCCAACATCACATCTGTTTCTCCCTTGAATCTACTCAGTGGCTGAGTCCCTGAAGTCCTGTTCATTCAGAAGTTCCAAGCAACAATGAAGAGACCAGGTTATATTTCCAAGCCAGCATGATGTGTGCTCTGAAGAAGAGCCTGCAGGTGGTGGTGTTCTCTGGTTCCTCGTTGAGACTGCATGTTTGGGAGCTGCTGTTGAAGTCTTGGTAAGGTGTTACATTGCATTTCTGTTGAATGCACACGTTGAAACTCTGCTGTGCCAGTTGGTGGGACGTGTGAATGGTTAAGGTGGCTTTACTTCTCCGTAAAGCAGTCGGCATAATCGAAGACCCTTCCCATCCCAGGCGTTCCTTCTTCTCCCCTCTCCCATCAGGCCCAAGAAACAAAAGTCTGAAAGCACACACCCCCAGGCTCAAGGACAGCTGCTACCCCTGCTGTTATTGGATTCTCTTGACGACAAGATCGACTCTTGTCCTCGTTATGATCTTGCACTTTATTGTTCATCTGCTCTGTGCCTTTTCAGTAGCTTTTATGCTTTATTCTGTAGTTTTATTGTTTGACCTTGTTCTAGCTCAATGCACTGTGTAATGATTTGATCTGCGTGAGCAGTATTCAAGACGAGTTTCTCACTGTATCTTGGTACATGTGACATCATAAACCAGCACCAATACCAAGTCAGCTACTTTGCCCCGGACCGCACTGACCTTGGTTGTTATTGGCAAATGGAGAGTATTCTATGAAGCTTCTGAATTGTGCCTCGTCAATGGTGGAAGTATTTAACAGGTCAGGAGAGGAATCACTCACGACAGGATACCCAGCCACTGCCCTGATTTCATGGCACAGTATGTATGAAGGTAGCCCAGCAGGTTGCAAGTAAGTAAAGAAAGATTAGCTTTATTTGTCACACGCACATTGAATCATACAGTGCAGTGCATCATTTGTGTCAAAGCACATCAGCGAGGTTTGGGCTGGGGGCAGCCCGCGGGTGTCACCACATTTCCGGGGCCAACATAGCATGCCCCCACTTACTAACCCTAAACCTTTTGGAATGTGGGAAGAAACTGGAGCACCTGGAGGAAACCCACACGGTGATGGGGAGAACGTAAAAACTACTTATAGGTGGTGGCAGGAATCAAGCCCTGATCCATTACCGCTGCCACTGAAGAGCAATTGTGTTAACTGCTATGCTACCACGTGCCCCATTATCACATCCCCATTTGTGAGATCTTCCTGACTACAATTTATCAGTTGAATGCTGATGGCAGTGATAACACTGCTGAAGAGACATTTCCTACAGGACTCTTGCCATTTTTATTCCTTTAGTATATCAAATGCACCCGTTTCTGTTCCTCACAGGTCAACACAGATTAAGACTTACTCATGGGACAATGCTCAGGTCTTGCTGGTTGGGAACAAATGTGACATGGAAGACGAACGTGTGGTACTAGCAGAAGGAGGAAAACAGTTGGCTGATCATCTAGGTAAGGTTGCCAGTACTAATCTAAAGCTTTCGTTACTGAGAATAGTTCTGATCTCATTCTTACCGAGACCACCTACAACTATGGTTCACAGAAAATAGAGCTTTCAAGTGTCCTGAAGAACTTCAGAGCTGTGATTAAGCAGAGCCGAACACCAGGCAACTAAAGCAAATGAGGAAAGATAACCAAATGTTTGGTCAAGGGGTAGTTTTAATGTTTTTGTCTGAGGTGGGAGTTCCAGAGTTTAGGATCCATATAGGAGTGGAGTGGTTCAAGATGGCTGCTGATGCTAGAGTGTTGGATCTAGATGTGCCGAAGAGGTCAGAGAGAGCGGAACTGAGATCGGGGATGCGTGCTGGGATAGAGCAGGTTATTGAACTATGGAAGGCAGAACCTAGTGGGATTTAGAAATAAGGATGGAAAATTGAAAATCTTGGCACTGTCAGACCGAGAATAAGCATGGATCAGAGACAACAACGGTGACGAGTGATCCAAATCATGCAGTGGAATTTTGGGTAACGGAGTTTGCAGGGCCACCCAACAAGGGGAGTATTCTGTTAACTTGGTAGATGCGAGGAGTACAGGGGGCAGTGATGGGGCTGAAGTAAAGATGTCTCCAGGTTTAAGAAGTTTAAACTATGAAGAGAGTGATGAGTGAGGGAAGATTTTGAGAAAGCCTAGCTGGATTTTTAAGAACACAAAGAAAATTAACTTGGTCAAATAGTTCACTGTGTTGGATGCTACAAGATCTTTGGGTGCAAGATGTTAAATATTTGGAGTTGGGAGGTTGGTCTGAGGAAATTAAAATAAAAACCTTTATAAAGAATGTGTGAGCAGGACCAAGAGTCAATGGTAAGCTTTTCTATAAACATGTCCAACAAAAGGTCAAAGTGAGATGGAAGTAAAAGGTTAAATTGTGAGGACAGGTTTCATAAATGTGGCTTATATGCTTTGACGAGGGCAGACTAGGGAGCAGTCTCATAGGGTTTGGTAAATGATGAAAGGCTTTGTTAGGGTCAGTGGAAAGAGACTGATGGAATGGGCCCAGAGATTAAAATTAGAAAATCAAAATCAGAGCCCAATTGTTTGTGAAACATGGATTTCATCATGTTGAGTGCTGGATATCTGACATTTCTCCTCCCAAAGACTATAGATCAAAAAAAGTTTCCAAGACTCTGTGACAGATCTTTCTTTGGGCAGTGCATCAAAGTGTGTGGAGCTAAGATGGGTAAAGAAACAACTTTAATCTAATTAGTTGGGGGATAAAACTTGAGGCCCAAATCGCTTCCTTCTTTTCTCAGTTTTCCAAGGAGAGGTGAGAAATTGGTCGGGGTGTTTGTGTGATTGAGGTGGGAGGGCATGCAGTATCAGTCTTCCCTGCAGCTCACGAGTCCGCACCCTCTGCTGAGCACGGGATGGAGTGAGGAGCAGAGTACACTGAACTGGAACACCTTCGATCACTGCTGTTGGTTATTGAGCTTTCAATCCCGGGGAGCGTTGAACTGCACATAACTGGGCAAGGTTTGAATGATGCACCTGTGCAAGTTCTACAGTGTCCTGTGGTGACACCAGATCCTCTCATGTGTCATTCAAGTGGCAATGTAGCCAGTCAAACCTGACCGCCATATCCAAACCACAGCCGCTTTTAGCATTTTCTGGGAAGTGATTACAACGGAAGCAGCCTCTCTGTACCAAGTCTGAATCTCTGAATCCAGTTGGAGCACCCCTGAAAGTTGTGGGTTCAAGCCCCACACCAGGCACTTAAGCACACAAATTCACGAGTCCAACTTTCAGATGAATCATTAAACTGTTTTTTAAGATGGATGTAAATGAAATTCGATTGCACTATTGCAAGAAGCAACAATTATCCCCCAATTAATGCCTCTAAGAACAGATTATTTGGATATCACATCCCCACTTTTCATGACTGCAAATTATCAATTGTATTTCCTACATTACTACTCTTGCTCATGCCTGACACTGGGACATGCTACGATGACACGGGAGCTCAAGAACATTGTATATTTGTCATTCTCTGTTTCTTATCCAAAAGGAGTAACTTTTGATCCTTTGCCTTTAGTCACTGGATAAATCTTCACTTTTGTTACACCCTTTGCTTACAGGATTTGAGTTTTTCGAAGCCAGCGCAAAAGACAACATCAACGTCAAGCAAACATTTGAGCGCCTGGTGGACATCATCTGCGAGAAGATGTCGGAGAGCTTGGACGCGGCTGACACTGCAGTCACCGGGGTGAAGCAAGGTACACAGCTGAATGAGCAGCCTGCTCCCCCACACCAGGACTGCGGCTGCTAAATACCTCCCAGGAAACAGTCCCAACACCTCCTTTATTTATTTTTCCTTCTCTCTCTCTTTCTCACTCTTTCTCTCCCCTCCCTCCTTCATGTCCTGCCCTCCTACTACTCCCTTCAAATACAAGGCAGACAAGCCGGCTCCCCTGTGGACAAAGCTGCCAGCAGGCCTGAGAATGCCTCCCTCCCAAAGCAATGCCTGGGGTAGGGTGCTGTGTGGTCAGGATATGCAGGTTATGGAGGGTATAAAACAAAATTAGACCATTGACACATTACTCACTCCCAACTTCCCAGTTCCCCATAATGGTGACGCCCAGTATGGCATTTGTGACAATCATCCTTTGGTTGACATGCAGTTGGTCTGACAGCCCTCTGCTTCCCCAGCCGTCCCTGGGTTAGTTCCTGTAATTATTTCCACCTGAGCAGGGAGGTTCGGTACTTTTGCGGTGAAAACTTGACCTTTAGGTTTATATGTGAATCATTCCCATGTGACAATATTAGTTCTTGTGCCATCTCTGATACAACTTACAAGAGTGAGTGAGTGTGTGTGTGTGTGTGTGTGTGTGTGTGTGTGTGTGTGTGTGTGTGTGTGTGTGTGTGTGTGTGTGTGTGTGTGTGTGTGTGTGTGCGCGCGCGCGCGCGTGCGCGTGCAGGTATATCTCTCTCTCTTTCTCTCACTTATTTTCAGATGTGCACACACACGCACATGGAAATATTCCAATTATCCACTCTGGTTGTGAGGGTCTACAAGGTACTGAGGGAGTGGGGTCTGCACTGTTGACTCTGCAGTGATCGCACAGGCCTTTGTACAGCAGTATCGCGAGGCTCACTCTGACCGTTCCCTCAGTTTACATGCACCCTGACTGTTATCCTTTGAATTAGCAAACCTAGGTGTCACTTTTGCCAGCCAAAGCCACACTGCAGTTCCCCATGTGTCTGCACGGGCCTCCCCATGTATTATCGACAAGGCCCAGTAAGATGCAGCAAGCAAGCTCTGGGGCTCATTTCCAGATGAATAGAGAGGAAAGAGATGTTGTATTAAACTGATTAAACCATACTCAAAGCAGCAAACAATACCAGACTCCGTAACACACACAAGTTCTGGAGGAGCTACGAAAAGAATCGTCAGGGTATACGGAAAGAAGTTGTGCAAGATGCAACTTCATTCTCTGGTAAGGAGGTGAATGTATGACAGGTATTTAGGATGAACAAAAGGCGTTGGCACGTAGAAATGTTGCTTCTCCATGTTAGATGATGGAGCCAGGATCCTTTCATCTAAGATGGTTGTTAGGAATTTCTTTGCTCGGAGAATAAGGACAATGTGGAGCTCGCCCTGACGGAGAAGAGTTCAAGTGAACACCAGGGAAGGGTTTAAGGGGAAGCTGGTAGAACACATATGGGAGAGAGGAATTGAAGGGAATGGTATGAAGAAGTGAGCCTTGAGATATATAACTGTTCCCTCACTCAGAAGGTAATGAAGCTATGAAATTTGCTATACCCCAGAATTATGGAGGTTAGATCATTAGAGCTATTTTATACGGAGGTAGATAGCTCAGGGGTTTGAGAGTCATGGGGAGCTGGTGCAAAGGAGAAGGCGAGGCTTGGGGTAGATCAGCCCTGATCATATAGAATGGAGGGGCTAGCTTGAGGGGGCCAGGCTGATTTAAGATGGCCTCTGTATTCTATTGCCTTTTGTGACTTAAAGGTGAAGTGACCGCCAGGCTGATGCTTGGCCTTCATCCTCTTGTCCTTGGAAAGCGCAGAGTGGTTTCAGAATCTGGGCTTCACTGGTAAAAGCAAATCGTTAAAAGTTGCCACCTGTAAAAGGGACGATGGAGTCAGACTGGCTTAAAAACCCTGGAGAGAATGGATGTGACAGGATAATCAAGGATCAATGGGCAGAGCTTCAGAATTAAGGGACTTCCCTTTAGAACTGAGATGAGGAATTTCTTCAGCCAGAGGGTGGTGAATTTGTGGAATTTGTTGCCACACGAGGCTCTGGAGGCCAAGACATTGGCTGTACTTAAGGAAAGATACCAGCCATGATTGAATGGTGGTGCAGATGTGATAGTCTGGTTCTGCTCCTATATCTTATGGTCTTATCTTAAACCAGCTGATTATTGTCCTCTGGGTAAGCAAACCGCACAGGGTCTATACGCAACTACAGTCGCTCGCGAACAGTGATTGCATCGAACTGCCCTCGAATGTGACTAAGCAAGTACTTGTTATATCAAACTACCTCATAGCCAGGTGGGAGGACAGACTGCAGCAGCTTAAGAATGGCATGGCTCACCAGAGCCTTCTCAGGGTAACGGGGCACGGGCAACAAAAAGCCACTCCTGCTGGTGGGCAGCCACCGCGTTCTGAGCAGGTCGAATCACTTCGCAATTTACTGCTGATTAGCGCCCTCATGTCGCCGAGAGGTCCAGAAATAGCCCGCTCCACTACCAGAACTGTTGATATTTGTTCCGATATAATTAATCAATAAATCACGGAAGTAGCTGTCCCAGCAAAAAGGTCCTTAAGGTCATGTTTGTAGCACACACCTAGGATCTGTGCCGCAGGAATTTGCCAGGGTAGTTGGACAGCACCTGTCAAACCTGTAATCCTGCTGTCTGGAGGGACAAGGACGGCGGGCGAATGGAACATCAGCACTTGCACGTTCTCTGCAAGTCGTAGGGCATCCTGACTTAGAAATTTATCGCTGCTCCTGCAGTCTTGCTAAGTCTAAGTCTTGGAACTCTTTATTAATAACCCTGGGAATGCATTGATCAGAAGAACTGCTGCAGCCCACGAAGGTGGCTCACCGCCGCCTTGATGGGAGCATTTAGCGAGGTTCAGTGACTGCTGGACTTCACCAGCGTCACATCACTGAAGTAAAAAAAAGCCTCAGGCCTCCAATAGCTAGAGACAATTAAAAAAAAAGTATAAGGAGATCATTTTCATTTATTTAATAATAAATGAGGACCACAGTGAAACAGAAAATGTTAGAGATATTCAATTGGGCAGAAAGTCATCTGTGGAGTGGGCAAAATAGTTAAAGCTCTTCCATCAGAACCGTGCTGACTGAATGAGTACTGCTGTGATAGTGTCGTGGTTACATTATTGGATGAATCCGTCTCCATGGGTGTAATAATTACTTGTCACAATCTCAGCTTTGTTTTTGCCGGTAATGCCCTGTGCATCCCTCACGGTACACGGCTGTGGTTTCGGATGTGGGTGATGATGTTGAAGCTGATGGAGTCGATCTCGCCTTTGCTTTGACTCCATAGCTCGGAAGCCAAGATGGCATTGTCGAGCAGTCAAGTTTCTCCCTGGCACTGGTGATATCCAGATCTTCAGCCCCTCCTACCATCCACTTCTCAGTTCCTCTGTTCTCTTTTGTTCTAAATTCCTCTTTTTGTTCTGTGGCTGTGAATGCTAGAGTCAATTTTTCACCATTCTGAGGGCAGTATCAACCCTAACCGGACCCTACCTGTACCCGCCCAGATCTCACGGCTATCGCCTCTCACTTTGCCACCCTCTCCATCTCAGCCCTCATCTGACTGAAGGCCTGGGCATGGGTCTAGATCCTGGAAATGCCTACTGGGCAGCACTATGGGAGCAAATTCATCTCATGGGGAGCGGCCGTTCAAGAAAACAGCTCACAATCACCTTACAGGCAGTAAGGGATGGAGCCAAAAAGCTCCAACAATGGTCGCCTCCACTGAAGTGGCAAAATCATCCAGTTTATTCACACCATCTGGGGAAAGACCTCGAGACTGACCTTGCCTGGTTTAGACCCTTGTGTCTTACACTGATAGGGGGATGAGTTCAGAAAGGAGGAGGTTTCCTGCCACTTGAGGGTGACCAAGCATTAAATGGTGGCCTGTAGCTGTTATCCACCTCCTGAGAGTGAGCCTTCTAACAAGGAATTGTTAGGAATGGTGCCCTCTCGCCTGGCAGTCTATGATTGACCAATTTTTACCTGTGGTTGTGGGGGAGGGATGCAAGGAGGTGTCTAGCATGCCACACCTTGCAAAAAAAGATTAGGGAAAATAGACCTAAAACCCAGTATACACTATATGTGGTAATCCTTCTTGTATATAAGTGTAAATAGCCAGGATATTGGTTCGTGTGAACTTGTGTAGTTATTGTCTTAATGTCTCCGAAAAATGTTGCAGAGTTCTAACAGCTTGTTGTAGCTTCCTCTTTTAAGGTATTTTTACCTCTCTCTGTACTTCTCATTTCTTAATAAACCACTCCCCTCAACTTTATTGAAGAGCAATATAGACATTTTGAAATGGACTTTATGTAAAAGTGTGCCTGTGTGTATGTTGAAAAAAAAAATCAATCTTCCAGCAACCCCAAATGAATATTTTTGTTCCTGCTCCATAGAGATAGGATTTGTATTGTTGTTAATACACCTAACATTTTCATACTCATAGGAGGCCTCCACACTTCTTTTTAATTTAAAACGTTGTCTATGAAAGCATTTCTAGGTCAAGTTCATAAATTCAGAATTGCTTATGCACAGAAAGGCGGGGTGTCCAGTCCTAGTGGACAGTATCAAGGCCTGATTTCGTGGTACAAGACAAGTGATCTCACAGCAATGAGGAGTTAGGCTATGATGATATTGTGATGTGACGTGAAGCCCTTTGCAATGCGCTGGCACAGGGAGGGAAGTGTGAATGTTGAATGGGAGAAAGAAGCTGGTTGCTTCTCATTAATTTTCAATTCTCTATTTTGGATTTCTGCTTATGTCCAGGAGTTGGATTGGAGGTCTTTCACTCCAAAGATTGTTAAATAATTAGTCTGTATCTAACCTCTGCTCTCACTGTCCTACCAGTGTTTGGTGGGACAGTGTAGAGAGGGACTTAGTTCTGTATCTAACCAGTGCTGTGCCTGCTATACATGGGTTGTCTATTCACATAGTCAACACCACTGATACACTGAAAATGTACTACCTTGACAATTGCCCTGGGCATATTTAACAGCTCACTGGTTATGTGTTTGGCACTGACTGTGACCGAAATCACTCTCCATCAGTGCGGGTCAGCTATGTCAGTGCAGCCTGTGATCCCAAACTCTTTCAGCCTTTGTCCCTAAGAACATGGTTCCAATTCAGTATCAACATGAGAAATCTCCTTGCAGCTTTAGCTGGCTGAATTGCAGATGGCAAATAATCCTGGAACCAGCTCCTCCCAACATACTTCCAACAATTCATTGCTGCTGTGCAGGCCCAATAACATTTGTTAATTGAGTATGACCTGAAGGGCAGTGTTGCTGATTAACATATCTGCAAATTACATCTGGTGAAGGGGAAAATGGGCAAATTGGAGCAAGTTGTGCCAATATGTCTATGTTATTATCAACTTCTTAATCGCCGTCCCCTCCAACTTCGACCATTGTGGATTTTATGCCTCATTTGAGGAGAGAATGGTTTAGATGGACAGAAGATAATTGGCTTCATGGGACAAGGCACTTCTAGTGTAGGATGGGAAGTGAGTGGTCACATTTAGTAATGGAGGGGTGAGGAGTTTTCTTTGGTCCATGTTTGGGATTGGGAAGTGTTGCTATTATTCTTTCTATTGGTAGATTTAAGGAAGGGAGAGAATATATGATAGGTAAGAATGTCCATGGGCTGTGGGAGGAGGATGGGACAGTCCATGATGGAGATGATGTCCATGGGCTGTGGGAGGAGGATGGGACAGTCCATGATGGAGATGATGTCCATGGGTTTTGGGAGGAGAATGGAACAGTCCATGATGGAGATGATGTCCATGGGTTTTGGGAGGAGAATGGGACAGTCCATGATGGAGATGATGTCCATGGGTTTTGGGAGGAGAATGGGACAGTCCATGATGGAGATGATGTCCATGGGTTTTGGGAGGAGAATGGGACAGTCCATGATGGAGATGATGTCCATGGGTTTTGGGAGGAGGATGGGACAGTCCATGATGGAGATGATGTCCATGGGTTTTGGGAGGAGAATGGGACAGTCCATGATGGAGATGATGTCCATGGGTTTTGGGAGGAGAATGGGACAGTCCATGATGGAGATGATGTCCATGGGTTTTGGGAGGAGAATGGGACAGTCCATGATGGAGATGATGTCCATGGGCTGTGGGAGGAGGATGGGACAGTCCATGATGGAGATGATGTCCATGGTTTTTGGGAGGAGAATGGGACAGTCCATGATGGAGATGATGTCCATGGGCTGTGGGAGGAGGATGGGACAGTCCATGATGGAGATGATGTCCATGGTTTTTGGGAGAAGAATGGGACAGTCCATGATGGAGATGATGTCCATGGGTTTTGGGAGGAGAATGGGACAGTCCATGATGGAGATGATGTCCATGGGTTTTGGGAGGAGAATGGGACAGTCCATGATGGAGATGATGTCCATAGGCTGTGGAAGAAGAATGAGTGGACAGGTACAGTCCATGATAGGGACAATGACCATGGGTTTTGGGTGGCTAAGGTCTCTGATGGGGCTGAGTCTCCATAGGCTAAAGCAGATGTAGAGATTGAATTGTTTCTGATGAGCTCATGATTGGCTCTGCTCGTACCCATCCACCCCACCACAACCCAACTCTCATCTAATATTAAACATGGAATAAAGGAGACAATTTTGCAGAAAACATCCATGTATCTATCTGGATTTTTGAGAAGAGAGGAGAGCAGTATGTTTGGTGGGCTGTGAGCATTCAGGATTTAGGTCTGTTGCCATGGTATGATGGAAGGAATTCTGTTTCTTTCCTACTTGGTCTAGAGCTGCTTGAGATCTTTGATGTGTGTAAAGTACAAATTGCTCCCTTTTGCTGGTCAACTCTCAAACCTGGTTCAGGGAACAATCCTGATCACAAAAACACCTTGACAAACTTAAAGCTCTCAACACAGATACAGCCAGTTGTGACTGTTTCTTCTCAATCACCTGATCTTTTCTTGAAATCATATTTCTGCTTAGTGAGAAAAAACATCGCTGTAGAAATCTGCAGACCGTCTCCCTCCCCGTTCTCAGTTGTGAAATGTGCTAGTTCTCCAAAATATGGACGTTCTGTGGGTGTTGGTCAATATCAAAGATTTACTTCAAAGAAACAAAAAGTCAAGAAATTATATTTAAAGTGTCAAAAACCTAGGCTATGAATGATTCTCAGTTTATGTATTAAGAACTTCTGTTGTGTAAAATATTAAAAATTCACTAAAATTATCTTAAACTAATGTGTCTTGTCTTGTGTTCCAAAAAGAATCTTTGATCATTTAACGTTAGAGAGAAATCATCTTCTGAGGGAAGGAGATAAGGTTTTGAGTTTCGGAATCAAGAGTCAGGTTTTGTGCTTTGATGTTGGTAGTATCAAGTGGGACCATTCTCAATGGGATGGTAGAATATCAGATTCTACATCTGTTCCTACATATCAGAGGAGGCTGCTACAAATATTTTGAATGCTACAAGGGATGTCAGCTGAAATTTCCTCCATCGGGGAAAGCTAGAGGAGTGCGAGGCCAGCAGTAGGTTCTGAGTTGTGGGGATGTGAACTCTGGACACAAGAGTCCTCAATCTCCTTGTGAGGCCCTGAGGAACATCTTTGTTTTGCATTGTGCTGTCTACAGCTTGAAACTCAGCTCACCACGTTAGATCCGTTAGATGGGGGTAAAGAGGTGTGTTGATGCCAGGTGATGTGGGCATGGGATAAAATGGCACAGAAGCACTGGCTGAGGTGGGCAAGGAGTGGGGAGCTGAGGTTGTATCAGAAGGAACAGCATTGGATGAAGAAGTGGGGGTCAGCACTGGATGAGATGGTGTCAAAGGTAACAGGAAATACATTTTTCCAAATAACAAGCGCTTGAAGACAACCAGAGTGTAAGATCATTCAGCTGATTGGGCCTGGCCTACCATTCAATCTTTCTTCCTCTACCATAAATCCAGAGATCATTGTGTTGCCTTGGGCCCCAGCGGTCTGTCAGTGTTTGCATTGAATGCATTCAACAATTAAGAACTCGTATTCCTTCAAAGATTCATGGGCCCTGGCAGAATTCCTTCTCATCTCTTCCTTGACTGTCCAAGAACCTCTGGTTTCAGACTCTCCAGACCGAGGGAAGGGAGAGCCTTTCATCATCACATTCATGTTTAGATGTGTGTCTCAATGACATCAGAACGTGCGCCGAAACAAAACGGAAATAAACCAAGAACCCGAGTTCAGAAACCAAATTCATCATCAAACACAAAGCCAAAACGTCAGCCAGTCGGCGTTGGAGAAGGGTGACTGTCAAAGGAAAGCAGATTACAATAGGGGCTGATGACATCAGGGTTGATGGATCTGGTATTTAGCAGGAGGAGATTTCTCCACAGGGGTTCAGTTCACTCAAGCTCCCATCATAGGATCCATTCCAGAAATCAAGCAAGGGCAAGCTTGTGTTTAAACAGGCCAGCACAGCACACAATTGAAATTAAGGCAATATTTATTAATGATTCATACTTGTCAGACTTATAATCACAATCAATAAAATTCTTCCAATGTAGAGATGGAAGAATTGCCCCTCACAACCCAGGGTTGGTCAGAATTCATTTTTGTACCTCAGGGTATTCAGATCATCTCCACCTCCCGCTAACAATAAGATGAGAGTGATTCTCAGTACCAGTGTCCCACCTCTGTCTAATTGCCCTCTCAATAAGCCGGCATTACTAGGCAGCATTTCAAACTCCTACAGCATATCCCACAGTTCTTTTCTACCCCCTTTGGAAATGAGTTCACTGGTGGTGAAAATGTAACAAACTATTTGTATAAGAAAATTCCTAATTTCAGCAGCGTGGTTAGGAGCATATAACTGCCTGGCAATTCAGCCCCTCCCCCTATCAATTGCACTAAATATACCTTGATATTTCTCATGCTTTCTATGATTTGGAAGGAGGGCATTCAGGCCATTGAGTCTATGCCAGCTGCCAGTGCCATCTCATCAACTTCATTCACTCCACCTGTTCCCACATAACCTATCCTCCCTTAAGTACCCACCAGCTCGACCCTGGTTCTCCTCTCCCACCACATGCCGACACTAATGGTGACTGACCTGAGAGACATGGATGGAAATTAGAGTATCATGGGGGAAGAATCCCATGCAGTCAGGGGGCACGTGGAAAACCCACGTAGATAGAATCTGACCAGAAATCAGGATCAAAGCCAGCTCCCTGGAGCACCAACGGATGCACTATCACGGGGTGGCGCAGAAATTAGTGCAATCATTTTACAGAACACTGACGCCAGTTCAATTTGTCTGTAAACAGCTTGTACATTCTCCCTGTGACTGTATGGGTTTCCTCAGGATGTTCTAGAGATGTACGGTTTAGGGTTGGTGAGTAGTAGTGTGCTGTGTTGGCATTGGAAGCACAGTGACACTTACGGGCTATCTCCCAGCAGAATCCTTGCTGATCTGACTTGACACAAATGATGCATTTCATTGCTTGCTTCAATGTTGATGTGACAAATGCAGCAAATCTTTCCTATTTCTATCATACCACCCACTGACTAAAATTCAGGAGCAGAATAGAATATGCATTTTCTGCCATGTTTAGCACTACCAACCAAGGATTAATTTCTAAATGAAGTTGACTGAGGGATAAATATGGGCCAGCGTACCGGGGGTGGGGGGAAGCTCCCCTGATTTTCTTCAGTAGCTTCTGCCTGGGAGGGAAAGCAGAATATTGGTTCGGTATCTCATCTGAAAATCAGCACCTTCAACAGGATATGGCTCTCCAGAATGGGATTTGAACCCATAACCTTCAAAGTTAGGGATCAGTGTGCTCTGTATCGAATCACTGCCACCATCGCGACAGTCACCTTGGGGAGATCTCCTGAGAGTGGCACACTGAAGTCCAGTGTGACAAGACCAGATCTGGGATTCTACATTTTGATCATTATGACACCTAAAGTTAAGGGGATGTACAAGGTTGGGAGGTTGGATGGTGTACAGAGAATCTGTTGTGGATACTGATACTGGAAGCAATACTGGCTCATTCAATACAATTCCTGCCTTTTCTAATGTATTTCTGGTCATTCACATACCAATGGATGACCTCACCCACCCTAAAACTCAGTGGAATTCCAGATGCTATGGACTCACTTTCAAGGACTCTACAACTCTGTTCTCAATATTTTATTTACTATTACTATTTTCTTTTTCTTTCTGTATTTGCACAGTTTGCTGTATTTTGCACATTGGTTGTTTCCTGGTCTTTGTGTGTAGTTTTTCATCAATTCTATTGTTTTTTTGAATATGCTGTGGATACCGGCAAGAAAATGAATCTCAGGGTAGTCACCACATATGTAGTGACATATATGTACTTAGATAATAAACTTACTTTGAACTTTAATGCACACCAGTTCTACTTCATCTTTCAACCCATATCTCACTGACTCTCAATCTGGCAAACACAATGTTTATAAAATTCTCCTTGATTTCGTATCCCTCCATGTTCCCCATCCCTATCTCCATAAACCCTGAGATCATTTTTCTCTTCTATTTCTCTGGCAACATGATCATCCTTGAACTTAATTCTGTATGGGCAGCTATGCTTTCTACAATTAAGATCGCAGGCTCCAGAATTCCCTCCCTAAATATTCCTATCCTCCCGCCCCTTCCTACATAAGAGTACTGAAGATCAATTCCCTTTGTCTGAACTTCCTTGTGTCTCAAAATTCCTTTGTCTAGAGATACTCCTGGTTTGCCTTGCTGTTGTAGATTCAGCCAAAAAAGACTACAGTTGATTGTAGAGAGAGTGATCTTTATTTCGATCCTGCCCTTTTCCCCTGGAGCTTATGCTATGCCATCACTAGACCGCAAACTGACTGGGTCATTAACCTCATCGAAATTGGTGGCAATTAGATATTATTGTTTTGCTTTTTGTAAACAGTGTTATACTTCCTTCAAAATGACCTAGCAACGCCCCACCCACTGCTAAGCTTTTTTTGGCTCCACTCATTGGGGTGGGGGGAAATGGAGAGAAAAGTTCATAACTTATTGCAAACCCTTATCTGAATCACCAACATGTTATCAGGACAGTGACAAAATCAAATGAACTGCTACAGAGGTAGAAATCCCATAAAAATATACAGTCAGTTCAAAGAGAAAAGATTTAGTTTCAAACCTTAACCTATTATGGCTCAGGACCCAAATTCCTTTTGCAACATCAAACACTGGGTGAAAAATGGATACCTGTGAATAGTGTTGAGTTCGCACAGCGGTGGTGATCTTGCATTCAAAATTAGAAGCCTCATATTATAATTTCCATTGTAGTGTGCCAAAACCAAAAGCAGAGCAAGCTTTATGACAAAGGTTACTTTAGATAGGTTAAGTCTCCGTGTTAAATAGTTACTAAGCAATAATGGTTCAAATGGGAAGAGAATGAGGGAGAGAGCAACAGGAGAAAGAGATGGTGAGTAAGTGTCAGTCGAGCTTTGTGTCATTTCCAAACATTTTCAGGCAGCACAGACGGGTTTCAGGATTATTTGGGTGGATACTGAGCGAAAGGCACTTCTTCATTTAAGCTATTCTGGAATAAAAACAAAATGAAAAAGAGTGTAAGTCTTTCATTTTACCCAGCATTCCTTTCATGTCTTGCCATGAACAAGGAGAGTTAAGATATTTCTTCTCTGTTGTCATTGAGAAACCCAGTGAAAAGGACCAAGGTACACAGGGCAGAATAACACCATTGAATGGCAGCAGGAGTTTCCAGCAGGGGAAGTTGGATGTATCCATCTTGGCTTCCTAGAATGGCAAGAAAGACTAAGACACAACGCCAGAGCAACAGGTTGCTGGAAATACTCAGCAGATCAGTCAGCATCAGTGGAGAGAGAAACAAGGTCAATGACCTTCCATCTAAGTTCAAAAATATGACATCATCACCCCTTCATCAGATCCGGATATTATTAAAACTAAACAAGTTCAGAAGAAGTGATGGCAACAGGGAAAAGAGAGAGGAGGAAGTTACTAAAGATAAGAACTATTACACTGAACAACAGAGAGTTAGCTTCCTGAATACTTTTGGGTGTATCTTAAGGATTTTGGGCTGCTGATCATGAAAATTACCATGAAATTTCCCTATCATGCACCAGGTTTTCAAATCGGAATAACTGATGCCAAGATTACGGTAGGCATTTTTGCTGGTACACAAATCAAACAGGGGTCATCAAAGGCAGGTAATTTGAAGAACCTCTAGTGGGACCAGGGAAAATTGCATGGAAGGCATTCAATCATGTTGTTAAAAATTTTCTTTGCAACTACAGAGCACCAAACTATGTGAAGCTGGTTGACAACATGCTTCAATCATACAAAACCATGACCTTCCATGTCACTAAATATTCATTTTTTACATTCCCATTTGGACTTCTCCCATGCAAATCTTTGCGCTGTCAGTGATGAGCATAATGAAAGGTTTCACCAAGACATTACGGTCATGGAAAAATGGTATCAGGGCAATTGGAAGTCCTCAATGCTGGCAGATTATTCTTGGACACTTAAAACGAGAAGTCTCAGACATGGGAGTACAGACAAAAATCATCAACGTAACTATTTTAGCTTAGTTGAACTACTGCAAAGCATCAACACTGTTATGCAATTAAATGCATTATTTTCTACAAAATTATTTCCCTGTTTCCCCAAATTCCTACGTGATACAAGTACAGTAGTCAGAAATTATAGTTCAGCTTCAAGTGGTCTGTCATAAACAAAAAAAATTCTGAGGAAGCAACACTTTCAAAAAAGCTTGTTGACTAGTGTCATAAGGTGGAAGGGGGGAGACATTGGAACAAATGGGACAAAGTGCTGGGTGATTGGGGAGGGTGAGGGTCTGGGAAGGGTCATTCATGAAGAATGGAGAAGCAAGATCATTTCATGCCAAACTCTACACTAAGCCTGAAAGTCTGCCATAGTTCAATGTTAAAACTGAGCTAGGAACTCCTAATTTCAACGGTGGGGAAAAAGTGTTGATTAAGGCCTCTGGAACTTAGGAGAAGATAGAAAGACTCAGTGCAGCAGAGGCTGGAGACCAGAGCTATAAGGGTTACAACTGGATGATACAGGAATTCTTGTAGTCAAGAAACTTGACCTAACCTGTGGGTCATAAGTCCTAAACTGTCACTAACAAATTCAGCAGATATTTTGTCCCCCAAGTGGGCAGTGAAAATGTGGAAAACTCATTCCCAAGAAGATCGGTCAAATCAAAAGCAAAAACATTTAAAGGGGGGAAAAGATGAGAATATGGTAGAAAGGAATGGAAAGATGAAGTGATGGGGAGTTGAACTAGAAGATGGTAAGATGGAATTAAGGATCAGAAAAGTAGTCAGATAGCCTTGATAAATTTTTTGGAAGCCTATATGAGAGGACAGGACCTGTGTAAGAAATCAACTTCCTCGGAGCTAAATGGGGCTGCCTGTTGAGTAAATGCACACACGATACTGGCAGCTGTGGACTGGGCCGTCAGGAACAAGTCAAAAATAAAAGCATTAAAATGTTGGTTGTGGATCTGTCAGCAGTGCATTGAGGTATTTTATATTGTGAATACATTGTATTGGACAAGTCAGGAGGTTATTAGGACAGTGAAGCAATGGTCCTAATGGGTCATCGACGACTTCTACAAGAGAGCACCTGTGAAGACTGACAAAAACAACTGAAGTTAGGCTGGTCCAATAGACTGTCCCAATATTATGATGACAGAATCACCATGACTAAATACAAGGAAAAATATTTCCACCCGTGAGTGAGACCAGGAGCAGGAATCAATGGTATGATGCTGTCTCTAATTTTCCAGTGTGGTGGCATTTTTAGTGTCTAAGCTAGACTTCAGACAGAGACCCCATAAGAAAAATAGTGCCTCTGATAATGCTATTTTCCCACAAAATTTCACTAGAGGGTCAATCCAGCCTGGAGCGAGACTTGAGCAAACATCTGACCATCAGCCACTGCAGAGATACACGGACCATCCCTCCCTGACAGTTCGGGTCTCAGCGCTTCACTTAATTCCTTCCCCGTCCGTCGGCCCCTGGCAGCGATGTTGGGAGTCAGCTGCTCAAGCAGTCCGATGCTGAGTCAAGCTAACACAATAAACAGAGCCAAGGAAAGAAAGGCAGCAATTTCAACTTGTTGCCAGAGACGCCCCAATTCTCCTGGCCCAGAGCCAGGATCACAGGGTGTGGCTTCTGTTTGAATTGGGTGAGGGGACTGCCCACTGTTCCTTCTCCATAGGAGTGCCACGTTGCTCACCTAAGCATAACTTTTCAAGTTTTAAATATGAAAGTACAATTAAAAAAGAATCTATGGAAGGGGTGCGACAGGAGGATTTTAAGTCCAGTCAAGAATATGATGGCTTTTTAATTTGCTTAATTTCATGATTTAGTTGTTATTAAAAGTGCCACATACCTACAGTACATGAAGACAAGTCCAGTGCAGTCACATGCACACACAATGCATAAACAGATGACGCAATGCAGGCTGAACAAGTGATCCAGCCCATGGATACATTGCAGAACTGGAGATACATACAGTAAAACAGCTGCAGGCTTCTGAAACATGGCTATATAGGTCCATTTAATATATACAATACCTATAGAAACTTAGAACACTTGATGGATCTGGGCCTGTATTCACAGGAGTTTAGAATAATGGGGGGGGGGAGGGGGAATCTCACAGAAACTTATTGAATATAGGAAGGCATACAGTAAATTGGATGTTTCCTACAGGTGGGAGAGTCTAGGACCAGAGGGCACAGTCCTGGAATAGAAGACACAAAGTGCACTGCAGATGCTGTGGTCCAATCAAGACGTACAAACAAGCTGGATGAACTCAGCAGGTCGGGCAGCATCCGTTGACTGCTCATTTCAACGGATGCTGCCCAACCTGCTGAGTTCATCCAGCTTTTTTGTATGTCTGGAATAGAAGGATGTCCACAGAAATGAGGAGGAATTTCTTTAGCCAAGAACCCGGGCAGTTCATTGCCATAGATGGCTGTGGAGGCTAAATCATTGGGTATACTTAAACTGGAGATTGGTAAGTTCTTAGTAAGAAGGGGGTCAAAGGTTATGGGGACAAAGCAGGAGAATGGGGTTGAGATGGAAAATAAATCAGTCACGATCGAATGGCAGAGCAGAATCAATGGCCTAATTCTGTTCCTATGTCTTGAGGTCTTATGGTCTTACAGACACAAATATAGCTTCATAAATACATGCAGAACAACATCTGGCCCCAGACAGATGTAATTTACATACCATTGGCATTTCTTGGAGACGTTTAAATCCGGGCTTTCCATTTTGTGAATATTTCACAGCAGCGATGATGACCGCAACAAGTAAAATTAACACCAGAATTACAATAATAATAATCAGCCCCATGTCTAGTTGTTGCCTTTTTGGAGTCAAAACTGAAAAAGAGATAGAAAATATTACACAGCTGCAACACAATATACAGTACGTCGTATTGTTCATGTAGATGAATTTGCAGTTTACACAAGCCAACAGTACACAGAGCCCGAGGGAATGCAAATGGCGACTACAAGCAGTGTAATACAACACAGAACGCTGGGGATACTTAACAGCTCAGGCAGAATCTGCAGAGATAAGTACGTCCACTGACATCCCACAGACAACCCTGCCAAGCTCTCCGTGTGTGTTGAATGTCTCCAGCAGACCATTTCTTCAAGACCTCCATCAGCCAGAAGGACACATGAGCAACTGTTTGCAGTCGAACACGTTTGATGTCAGGATCTGGCCCCTTTCTCCAGGAAGTGGTGGAGCTTTAAAACCGGCAGCCCTCTCATGGGCTGAGGGCAGATTCAGTGAAGTTTTTCATACAAGTACAGGCATTTTTGAGTTTGAGTTTAGGGTACAAGAGCGAGGAGCTGAATAAAACAAAGGAGAGCAGGGGCAACAAGCAAAGAATAAGTGATTGGCAAAGCAAATAAAGTTCCCCAATTTACCGACTGCTGTTACTTCAACAAAGATCAGAGCAGAAGCTGAATGTAGAAGACATGAACATGATTCAAAGGTCATAGTTCTGCACTTTCATTCACAACATCTGTATGAGAAGTGGGAAGTTAAAAGTCCAGGATGATCTACACAGCCCCCACTTCATCCTGCCCCGTGAGGGAGAGCAGCTAACTACATTTGTAGAGCACCATCACAAGTCCCAAAGAACTTCACGGTAAGCATAAAACCACAATAGAAAGTTTGGGGCAATTATCAGAAGCAGACATTTAGTGATTTTAAGGAGTATTTTGAAGAAAGAGGCAGGGAAGTTGAGGAAGGAAATCCCTGCTGAAGGTATGGCCACCCACGGACGGGACACAGGGAATGAGAAATAGGCATGGTGGAGGACTGCAGAAAGCACAGAGGCCTGCTGGGTTATAGTCATAGAGTAATAGAAAAGTACAGCACAGAAACAGCCCTTTGGCCCATCTAGTCCGTACTATTTAAACTGCCTACTCCCAGTGACCTGCACTAAGATCATATCCCTCCATACCCTTACCATCCATGTACTTATCCAAACTTCTCTTAAACTTGAGCTTACATGCACCACTTGCACTGGCAGTTTGTTCCAAATACTCACAGCCTTCTGAGTGAAGAGGTTTCCCCTCATGTTCCCCTTAAACTTTTCAACTTTCACCCTTGCCCTTAGTTGTAGTCCCACCGTGGAAAAAGCCTGCATGCATTTACCCTATCCACACCTCTCATAATTTTGTATACCTCTAACAAATCTCCTCTCAACCTTCTACATTCCAAGGAATGAAGTACTAACCTATTCAATCTTTCCTTTTTACTCAGGTCCTCTAAACCCAGCAACAACCTTATAAATTTTCTCTGTACTCTTTCAACCTTATTTATATCTTTCCTGTAGGTAGGTGGCCAAAACTGTACATAACACTCCAAATTAGGCTTCACCAATGTCTTATACAACTTCAACATAACATCCGATACTCAATACATTAATTAATGAAGGCCAATGTGCCAAAAACTTTCTTTACGACCCTATATACCTGTGACGCTGCTTTCAGGGCATTTATGGGCTCACCTGCCCATAATTTCCTGATTTACATTTAGAGCCTTTCTTAAACAGTGGAAAAGCATTGGCTGTGCTCCAATCCTCTGGTACCTCTCCTGTCGATAAGGGTAATTTAATTACCTCTGCTAGGACCCTGGCAATTTCTGCCCACCTCCTGTAAGGTCTCAGGGAGCACCTTGTCAGGCCCTGGGATTTTTTCCACCCTAACCTGCTTTAAGACAGCAAGCACCCCACCCTCCATAATCTGTACAGAGTCCATGGAGCTGATACCATTTTGCCTTGTTTCTATAGAATCTGTGTCTGTCTCTGAGTAAATATAGATGCAAAAAAAATTGCATGTAAGATCTCCCCCATCTCTTTTAGCTCATGGATTACCATTCTGATCTTCCAGAGGACCAATTTTGTCCCTTGAAATCCTTTTGCTCTTAATATATCTGTAGAATCCCTTGGGATTCTCCTTCACCTTGTCTGTTAGAATGCCAAGTCCTCTTTCAGCCCTCCTAATTTCTTTCTTAGGTGTTCTCTTGCATTTCCTATACTCCACAAGCACTTCATTTGTTCCTACCTATCTATAACTGCTATGCACTTCCCTTTTTTTCTTAACCAGGTCCTCAATATTTCATGAAAACCAAATAGTCCTGCCAAAGGTTTTCGGCCCGAAACATCAACTGTACTTTTCTCCATAGATGCTGCCTGGCCTGCTGAGTTCCTCCAGCGTTTTGTGTGTGTTGCTCAGATTTCCAGCATCTGCAGATTTTCTCGTTTCCCTACACCTGTTACCTTTTATTCTGGCACTTACACTTTTTCACTCCCACTTACCATGCGTACCTTTGCCAGAAAACAGCCTGTCCCATTCCACACTTGCCAGCTCCCTTCGCATACCATCAAAATTGGCCTTTCTCCAATTTACAAGCTCAAGCTGTGAAATAGACCTTTCTTTTTGCATACTTCCTTGAAGCAAATGGCATTGTGATCACTGAATGCAAAGTGTTTCCCTACAAACACTTCTGTCACCTGCCCTGTCTTGTTCCCTAACAGCAGATCAAGTATCGCACACTGTCTCGCTGAGTCTTCTATGTGCGGAACATATTTGACAAACTCTATCCCATCGAGTCCTTTTACAGTATGGGAGACCCAGTCAATATGTGGAAAGTTAAAATCACAGCCTTATTTTTTTACAGCAGTCTGTGACCTTTCTACAAAACTGTACCTCTAAATCCCTCAGACATTGGGTGGTCTGTAATATAGCCCCATTAACATGGTCAGTCCTTTCTTATTTCTTAGTTCCACCCATAACGCCTCACTGGTAGATTTCTCCAGCCTATCCTGACAGAGCACTACCATGATATTTTCCCTGACTAGTAACACCACCAATCCTCCTTTAATCCCTCCCACTCTGTCACGTCTAAAACAACAGAACCTCAGAATATCGAGCTGCCAGTCCTACCCCTCCTGCAACCATTCTCACTAATGGCTACAATACCATAATTTCAGATGTTGGTCCATGCCCTGAGCTCATCTGCCTTTCCTACAATACTTCTTGCATTGAAATATACACAGCTCAGGACTTTAGTCACACCATGCTCGAACTTTTGATGCCTGACTTTGTCTGAGCTCTTACCAACATCTGCCTCCACAACCTCTCCACTATCTGTTCTGGCACTCTGGTTCCCATCCCCCTGCAACTCTAGTCTAATCCCCCCTCCCCCATGTAGCACTAGCAAACCTTTCTGCTAGGATATTAGCCCCCTCCAGGTGCAAACCGTCCTTTTCTACAGGTCCCACCTTCCCTGGAAAATAGCCCAATGATCCAAAAATCTTATGCACTCCCTCCTACACCAACTTCTTAGCCAAATATTAAGCTGTATTATCTGCCTAGGTCTGGCCTCACTAGCATGTGACACAGGTAGTAATCTTGAGATTACAACTCTGAAGGTCCTGCCCTTTAACTTAGCACCCAACTCCCTGAACTCAGTTTGCAGAACTTTGTCACTCTCCCTACCTACATCATTGGTACCTACATGGACCCCGCCCTCAGCCAGTTCACTTAAGAATGTTCAGGACTCGATCTGAGATGTCCCAGACCCTGGCACCTGGCACCATCTGGGAATCTTGTTCTCGTCCACAGAACCTCTTGACCGTTCCCCAAACTACTGAATCCTCTGTCACCACAGCTCACCTCTTCTCCCTCCTTCCCTTCTGAGTCACAGAGCCAGACTCAAGTGCCAGCAACCCGATCACTGTGGCTTTCCTCTGCTAGGTCATCCTTACCCAACAGTATCCAAAGTGGTGCACCTGTTGTTGAGAGGGACGGCCACAGGGGCACTTTGCACTGGCAGTGTGAGCCCTTTCCCCTTCCTGGCTGTCAAAACCAGTTTCCTGTGCCCTGTAGCTTGGGTGTAGCTAGCTCTCTATACGTCCTATTCAACACCACCAAATGATTCAAAGTTTATCCTTTTCCAGCTCCAACTCCCTAACACAGAGTGTTAGAAGCTGCAGCTGGATGCACTTCTCACAGGAGTCCAACAGACAAGAGGGAGAAGTGAGAGGATGCCAAAGTTTACAATTGATTTCAAGAATGTTAAAATCAAGCTTTTTTTTTGGTTCAGTAGCAGGCACAGACCAGTGATGGATGAAAGGAGTTTTACTTCAGATGCCTGAGCTGGGAGTTAATCTTTAACCCAGACCCACTCAGATTAGAAGGCTGTTCATTACAGCCACAGCATTACTTGGAAGAGCCTGCACAAATATGAAAATGTCTTTGCAATGTGAGAAATTAAAAATGGAATTGAAATAAAACCATTGCCTCTCACTTCCTGTAAGGGGCAGTTATCTCCCTGCCATCTCATTCACAGCTGATATTTCTTCTTGAAGACTACACATCCGGTGCAGAACAGACTGTCATCTTAAGCAGGATCTGACAGTATTCTCAGACCTCAAGTGACCTTGTACTTTTCTTAAAGGGGCACCGGCCACATCGGGTGGACTTCTTTCCCCAGAGCGTGGGGAGAGTGGAACTTATTTCCACAGGGACTGGTTGAGACAAACATCAGAAGTGGATTTAAGGGAAAGCCGGATAAACTCCCAATGGAGAGTGGGATCAGGGAGATGGTGATGATGAGATAGAGACAGGTGATTCAGAAAAGCCTTTGTCAGTCGGAGCTCCTGAAAGGGCCAGTTAGGGTGAAAGATCTAGAAATAACTATTTAATGATATTCATGATCAGGATATTTTTCCAATTTCTTCTACATTATTGACACTTAAATAGCGACAATGAGGAACCTTCTATCTTAAGAGTTTTATGGACCTTTTGAATTCTTTATCCACGCAGTTGTAGGCACCAAATCATCACGTACAAGGATGTGATTAAGTTAGAAAAGGTATAAAATTATTCTCAGGAATGTTGCTTGGATTGCATGAACATAAAGGTTTTGACTGGCTGAGATGTCAAGATTTATAAGGTGAACTAATTAAACTTTGAACTATATTAAAACCTTCAAATATTTCTCATGTAGTATTAAGTGGAACTGATATGGAATATTGTAATTGTGCAAATAATTTTTGCCTAGATAAATTCCTAGAAAGGCCTAGATAGAGTGGCATGGAGAAGATGTTTCCTATAGTGGGAAAGCCTAGGACCAGAGGGTATTCCTCAGCATACAAGGAGATCCCTTTAGAAGAGAGATGAGGAAGAATTTATTTAGCCAGAGAATTGTGAATCAGTAGATTCATTGCCACATATGGCTGTGGATGCCAAGTCATTGGGTATATTTAAAGGAGAGGTTGATAGGTTCTTAATTAGTAAGGGCATCAAAGGTTACGGTGAGAAGGCAGGAGAATGGGGTTGAGAGGGATAATAAATCAGCCATGATGGAATGGCAGAGCAGACTCAATGGGCTGAATGGCCTAATTCTGCTCCTATGTCTTATGGGTTGAAACAAACTTGATGCAGTCTTTGGATTTGGACCTTGCAGGAAAGGCTGCTATTAACTGCCCACTTAGCACTACATGGAGAATTTCCTGCTGCACTTCCCAGCATCACAACAGTGGCTATATTTCAAAATAACACTTTGGAAAGAGGCTATAGAAATCCTTTCTTCCTGTCATCCTTTCCATACTTTTCCCTGTAACTGACCATTTAAAGTCAAGTGTTTTAACCCCGAGTTTGAAAGAGATCAGTTGCAGACCTGTGCCATTCATTACTGTGGTTGCAGAGTTCTCCGTCAAAAACACAGCTGTCAATACTGTGATTGTATTTTCTGGTGCACTGGAAACAGATGTTGAATTGGCCGCCTGTGTTACATTGCTTGTTGATCTCTCCACCGTCGTTTCTGTCGAGTTGGATGTTGACGAGACTGTGGTTGCTGCTGTTGAGTTGGCTGTTGGCAGGATTGTGGTTGCTACTGTTGAGTTGGCTGTTGGCAGGATTGTGGTTGCTACTGTTGAGTTGGCTGTTGGCAGGATTGTGGTTGCTACTGTTGAGTTGGCTGTTGGCAGGATTGTGGTTGCTGCTGTTGAGTTGGCTGTTGGCAGGATTGTGGTTGCTGCTGTTGGGTTGGCTGTTGGCGGGATTGTGGTTGCTACTGTTGAGTTGGCTGTTGGCGGGACAGTGGTTGTTGCCCTTGAGCCTGTTGTTGACAGGACTGTAGTCGTTTCTGTTGAGCTGGTTGTTGGCGTCTGTGTGGTGGCGAATGTTGTTGCTTCTGTCACCTCAATCGTAGTAGTCACTGATGCTGTGGTCACTTCCTTGGTAGCTGCGTTGGAAGTCAAAACTGAACCTGGGTGAATAAAATTAACTAAAGAATCAGCAAGCAACTCGTTCATAAAGGGACTATTATTAGAATGGCCTCTGTCATAGGAGCCACAAGCAGGGCTACAACTTCAGCAACTTGTCTTTATATAGCACCTTTGACATAGCAAGGCCCCAAAAGGGGCTTCACAGGTAAAACGAGGAAATGAAAATCTAACTCCGGTTTACACAGGGGGATATCAGGGCAAACAAATAAATTTTCAGTCAGTGAGATAGATTTTAAGGAACACTTCGAAGGAGGAAAGTGATGGGGGAGTGTGTGATTAGGAAGTGCAGCCATCAATCTGCACACTGAAATCGCTGACTAGCAACTTGAAGCTCAACTAAAGCGTGAAGGCCTTTAACATTTGGGGTGATGTTAAACTGAGATACTGTTAGTTTTGTCCCTTCCTGTCAGAAAACAGCCCAAAGAATTTTCCCCCACCTCCACATGGATACAGTTCTACCTTTACTGATTTCCTTCACTCTAGCTGTGGTGGCTGAGCATTCACTTGGCTGGGCCCTCAGTTCTGGAACCCCTCCCTAAACCTCTGCATCTCTCTCTCCTTTAAGATCTGGTCCCTTGACTGAGCTTTGCTCCCCGGCCCTAATATGTACCCGGTGAGCTGTGGTCAAATAATGTCCAACAATTATCTTTGAGCTTTGGGTGCTATATAATTGACGCTTGCTTTATCATTTCTTCCCGCAATTTTCCTCTTTCCAAAAATATCTTCATTCTAGGAAATTGTCATGAAAGTCCAGAAGCATTGGAAACCCGCTCCTTCATCTTTAAGGCCTGCAGCCATTCCCCTCAATAATAAGTACACCACTTTTGATACTATGAAGGGTGTTGAGGGGGATGACCAACCCAGGGGCGGGAGTAGTGACCGGGTCTCTGGCACTGTGGCTGGTGCTGTGGCTCAGAAAAGAGGGATGACGAGGAATGCAGAGGTGATAGGAGATCCAATAGTCAAGAGAAACAGAGTCAAGATTCTGTGGACATAATAGAGACACCCAGATGGTACGTTGCCTCCCAGGTGCCAGGGTCAGAGATGTCTCAGATCGGGTCCACGATATTTCTAAAGTGGGAAGGTAAACAGCCAGAAGTCTTGATGGCACTAATGACATAGGCAGGAAAGGTGAGAAAGGAGATTTTATGGAGCTAGGTAGAAAGCTTGAAAGACAGGACCTCTAGTGAGGATGGGAATACGATGGTTTGGTAGGTGAATATGTGACTGTGGATCTGGTGCAGGGGGCAGAGGTTCAGATTTATGGATCATTGGGATCTCATCTGGAGAAGGTACAACCTGTACAAAAGGCATGGGTTACCTATGAACCTGAGGGGGTCCAATATCCCTGTGGGCAGGTTTGCTACAGCGGACCAGGAGGGTTTAAGCTAATTTGTCATGGGAATGGGAACTGGAATAATAGTGCTGAGGCTGGGGTAGTTGGTTTACAAATAGAGGCAATGTGTAGTGAGACTGCTAGCAAGGAGAGGCTGATGATAGGGCATAACTGCAGTCAACGGAGTGAGTTGCAATGTAAAAGGCAGACAAAATCAAAACGGGTGAATACACGACTGAAGGTGTTATATCTGAATGCACACTGTATATAAAATAAGATAGAAGAACTTGTAGCACAGTTACAGATTGGCATGTAGGATGTTGTGAGCTTCACAGAATCTTGGCTGAAAGATTATAGCCGGGAGCTTAAAGTCCAAGGACTTAATTGTATTGAAAAATTGTATTGAAAAGTATTGAAAGGAAAGGTAGGTAGAGGGGGTGGCATGGCTCTGTTGGAAAAATATCAAATCATTAGAAAGAGGTGACATAGAATTGGAAAGTGTTAAGATGTTGTGGATAGAGCTATGGAACTGCAAGGGTAAAAAGACCCTGATGGGAGTTAAATATAGACGCCCAAACAGTAGTAAAGAATTTGTCTGCAAATTGCATTGGGTACTAGAAAATGGATGACAAAAGGGCAATGTTACAATAGTCATGGGGGATTTCAGTATACAGGTAGATTGGGAAAACTAGGTTGGTGCAAAGAGAGGGATTTTTTAGAGCAGCTCATTGTTGAGCCCACTCTAGGGAAAAGGCAACTTTGATTGGGGTGTTGAGCAATGAACCCTCAGTGGTCAGAGATCAAATTATGATAGAATTTCCCCTGCAATTTGAGAAGGAGAAGGAAATTCAGATGCATCAGTACTACAGTGGAGTAATGGGAATTACAGAGGCATGAGCGAGCAGCTGTCCAAAACTGGAAAGGAACAATAGCAGTGATGATGGCAGAGCAGGAATGGCTGGAATTTCTGGGAGAAATGTGTTAGGTGCAGAATATATATATATCCCAAAGAGGAAGAGCATTCTAAAGGCAGGATGACTCAACCATGGCTGACAAGAGAAGTCAAAGCCAACATAAAAGCCAAAGAGAGGGCATATAGGAGAGCAAAAATTAGTGGGAAGTTAGAGGATTGGGAAGCTTTTAAAAACCAACAAAAGACAACTAAAAAAGTAATTAAGAAGGAAAAGTTGAAATACAAAGGTAAGCTAGCCAATAGTATTAAAGAGGATACCAAAAGCTTTTTCAAATACATAAAATGTAAAAAGAGAGACGAGAGTAGATATTGGACTGCCGCAAAATGATGCTGGAGAGGTAGTAATGGGGGATAAGTAAATGCAGTTGAAATGAATAAGTATTTTGCATCAGTCTTCACTATGGAAGACACTAGCAGTACGCCAGAGGTTTGAGAGAGTCGGGGGCAGAAGTGTGTGAAGTTGCCATTACTCAGGAGAAGGTTCTTGGGAAACTGAAAGGTCTGAAGGTAGATAAGTCACCTGGACCAGATGGTGTACACATGGTTCTAAAAGAGGTGGCTGAAGAGATTGTGGAGGCATTAGTAATGATCTTTGAAGAATCACTAGATTCTGGAATGGTTAAAGAAGACTGGAAAATTGCAAATGTCACTACACTCGAAAGAAGGAAAACAGGCAGAAGAAAGAAAATTATGGACCAGTTAGTTTGACCTCAATGGTTTGGAGAATGTTGGAGTCGATTGTTAAGGATGTGATTTCTCCATACTTGGAGGCACATGATAAAAAAGGCCATAGTCAGCATGGTTTCCTCAAGTGAAAATCTTGCCTGATAAATCTGTTGGAATGTTTTGAAGAAATAACAAGCAGGATAGCCAAAGGAGAATCAATGAATGTTGTGTACTTGGATTTTCAGAAGGGCTTTGACAAGTTGCCACACAAGGCTGCTTAACAAATTAAGATCTATTGTATTACAGGAAAGATACTAGCATTGATAGAGCATTGACTGCTTCGCAGGAGGCAAAGAGTGGGAATAAAGGGAGCCTTTTCTGGTTGGCTGCTGGTGACTTGCAGTGTTCTTCGGGGTTCTGTGTCGGGACTGCTTCTTTTTACATTAAATGTCATTGACTTGGATAACAGAACTGATGGCTTTGTGGCCAAGTTTGCAGGTGATACGAAGATAGGTGAAGGGACAGCTTGTTTTGAGGAAGTATTGAGGCTACAGAAGGACTTAGACAGATTAGGAGAATGGACAAAGAAGTGGCAGATGGAATATAGTTTTGGGAAGTGTATGGCTATGCTCTTTGGTAGAAGAAATAAAAGCATAGACTATTTTCTAGATGGAGAGAAAATTCAAGAATCTGAGATTCAAAGAGACTTGGGAGTCCTTGTGCAGGATTCTCTAAAAAGGTTAATTTGCAGTTTCAGTCTGTGATGAGGAAGTCAAATGCAATGTTGGCATTCATTTTGAGTGGACTAGAATATAAAAGCAAGGATGTAATGTTGAGGCTTTATAAAGCCCCAGTGAGGCCTCACATGGAGAATTGTGAGCAGTTTTCAGCCCCTTATCTAAGAAAAGATGTGCTGATATGGAAAGGATTCAAAGGACGTTTACAGAAATGATTCTGGGATGGAAAGGCTTGTCATATGAGGAGTGTTTGATGGCTCTAGGCCTCTACTCACAGGAATTCAGAACAATGAGGGGTGACATCATTAAAACCTATCGAATGTTGAATGACCTCGATAGTGTGGATGCGGAGATGTTCCCTACGGTATGGGAGCCTATGACCAGAGGACACAGCCTCAGAATAGAGGGGTGTCCTTTTAGAATGGAGATGAGAAGGAAGTTCTTTCGTCAGTGAGTGGTGAATTTGTGGAATTTGTTGTCACATGTGGCTGTGGAGGCCAAGTAATTTGATATATTTAAGGCAGAGGTTGACAGATCCTTGATTAGTCAGGACGTGAAAGGATACAGGGAGATGACAGGAGATTGGGGCTGAGAGGGACAATGGATTGGCCATGATGAAGCAGCGGAGCAGACTTGATGGACCGAATGGCCTATCTGTTCCTACACCTTATGGTCCTATGGTCTTTGAGACAAACAGACCTTGCAGGAGCAAATGACTGCTTGGTCAATGACTCTTCCCGAACCAGCAGACCACGGACTGGCTTTCTTCACCCTTAAAACTAAAATGGACATGAGTCTCAGCTGGTCACTGTCAGAAAGTCGGGCAGAAATAAAGCTGGCATGTCTATGGAACCTTTCACACAGTCAGGGCACCCAAAACACATTACAGCCAATGAAGAACATTTCTCTCGTCATGATCTGAGTGCAATTTGCAGATGGAGGGCTCCCTCAAAACTGACGTGAGAGGGATGACCAGCTCATCTCCTTTCATGATGTTGGTGAATGGGTTACTCTGCAACTCCACAATGGAGTTACATCACTTAATGGCTTTTTCCCACCACCTCAAAAAGCTGGAAGAGGCATAATATCTAAAAGTAACATCTCCAATGAGGCACTGACAGTGTCATTATAGATTATAGGTTTAAGCCTCGGGGGTGTGGCTTGTAACCATTCTAATAGATCTGAAGGCCCAAGGAGGTTAGAATCTGGACTAACAAACAAAATGGTGGAGGAACTCAGTGGGACAGGCAGCACTTGTGGAGAGAAATGGACAATCAACTTTTTGCGTCCCACTGTCCACTTCCTTCTACAGATGCCTCCTGATTTACTGAGTTCCAACTTCATCTTGATCCAGCTTTATTAGGCCCCAATCTGTAACTTAATCCCAATGTCTGTTATACTGTCCATAAACCCCCATTAGATTCCAACTTGTAACTTACTATCTAGTATCTTTTATCCTCTCTACAAACTCCAACCAATCTGTAACACAAACATCCTGAAAGCCTTGATTGGGTGCTAACATTATTTACTCCTTGCTATCTGGTATATTCTTCAAAAACAACCCTAACCCCCTTCATTGGATTCGGGCCTGTGCCTCAGTCCCGGTTCTAGGTGTAAACCCCCTAACCCCCTTCGTTAGATTCCAGCCTAGCCTCACTCCGGGCATCTAGATGTAAACTCCCCAAACCCCTGTTAGATTCTAATCTGCACCTCACTCCGGGGATCTCGATTACACCCCCGAACCCCTCTGTTAGATTCTAGCCCGTGCCTCACTTTCAGATCTCATTCAGTTCCAGCGCAGAGATTTGAGGAGTCAACGACGATAAAATTACGAAGATGCAGAGGAATCTGCCTTCAATATTAATCTGGCGAATACTGTGTTTCAAATAATTTATTTCCAGCCCCACACACCGTCTGGGGAAACGCCCGAGAAAGATAGACGAATGTTTATTATAGGGAAAGATACACGAATATGTATTACGTGAAATATTTAATATGGTCTAGTAGCAATAATAACTGAAAATACCGTGTTTGAGTACAAAATAAAATCTACCATGCTTCTTAAACCAAATCTCTTTGTGCACTTACAACCTGCGCAAAAGTTGGCAAAAAAAAATCGTTCTTCCTCAGCCTCCTGACACGTCAACAGTGTCCAGCCTTCCTTAAACCCTGCACCAATTTTTACATGCGTTTAGGTAAGTGCGTGAGAAACAAGTGCATTAAACTGTACTGGAGAAACGCGCCCAAGAAGTACTGATTACTCACTCTGTGCCGAAGCCAGGGCAATGCAGAGGCAAGCACAAACGATTCCTGTCACTTCCCGTGCCATTATTTCGCAGCCGAGATCTGGTCTTGAGCATTTAGGGATGTTGAACCAGTACCGCCGCCTCTCACGCTTCACAGTGCCTCCCTGCGCTCCGGTGTTGGCAGTCAGCGCGACGCCGCGCCCCCTCCGGTCCAGACCGCCTCTGCAGCACAGGCGCGCTCGACCGAAAGCCCCGCTCCTGTACTGGTACACCAGTCGCCTGCCAAATCTGCATATTTCCTGCATGTTAAAGACTGACTTCCCGGAGGTTTCCAGAATATAATTGGGTTCAAAGGGCACCTTTACTGAACATCATACTAGACGCTTCCCTTCATGAGGAAGAAGTAAACTTTCACCCCATAGGAGTTCAAAATTCAAGATGTTTAATGCCACTTGCAGGGCACCAGTGTAACGGGGAACGAAATAATTGTTACTCCGGATCAGATGCAGCACAAGAAAAAACACCATAGGGTAAAAGCATAATAATAAAACACAATAAATATTAATACATAAGATGGTTTATATACATTGATTGTACGCCCATAAAGTGACGCTAGTCTCAGGAGTCTGTACATACGCTCACTAACAGGAGATAATGCTGGTGAGCGTGTGGAGGGGTGGGTTGGTGGGTCGAGATTTTGATCAGCCTCACTGCTTGGAGAAAGCAAGTGGTTTTGAGTCTGGTGGTCTTGGCGTACATAGCCATAGCCATTTCCCTGACTGGAGTGAGACAAATCGTCCATGAGCAGGGTGGGTGGGATCTTTCATGATGTTACTGGTCCTTTTCTGGCACCTTACTGTGTAAATGTCTTATATATATATGTAACTAGGGTGCCTAGGACTTTTGCACAAGCCTGTAGTAATTTTATGTATTGCGCTGTACTCCTACTGAAAAGAAAAAAAACCCAAACTTCATGATGTATGTGAGTGATGATAAACCTGACTCTGCTCTGGGATAAACCTGACTCTGACCTCACTTTTCCATGGATGCTGACTTCCTCCGTTATTTTGTGTGTTTTCCCTGGATTTCCAGCATCCGCAGATTTTCTCGCCTTTCTGGTATGGGTCTCTTTTGTGGACTGGGAGTGAGAGGGGGGTCAGGGAGAGGGGAATCATGGTTGGGGAAAGGGGAAGGGAGAGGAGAGGAAGGGGGCAGCTCCAGAGAGACTTTCTGTAAAGATCTGTAAACCAATAGTTTGGAATCAAATGAACTAGCTTGGTGTCTCTGGCTGGGTGTGTTTGCACCATGACACCCCCCACCCCTGGTACTTCTCTTCTGCCTCCTGAGGAGGCTAAAGACCTTTGGCGTGTGCAGGCTTCTTCTTCACATCTTCCACCAGTCAGTTGTCACCACTGTGATAACTATGTGGTGGTGTGCTGGGGCAATGGCATCAACATGGGTGATGCCAACAGCCTCAATAAACTGATTAGAAAGCCTGGCTCTGTTATAGGGATTAAACTGGACACACTGGAGGCTGTGGTAGAACAAAGGACCCTACGGAAAATCCTGGCAATTCTAGACAATGTTTCTCACCCTCTGCATGCCACCTTGGCTAAACAAAACTGCACACAATACTCCAGGTGGGGTCTCACCAGGGCCCTGTACAGCTGCAGAAGGACCACTTTACTCCTATACTCAATTCCTCTTGTTATAAAGGCCAGCATGCCATTAGCTTTCTTCACTGCCTGCTGTACCTGCATGCTTGCTTTCATTGACTGATGTATAAGAACACCTAGATCTCGTTGTACTTCCCCTTTTCCTAACTTGACTCCATTTAGATAGTAATCTGCCTTCCTGTTCTTGCCACCAAAGTGGATAACCTCACATTTATCCACATTAAACTGCATCTGCCATACATTCGCCCACTTACCTAGCCTGTCCAAGTCACCCTGCATTCTCCTGACATTTCACACTGTGATTTCAGTCTCTGAGGCCAATGAGTGAGCATACATCAGGAGGGTGAACCCATGGAAAGCCTCTGGCCCAGATGGGGTAACTGGCCAAGTGCTAAAGACCTGTGCTGATCAACTGGCTGGAGTATTCACTGAGATCTTTAACCTTCGACAGTCTGAGGTCCCCATTTGCTTCAAGCAGGCTTCATTTGTACTGGTGCCTATGGAGAACGTGGTAACCTGCCTGGACTATCATCCAGTAGCACTTGTAACCACAGTGATGAAGCGTTTTGAGAGGTCAGTGATGAAACATTTCAACTCCTGGCCGAGAAGACTTGGATCCGCTCCAATCTGCCTACTGGCATAACAGGTCCAAAGCAGATGCCATCTCATTGGCTCTTCAACCAACCCTGGAACATCTGAACAGAAGAGGTGCATTTGTCAAGATGCTCTTTATCAGCACTAGCTCAGCATTCAATACTATCATCCCCCCTCAAAACTAATCAATGAGCTTCAAGATCTCCGGCCCTTGTTTTCCTCACTTGCAGACCCCAGCCAGTTTGGATTGACAACAGCGTCTTCTCCACAATATCCATCCACTTAGGTGCACCACAAGGCTGTGTGTTTAGCCCCCTGCTCTACTCACTTTACACTTATGACTGTGGATAAGCACTGATCCAATGCCATTTTCAAGTTTGCTGATGACACCACTGCCAAATCAAAGATGGTGATGAATCAGCATATATGAGAAAGATGGGAAATCTGGCTGAGTGGTTCCACAACAACAACATCTTACTCAATGTCAGCAAGACCAAGATTGGGAAACCAGAGGTCCATAAGCCAGACCTCACTGGAGGATAAGTGCTGGAAAGAGTCAGCAACTTTTAAATTCCTCAGTGTTATCATTTCAGAGGACCTGTCCTGGGCCCAGCATGTAAATGCAATTATGAAGAATGCACGGCAGTGCCTCTACTTCCTTAGGAGTTTGCAAAGATTCAGCATGACATCAAAACTGTGACAAACTTCTGTAGATGTGTGGTGGAGAGTATATTGACTGGCTGCATCATATAGAAACACCAATGCCCTTGAACAGAAAATCCTACAGTCCATCATGAGTAAAGCCCTCCCCACCATTGAGCATACGTACGCAGAGAGTTGTCACAGGAAAATGCCATCCATTATCAGTGATCCCCACCACTCTTCTAACTGCTACCATCAGGAAGAAGGCACAGAAGCCTCAGGACCCACACCAGCAGGTTCAGGAACAGGTTTACCCCTCAATCATTAGGCTTTTGAACCAAAGAGGATAACTTCTCTCAACTTCACTTGACCCATCACGGAAATGTTCCCACAACCTATGGACTCACTTTCAAGGACTCTTCATCTCATATTCTTGATATTTATTGTTTATTTATTTATTATTATTTCTTTCTATTTGTAGTTGCACAATTTGTTGTCTTTTGCATACTCGTTGAACACCCAGTTGGTTTGGTCTTTCTTTGATTATATTATGGTTATTATTCTATTATGGATTTATTGAGTATGCCTGTAAGAAAATGAATCTCAGGGTTCTATATGGTGATATAAATGTACTTTAATAATAAATTTACTTTGAACTTTTGAAGAATGAGGTATAAAATTGTGACGGGGTACATGGGCAATATTGTCAGACACAGGAGACAGCAGATGCTGGAGTCTGGGCCAGCCCACAAAATGCTGGAGGAACTCAGTGGGTGAAGCAGCATCTGTGGAGGAAACATTTCAGGTCTTGACCAGATATTCTTCTGTCCATTAGTACAAATGAAGCAACTCAACTCAGAATATCAGCTGTCTATCTCCCTCAATAGCCACTGCCTGACCTCCTTGTGTACTGTGGGGAAAATGTTGCCCCTGGCTAGGGTGGCTAGGACCATGAATCTCAAATGAAGACAGCCAGCCTGCCAGGACTGAGTTGAGAAGATACTCCGTCACCCAGAATCTTTCATGCCCTTGTCCATGAGAGCTGCAGTCTCTGAATGCGCCCATGATATTTATATCGGCAGGGGTTTGTTCAGAAAAGAAGTGATAGAGTCAGGGAGTGTATCATATTGGAAGGAGGAGCACGCTTGAGGGGCTGAATGGTCTGGCTCTGCTTCTACTTCTTCCGGTCATGTTCCACTGGTTGGAGACTTTCATGTCACGAGGCAGAGCCTGAAGTTTAGAAACAGAACACGTCAGGCAGGCTCTGTGGAAAGTGAAATAGCAGATGTTTTAAGTCTGGGATCTGCCACCAAAACGTTAGCCAACCTTGAAGGTAGGAAGCACTTCAGGCAGTGGCAGATAGTGCTGGGCATTTGATAACCAAAGTTAGCTCAGTAATTGGTGTGGAGAAATGGATTCTTGGAGATTAGTATCACCTGCCTATTGAGTCAACTGTCTAACCCTGATAATGTCACTCACTGCCCAGAATTGCACTGTGACAATCACTGCCCATTCTATCTGATCCCATCTTCCTGCCTATTCGTGTGGATAGTCAGTGGCTTTTTCCCAGGGCTGAAATTGTTGCCACAAGAGGACACACGTTTAAGGTGCTGGGGAGTAGGTACAGAGATGTCAGGGGTAAGTTTTTTACTCAGAGAGTGGTGAGTGCGTGGAATGGGCTGCCGGCAACGGTGGTGGAGGCGGATACGATAGGGTCTTTTAAGAGGCTTTTAGATAGGTACATGGAGCTTAGTGAAATAGAGGGCTATAGGTAAGCCTAGTAATTTCTAAGGTAGGGACGTATTCAGCACAACTTTGTGGGCCAAAGGGCCTGTATTGTGCTGTAGGTTTTTTATGTTTCCTGCCCACTGACCCTGACCTGCAGTCCTAGCCTCTACAGCCTCCCAAGTTTCCAGAGATGTATGGTGGACCGCATTCTGATTGGCTGCATCAGAGCCTGGTGTGGAGACCCAGTGCACACGGTCACAAGAGGCTGCAGAGGACTGTAGACCCTGCCCGCTCCATCACGGGCACAACCCTGCCCGCCATTAGAGCATCCTCAAGATACAGTCACGTAACACGCGCAAAATGTTGGTGGAACGCAGCAGGCCAGGCAGCATCTATAGGGAGAAGTACAGTCGACGTTTCGGGCCGAGACCCTTCGTCAGGACTAACTGAAAGGAAAGATAGTAAGAGATTTGAAAGTAGGAGGGGGAGGGGGAAATGTGAAATGATAGGTACCACCCCCTCCGGTCTTCTCCTATCATTTCGCATTTCCCCCTCCCCCTCCTACTTCCAAATCTCTTACTATCTTTCCTTTCAGTTAGTCCTGACGAAGGGTCTCGGCCCGAAACGTCGACAGCGCTTCTCCCTTTAGATGCTGCCTGGCCTGCTGCGTTCCACCAGCATTTTGTGCGTGTTTGCTTGAATTTCCAGCATCTGCAGATTTCTTTGTGTTTGCTCAAGATACAGTGCCTGAAGGAGGTGCAATCCATTGTTAAGGACCCTCACTATCCGAAAGATATCTTCTTTTCATTATTACTATCAAAGAGGGGGTACAGGAGCCTGAAAGCTCACACTCAATGGTTCAGAAACAGCTTCTTCCCTTCTGCCATCAGATTTCTGAATGGTATATGATCCCTCATTATTCTTTATTTTGCACTTTTAAAATTTTGTACTTTATAGATTCTTATGCACTGCAAAGCAGCAGATTTCACACCACACGTCAGAGATAATAAATCTAATTCTGATCCTCCCACATGATTTTGCCGCAGTTCCCCAGTGTACCTTCCATCTCTGCCCCACGTCCCTTCCAGCTGACTATGGAATAAATTTCCCGCACCCCTGTGTCCCTGTCCCTGCCCTAGTTCAGTGCTGGTCTGGCGACATTGGTTAGCTGCTCTCTCAGGATTAGCTGCACCTTGACAGGTTGGAGCTAAGATCAGAAACTGGATCTCCTGCTCCGGGGCCTGTCAATCAGGTCCAGCCACATTTTCATTACCGAACCCGTCCGTGTGCATTTTAACTTCTGTACAAGATGGCTCGGCTGGTTCACTCAGGGGAGTAGTCTACTTGTGTAACACGTTACTGGGAGCTGCAATACAATCAGGTATCTCTGCAAAGGTAGTGACATTTGATTGGTAATTTGTCCCTTGTCCACCATGACTCCCTGACATTCCTCCCACCCTCACATCTACCCTAAGCACCAGCACTAGACTTGAGACATCCCTCATTCCAAATCTAAACACCTTCCTCTTGCCATTCATTCCTCCTCTCCTCCTCCTCTTTCCCTAGTCATCCCCTTCTCCAGCCTGATACACAAAACCCTCCTCTCCAAAAAACAGGGCCCTCCCTTCCACTGGGACACCTCTCCCTGTGAAACCCTAACCCTCCACAACAAACTCCCCAGTCCCACTCTTGCCATTTCCTTACAGACTCAGGACTGAGATGTGGCGCTGTTGTGGCAATGAAGCTTTCTTGTTCGGGAATGCGATTCATGGGCCTACCGTAAATTGGTTGTGTTGGCCATGAATCGCGCTCCCAGATGACTGTGGTCTTTAGACATAAACTGCTCCGAACAGAGGAGAGGTTTGGGTGGCAACAATGTCACATACCTTCACAGCTCCTCTAAGGCAAGTTAATAACCCAAGGCATTTTTTGAAAAGGTTTATTTTGGCCGTGAGTCACACTGTTTTAATGTACATGTGACAAAGAAAGCTAACCTTTATCTCACCTTCAGGAAAAATTATTTGACTTCTTGGAAATGCATACAATGGGAAAGTGCTTTCTTCATTGAGACCTCTGAGTAACTGGGGTTAAGACAGAACTAACTCTCGATGGCCCATCTGAAGTGTGGACTTGGGTGATGTTGGGACAGGTCACCAGGAGTTTGACCAAAGCAATGGGATTAAACGGAGGAGTGAAATGAAAAATATTGTGGTGTGCAAATAACTAGATCACTGAATCAGACAGAGGAAAGCCATTTATTTGGTGAAATGCTTTGAAATGTTCCCATCACTAAGACCGTATAGATTCTATGTAGAAAGGAACTGCTCACTGCAGGGATTTGGAGAATTCGACGAGCCAGGCATAGAACCATTGGCTCTCGAGCTTGTCTTGTTGGTATCCTGTCAGTCTCGGCAGGGTCTGGTGATCCATGAAATATTAATGGGTGTAATTCAGCATGAAGCTGGGTTACCATTCAGTGAAGTGTTTTAATTATACATAGGTGTAACTGAACCAACGCAAGGTGTGTAACCCACTGATGATGCAGAGCTAATCATTTATTTAGGACCTTGCTTGGAATGACAAAATCAGATCAACGCAAGTCCACGCTTCAGATTAACACTGAGTTCCACCTCACTCCATTGCCCAGCAGTCTCAGTAAAGAAAGCACATTCCCATTGCATGCACTCCCAACAGGTCAATTCGTTTCTCAAACAGATTAGCTTTATCTGTCACGTGTACATCAAACCGTAGGCCGCCAACGCTTCCAGCACCGACATTATTTATTACTTAGGGATACGGCACGGAAAGGCCCTTCAGCACCAGTGAGCCTCGCTGCCCAGCGACTGACCTAATTAACACTCACCTATTTACAATGACCAGATAACCTACCGACCGGCACGTCTTTGGACTGTCGGAGGACACCCGCACGGTCACGGGGAGAATGTACAAACTCTTTACAGGGGCTGCTGGAACTCCCTAAGCTGTAACAGCGACCCGCTAACCGCTACGCTACAGTGGCTGGTGCCCATAGCATGCCCACACCTCACTATCCCTAACCGTACGCCTTTGGGATGTGGGAGGAAACTGGAGCACCCGGAGGAAACCCACACGGTTACAGGGAGAACGTATAAGCTCCCTATAGGTGGCAACAGGAATTGAACTGTAAACAGTGATTAGCAGTAGGCAGCCGTTGGTCCCAGGGGATGATGGGTTTGTGTCTCTGCTGGACTGTGCCCTCTCCAGGGTGCAAGCCTGGGCAGGAAGATTTGAAGAACCGGCTGTTGCCCATGAAGCGGGCTCCCCCTCTCCACGTCACTGATGTAGTCCGAGGGAAGGGCAAGTGCCGATACAGCTCGGCACCAGTGTCGTCGCAGAGGTTGCCAGAGTGAAGTTATAAACAACATCAAACTGCCTTAGGGACCCCGGCTCCGGATTTCTTCCTCGGGATTTACTCCCGAAGCCTTTCCCATGGGTGGGTATGGCCACAAGGCAGCGGAGGTTTAAAATCAGAGTTTTCCTTCTCCCAGGCGGGCTGCCGTCCAAGGCCGACGAGCCTCACCTGCCCGAAGCAACTGGTTTTGAGGCGCCAGTGGTCCATCTTTGCCCCTTCTCGTGTCAGTAGAAACAGTTCTGTGGGGCCTAGTAGCTAAGCCACACGTGAAGGCAAGACTTGGACGTGGTTGTCAGAGTCTGTTAGAGACACACGCCATTTAGAGCACGTTATAGGTAGTGGGAGTTTATCCTCACTACCACCCCCGGCTACAACCTTAGGAACCAATCAGTGATTACTACTGCTGTAAAGTGCTCGCAGTTCTGCTATCCTACCATTATATAGAATCCAAGCATCCATTCTCTTCCCATTCACTCTCTTTGGAGGACATCCTAAAGGAACACATTCCTTCCTCTTCATATTTAACAGAATCCAAGGATCAAACCCACCTCTCTTCAGTCCGACTGAATATATTTGAATGGAGCTACCTCCTCCTACTTTGCTTCCATTATAGACAATTCCAATGGAAATAATTCCCACTATTCAGTCCTCCTGTGCAAAATTCTAATCGTGTCTTGGAGAAATGCTAAATCTTCAGCAGAGAAGAGAACCAGCCGCGAACCCACAGCTTCACCAGCAAGTCTAGAAAAAGGTGGATATTCTAGCGCTCTTTAGAGATGCCACACTTGAAGAAAGGAGACGTCCATATTTGGTAACCGGTCAGGGGGTCTCCCTGCTGTCTGACACAGGGAAAGTCATCACCAGGCTCCTATTCACACTTCCTGAAGATCTGCTCTCTGGTCTATTCAAAAAACAGTTACTACCCGCAAGCCATCAGGCTGATTAATGCCTCCACCCATTAACCGACCCCACCACACCCCCTATCACCACTACTTTATCATTTCTGGTCAGAGTCACATTGCATGCAGCTACTCTTGTATTTGCACTCACTTTATGTACATACAGTCGATCGATATCAGCTAATCTCATGTGTTTATAGTATTGTGTTCTTTATAGTTAATTGTTTTTTTACACTGCATCAGATCCGGAGTGAGAATCACTTCATTCTCCTTTACGCTCGGGTGCTGAAGAATGACAATAAGCTATCTTGAGTTGCAGTGAGGACTTTGTCCCCCCTAGGGGGACAGTGAAGGTGATCTCTGTGCAGCAACTTCAAGAGCAACACAGGGGGCAGCACCAGCCGCTGTTGTACACGGCCTTTTTCCGAAGCCTTTTGTGATCTTACTACGCACCCCCACCCCCGGTCAGGTGAGGGGAGATGTCCGGCACTGAGGTCCAAGTTAATCAGTCAACCAAACATGGAGAGGATGCGTTGTTTGCATTGCCAAAACTGGACTCCTAAAGCAGAAACTCTCTTCCGAACTTTTGGGAAGCTGGTCAGAGAGATCCACAATGTTAACAAAGCCTCCCTGAAGAAATGGGGCATCCCCATTGAATCCTAGGAACATCGGTCCTGTGACTGTTCAAAGTGGGGAAGGAGGGTATTGAGTCCAAGCACGTGAAATTCACAGAAACCTGGTGGAAGTAACAGAAGGGGTACCCCACCTTCCTGGCCGAACTAGCTGCCACCCTCTGCCCCTTTAGCGCCTGAGAACCCACCAAGCCAAGAGTGAACAGAAGGCATCCTGAATCCTGAGGCTGTCCCTAGGAAGAAGAATATTTTGCACCAGTTGTTTCAAGTACTGGGCAGAAATGACACGTACAAAGTGTGCTCATGATAATTAGCAGGTTATTACTCGTGTAATATTTTATATTTGTTAACCATTGAAATCAAATAAGCCATAGTCCAAATACAACATGTTTAAGTCCACCAAGAAAGGGAGAGGGCAATTTGAAGGTAAACAGCTGTTCCTCCACAGACAGTCAACCCGGACTCTGATGTGCCTAAAGTAAACTTTCCCCTGAAGTTAAATGGGTAATATTTTTCTAATGAATTAGTCATCAGCAATATGCGGATGCACACGTAAAACTAATTTAGACAATGGTTTCAAAGCAGAAGGAATCACATGATAAATGTCCTTTCCCACGTTATGTTACCTTGGACATGTGTAGCTATTGTTCAAAGCAGACCTCAACTACCTAGTTGATAGGGTACATTTGAAGTACCTTTGTGCTCACCAGGTTACTGGGGCCTACTCATACATCTTGTGAGCTGGTTACTGCTTATGTAAGATCCTCAGTTTCGTGAGCCTGCAATAAGATCATGGCTGATCTCACCTTGGCCCAGGGTCCATTCTCCTGACTGTTCCAATAAACTATCAGTGCCCTAAAGAAAACAAACCTGGGCCTTGAATAATGGGGAACGCTACAGTAACTCACAACCAGTACATTCGCAGTCTCTACATCCATGAATTTCATCGGGTTCAGGGGATTTGTCATTCTATTAGTTTGCCTGGTAATTTTTTTCCTGTGGTATATTCCTCCCTCCTTTTTGCCCCTTTATATATTTTAATAATATTGAGAGGCTCTTATTGATTTCTACCATGAAGACTGATGCAAAATATTTGTTCATCTGTCATTTCCTTCACTCTCATTATTAATTCCCCAGTCTCATCCTCTAAGGGACCAATGTTTACGACTTCCTGCATATAAACAGGAAGCTTCCTGCAGAAGCTTCCACTATCTGTTTTATTATTAATAGCTTCCTATCAAAGTATGTTCTCCCTCTTTTATCAATTTTTCCCTCATCTTCTGATAGTTTCTGAAATATCCCGATGTGGCTCACTTCTAATATTTGCAAGTGTTTTGTCTTGTATTTTCAATTCATGCCGTCTTCAGGGAGGGATGGGTCCTTCTCGTGAAAGCTTTATTTCCTAATGGAAAATATGTTTGCTGAAAATGATGAAATGTTTCCTAAAATAAATGCCAGTAATTAATCATTGCTTTACAAAATATTAAGAGGAATAGATAGAGTGGACAGCCAGCGCCTCGTCCCCAGGGCACCACTGCTCAGTACAAGAGGACATGGCTTTAAGGTTAAGGGGAAGGAAGTTCAAGGGGGATATTAGAGGAAGGTTTTTCACTCAGAGAGTGGTTGGTGCATGGAATGCACTGCCTGAGTCAGTGGTGGAGGCAGATACACTAGTGAAATTTAAGAGACTACTAGACAGGTATATGGAAGAATTTAAGGTGGGGGGGGGTTATATGGGAGGCAGGGCTTAAGGGTCAGCACAACATTGTGAGCTGAAGGGCCTGTACTGTGCTGTACTATTCTGTGTTCTATATTCTATATTACCTTTTAATCCTTTTAAATCTCTATTTTCTAAACTCTACAAAAGACAAATGTCTGAACTTCATATCCTTCAATATCTGAAGGTCTGGGCATTCCTGTACTTGGGTGGATTCAGCATCTTGCAGTTCACAGCTCTCTGGGACAGAGAACACCAACAAAACACAACCCTCTCGGTCGTTCCTCCTGATTTCAATCCTGGGGGGGGGGGGAGGCTTGGGGAGAGTTTAAATAGAATTGCTGGGGGGTGGGAACCAAACTGAAGAGACGGAGGAAGAGGCGGTTGGCTCACAAATAGAGAAAGTTTGGAGGCAACGTGAGAGGGAGGATAGGCAGGTGATAGAGAAGGGACGCGCTCAGACCGATGGTTTGAGATGTGTCTATTTTAATGCAAGGAGTATTATGAACAAAGCGGATGAGCTTAAAGCGTGGTTCAGTACTTGGAGCTATGATGTTGTGCCCATTACAGAGACTTGGATGGTGCAGGGGCAGGAATGGTTACTTCCAGTGCCAGGCTTTAGATGTTTCAGAAAGGACAGGGAGGGAGGCAAAAGAGGTGGGGGCGTAGCACTGTTGACCAGAGATAGTGTCACGGCTGCAGAAAAGGTGGATGCCATGGAGGGATTGTCTACTGAGTCTCTGTGGGTGGAGGTTAGGAACAGGAAGGGGTCAATAACTCTACTGGGTGTTATTTATAGACCACCCAATAGTAATAGGGACATCAAGGAGCAGATAGAGAGACAGATTCTGAAAAGGTGTAATAATAACAGGGCTGTCGAGGTGGGAAATTTTAATTTCCCAAATATTGATTGGCATGTCCCTAGAGCAAGGAGTTTAGATGGGGTGGAGTTTGTTAGGTGTGTTCAGGAAGGTTTCTTTACACAATATGTAGATAAGCCTACAAGAGGAGAGGCTGTACTTGATCTGGTATTGGGAAATGAACCTGGTCAGGTGTCAGATCTCTCAGTGGGAGAGCATTTTGGAGATAGTGATCATAATTCTATCTCCTTTACAATAGCATTGGAGAGGGATAGGAACAGACAAGTTAGGAAAGCGTTTAATTGGAGTAAGGGGAAATATGAGGTTATCAGGCAGGAAATTGGAAGCTTAAATTGGGATCAGATGTTCTCAGGGAAATGTACGGAAGAAACGTGGCAAATATTCAGGGGATATTTGTGTAGTGCTCTGCATAGTGACATTTCAATGAGACAGGGAAAGGATGGTAGGGTGCAGGAACCGTGATGTACAAACGCTGTTGTAAGTCTAGTCAAGAAGAAAAGAAAAGCTTACGAAAGGTTCAAAAAACTAGGTAATGATAGAGATCTAGAAGATTATAAGGCTAGCAGGAAGGAGCTTAAGAATTAAATTAGGAGAGCCAGAAGGAGCCAAGAGAAGGCCTTGGCAAGTAGAATTAACGAAAACCCCAAGGCATTCTACAAGTACGCGAAGAGCAAGAGGATAAGACCAATCAAGTGTGACAGTAGAAAAGTATGTATGGAACCAAGGGAGATAGCAGAGGTATGTAATGAGTACTTTGCTTTCACTGTAGGAAAGACTTTCATCAGACTGAAAAGCTTGAGCATATAAATATTAAGAAAGAGGATGTGCTGGAGCTTTTGGAAAGCATCAAGTTGGCTAAGTCACCAGAAGTGTAGGAGATGTACCGCAGGCTACTGTGGGAGGCAGGGGAGGAGATTGCTGAGCCTCTGACGATGACCTTAGAATCATCAATGGGATCCAAGGGGGCATTGCTTTGTGGATCCAGAATTGGCTTGCTCACAGAAGGCAAAGAATGGTTGTAGACGGGTCATATTCTGCATGGAAGTCGGTGACCAGTGGTGTGCCTCAGGGATCTGTTCTGGGACCCCTTCTCTTCGTGATTTTTATAAATGACCTGGATGAAGAAGTGGAGGGATGAGTTAGTAAATGTGCTGATGCCACAAAGGTTGGGGGTGTTGTGGATAGTGCGGAGGGCTGTCAGAGATTACAGCGGGACATTGATAGGATGCAAAACTGGGCTGAGAAGTGGCAGATGGAGTTCAACCCAGATAAGTGTGAGGTGGTTTATTTTGGTAGGTCAACTATGATGGCAGAATATAATATTAATGGTAAGACTCTTGGCAGTGTGGAGGATCAGAGGGACCTTGGGGTCAGAGTCCATAGGTCACTCAAAGCTGTTGCAAGGGTTGACCATGTGGTTAAGAAGGCATACGTTGCATTGGCCTTCATCAACCGTGGGATTGAGTTCAAGTGCCAAGATCTAATGTTGCAGCTATATAGGACCCTGGTCCTAAAATGTTTCTAAAATGACTGATCCTTGATCTTGAGACTATAACGCCCTAGTTCTTGATTCCCTGGCAAATGAAACAAGTTTTAGAAACATAGAAACATAGAAAACATACAGCACAATACAGGCCCTTCAGCCCACAAAATTGTGCCGAACATGTCCCTACCATAGAAATTGCTAGGTTTACCTATAGCCCTCTATTTTACTAAGCTCCATGTACCTATCCAAAAGTCTCTTCAAAGACCCTATCGTATCCGCCTCCACCACTGTTACTGGCAGCCCATTCCACGCACTCACCACTCTCAGAGTAAAAAACTTACCCCTGACATCTCCTCTGTACCTACTCCCAAGCACTTTAAACCTGTGCCCTCTTGTGGCAGCCATTTCAGCCCTGGGAAAAAGCTTCTGACTATCCACATGATCAAAGCCTCTCATCAATTTATACACCTCTATCAGGTCATCTCTCATCCCCCGTCGCTCCAAGGAGAAAAGGCCGAGTTCACTCAACCTATTCTCATAAGGCGTGCTCCCCAATCTGGGCAACATCCTTGTAAATCTCCTCTGCACCCTTTCTATGGCTTCCACATCCTTCCTGTAGTGAAGCGACCAGAACTGAGCACAGTACTCCAAGTAGGGTCTGACCAGGGTCCTATATAGCTGCAACATTACCTCTCGACTCCTAAATTCAATTCCACGATTGATGAAGGCCAATACACCATATGCCTTCTTAACCACAGAGTCAACTTGTACAGCTACTTTGAGCATCCTATGGACTCGAACCCCAAGATCCCTCTGATCCTCACACTGTCTTACCATTAATACTATATTCTGCCATCATATTTGATCTACCAAAACTAAACAACCTCAAACTTATCTAGGTTGAACTCCATCTGCCATTTCTCAGCCCAGTTTTGCATCCTATCGATGTCAATAGACAATAGACAGTAGGTGCAGGAGTAGGTCATTCGGCCCTTCTAGCCAGCACCACCATTCACTGTGATCATGGCTGATCATACACAATCAGTACCCCGTTCCTGCCTTCTCCCCATATCCCTTGACCCCGCTATCTATAAGAGCTCTATCTAACTCTCTCTTGAAAGTATCCAGAGACTTGGCCTCCACTACCTTCTGGGGCAGAGCATTCCACATATCCACCACTCTCCGGGTGAAAAAGTTTTTCTGCATTTCTGTTCTAAATGGCTTACCCCTTATTCTTAAACTGTGGCCTCTAGTTCTGGACACACCCATCAGCGGGAACATGCTTCCTGCCTCCAGCGTGTCCAATCCCTTAATAATCTTATATGTTTCAATCAGATCCCCTCTCATCCTTCTAAATTCCAGTGTATACAAGCCCAGTCGCTCCAATCTTTCAACATATGACAGTCCTGCCATTCTGGTACTTAATCTCGTGAACCTACGTTGCACTCCCTCAATAGCAAGAATGTCCTTCCTCAAATTTGGAGACCAAAACTGCACACAATACTCCAGGTGGGGTCTCACCAGGGCTCTGTACAGCTGTAGAAGGACTTCTTTACTCCTATACTCAATTCCTCTTGTTATAAAGGCCAGCATGCCATTAGCTTTCTTCACTGCCTGCTGTACCTGCATGCTTACTTTCAGTGACTGATGTACAAGAACACCTAGATCTCGTTGTACTTCCCCTTTTCCTAACTTGACTCCATTTAGATAGTAATCTGCCTTCCTGTTCTTGCCACCAAAGTGGATAACCTCACATTTATTAACATTAAACTGCATCTGCCATATTTTTGCCCACTCACCTAGCCTGTCCAAGTAACCTTACATTTTCATAACATCCTCCTGACATTTCACGCTGCCACCCAGCTTTGTGTCATCAGCAAATTTGCTAATGTTACTTTTAATCCCTTCATCTAAATCATTAACGTATATTGTAAACAGCTGCAGTCCCAGCACTGAACCTTGCGGTACCCCACTGGTCACAGCCTGCCATTCCGAAAGGGACTCATTAATCGTTACTTTTTGTTTGCTGTCAGCAGCCAATTTTCAATCCATGTCAGTACTCTGCCCCCAATACCATGTGCCCTAATTTTGCCCACTAATCTCCTATGTGGGACTTTATCAAAAGCTTTCTGAAAGTCCAGGTACACTACATCCACTGGCTCTCCCTTGTCCATTTTCATAGTGACATCCTCAAAAAACTCCAGAAGATTAGTCAAGCATGATTTTCCCTTCGTAAATCCATGCTGACTCAGACTGATCCTTCTACTGCTATCCAAATGTGTTGTAATTTCATCCTTTATAATTGACTCCTGCATCTTTCCCACTACTGACGTCAGGCTAACCGGTCTATAATTCCCTGTTTTCTCTCTCCCTCCTTTCTTGAAAAGTGGGACAACATTAGCCACCCTCCAATCCACAGGAACTGATCCTGAATCTATAGAACATTAGAAAATGATTACCAATGTGTCCACGATTTCTAGAGCCACCTCCTTAAGTACCCTGGGATGCAGACCATCACGTCCCGGGGACTTAACAGCCTTCAGATTCAACAGTCTATCCAACACCGTTACTTGCCTAATATAAATTTCCTTCAGTTCATCCATTATCCTAGTTCCTTCAGCCACTATTACATCTGGGAGATTGTTTGTGTCTTCCCTAGTGAAGACAGATCCAAAGTACCTGTTCAACTCATCTGCCATTTCCTTGTTCCCTATAATAAATTCACTCATTTCTGTCTTCAATGGCCCAATTTTGGACTTAACTATTTTTTTGCTTTTCACATCCTAAAGAAGCTTTTACTATCCTCCTTTATATTCTTGGCTAGTTTACCTTCGTACCTCATTTTTTCTCCGTGTATTGCCTTTTTTGTTATCTTCTGTTGCTCTTTAAAAGCTTCCCAGTCCTCCGGCTTCCTGCTCATCTTTGCTATGTTATACTTTCTCTCTTTTATTTTTATACTGTCCCGCTGTAACCTCTGACAGCCCTCCACACTATCCACAACACCCCCAACCTTTGTGTCATCAGCAAACCTACTAACCCATCCCTCCACTTCCTCATCCAGGTCATTTATAAAAATCACAAAGAGTAAGGGTCCCAGAACAGATCCCTGAGGCACTCCACTGGTCACCGACCTCCATGCAGAATATGAGCCATCTACAACTATGTGGGCAAGTCAGTTCTGGATATACAAAGCAATGTCCCCTTGGACCCCATGCCTCCTTACTTTCTCAATAAGCCTTGCATGGGGTACCTTATCAAATGCCTTGCTGAAATCCATATACACTACATCTACTGCTCTTCCTTCATCAATGTGTTTAGTCACGTCCTCAAAATATTCAATAAGGCTCGTAGGGCACGACCTGCTCTTGACAAAGCCATGCTGACTATTCCTAATCATATTATACCTCTCCATATGTTCATAAATCCTGCCTCTCAGGATCTTCTCCACCAACTTACCAACCACTGAAGTAAGACTCACTGGTCTATAATTTCCTGGGCTATTTCTACTCTCTTTCTTGAATAATGGAACAACATCCGCAACCCTCCAATCCTCCAGAGCCTCTCCTGTCCCCATTGATGATGCAACCAGAGGCTCAGCAATTTCCTCCCTCGCCTCCCACAGTAGCCTGGGGTACATCTCGTACGGTCCTGGCAACTTATCCAACTTGGTGCTTTCCAAAAGCTCCAGCACATCCTCTTTCTTAATATCTACATGCTCAAGCTTTTCAGTTCTCACTACAATCACCAAGATCTTTTTCCATAGTGAATACTGAAGTAAAGTATTCATTAAGTACCTCTGCTATTTCCTCTGGTTCCATACACACTTTCCCACTGTTACACTTGATAGGTCCTATTCTTTCACCTGAACTAGAAAGGGACCAATATCCTGGTGGGCAGGTTTGCTAGAGCTGTTGGGGAGGATTTAAACTAGTTTGGTGGGGGGGTGGGAATCAGAATATGAGTGCAGAGATTAGGGTAGAAGGACAAGGGCATGATGCTATGTGTTCTGAGTTGGTGAGGAAGGACAGGCAGGGGACAAAATATAAATGTAGCCAGTCAGAGGGGTTGAAATGTCTCTATTTCAACGTTAGGAATATTAGGAATAAAGGGGATGAACTTAGAGCATGGATCAGTACATGGAACTACGGTGTTGTGGCCGTTACTGAAAGTTGGCTGGAAGAAGGGCAGGATTAGCTGATGTGGGTACCGGAGTTTAGGTGTTTTAAAAGGAATAGGATGGGAGGTAGAAAAGGGGGGGGGGGAGTGGCATTACTGGTCAGGGATCGTATCATGGCTATAGAAAGGGAGGATGCTGCGAGGGAGTGTCCACGGAGTCAGTCTGGGTGGAAGTCAGAAATAGAAAGGGATCAATCACTGTGCCGGGAGTAGTCTATAGGCCTCCAAATAGCCCTCACGACACCGAGGAGCAGATAAGTAGGTAGATTTCAGAATGGTGCACAAAAAACAGTTGTAGTTATGGGTGATTTCAGCTTCCGTCATATTGACTGGCATCTCCTGAATGCAAGGGGGATAGATGGGACTGAATTTGTCAAGTGTGTTCAAGAAGGATTCCTGACACAGTATGCGGACCAGCCAACAAGAAGAGAGGCCATACTGGATCTAGTTCTGGGTAATGAACCTGGTCAGGTGACAGACCTCTTGGTGGGGGAGCATTTTGGTGAGAGTGACCACAACTCCCTTAGCATCAGCATAGCTATGGAAAAGGATAAAAACAGAGAAAATGGGAAAGTGCTTAACTGGGGAAGGGCTAACTATGAAGGGATGAGGCAGGAACAAGCGAGAGTAAATTGGAAACAGATGTTCAAGGGTGAAAGCACAGAAGTAATGTGGAGGAAGTTTAGGGACCACTTGAGCTGGGTTCAGGACAGGTTTGTCCCACTGAGACAAGGAAAAAATGGAAGAGATTAATGGTGATTAGGAATAATATAAGTGCTGTAAGGATTGAGGCTCATTTGTGTCCTCCGAAATTTAGTGGTTGTATAAGTTGATAGGTGAAACGGTTGATAAACCAGGTTTGTAAAGTAAGTAGGCGGTTGTTTAGTCATCGTTTAGTCACCGCAGCTGACGAAACACGTGAGGCAACTTGTCAAGAGGAAGAAGGAAGCATATGTTAGATATAAGAAGCAGGAAGCAGGAGGGGCTCATGAGAAATATAGGGTAGCCAGGAAGGAGCTTAAGAAAGGACTTAGGAGAGCTCGAAGGGGGTATGAGAAGGCCGTGGCACGTAGAATTAAGGAGAACCCCAAGGCATTCTATGCGTATGTGAAGAACAGAAGGATGACGAGAATGAAGGTGGGGCTGCTAAAGGATAAAGAGGGCAACATATGCCTGGAGGCAGAGGAGGTTGGGGAGGTCCTAAATGAATACTTTGCTTCAGTATTCACAAGTGAAAGGGACCTTGATCAGGGTGAGGTCGAAATAGAACTGGCCTGTGTGCTGGACAATGTGGAGATTAAGGAAGAAGAAGAGTTGGATCTTCTTAAAAACATCAAGATTGATAAATCCCCAGGGCCAGATGTGATATACCCCAGGTTGCTATGGGAAGTGAGAGAAGAGATCGCTGGAGCAGTAGCTGCGATCTTTGAATCCTCTTTGGCTGCTGGGGAGGTGCTGGAGGATTGGAGAATGGCAAATGTAGTTCCTTTGTTTAAAAAAGGTAATAGGGAGAATCTTGGGAACTATAGACCGGTGAGTCTTATGTCAGTGGTCTGCAAACTATTGGAAAGGATTCTTCAGGATATGATCTATGAACATTTGGAGAAGTACAGTCTACTCAAGGATAGTCAACATGGCTTTGTGAAGGGAAGGTCATGCCTCATGAGCCTGATTGAGTTTTTTGAAGAGGTAACAAAAGAAATTGATGAGGATAGGGCGGTAGACGTGGTCTACATGGATTTTAGCAAGGCATTTGACAAGGTCCCTCATGAGAGACTCATCTAGAAAGTCATGAGGCATGGGATCAGTGGAACCTTGACTGTTTGGATAAAAAATTGGCTTACAGGAAGAAAGCAGGGGGTAGTAGTGGAAGGAAAATATTCTGCCTGGAGGTCGGTGACTAGTGGAGTGCCACAAGGATCTGTCCTGGGATCACTGCTCTTTGTGATTTTTATGAATGACCTGGATAAAGAGGCGGAAGGATGGGTAAGTAAGTTTGTGGATGACACGAAGATTGGAGGAGTGTGGATAGAGCTGTAGGTTGTCGAAGGTTACAAGAGGATATAGACAGGATGCAGAGTTGGGCAGAAAAATGGCAGATGGAGTTCAATCCAGCTAAGTGTGAGATGATGCATTTTGGAAGCAAGGCTGAGTACAGAGTTAATGGTCGGTTACTTAAGAGTGTGGATGAACAGAAGAACCTTGAGGTTCAAATCCATACATCTCTCATGGTCGCTGCGCAGGTTGATAGGATAGTTAGGAAGGCCTATGGGATGCTAGGCTTCATTAATAGGGGGATTGAGTTCAAGAGTAGAGAGGTCATGTTGCAACTCTACAAATCTCTGGTGAGACCACACTTAGAGTATTATGTTCATTTCTGGTCTCCTCATTATAGGAAGGATGTGGAAGCTATGGAGAGGGTGCAGAGGAGATTTACCAGGATGTTGCCTAGATTGGAAAACAAGTCTTATGAGGCAAAGTTAGCAGAGCTGGGACTTTTCTCTTTGGAGCGTAGAAGAATGAGAGGGGACTTGATAAAGGTCTACAAGATTATGAGAGGCATAGATAGGGTAGATAGCCAGTACCTGTTTCCCAGGGCATGAATAGCAAACACCAGAGGGCATATGTACAAAGTTAAGGGGGGGGGAAGTTTAGGGGAGACATCAGGGGTAAGTTTTTTTTTGTTTTTACACACAGAGGGTTGTGGGTGCCTGGAATGACTTGCCAGGGATGGTGGTGGATCATTAGGGGTTTTTAAGAGCCTCTTGGACAGGCACATGGATGAAAGTAAAATAGAGGGTTATAGGGTAGTGTGGGTTTAATACTTTTTTTAAAGGAATATATGGGTCAGCACAACATGGAGGGCTGAAGAGCCTGTACTGTGCTGTAGTATTCTAGTGTCTTATCCTCGTGTTCTTCACATACTTGTAAAATGCCTTGGGGGTTTCCTTAATCCTGCCCACCAAGGCCCTCTCATGGCCCCTTTTGGCTCTCCTAATTTCCTTCTTAAGCTCCTTCCTGTTAGCCTTATAATCTTCTAGATCTCTAACATTACCTAGCTCTCTGAACCTTTTGTAAGCTTTTCTTTTCTTCTTGACTAGATTTACTACAGCCTTTGTACACCACAGTTCCTGACTCAACTTCCCTGTCTCATTGGAATGTACCTATACAGAACTCCACACAAATATCCCCTGAACATTTGCCACATTTCCTCCATACTTTTCCCTGAGAACATCTGTTTCCAATTTAAGCCTCCAATTTCCTGCCTGATAGCCTCATAATTCCCCTTTCTTCAATTGAACGCTTTTCTAACTTGTCTGTTCCTATCCCTCTCCAATGCTATTGTAAAGGAGATAGAATTATGATCACTCTCTCCAAGATGCTCTCCCACTGAGAGATCTGACACCTGACCCGGTTCATTTCCCAATACCAGATCAAGTACAGCCTCTCCTCTTGTAGGCTTATCTACATTTTGTGTCAAGAAACCTTCCTGAACACACCTAACAAACTCCACCCCATTTAAACCCCTTGCTCTAGGAAGATGCCGATCAATATTTGGGAAATTAAAATCTCCCACCACAGAGGATTTACCAGCAAACCCTTTAATAATTTTGTTCATCTCACAAGCCATCTCTCATTCTTCAAAGCACCAGAAGATGTAGTTCCATTTCTCAAATGGCCAGAAGTCCATCAATTGAATCGCCGAAGCCAGGTTTTTTCATATATCAAAATAAAATTCATTCATAATAAAAAAGTCATTTACAAGAATAAACTGCATAATGCCTTTTCATTCTTACATTCACAGTCAATGTGTTAAGTAGTGTTTTATTGTTTTCCCTGAAACTACTAGGACTGTTGTCACTTGAGTGTCTCCCTTGAGTGGTATACTGTTACAGTACTCACACCATCTCTCCATCCATGTATTTCAGCAGGTTCAGGGGATTTGTCAGCCTTTCATCTCATTAGTTTGCCTAGCAATTTCTTTTCTGCAATACATTCCTCCCTCCTTTTTGCCCCTAATAAGTTTTAATAATATTGAGAAGCTTTTATTGAATTCTACCATGAAGACAGATGCAAAATATTTGTTAATTTGTCATTTCCATCTTTCCCATTATTAATTTCCTAGTTGGGTCCCCAATACAAATTGGGGTCTTCCTTACCCAACCCGGACCCTCCCTGTCCAGTAGCAGATGAACCCTCTACTTACTGCCCGCTACACTGGCGGTGTTTAGGGCAGCAATGACGACCCTGCATCTGTCTGTCCATACCGTTCCACACAGATATAGAAGGATTTCTTATTGCTGTTTCCCTAATAATTCTGTTTTACCAGTCAGAGATGTTAGATTTGAGCTGAACTCCCGAACCTGGAGGACCGGTGGACCACTCTTAGTCTGGCCTCTACCCTTTGACCTATTTTGCCAAAGGTGACCCTACCAAGAGCCAAAGCATTAAGCCCTGACTCCAGCCAACATAACTCTCCAGGTCACTGAGGCACGCAAGCCTCACACCCCACGACGAGGTTGTGATCCCTCCCCATGGAGCCCTTCCGGAGGCTGCACCCAGCCTCAGTGTGTCACTCAGAACAAACTCCCGCAGCCTGGAAGGTGCCAGTCGGCAGCAATTCTCCACAGATATCCCACGGTGCTGGCGGACCAAAGGGCGTCTTTCACCCAGCTGATGGTCTGCCGGCGGCACGGATGTCTGTCTCCGTGAGTGTCCAGACAAGCTGAGTGTTTTCCGTGGCGCTCCCGAAGTTTGTGTGACCACCTGATCCTCCACTTTGCTCCTTCTGACTGAAAGTGTTCATTCGTCTCAGTCAATCAATTCCTGGATTTTTTCTGTGTTCTTGTGTTGCAACACTGAATAATTCATTTTGCATATAAATTGCACTTATACCAAAAAAAAGCAACCAGGGACAGAAACTACAGCCATCACAATTTTGGTTCAATTTATTTCTTGTTGTAAACAATGTGGATCCTTCTGGAAATTCTAGAATCTTACAATGGATTAAAGTTGTACTCTGTGGTAGGTTTGCCGTTAAGTCATTTGTCTCAGACGTAACTCATTTAAGAGTCATTCACATATGGTGTTAGGCAGTTCCTTCAGCTGGATGGTCAATGTATTCTGAATGGAGCACAAGACGCCTTTGACCAAGTTGGAGGCCTTCCAGATGATGGCAAGTATCATCTTCAAAGACACTGTGGGATTTTATTTTTTGCTGCTTTAACAGAGGCAGCCAGCAGGTGGCAGCACAGCATCACCTGGACTTCCCCCTCCACTCCAGCTCAGGACTTAACCCAACTTGTTCACAGCATTTACAACACATTCTGCAAACTCACCAATCCTCCAGGGTCGTCCTGAATGTGAGGACAGTGGCACAGTGAGTTACTCGATTAGCAGCCAGACTCCTGGACCTTTGATCCGGAAGCAAAATTGAACTCAGTGCTTCAACAGCCCCTCCTGTAAGGACATGAGCCTCAAGGTTGCATGAAGTGTACAGACTGATAATTAATGTACTTTGAACTTTATAGAGTTGTAGAGTACTACAGCACTGGACAAACAGGTCCTTTGGCCCATCTGGTCTGTGCCAAAGTGTTGATATGCACCTGGGCCACAGCCCACAGCCCTCTGTCCCCCTCTTATCCAAAGTTCTTTTAAATGTTCCCGTTGAACCCACATCCACCACTTCAGCTGGTAGCTCGTCCCACAGCCTCACCACCCCCTCAGGTTCCCCTTAAACATTTCACCTTTCACCCTGAACCTATGTCCTCTAGTCCTAGTCTCAACTAGCCTCAGTGGAAAAAGCCTGTGTGTATTAACCCTGTCTGTACCTCTCGTATAGATGGCTGGTGGCGCAGTGGCATCAGCACTGGACTTCCAGACAAATGGTCCTGGGTTCGAATCTGCCTGGTCCCTTGCACACTTTCCATCTGTGCTGGGCTGATTGTCGAGCTAGCTTGTAAAAAACAGACAAATGCTAAAGAAATGGCTGACATAAAAATGCTGTCTGATGCACCACAGGGAACAACATATCCCTCTATATTTCTCCATCATAGCTCCTCCACTCCAGGGTCCTAACCTATTCAACCTTTCCCCATCACTCAAGTCCTGGCAACATCCTTGTAAGTTTTCTCTTTCAATCTTATTGATATATTTCCTGTATCTTATTGATGGGCGTTATCTTCTGTAACTTCTGCCGCTAAGAAGAACAGGAGCGCCACCACCTGCAGGTTCCCCTGCGGACAGCTCTCTATCCTGCCTTGGAAATATGTTGTTGGTCATTCATCACCACTTGATCTAAATCCTGGAATTTCGGTGCACTGGGAGTAACTGCACCAAACAGACGACAGGAACTTCACGAAGGGGGCAGTAAGGCATTGAGACCAATGGTCCCAATCTAAAAAAAATGAATAGATTAAAGAAAAATATTATTTTTAAAAATTGCACATGGTAGCTTCTATCTTTAAACACAATCGTGAGTGGCCCAGCACCACAGCGGTTACAGCACCAGCAAACCAGGTTCGATTCGCCGTTCTCTGCAGGAGTTTGTATGTTCTCATATTTGTGTGGGTTTCCTCTGGGCGCTCCGGTTTCCTCCCACATTCCAAAGACGTTCAGGTTAGTAGGTTAATTGCTCAGATGGGTAACTGGGCGGTGCAGGCTCATTGGGCCTGTGAGCATGCTGTACCTGTGTGGTGAACTACCGCACATATACCTGTCTGGACATGCCCTTCTGCTGACTGTACCTGTGGTTCCTCCCACAAACCCTTGTAAAAAGGCGATTGGAGGCACTGCTCCCCCCTCAGTCTCCAGGATGTTGTGTGGTGGGCTCTTGCAGCTGACGCTGCTGACTGTGCTCTCTTCCAGCTAATAAAAGCCTATCTTGACTCACGTCTCCGAGAGTTATTGATGGTGCATCAACCTGCAAATAAAAACGACATTAAAAGATCGTGCACGATCTTAAAAAAAATGTAATGGTATGCACAAAATAAAGGAGTGTTGTAAATGACATCTGGTTCACTGAAGGCAGTCTGCAGTCTGGCCCACATGTGACTGATGTGGTTAACTTCTCTCTGCTGCCTCAGTTCTGTGTTATTAGGGAAGGCTGATGCCAGCACCATCAACATCACACAAATAAGCAAATTAAAACATCTAAAGACTGATTGCCCGGGCACTGCTGTGAATGATCTTCCCCTCTTGAGTAGACCCTTAAGTTTGAGGGCTGTTTCCCCTGCAGAAATCCTGGGTGATTTCATCATTGTTCAGAGGCCACTGCACACCAGATACTGCAAAGACTGACAGAACAAGGTCCGGGTCCGATGACAGGGAGCCACACCTGAGGCTTGGTGTAGACACACACTCAAACTTGGACATGGGCACAGACAGCAACTCCCATTCTGGCTCCACTCAAACACACTCAGACTTCTCAACGATGACTCTGTTTTTCCCTTTTAATTCCGTCATCCATTAAAACCCAACGAAGTTCCGAACTGCTAGCTTTATTAAAGTGAGCTTATTTCAATCAATTAAGGCAAGCAGGGGACACAGGAGAAAATCTACCTCTGTCACAAGCTAGAGACCTTCCCGAGCACGCCATCCCTGTGAACTGGAAATCACTGTAAACACAAGAGGCTCTGCAGATCCAGAGCAACACACACACACACACGCAAAATGCTGGAGGAACTCAGCAGGTCGGACAGCATCTGTGGAGGGGAATAAGGCCGAGACTCTTCATCAGGACTGGAATGGAAGTGGGGAAGGAGCCAGAACGATAAGGTGAGGGGGGTGGGGGGAAGAGGAAGAAGGACAAACTGGCAGGTGATAGTGAGACCAAGCAAAGGGGAAGGTGGGTGGGGGAAAGGGTATGAAGTGAGAAACTGGCTGGTGATAGGTGGAAGAAGTGAATAGCTGAAGACGAAGGGATCTGATAGGAGAGGAGAGTGGACCATGGGAGAAAGGGGAGGAGGAGGGGCACCATAGGGAGGTAAGGGGTCCCTGAGGGAACAGAAGGGATAAGAGGAGAAGCAAAATGAGGGATGGAAAAGAGTTAAGGGGGAGGGGCAAGAAATTACCAGAGGAAAACTTGATGTTCATGCCATCAGGTTGGAAGCTACCTAGACTTTATTATTGTACGAGGGCAAACATGCAGCCAGTTTGCAAACGGCAAAATCCCACTGACACTAAGGTGATAACGAGGAGACGTTCCAGTAGAATGGGTTGAGGAACAATTGTTGGTTCCAGAACACCAGGCAGAAGCCTCTCTGCTCCTAGAAAATCGTGGATATTGGATCGGTTTGAGAAACTGGCTGAATAGTGCCACAGCAACAACCTCTTACTCAATGCCAGCGAAACCAAAGAGTTGATCATTCACTTCAGGAGGAGGAAGCCAGAGGTCCATCAGCCAGTCCTCATCGGGGGGATCAGAGGTGGAGAGAGTCAGCAATTTCAATTCCTCTGCGTTCTCATTTCGGAGGATCTGTCCTGACCCAGCACATAAGTGCCGTCACAAAGAAGGCACAGCAGCACTTTTGCTTTCTTAGAAGTTTGCGAAGATTCGGCAGGTCATTTAAACGTTTGACAAGCTTCTATAGATGCAGGGTGGAGGGCATAATGGCTGGTTGCATCACGGCCTGGTATGGAAACACCAATGCCCTTATACAGAAAAATCCAGCAAAAGTGGCGGATACGGCTCAGTCCGTCACGGGTAAAGCCCCCCCCTCCCCACCACTGAGCACTGTCACTGGAAAGCAGCATCCATCGTCAGGGACCCCCACCACCCAGGACATGCTCTCTGCTCACTGCTGCCATCAGAAAGAAAATACAGGAGCCTCAGGCCTCACATCACCAGGTTCAGGAACAGTTATTACCCCCCCAGCCATCAGGCTCTTGAGCTAATGTGGAGAACTTCACCCACCCCAACATTAAACTGATTCCACAACCCATGGACTCACTTCTAAGGAATTTATAACTCTTGTTCGCTAAATTTATTGATTATATATTTATTATTATTACTTTTTTCTTTTTATTTTGTACTTGCACAGTTTGTTGTCTTTTGCACACTGGCCGTCTTCCTGCTTCTGTCACGCGCAGTTTTTCATTAATTCTTTTGTGTTTCTCTCTATTTCCTATGAATGCCGGCAAGAAAATGAATACCTGCGTAGTATATGGTGACATATATCTCTACGTTGATAATAAATTTACTTTGAACTTTATGACCACAGGAGAGAGTGTCTTTCTCATCCAGTACACAGTAAGTCCACTGGTGAATGTTCTCTGAACATCAGGGAAGAAGAGACAAGAAAATAACGACCAATGACCATAATACACAGAAGCAGAGTCAGGCCACTCGGCCCATCTGGTCTGTTCCATCATGGCTGATTTATTATCCCTCTCAATCTCATTTTCCTGCCTTCTCCCTGTAAACTTTGGTGCCCTGACTAATCAAGAACTCGTCAACCTCCACTTTATATATGCTCAATACCTTGGCCTCCACAGCCTTCTGTGGCAAAGAATTCCACAGATACACCACTCTGACTAAAGAAGTTTTTTTCACCTCTGTTCTATTCTGAGGTTATGCCCCCTAGTCCTAGACTCCCTCACCATAAGAAATATGTCCACTCTGTCTAGGCTTTTCAATATTCAATGGATTTCAATGAGATTCCCCTTCATTCTTCTAAACTCCAGTGAGTACGGGGCCAGAGCCATCAAACAGTCCTCATATATTAATCCTTTCGCTCCCGGAATCATTCTCATGAACCCGTTCTGAACCCTCTCCAATGTCAGCACTTCTTTTCTTAGATGAGAAGCCCAAACCTGCTCACAATTCTCACAGTAAGTGCCGTCTGACCAGTACCTTATACAGCCTTAGTATCATATCCTTGCTCTTACATTCGAGTCTTCTTGAAATGAATGCTAACATTGCATTTGCCTTCCTCACCACTGACTCGACCTGTAAGTTAACCTTTAAGGAATCCTGCACAAGAACTCCCAAGTACCTTTACACCCCTGATTTGTGAATATTCTCCCCGTTTAGAAAACAAACAACACCTTCTACCTAAGTGCATGACAATATACTTTCCCTACACTATATTCCATCTGCCACTTCTCTGCCCATTTTCCTAATCTGTCCAAATCCTTCTGCAGACTCCCTGCTTTCTCAACACTACCTGCCCTTCCACCTATCTTTGTATCATCTAGAAACTTGACCACAAAGCCAAAAATTCCATCATCCAAACCATTGTGACATAACATGAAAAGAAGCGGTCCCAACACCGACCCCTGTGGAACACCATTAGTCACCAGCAGCCAGTCAGAATACGTTCCCTTTGTTCCCACTCTTCTTCTACTGTCAGTCCGACAATCTTCTATCCATGCTATTACCTTTCCCATACTACCATGGTCTCATGTGCAGCACCTAGTCGTAGGCCTGCTAAAAATCCAAGTAAACAACATCCACTGACTCTCCTTTGTTTATCCTGCCTTTTATTTCCTCAAAGAGTTCCAAAATATTTGTCAGGCAACATATCCCCTTAGGAAAACTAGGCTGACTTTCACATACTTTATCACGCACCTCTAAATACCTCGAAACTTCATCCTTAATAATGGACTCCAACATCTTCCCAACCACTAATGTCAGGCTAACTGGCCGATAAATTCCTTTCTTCTGTCCCCCTCTCTTCTGAAAGAATGGAGTGACATTTGCAGTTATCCAGTCCTCTGGAACCATGCCAGGATCTAGTGACTCTTGAAAGATCGTTACTAATGCTCCCACAATCTCTTTAGCTCCCTCTTTCAGAACCCTGGGGTGCAGTCCATCTGGTCCAGGTGACTTATCTACCTTCAGACTGTTCAGCTGCCCACACTCCTTCTCCCTAGTAACAGCAACAACACTCACTTCTGCCCCCTGACTCTCCTGAATTTCTGGCATAGTGCTGGCATCTTTCACAGTCAAGACTGATGCAAAATACTTAAGTTCATCTGCCATTTCTTTGTTCCCCATTGCTACCTCTCCAGCATCATTATTCAGTTGTCCAATACCCACTCTCAACTCTCTTTTGCTCCTTATATTGCATATCTGAAAAAAAAGCTTTTGGTATCCTGTTTTATATTATTAGGTTGCTTTCCTTCATATTTCAACTTTTCTCTCTTTAGGGATTGTTTAGTTGCCTTCTGTTGGTTTTTAAAAACTTTCCAATCTTGGATCTTCCCACTAATTTTTGCTCTATTATATGCCCTTTCTTTTGTTTTTATGCAGTCTCTAACTTCCCTTGTCAGCCTCATCCTCCCTTTAGAACACTTCTTCCTCTTCTACGCTGTGCCTTCCGAATTGTCCCCAGAAGCTCCAGCCATTGCTGTTTTGCCAGCGTCCCTGATCGTGCCCCTTCTAATCAATTTTGGCCAGTTCCTCTCTCATGCCTCTGTAATTCCCTTTATTCCACTGTAATACTGATACATCCAACTGTCTTCTCCCTCAAACTGCAGGGTGAATTCTACCATATTATGATCATTGACTCCTCAGGGTTGACCATATAACCATATAAAAATTACAGCACGGAAACAGGTCATCTCGGCCCTTCTAATCCATGCCAAATGCTTACTCTCACCTAGTCCCACTGACCTGCACTCAGCCCATAACCCTCCATTCCTTTCCTGTCCATATACCTATCCAATTTTTTTTTAAAAAAATGACAACATCAAACCCGCCTCTACCACTTCTACTGGAAGCTCGTTCCACACAGCTACCACTCTCTGAGTAAAGAAGTTCCCCCTCATGTTACCCCTAAACTTTTGCCCCTTAACTCTCAACTCATGTCCTCTTGTTTGAATCTCCCCTACTCTCAATGGAAAAAGTCTATCTACGTCAACTCTATCTATCCCCCTCATAATTTTAAATACCTCTATCAAGTCCCCCCTCAACCTTCTACGCTCCAAAGAATAAAGACCTAACTTGTTCAACCTTTCCCTGTAACTTAGGTGCTGAAACCCAGGTAACATTCTAGTAAATCTCCTCTGTACTCTCTCAATTTTGTTGACATCTTTCCTATAATTCGGTGACCAGAACTATACACAATACTCCAAATTTGGCCTCACCAATGCCTTGTACAATTTTAACATTGCATCCCAACTCCTATACTCAATGCTCTGATTTATAAAGGCCAACATACCAAAAGCTTTCTTCACCACCCTATCCACATGAGATTCCACCTTCACGGAACTATGCACCATTATTCCTAGATCACTCTGTTCTACTGAATTCCTCAATGGCCTACCATTTACCATGTATGTCCTATTTTGATTAGTCCTACCAAAACGTAGCACCTCACACTTATCATCATTAAACTCCATCTGCCATCTTTCAGCCCACTCTTCTAACTGCTCTAAATCTCTCTGCAAGCTTTGAAAACCTACTTCATCATCCACAACGCCACCTATCTTAGTATCATCTGCATACTTACTAATCCAATTTACCACCCCATCATCCAGATCATTAATGTATATGACAAACAACATTGGACCCAGTACAGATCCCTGGGGCACACTAAGGTTCCTTTACCTTAAGCTCCTAATCAAATCTGGCTCTTTATACAACACCCAATCCAGAATTGCTTTTTCCCTAGTGAGTCCAACCACAGGCTGATCTAAAAAACCATCTCATAGGCATTCTACAAATTCCCCCTCGTGGGATCAAGCACTACCTTGATTTTCCCAATCAACCTACAGTGGCACCACCATCACAGAATCCCCTACTATCAACATCCTGGGGGTTACCATTGACAGGAAGCTGAACTGACCTAGCCATATAAACACCGTGGCTACCAGACCAGGTCAAAGGCTAGGAATCCTGCGGTGTGTAACTCAGTTCCTGGCCCCCCCCAAAGCCTGTCCACCATCTAGAAGGTTCAGGTCAGGAGTGTAATGGAATACTCGCCACTCACCTGGATGAGGGCAGCTCCATCAACACTCAAGAAGCTTGACACCACCCAGTACAAGGCAGCCCACATGATTGGTACCCATTCCACAACTATCCAATCTCTCCACCATCAGTTGCAACAGTGTGTGCTATCTACGAGATGCACTGCAACGACACACCTAGGTTCCCAAGGTAGCACCGTCTAGACCCACGACCACTACCATCTAGAAGGACAAGAACAGCAGACACCTGGGAACACCACCACTTGGAAATCCCCCTCCAAGTCACTCACCATCCTGACTTGGAATCACCGTTCCTTCATCGCTGCTGGGTCAAAATCATGGAATTCCCTCCCTAACAGCACTGTGGGTGTCCCTACACCTCAGGGTCTGCAGTGGTTCAAGAAGACAGCTCATCACCACCTTCTCAAGGGCAACTAGGGATGGGCAATAAATGCCAGCTTAGCTGGCGACACCCACACAGAAACATAGAAAATAGGTGCAGGAGTAGGCCATTCGGCCCTTCGAGCCTGCACCACCATTCAGTATGATCATGGCTGATCATCCAACTCAGAACCCTGTACCTGCTTTCTCTCCATACCCCCTGATCCCTTTAGCCACAAGGGCCATATCTAACTTCCTCTTAGATATAGCCAATGAACTGGCCTCAACTGTTTCCTGTGGCAGAGAATTCCACAGATTCACCATTCTCTGTGTGAAGAAGTTTTTCCTCATCTCGGTCCTAAAAGGCTTCCCCTTTATCCTTAAACTGTGACCCCTCGTTCTGGACTTCCCCAACATCGGAAACAATCTTCCTGCATCTAGCCTGTCCAATCCCTTTAGAATTTTATACGTTTCAGTAAGATCCCCCCTCAATCTTCTAAATTCCAGTGAGTATAAGCCTAGTCGATCCAGTCTTTCTTCATATGAAAGTCCTGCCATCCCAGGAATCAATCTGGTGAACCTTCTGTGTACTCCCTCTATGGCAAGAATGTCTTTCCTCAGATTAGGGGACCAAAACTGCACACAATATTCTAGGTGTGGTCTCACCAAGGCCTTGTACAACTGCAGTAGAATCTCCCTGCTCCTGTACTCAAATCCTTTTGCTATGAATGCCAACATACCATTTGCCTTTTTCACCACCTGCTGTACCTGCATGCCCACCTTCAATGACTGGTGTACAATGACACCCAGGTCTCGTTGTACCTCCCCTTTTCCTAATCGGCCATGATTCAGATAATAATCTGTTTTCCTGTTCTTGCAACCAAAGTGGATAACCTCACATTTATTCACATTAAATTGCATCGGCCATGAATTTGCTCACTCACCTAACCTATCCAAGTCACCCTGCATCCTCTTAGCATCCTCCTCACAGCTAACACCGCCGCCCAGCTTCGTGTCATCCGCAAACTTGGAGATGCTGCATTTAATTCCTTCATCTAAATCATTAATATATATTGTAAACAACTGGGGTCCCAGCACTGAGCCTTGCGGTACCCCACTAGTCACTGCCTGCCATTCTGAAAAGGTCCCGTTTACTCCCACTCTTTGCTTCCTGTCTGCCAACCAATTCTCTATCCACATCAATACCATACCCCCAATACTGTGTGCTTTAAGTTTGCACACTAATCTCCTGTGTGGGACCTTGTCAAAAGCCTTTTGAAAATCTAAATATACCACATCCACTGGCTTTCCCCTATCCACTCTACTAGTTACATCTTCAAAAAATTCTATAAGATTCGTCAGACATGATTTTCCTTTCATAAATCCATGCTGACTTTGTCCGATGATTTCACCTCTTTCCAAATGTGCTGTTATCACATCTTTGATAACCGACTCTAGCATTTTCCCCACCACCGATGTCAGACTAACCAGTCTATAATTCCCCGGTTTCTCTCTCCCTCCTTTTTTAAAAAGTGGGGTTACATTAGCCACCCTCCAATCCTCAGGAACTAATCCAGAATCTAAGGAGTTTTGAAAAATTATCACTAATGCATCCACTATTTCTTGGGCTACTTCCTTAAGCACTCTGGGATGCAGACCATCTGGCCCTGGGGATTTATCTGCCTTTAATCCCTTCAATTTACCCAACACCACTTCCCTACTAACATGTATTTCCCTCAGTTCCTCTATCTCACTAGACCCTCGGTCCCTTACTATTTCCGGAAGATTATTTATGTCCTCCTTAGTGAAGACAGAACCAAAGTAGTTATTCAATTGGTCTGCCATGTCTTTGTTCCCTATGATCAATTCACCTGTTTCTGACTGTAAAGGACCTACATTTGTCTTGACCAATCTTTTTCTTTTCAGGTATCTATAAAAGCTTTTACAGTCAGTTTTTATGTTCCCTGCCAGCTTTCTCTCATAATCTTTTTTCCCTTTCCTAATTAAGCCCTTTGTCCTCCTCTGCTGGTCTCTGAATTTCTCCCAGTCCTCAGGTGTGCCGCTTTTTTTTGCTAATTTATATGTTTCTTATTTGGACTTGATACTATCCCTAATTCCCCTTGTCAGCCATGGGTGCACTACCTTCCCTGGTTTATTCTTTAGCCAAACTGGGATGAACAATTGTTGTAGTTCATCCATGTGATCTTTAAATACTTGCCATTGCATATCCACCGTCAACCCTTTAAGTATCATTTGCCAGTCTATCTTAGCTAATTCACGTCTCATACCATCAAAGTTACCCTTCCTTAAGTTCAGAACCTTTGTTTCTGAATTAACTATGTCACTCTCCATCTTAATGAAGAATTCCACCATATTATGGTCACTCTTTTCCAAGGGGCCTCGCACGACAAGACTGCTAACTAACCCTTCCTCATTGCTCAATACCCAATCTAGAATGGCCTGCTCTCTAGTTGGTTCCTCGACATGTTGGTTCAGAAAACCATCCCGCATACATTCCAAGAAATCCTCTTCCTCAGCACCCTTACTAATTTGGTTCACCCAATCTATATGTAGATTGAAGTCACCCATTATAACTACTGTTCCTTTATTGCACACATTTCTCATTTCCTGTTTAATGCCATCCCCAACCTCACTACTACTGTTAGGTGGCCTGTACACAACTCCCACCAGCATTTTCTGCCCCTTAGTGTTATGCAGCTCTACCCATATCGATTCCACATCCTCCAGGCTAATGTCCTTCCTTTCTATTGCGTTAATGTCCTCTCTAACCAGCAATGCTACCCCACCTCCTTTTCTTTCCTGTCTATCCCTCCTGAATATTGAATATCCCTGGATGTTGAGCTCCCATCCTTGGTCACCCTGGAGCCATGTCTCTGTGATCCCAACTATATCATATTCATTAATAACTATCTGCACATTCAATTCATCCACCTTGTTACGAATGCTCCTCGCATTGACACACAAAGCCTTCAGGCTTGTTTTTACAACACTCTTAGCCCTTATACAATTATGTTGAAAAGTGGCTGTTTTTGCTTTTTGCCCTGGATTTGCCTGCCTGCCACTTTTACTTTTCACCTTACTACTTTTTTCTTCTACCCTCATTTTACACCCCTCTGTCTCTCTGCACTTGTTCCCATCCCCCTGCCACATTAGTTTAAAGCCTCCTGAACAGCAGTAGCAAACGCTCCCCCTAGGACATTGGTTCCAGTCCAGCCCAGGTGCAGACCGTCCTGTTTATACCAGTCCCACCTCCCCCATGCCCCAGAAATTTGAATCCCTCCCCCTTGCACCATTTTTCAAGCCATGTATTCATCTGAAATATCCTCCTATTTCTACTCTGACTAGCACGTGGCACTGGTAGTATTCCAGAGATTATTACCTTTGTGGTCCTACTTTTTAGTTCATCTCGTAACTCCTTAAATTCACCTTGTAGGACCTCATCCCGTTTTTTACCTATATTGTTGGTACCTATGTGCATCATGACCACTGGCTGTTCACCCTCCCATTCCAGAATGTCCTGCAGCCGCTCAGAGACATCCTTGACACTTGCACCAGGGTGGCAACATACCATCCTGAAGTCTCGTTTGCGGCCGCAGAAACACCTATCTATTCCACTTACAATCGAATCCCCTATCACTATAGCTCTCCCACTCCTTTTCCTTCCCTCCTGTGCCGCAGAGCCACCCATGGTGCAATGAACTCGGCTGCTGCTGCCTTCCCCTGATGAGATATCTCCCCCAACAGTATCCAAAACAGTGTATCTGTTTAGGAGGGAGATGACCTCAGGGGACTCCTGCACTACCTGCCTACTGCTAAGCTGTCTAGTGGCCACCCCTTCCCTTTCTGCCTGTGTAGCCTTTATCTGCGGTGTGGTCAACTCACTGAAAGTGCTATTCACGACTTTCTCAGCATCGCGGATGCTCCAGTATGAATCCAATCGCAGCTCCAGACGCTCAATGCGGTCTGCCAGAAACTGCAGTTGGACACACTTCCTGCACACATAGTCGTCAGGGACACTGGAAGTATCCCTGATTTCCCACATGCTGCAGGATGAACAAACCACGGGGCCGATCTCAGCTGCCATGACCTACCCAATACTTGCCTCAACTTTTGAAACTTTCTCCTTTGAAAGGAACTTAGCCGGCCTTACCTCACTTGGAGTGAAGCTCGTCCTCAGCTTCTTCTCGTCGAAGCGTCTCGAGTCAAAGCCTCAAATCTCCACTCCTTCACTGGCCCACTCACTCACTGGCCACTTTACACAGGCCACTCTGCTTGAGGTAACCCTCTATTTATTTGTTTGAGCTATTCAAACTGCTTGGTCACCTGACCTCGATTGCCCAATCAGCTGCTTTCTGCTGAGTCTGAGCTATTCAAATCTTGATTGTCTAATCAACGGCTTTCTGCTGAGCTATTCAAATCTTGATTGACTTGATTGCACAGTCCAACTGCCAAAACTGCCAGAATCTCTTGAGTCAAAGCCTCAAATTTCCACTCCTTCACTGGCCCACTCACTCACTCACCCATTCACATCCTGTAAATGAATCAATAAAAAAAGTTAAACCCCCCAGGACAATTGTAACATCGTCCTTATTACATAGAATCTTAGAGTCATGCAAAAATACAGCACAGAAAAAGACCCTTCGGCCCATCTGGTCTGTGCTGAACCACTTAAACTGCCTACTCACATTGACCTGCATCCGAACCGTAGCCCTCCATACCCCGACCATCCACGTACCTATCCAAACCACTCTTAACTGTTGAAATCGAGCTCACATGCACCACTTGCACTGGCAGCTTGTTCCACACTCTCATGACCCTCTGAGAGAAGAAGTTTCCCCTTAAACTTTTCACCTTTCACCCTTAACCCATGACCTCTAGTTGTAGCCCCACTCAACCTCTGTGGGGAAAAAGCCTGCTTGCATTTACCCTATCTATACCCTCATAATTTTGCATACCTCTATCAAATCTCCCCTCAATTTTCTATGTTCCAAGGAATAACGTCTTAACTGATTCAATCTTACCCTATAACTCAGGCCCTCCAGCCTCGACATCATCCTTGTAAGATTTCTCTGTATACTTTTGACCTTATTTACATCTTTCCTGTAGGTAGGTGACCAGGACAGCACACAACACTCCAACATTTTATACAACTTCAGCATAACATCCCATCTCCTGTACTCAATACTGTCGGTACCCTGAAAACCCACATCTCAGAGGAGGAGCAGTCCACTCACTGAATCTACTTCTAACTTCTCAAGCTAGAGTTCTCTCTGAAGCCTGTTGAGCCAAAGACTGACCACTTTAACACTGGCCCGCTCCAGCAATGGTCACTTCATTTACACCTTGCTTCTTTTGATTGGCTTCTGCCGAGTACCTAAAAAGTCACGATGATTGCAGCCCACCAGAAAGTTCTAAGTGGCCTGAGCTCTTTATAAACCTTGTGTTGCCTCATCGACGAACGACTCCTGTGATGATTGCAGTCTTTCAGAAAGTTCTGAAAGGCTTCGAGCTCTTTTAAGACCCCGCGACGCCTCACCAACGAAGGATTCTCGCCATGACTGCAGCCCACTGAGATGAAGGAAGAGTGAGAAGACTGAGGAACTGAAGTGGAAGGGTGAGAAAGAGCTGATAAAGACCTGGCTTGTAGTGGCACAGTCTGGTTTTGTTTGATTAACAGAAGCAGAATTGGTACAATTGCAGTTCCCCATCATCCTGTTACCCCCACAAGGGTTTACCACTTAAGCGTGTCTCTGTGTGCATGTGTGAGTGCATTTACACAGATGGGAGCTGTGCAGACACGTGTGCATGAATACAGACACGAGATTCTGCAGATGCTGCAGCTCCAGACAAAATGTCGGAGGAACTCAATAAACCAGGCAGCATCTATGGAAATGAGTAAACAGTCAACATTCTGGGCTGAGACCCTTCATCAGAACCGGAAAGAAAGTCAGTTTTACTCTTGACTTCTCCGCTTTCTTTCCAGTCCTGATGAAGGGTCTCGGCCCAGAACGTTGACAGTTTACCCATTTCCACAGACACTGCCTGGCCTGCTGAGTTCCTCCAGCATTTTGTGTGTGTTGCTGTACGTGTGTGCATGAATGCAGATGTACAGATAGTCGCATATGTGCATGTGCATGAGGATGCATGTGGCCACTGGTGTGCATGAATATGTGCATGTGTGTGTGTGTGTCTGTGTGTTTAAGGGAGTGGTATTCAGTGCCTAGTTCTGAACTACTAGAACTCTCCTAATCCAGTTAACATGGTTACAGAGATGAATCGGTGGTCACTGAGACTGACCAATGCCACTGCAGCTGTGATGGACGGATTATGACCAGCGCTACGGCCGCAGTCATGGACAGATTGGTGGTAGGTTCATGAGACAAGGGAGATGGCTTATCCCACAAGATGATTTGTCACAAATGCAGCCCCAGTCCAGAGCTATCTCCCTCAGGACTCAGCCAGTGATGGGCGGACCAAGGCAGAGGTCACTGAAGCCCCGACCCAGCGTGCACTCTGTACATTTGCAGCTTCCAGTGTGTTCTCTGTATCGATCAGCTCTGAGGGGCACTGATTCGGACTCAGGTTAGTTCACTGTCACTAACAGCAGGGAGTAATGAAATTCCTTGCTTGTGTCAAGCTCAGAGTAAACAATGTACATGGTAATAATCAACACAACAATCGATACGGCAACGAGCACAGAGCAGCGGAATGGTGCAACAATTATGGCGCAACCTGAGACTGTGCAGAAAGGAATACTAAACCGGCAATAACGGAGTGACCACGAGAGGTAGAGTCCGAGCACGTGGCAGCACCACTGCGAAGGGGGTGTGAAAGAGGCGATTGGTTCAGAAGTCAGATAGCAGCCAGGAAAAAACTGTTCTTGACTCTGGTTGCCCAGGCTTTCAAACTCCTGTATCTTTTCTCAGAAGACAGGAGAGAGAAAATGGGGTGGCCAGAGTTGCAGGCGTCCTTGACGATACGAGTGACCTTTCTGAAGCGATGATTTCGAAGGAAGCGACAGGCCTCTGATGGATGGGCTGTGCTTACCACTCTCTTCAGGTTCTGTCGGGGACAGAAGAGAGCAGCTCCTGTGCCAGGCTGAGATGTAACTCATCAGAAAACTTCCTATAGAATATCTGCAGACATTCAAAAAACCTGTAGAAGTTCAAGAGAATCCTCTCAGACACCCAAGGAAGGAGATGAGCTGGTGCACCTTCTTAGTGACTGCATCGGTATGGAAGGAGCAGAGCCACAGGAATGGATGCCAAAGAACTTTAAGCTGTCCACATCTCTACAGTAACTCCTTTGACAAGGACAAGATTGTGTTCAACCTTCACCATCACACACACACACACACACACACACACACGCACACACACGCACACACACACACACACACACACACACACACACACACACACACACACACACACACACACACACACACACACACACACACACACACACACACACACACATCCTTAGTGGGTGGGAATCAAATGGAGGCATCCTTTTCTATGTTTGTCCTGTTGCCGAGAGACTTTGAGTTGTCCAGTATCAGTGTCGAGGCTCAAAGGATTACTCCTTCTGACCTGTATACTCTGTGCTGCCCCCTCTTGTGGTTAGGTCCTGGCAATCACACAAGACATTGCAGGAACTGCGATAGTCTCTGGCTCATTGTGTATATTGTGTGATTATGACTTCGTAAGTCTGATCTACTCCCCGAGTGTAGGCAGAGACTGAAGGCTGCCGCACCAGTCGTGAGGACCAGGACTGCTTTGATTCAGGGAGTCGTCTCTGAATCTGGATGAGTATGCCACAGTTGATACTGATTTCATTAAAACCCGTGTGGATGTGTTTGTGCCAACAAAGGACGTGGATGAGCCAGGGGGTTCATAGTCTGCTGAGGGCTGGATCTGTGGCATTTAAGTCTGGTGACCCAGGTCTGTGTAAGAAAACCAGGTATGACTTGCAGTGGGCTAATTCAAGAGCCAAGAAAGAATTCCAAGCAAGGTTGGAGGTGAGGTCGGACGCATGTCAACTCTGACGGGGTTTGCAGGCCATTACTTCCTATAGAGCAAAACCCAACATCATGAATTGCAGTGATACCTCACTCCCAGATGAGCTCGACGCCTTTTATGTTCGCTTAACTATACCTGTGCCCGAGAAGAGCTGTGTGAACTGCCTTAATGACTATCGTCCAATAGCACTCACATCTACGGTGATGAAACGCATTGAGAGATTGGTCATGGCTAGGATCAACACCTGTCTAAGCAAGGGCCTGGACCCACTGCAACTTGCCTATCACCACAATAGGCCAACAGCAGATGCGATCTCAATGGCTCTCCACGCAGCCTTGGATCACCTGGAGATTGTAAATACCTCAGTCGGAATATTGTTTATTGACTATATCTCAGCATTTAACACATCATTCCTACAGTCCTGATCGAAAAGCTACAGAACCTGGGCCTCTGTACCTCCCTCTGCAACTGGATCCTTGACTTCCTAACAGGAAGACCATAATCTGTGTGTGGGATATAACATCTCCACCTCTCTGACAGTCAACACTGGCACACTGCAGGGATGTATGCTTAGCCCACTGCTCTACTCTCTCTACACCCACACCATTGTGGCTAGGCATAGCTCAAGTGCCATCTATAAAATTGCTGATTATGCAATCACTGTTGGCAGAATGTCAGATGGTGCATTAAGGGAGTACAGGAGCAAGATATAACAGTTATTTGAGTGGTATCGCAGCAACAACCTTGCACTCAACGTCAGCAAGACCGAAGAGCTGATTGTGGATTCAGAAACACAAACCGATCCTCATGGGGGATCAGAAGTGGAGAGAGTGAACAGTTTCAAGTTCCTGGGTGTCAATAGCTCTGAGGACCTAACCTGGTCCAACATATCGATGCAGCTATAAAGAAGGCAAGACAGCAGCTATTTTCATTCAGAGTTCAAGGAGATTTGGTTTGACAACAAAAACGCTCAAAAACTTCTACAAGTGTTCCGTGGAAAGCATTCTGATTGGCTGTATCACCGTCTGGTATGGGGGGAGGTTTGGTGGTGGGGTGGGGGGGGGAAACCACTGCACAAGATTGAAGTAAGTTGCAGAAACTCGTAAAATTAGTCAGCTCCATCATAGGTACTAGCCTCCATAGTATCCAAGGCATCTTCAAGGAGGCAGGCGGCATCCATCATTAAGGACCCCAACCACCCAGGGCATGGCCTCTTCTCATTGTTACCATCAGGTAGGAGGTACAGAAGCCTGAAGGCACACACTCAGTGATTCAGGAACAGCCATCCGATTCCTAAATGGACATTGAACCCATGCACACTACCTCACTACTTTTTTATTCCTTTTTTTTTGCACTACTTACTTTAACTTAACTATTTAATCGACCGTAAATCGGTTTTTTCCTATATTTGTTTACCGTGTAGTTCATCACGTATCGCACTGTACTGCTGCCAGGAAGTTAACAAATTTCACAACATATGCCAATGATATTAAACCTGATTCTGTTTGAACTGCCTTAGACAGTTCTCCCAACGTAGACACAAGTTCCCAGATCTTTGAAAGGCACAGTTACTCACAGCTCACTGTGGGAAAGCATCCCAAAGTGTCTCACAAGTGAGATTATGAAACGGTGCCTGACAGCAGCCAAACTAGAATCTGAGCTGGGACGGTTTTACGGTGTTTCCTAAAGCACAGGTAATTGCAGAGGTTTAGGGAGGGATGTCAAGAGCTAAAGAATAGTGCAGCGTTTAAAGTCTCGAATGATGAAAAGTCAGTGAAGGCCAGAGAGTTCAGAGAAGAGGAAGTTAGTTCTTTCCCCCTGGATCGTTTGTCTTTGGGCTTGGCTGGGAGCCAAGGAAAGACCCCAGGGAAAGACCAATGCCTGACCACATATTTAGGGGGCAGTCACCACCCTATCCCCCAGCAAGGTTTAGCAGAAGAGATGAGAAAACTAGATAGAAAACAATTGGAGATAAAGCAAACGTATTTCTCATTTCAGCCCACTTTAAAAAACTCGGGCAGATGACTCACTGGGGACATGAAATGACGCTTCCCATGGTCCAGTGGGCAGCACTATCACATCAGAACCAAGGCTAGAGCACCAAGTACTGGCCGAAGACCACATCCCCCTCCACCCCCAGTACATTGCTGAGGAGTATTGCTTTGTAAGAGACGACGTTCTTCCACAGGCAGATCAACAGAGTGACCTGTCCAACCAGTACGTACTCAGCGTTATCAGGTTTCAGGGTTATACAGTAACAGACTAATGCCATCAACACTGTAGCCCAATGTCATAAATTTTCCCCTCCAGTAACGCGTCCCAGTGTCATAGGGTTAGGCTGGTATTTTGTGCAGTGTTATACCGACCAGTACCTGTAGTTGTACAATACTCTGGTCATCGAGTGAAAGGATAGTCACCATAAAAACTATGTCATATGTTATTAAGTGTGAAACTTGTCTCACCAGTATTATCCAAAGTGGCAGACCTGTGTCCATCAGTACAATGTCACAATACCCGATGGTGACGGACCTGTACCCCAGTTTTATACCATGTACCCACTAGTACATTATACACAGTGAAAAGCCTGCTGCAACTTTGCTGTACCCAAGTTTTATAAAGTCATTGACGAGTTTCCAACTGCTATACAGTTACGTACTATCTCAGCCAGTACTGCGGCCCAGAATTCTGAAATATCAGTCCTGACCTTTGGAGTACTGTAACACAATATCATCCTATGGCAGATCTGCCCCCACCAGATATGTGCTGGTTGTCCTTTGTGTCCAACGATGACCTCTGCGGGAGAGTTTTTAAAGTGGAAAAGCCATTGCACCGGGCAGTTCCTCTCTCTCGACCTCGGAAGTCCGAGTCCGGTGGTACGAACAAGCGTCACAAACCGGGGCCTTCCTCAGTTGCAGTGATGACCGTGACGTCTCCTGTGCCTGGTCATCCCCGTCACTCTCCATGGAGCTTTGGATTTCACTGTATTTCTCAGCCGCCCGGTCTGCCAGAGTTGGTTTCACGTGCCCGTATCAGCGCGGTACGAGGCACCTGGCTACCCTCACCTGATAGACACCTCTTGTCGAAGTGACGTACCGGGCTGTGGCCGCTGTCATGTGCAGTCAGCTACTTGGAGCCACAGGTGAGAGCCAAGGGTCCAGTGGGGACCAAAGGAGAGTGAGCTGCCCCAGAATGGACACGTCCAGCAGAGGGGCTACTCGATACACCCCACCAGAAATGTACACCAATGTTACACAGGGGTACATGAACACACCACTACTGTGCCCCAAACCTATACATTGTTAGACCTATATCCATCAGAACAATACACTAGCATCATCCAGTGACATCCCTGACGTTGATGTTGTTATGTCACCAGCCTGGACTTACCAGTACTGCCCCTGTGCTGAGCGACTCATACAAAACACTGGAGGAACTCAGCAGTCAGCCAGCATCTATGGGGGGGGGGGGAGTTGCTGTTTTGGGCCAAGACCCTTTATCACTGTCCAGAAAGGAAGGGGGTGGAAAACAGAATACGAAGGCGGGGTAGGGGAGGGAGTACAAGCTGGCAGGTGACAGCTGTGACCAGGTGAGGGGGAAGGTGGCTGGGTTTCTGACCCGAGAATGACAGTGTGTTAGAGTGGCAGACCCACCTCCACTAGACTTGTATACCAGTGCTACATATTGTACCCCAACTTTATATAGTAACAGATCTGCATCCGCCAGTACGATACACCAGTGCCTTAGGGTAACCGACCCATGCTTTATGGTGACAGGTCTGATCCTACTAGTGTGAGGTCTGTACTTACTACTAGTGTAACACAGCGTTGTATAGCGATAGGCTTTACCAGTACCTCAGAATCATAGTGCTAGGCTTAAAACTATCAGTACCATACCTCAAGGGTACCAATACAGGCTTGCCACCACCACTCTGTACTCCAATATTATAAAGTACCAGACATGCCCCCCCGGTACTGTACCCCAGCGTGATGCGGTGACAGATTAATATCCTCAGTTTTGAGCCTGACTGTACCAAAGTGACAGACTTGTAACGGTCAGTTTTGTTAGTTACTGCTTGTTACACCTCAGGCGTTTAGGGCAGCAGTGAAGATCCTCCATCTCTGGTTGTCCACTGCTGTTTCCCTAACAACTTCTTTTTGACCAGTCAGGGTTGTTGGCCCCGAGCTGAACCCCCGAACCTGGAGGACCAGTGAACCACTCTTAGTCTGGCCTCTGCCCTTTGACCTGTTTGGCATGGGTGACCCCACCAAGAGTCAAGCACAAGGCCCTGACTCCAGCCAACATAGCTCTCCAGGCTATTGAGGCACTCAAGCCTCCAAACCCTACGATGAGGTTGTGGTCCTCTTGGAGGATCTGCTTTGCACTTCAGAGTTATACAATTTCAGACCTTTGCTCACCAGTACTCTCTGGCCACGTTACACATGACAGACCTACCCGCATTGCTACTGTGTCCCAGCAAACACCAGAGGGCATATGGACAAAATTAAGGGAGGGAAGTTCAGGGGAGACATCAGGGGTAAGTTTTTTACACAGAGGGTTGTGAGTGCCTGGAATGATTTGCCAGGGATGGTGGTGGAGTCTAAAACATTAGGGGTATTTAAGAGCCTCTTGGACAGGCACATGGATGAAAGAAAAATGGAGGGTTATGGGGTAGTGTGGGTTTAGTACTTTTTTTTAAGGATTATATGGGTCGGCACAACATGGAGGGCTGAAGGGCCTGTACTGTGCTGTAGTGTTCTATGGATTATACAGTGACAGACCTGTAACACTCAGCATTTTACCTGAGTGCTATAAAGTGCTAGACCTTCATTATCAATATTGAACCCAATGTTTCACAGGGGCAGACCTTCACCCACCAGTGCTATAGGAACAGGCCAATTCCACCAGTATTGTGCCCTAATACCATATAGCTTTAGACCTGTACCATCAGTAACAAACACCAGTGTAACATAGTGACAGTCCCACTGGTGTACAATGACGTGCCTTTAGCCAGTGTTATAACACTCTTCCAGTGTTATACAATGACAGCTTGATCCTACTGGCACTGTAACCCAAATAGTGATAGACTGTCTCCTCCAGCATTGTATCCCAGTGTTATTCAGAAGCATACCTCCTCCCAGGAACGTGGTACCTATAAGTGGCAGACCTCTCCCTCCCAAAACTGCGCTCTGGTTTTACAAAGTGTCACACTTGACCCTATGGTTATATAGTGCTAACCTGGCTGTGGGACCTTGTTTTACAGGGAGGGATCGGTCTTTTCCCAACAGTATTGACCTCACTGCTACATAACATGATACTACACTCATTGTCGTATAGTGTCAGAACCTTTCCCTTCAGAGCTACACCCCCGCACGGAAATGCCAGATCAGTACCCACTAGTCAGACAGTATCCATGGAGAGGAACAGAGTTTCAGTGGTTCCATTTAATATCAGAGAACGTATACAGTATACAAGCTGAAATTCTTACTCTACACAGACAGAAAAACGTTAAAACCCCAAAGCCCTCATCCTACACACAAGCAGCAGCAAAATCTTCAGCCGGACCCCCTCCCCACGTTTCCTCCAGCAAAAAGCACCAGCACCCACCACCCCCCATGCTAGCAATAGCAAGTGCCCAGAGACCATGACACGAGTCCATCAAAAACTACTGTCCATCCCCACACTTCGACATCGCAAACCGGTCCTCTCTCTCGCTATCGAGGGAGAGAGAGATATCACTCCTGCCATAGCGAGAGAGAGGCAGACCGCTCACTGCCCTGATGTTGCAATCTGCAGCGTTGCTTATTCGAGACCCCCCGACTCGAGAACAAAAAGACTCTCTCTCATCATCGAGAGAGAGATCACTCGAGTGCAGAGGCCTCCAACAGCTGCACCCACTGTCTCGATGCTTCGATTTCTCGTGACGCCTCAGTCGGCGACATCAGCGAGGAATTGTGTCGTCCTCAGGGTCCCATCCTGAAGGCACTCGTCCTTCAAGCTGCACCTGGAGATCCCGAAACGCCAGGCCACTCGGCGAATTCCCAGAGCGAGAACTCACCGCCCGTGAAAAATGTAGATCATGGACTCTGACAGGACCACAGCCACCTTGAAAAGGAAAAAAGAGATGTGGGAACAGGAGATTTAAATGGTTTCGCGGATGAACTGGAAGAAGTTGCCCAGGTCCGCAAAAATCTCTGGCGCCATCTTTAGCTGAGGTTGACTATTTGTTCCTCTCTGTAGATGCTGCCTGTCCTGCTGAGTTCCTCCAGCATTTTGTGTGTGTTCCTCTGCATATATAGCATCTGCAGAACCTCTTCTGTTTCTGTGCCCATTGGTGTTGCCTTCTCTCTCTCTCTCTCTCTCTCTCTCTCTCTCTCTCTCACTTACTCACTCACTCTTTCTCTTACGTTTCAATAATGCATGTGACGTTTCATTTCCCCTATCTCTCCTTCTGCAAATTGAGCCATTTCCTTGTTTAATGCCCTTGTTTAGTTTCTTGAAAATGATCTACATCTGATAATTGTGAAGAATTCTATGACAAATGTTATTTGTTTTAATGACATTACCCTTTGGAGATTTCAACCCACTTCTTTGTTCTTTTTATCTGTTAGTCACCATTCTAGCCGTACTTGTTTCAAACATATACTTTGTCAGAACGTGCCTGGAAGATTTATTGTTCTTGTTCTATCTCCAAACACACCATAATTAATTTATACCCTGGCTTTTACATGATGCTATTTTTAAATATAGTCATGTTTTAGCATGCTTGTTAGTCTAGCTCACTAACTAAACTAGGTAGATAGTGAGCTAAACTTTGCTTCTGGACTTTACACACTGTAATGCAGTTAAAATCTGATGTATTTGCATTACAATCTCTCTTCCATTGCAACAAAACACATCCAAAGACTTTAAAATTGGTTTATGCAAAAAAAAACTCACTATTTTTTAATTACCTTTTTTAGTTATGTTGCAGAAATATTCTAACCCAGTAGTATTATATCACAATAGGCCGGAACCCAACAATGCTATATTGCAATATCAGTTTTAGCCCTCTGCTTACCAGTACTGTACCTACTGCTACACAATGCCTGTCCCCTACAGTACTGTATTCTAGTCATTAGTTAACACATGTTTCCACCAGTGTTGTACCCAGGGCTGCACAATGATCGATCGACACCCACCAGTACCAACTTAAGTGCGACCATTCAAGTTGAGTTTGATGTTCACTAGAGGAGTTGTTTATTTGTGGGTCCTCAGAGCCCAATCTGAGATTCACATAACCGGGATCCATCATTCACTTTATGGAGAAGGTCTATGTGTGACTTTGGTTAACGTGGGGAGGCCGGTGCATGGGCAGCCAACATGCAGTCCATGAGAGATGGGGGTCAGGGTCCAGTAGCATGGAATGCAAGACAACTGGGAGCCCTACACTGCTGCAGCCTTCCTCCGCCTTCACTGCTGTTCACCGCCATCATTGTCTTCCGCCAGCTCCACCACTCAGATCTGGGTTGGATCTGAAGCACCATCAATAACTCTCGGAGACGGGAGGCGAACGATAGGCTTTTATTAGCAGCAAGACGGAGCACGGCATCTCAGAGACCGAGCGAGGAGCAGTGCCTCCAACCGCCTTTATCCAGAGGTCTGTGGGAGGAGCCACAGGAGCAGTCAGCAGAGGGGCGTGTCCAGACAGGTATATGTAGTTTACCACAGGATCGCTCTTCGTCTGGAACCTTCCCATCGACCTTACTGCCATGGGTGGCCCTGTCAGGAGCTAAGCACCAGATAGCTAAACTCCAGACAGCATCTCTCTCGGGATCTCAGAAACTCACAAGCCTCTCCAGCACAATAAGGTGATGACCCTTGGAGAAATACAAGCATCAGCCGGCAGCCAGCAGTTCTGTATTCCACTATCGCATAGTCACAGACAACTTCCACCACTACTGAATCCAAATACAATACAGAGTTAAACAGTGATGGACTTGTACCCACCAATACCCTACTCCACTGATAAATACCGAAGAGTCTGCGCTCGGCAGTAATTTACCAAAGTCTTACGGTTGTGACCTGTAACCATCAACTCTGCAAAAGTTCGCAATCAAAACTGTTTTTAGTTGGGTAACTGGACAGAGTGCAGAAAAGATTTACAAGAATGTTGCCAGGACTCAAGTGGGAGCTCAGCCCAGCTGAGACCTCATTCAAATTTGTTTGTGGGATTGTAAAATAATCTGCGGTGATTTTATACAGGTGTACAAAATTGCGCGGGGAATATATAGGATTAATGCACACAGTCTTTCCCCCAGGATTGGAGAATCAAGAACTAGAGGACACAGGTTTAGGTGAGAGGGGAGAGACTTAATGAGGGGTGGTTTTTTTTTCACCCAGAGGGTGGTCAGAATATGGAAAGAGCTGCCAGAGGGAGTTGTTCAAAGTGGAGGTTGATATGTTCTTGATAAGCAAAGGCGTCAAAAGTTATGGGAGAAGACAGGGGAATGGGGTTGAGATGGAATATATATCAGCCATGATGGAATGGTGGAGCAGACTCAATGGGCTGAATGGCCTAATTCTGCTCCTACCTCTTAAGCTCTTATGGTCTCGTACATCAACAGCATTTCAAAAACATTTGAACAGGTACGTGGATAGGAATGGCTTAGAGCAAGGGTTCCCAACCTTATACCATGGAACCTTACCATTTACCAAGGGGTGTGTGGACCCAGGTTGGGAACCCCTTATGGACTAAACGCAGGCAAACGGACTAGCTTACTTGGGTGTCTGAGTGAGCATGGACAAGTTGGAGTGAAGGGCCTGTTTCTATGAGTCTATAGAACAGGGGAGGGTTGGAGAGAACGAGGGAGCGTGACGGGCTGATGAGAGGGAGAGACGCAGTGACATGGATGTGGGACATGGCTAAAGGAAGATCGGTCTGGAGAACCCCCCTCCCCACACACACAAATGCAAATGTTGTCTTCTTTGCCCTCCTACACTGTTCTGTTGAAGCCTTATGTAAGCCTGATGTAGATCATCTGATTTTATGACCAATGAGATTAAGTCTCTCATTGACTGTAACAATGACATATAACTGGCCTTTCCAGTCTGACTGCTGTCTGAATTGTTGGGTATTTCCAGCACTCCCTTTCATTTCAGGTTTCTAGGATCTGCAGTAGTTCTTTATTTGCTATTTCTGGGATAGTTTCATTTCCCTTCTTTCTCCTCTGGGCTCTGAGTCACAACTTCTCCTGTGCCTCAACGACTCAGCAACCTGGGTTCAATTCTCACCATTTCCTGTAAGGAATTTATATGTTCTCCTCATAACCACGTGGGTTTTTCCAGGTGCACCAGCTTCCTCACATATCCCAAAGACATACCAGTTGGTAGGTTAACTAGTCATAGCAAATTGTCCCATGATTCGGCTAGGGTTGAATCGGGGGGGTTGCTAGGCAATGGCTCAAAAGGTCAGAAGGGCCTATTCCGCGCTGTATCTCAATAAATAAATAAGTAACTTGGGCCCTCAAAAGCCAGCAACAAATCCTTATCAGTTTTCCCTGCACTCTTCCAAGCTTAGCGATATCTTTTCTTCAGGGAGGTAACCAGAACTGCACACAATACTCCAGAATTTAGCCTCACTAGCACCTTATACAACTTCAACGTAACATCCCAACCTCTGCACTCCGTGCTTTGATTAATGAAGGCCAATGTGCCGAAAACTCTCTTTACGACCCTATCTACCTGTGACTATCTATCTGACTTTCAAGGAATTATGGATTTGTATTGGCAGGTTTTTTGAGTCTAGCACACACCTCAGTGCCCTATGTTTCAAAGTATTGGTTAATGAGTAAACGCTGCCAGTGAAGCAATGTCCTGCTCTTTCCAATAGTATCATGGGCTCTTCTTGTTCTTGGACAGCATCCAAGGACTGAAGGTGAATTAATTCTAGTTCAGATCTGAGGTTTCTTGTAGCTGATGAGTCTCTGGTCTGGGCGGAGCGGTGGGGGTGGGGATTCACCCAGGAAGGTGGAGCCTCACTCCCGCCACCTTCATTAGGCTTTCGTTTGCTTCCAGGAAATGGACGAGATTTTTGAAACCTTCGCTGATGCTCAGAATCAGATTTATTATCACTGGCATATGACATGAAATTTGTTAACTTAGCAGCAGCAGTTCAATGCAATACATAACATAGAAGAGAATTTAAAAAAAAATAATAACAAATAAATAAATCAATTACAGTATGTGTATATTGAATAGATTTAAAACCATGCAAAAAACAGAAATACTGTGTATTAAAGAAAGTGAGGTGGTGTCCAAGGGTTCAACGTCCATTTAGGAATCGGATGGCAGAGGGGAAGAAGCTGTTCCTGAATCGCTGAGTGTGTGCCTTCAGGCTTCTGTACCGCCTACCTGATGGTGACAGTGCTGGATGTTGGCAGTCCTTAATAATGGACGCTGCCTTTCTGAGTCATCGCTCCCTGAAGATGTCCTGGGTACTTTGTAGGATGGTACCCAAGATGACTAGATTTACAGCCCTCTGCAGCTTCTTTCGGTCCTGTGCAGTAGCCCCTCCATACCAGCCAGTGATGTAGCCTGTCAGAATGCTCTAGAAGTTTTTGAGTGTATTTTTTGACATGCTAAATCTCTTCTGTTACGTACCCGTGGGTATCTTGTACTTGTCACGCAACAGTGGTGTTGAAGCTATACTGGACTTAAGGTAGTGGTCTTGTGATGGTGGAGTGACATCATTTTCCTGCCAGTAGAGGTCATGTGACAGGTTTTTTTTACAGGGTATAAAAGGAGGACCCCTCCCTGTGAGGAGGGGCAGTTCGTGGCTGGATTTGCCAGTTTGACTCCATGCCACTGCGTGGTCCAATATTATGACGCAGTTTGGTTGAAAGGTGGAGTTTTATTTAATGCCTAAAGTTTAAAAGGTCATTGCCAGCAGTTTCTTTATAATACTGCCAGTTAAAAATCAGTGGAGAGTGAAGAACGGAGTTCGGGAGCTAAAAGATCGAGGGAAGTCGATTTTGACGGTGAAACAGGTTCGACCTTGTTTGATCCTCATTCGGAAGGAATTCGTTGGCTGTCCCTATGTTAATCCCTGCGAAATATAGCAGAAAGGGTTTGGGTACAGTTTTGTCAAGGAAAGGTCAGTGCCTTTAAGCCGTTTCATTTTCATCTTCGTAAATTCTCCGGGGAAAAGTATAGTTCGACTGGGAACCGCAACAACACGACGTGAAAGAGAATTTAAATCGTCTAAAAAGTCTCTCCTTTAATGGACTGTAAGCATTTTGACCTTTTGCAGTACTACTTTGAAGAACTGTTTTTGCAACATCGCTTTAAGAACTGTTTTCGCTTTATTCCTTTAGATAGATAGATAGATAGATACTTTATTCATCCCCATGGGGAAATTCAACTTTTTTTTCCAATGTCCCATACACTTGTTGTAGCAAAACTAATTACATACAATACTTAAACAGTAAAAAATATGATATGCATCTAAATCACTATCTCAAAAAGCATTAATAATAGCTTTTAAAAAGTTCTTAAGTCCTGGCGGTTGAATTGTAAAGCCTAATGGCATTGGGGAGTATTGACCTCTTCATCCTGTCTGAGGAGCATTGCATCGATAGTAACCTGTCGCTGAAACTGCTTCTCTGTCTCTGGATGGTGCTATGTAGAGGATGTTCAGAGTTTTCCATAATTGACCGTAGCCTACTCAGCGCCCTTCGCTCAGCTACCGATGTTAAACTCTCCAGTACTTTGCCCACGACAGAGCCCGCCTTCCTTACCAGCTTATTAAGACGTGAGGCGTCCCTCTTCTTAATGCTTCCTCCCCAACACGCCACCACAAAGAAGAGGGCGCTCTCCACAACTGACCTATAGAACATCTTCAGCATCTCACTACAGACATTGAATGACGCCAACCTTCTTAGGAAGTACAGTCGACTCTGTGCCTTCCTGCACAAGGCATCTGTGTTGGCAGTCCAGTCTAGCTTCTCGTCTAACTGTACTCCCAGATACTTGTAGGTCTTAACCTGCTCCACACATTCTCCATTAATGATTACTGGCTCCGTATGAGGCTTTAAGAACTGTTTAAGCTGCCGCAAAGCAGCTGGTTTCCGGTTACGTTAGTGGTTTGTTTACTTTTGGGGGGTTTGTTTTTCAGTGTTTAATAAATGTTTTATTTGTTATAAAAACCCTGCCTCACTCATATATTTATTGTTGCTGATTCCTTAACACTTCAAACTGCTAATGAAGTATACCCTCTGTCTTCCCTTCCTTATAACTACAAACCCCATTTCCAGAAAAGTTGAGATATTTTCCAAAATGCAATAAAAACAAAAATCTGTGATATGTTAATTCATGTGAACCTTTATTTAACTGACAAAAGTACAAAGAAAAGATTTTCAATAGTTTTACTGACCAACTTAATTGTATTTTGTAAATATACACAAATTTAGAAATTGATGGCTGCAACACACTCAACAAAAGTTGGGACAGAGTTAAAATAAGATTGAAAAGTGCACAGAATATTCAAGTAACACCAGTTTGGAAGACTCCACATTATGCAGGCTAATTGGTAGCAGGTGAGTTATCATGACTGGGTATAAAAGTAGCGTCCATCAAAGGCTCAGTCTTTGCAAGCAAGGATGGGTCGTGGCTCACCCCTTTGTGCCAAAATTCGTGAGAGAATTGTTAGTCAGTTCAAAAGGAACATTTCCCAATGCAAGATTGCAGAGAATTTAGGTCTTTCAACATCTACAGTACATAATATTGTGAAAAGATTCCGAGAATTCAGAGACATCTTAGTGCGTAAAGGGCAAGGCCGGAAACCACTGTTGAATGCGCGTGATCTTCGAGCCCTCAGGCGGCACTGCCTAAGAAACCGTCATGCTACTGTGACAATTATAGCCACCTGGGTTCAGGAGTACTTCGGAAAACCATTGTCACTTAACACAGTCCGTTGCTGCATCCAGAAATGCAACTTGAAACTGTATTACGCAAGGAGGAAGCCATACATCAACTCTATGCAGAAACACCGGCGAGTTCTCTGGGCCCGAGCTCATCTCAGATGGACCGAAAGACTGTGGAACCATGTGCTGTGGTCAGATGAGTCCTCATTTCAGCTAGTTTTCGGAAAAAACGGGCGTCGAGTTCTCTGTGCCAAAGATGAAAACGACCATCCTGATTGTTATCAGCGAAAGGTGCAAATGCCATCATCTGTGATGGTATGGGGGTGCATCAGTGCCCATGGCATAGGTGAGTTGCATGTATGTGAAGGTACCATTGACTCTGAGACGTTTATTAGGATTTTAGAGAGACATATGTTGCCATCAAGGTGACGTCTCTTCCCGGGATGTCCATGCTTATTTCAGCAGGACAATGCCAGACCACATTCTGCACGGGCTACACCAGCGTGGCTTTGTAGACACAGAGTGCGTGTGCTTGACTGGCCTGCTGCCAGTCCAGATCTATCTCCTATTGAAAATGTATGGCACATCATGAAGAGGAGAATCAGACAACAGAGACCACGGACTGTTGAGCAGCTGAAATCTTATATCAAGCAAGAATGGACAAAATTTCCAATTGCAAATCTACTACAATTAGTATCCTCAGTTCCAAAATGATTAAAAAGTGTTATTAAAGGGAAAGGTGATGTAACACAATGGTAAACATGCCTCTGTCCCAACTTTTGTTGAGTGTGTTGCAGCCATCAAATTCTAAATTTGTGTATATTTACAAAATACAATTAAGTTGGTCAGTAAAACTATTGAAAATCTTTTCTTTGTACTTTTGTCAGTTAAGTAAAGGTTCATGTGAATTAACATATCACAGATTTTTGTTTTTATTGCATGTTGGAAAATATCCCACCTTGTTCATATATATACTATATGGTTCATGTTTTGGGAAAATTTATTTATACTGTATTCACTGCTTATGTATTCCTTCATGTGTAATGGGAATTTGTATGTTTGTAATCCCTTTATTAATATGTTAACTGTATTTTGTTCATAATATTTTTAATACTAATAAAAAGATTGAAAAAGAAAAAGAAAGGAAAATATCCCAAATTTTCAGGAAATGGGGTTTGTACATCGATATGTTGGGACCAGGTTAGATCCTCAGAGATCTTGACACCCAGAAACTTGAAGCTGCTCACTCACTCCATTTCTGATCCCTCTATGATGATTGGTATGTGATCTTTGGATTACCCTTCCTGAAGTCCACAATCACCTCTTTCGTCCTACTGATGGTGAGTGCCAGGTGGTTGCTGCGGCACCACTCCGCTAGTCGGCATATCTCACTCCTTCCCTATTTTGAATGGTTAACCATGGCTATCCTTTCCCATGACAGAACTGAGAGCAGTATTTACCTCAGACGTCAGATAACAGGCATATGAACAATGTAGTCAATCTAGCCGAGCAGCCCAAGAAGGACTTCAATGTTGGAAATGTTGGCTTGGTAGAAGAATTTGGTTCATTTATCTGGAGATGTTGAAGAGACAATGTTGTTATGTTGAAGTCCATTGCTATATTCTCTCCCTTCTCCAATATCTCTTCTTTCTTCTTCCATCTGGAACAAGATACAGGAGCCTGACAGCACATAACATCTAGGCTCAAGGACCGTTTCTATCCCACTGTTATAAGACAATTAAATAGTCCCCCTAGTTTGATAAATTGGACTCTTCACCTCACAGTCTACTTTATGATCTTGCACCTCACGGCACTTTCTCTGTAGCTCCTACACTTTACTCTGCATTTCATTATTGATTTACCTTGTTCTACCTCAATAAGCTATCTGTAAGAACAGTGTGTAAGACAAGCTTTTCACTGTATCTGAGTACACGTGACAATAATAAATCAATTCCAATTCCTATATTTATGTATAGAAGTATGTGCACTCACCATGGACACAATGCTGTTGGTGCTGCTCTGGTGCTTTCAAGTGTGTTCCCATATCTCCAAAACACACAAATGTGCACAGTTCTCCACGCACCAGTGATCTTGATCTTCCAAAGGATATCTGAGCTGGTGATGGTGAATTTCTCCACAACTGCCTGCCTTCTGAGATGCAGCTCTGGCATTTTACAGCTGATCCATACTTTCCAGAGTTTTATCACAGTCAGAAGGTCGGGTCATTTCTGAGGATTCCCGTCACAATGAGTCTCTGCTCTAGGTGAAACAGTGGGAAGGGGTTCAGTCATTTGCTTTACAGAGGTTGTGAAAGGCCGTCCTTCCTTATGCTTCAATGAATGTATCAACAGCGACTTCAACCTGTCATCGTGGGCCCCAGCTTAACCTCCAGAAGTGCAGGTATGCAAACTGCACCTGTATCCTGGAACTTCATAACTAAATTTAGAATGACCTTGGCTCTGGAATGAATAACACCAGTTGCAACCTTACCAGCCTCTCTCCACATTAATCCCAACCTTACCATCAAACCCACAGACAAAAGGGGTGCTGTTGTAATGTAATGGACTGATGTCTACCTTGCTGAGGCCTTGGCAGAAACTCTCAGACATCTCTTCAAACCTGCTCCTTGAAGAGGACCCCAGTATGGACCATCAGAAAACTGTTTCTGACACCTTCACTGACCTCACCAACTCTGGAGAAAACTCTCTGGCAAACTCATAGTTCCCTTACCCTGCACTGCTCACTTCTACTTCCTACCTAAGATCCACATACCTGACTGTCCGGGTAGCCCCATTGTCTCTGCCTGCACCTGCCCTTCTGTCCTCATACTCTGATTCCATTCTATCCCCCTTGGTTCAGTCCCTCCTCACCTACATCCACAACATTTCACATGCTCTCAATCTCTTCACCATCTTTGAATTCCCTGGCCCTAACCACCTCACTTGCACCATGGATGTACGGTCCCTGTACATTTCTACTCCCCCCATCAAAAAGGCCATAAAGTTCTCCACTTCTTTCTCACTAAAGGAACCAACCAGTTCCCCTGCACCACCATCCTCTTCCATCTGGCAGAACTAGTTGTTTGGCTCCTCCCACTTTCTCCAGACTCGAGGGGTCATCGTGGGCCCCATTATGCCTGCCTTTTCATTAGCTGGGTAGAACAGTCCATGTTCCAAGCCTTCCCCGGTAATGTGCCCCAAGTCTACATTGACGACTGCATTGGTGCTGCTTCATCCTGAGTTCAGCAATTTCATCAACTTTGCCTCTAACTTCCACCCTGCCCTTAAATTCACTTGGCCTGACACCTCCCTCCCCTTTCTCAATCCCTTTGTCTCCATCTCTGGAGAAAAACTGTTGACCAACATTTTTTGTAAACCTACTGATTTCCCACGGTTAGCCGTACTAAACCTCTTCCCACCCTGTCTCCTGTAAAAATGCAATTCCCTTTTCTCAGTTCCTTCATCTCCACTGCATCTGTTCCCAGGATGAGACTCTCCTGTCCAGGACATCATAGATGGCCTCCTTCTTCACAGATCAAGGCATCCCTTCCTCCACAATTGATGCTGCCCTCACCCACATTTCCTGGACATCCGCACTCACCTCATCTTCCCACCACCTTAACAGTGACAGAGTTCCCCTTGTCCTTACCTACCACCACATCTAACACATCAATCTCCGCAACTTCCACCATCTCCAAAGGGATCCTACCACTAAACACATCTTTACCTCACCCACCCCCCACTCTCCATTTTCCACAGGGGTCATTCCCTTCGACATTCCCTTGTCCATTCATCCCTCCCCTCAAATCTTCCTTCCGGCACTAATCCCTGCAAACAGCCAAAGAGCTATACTTGCCCATTCACCTTCCCCTTCACCTCCTCAAACAGTATTTCCAGGTGAGGCAACACTTCACCTGTGAATCTGCCGGGGTCATCCATTGCACCTGACGCTCTCAAAGTGGCTTCCTCTACATTGGTGAGACCAGTCTTAAATCGGGGACAGTTTCATCGAGCACCTCCACTCCATCCACCAAAAGTGGAACTTCCTGGTGGCCCAACATTTTAATTCTGATTCCATTCCCATTGTGACATGTTGGTCTATAGCCTCCTCTTGTGCCACGATGAATCCAGGCTGGAAGAGCAACTTCTTATATTCCCTCTGGATAGCTTCCAACCTGATGGCATGTACAGTATATCAATTTCCCCTTCTTTAATAAAAACACCCTCCTCCTCCCCTCTTCTTCTATTCCCCACTCTGGCCTCTTACTTCTTCTCACCTCCCTCTGGCGTCCTGTTTCCTTCCCTTTTTCCTATGGTCCACTCTCCTCTCCTATCAGATTCCTTCATTTCCAGCTCTTCAATCCACCTGACTTCACCTATAACCTTCTAGCTATCCCTCCTCCCCTCTCTTTCCCCTTTTATTCTGGTTTCTTCCCCCTTCCTTTCCAGTCCTGAAGAAGGGTCCTGCCCCGAAACGTTGACTATTTGTGCATTTCATGGATAAGGCCTGAGCTGCTGAGTTGCTCCAGCCATTCGTATATGTTGCTTTAGGTTTCCAGCATCTTCAGACATCTTCAGCATCTTCCAACATGTTATTGATTGAACTGTTTCGTATTTACCCTGTTGATTAACGCTGCAGGAAGTCTGATGGAAGTGAGATGTAGCATAACAGAATGAAGGAATAAGAAAAGTGCTGAGTGATTATGCACCCTTGATTCAGCACTAAGACTGATATTGTTGTGGATGCCTTGGTTAAGATCACAAGTTGCTCACCATTATGTAGCAGAGATAGGTGAAGATACATTTCATTAAGCAGCCAAGGTTAGAAGTCAGTGTTCCTTATGGCTGACAAAGGCAAAGCCTTTTGCCATGTACGGTGCTTGATACTGTTCCCCGAACTTCTCGGCATCAATCTACGATGAAGATCCCACCCATTTTGCCCTTAGATGGGAAAAATCCACACCGAGCAGCTCTTTGGCCTCTGGACGTGAGAGGCAGAGAGCCAAGAATCCCTTTGTAGTTACCACAATCTTTCTTGAAAATTGTCATGATTATAGTGTCTCTGATGTACCTGATATTCTCCTCATGTTCGTCCCCCTCCTCCCCTTCCTAGACAATGCAAGTAATGCTGTGAGCTTATCATGGAAGTTCTTCCACCAAGTTTTAGAACTTCGGCTGAGGTTCTGGCTGCTCCTGGAACCTTGCTGCTTTTTGTTAGCATCCGGCCTTTCTCTCCTTTTTTGTTGGTCTTGGGTGCCGGAGAGCCTGGCTGCAGGATGGAATGAAGGGCAGAGTCAAGGTTTTCCTTCCAGCGAGCACTAAGTTGTTCTCTGTTTATTCTATTCTTGGCCCTCAGTTGCGAAGGTGACCTAGATAGCACTGGGAAATTCACACACAGTTAGTGCTTCATTTGCAAGGTGGTAAAAGCATCAGCTTAAAACTTGGGTGTTTTGTACCATCAGGGAGGAGGTTCAAGAAAAGCTGCTTCCCTTCAACTATTTGGTTCTTGAACCAGCTGGCAAAACCCTACCACTACCGCTTCGCAATACTTTGATCACTTTACACTAATATTCACTTTTTTGCTCTAATTGTGGTCTTTCAGTAAAAATTGTGTATAATTTATGATTAATGTATATATTTTCTAGTTAATACTGCTTATATAAATTATGTGCCTCTGATGTTACAAGCAAGGCTTTCATTGGTCTTATGCAACGAACTCCACGTGACTTACAGTAACTTGACTTGACCTGAAGCCTCCGGAGAGGCTGTTGCATCCACGACCTTCTGACTCAGAGGCAAAAGGCCAATCACTGTCGTGAGGCTGTGCAACACCTACGTGGCAGTCGGGAATGCCGCATGTTTGCTCACAGCAAACACGATTTGCAGGTTTGTGGGGCAGTCCTTAGCAACTAAGCAACCAACACTCTGGATCTCTCCCCAAACTTATAGGTGATGGAAAGGATTTGTAATGTTAGGGGGCTGAGTCAGTCACCACAACTTGGCACAAATGCTGCCAAAGTCTTGCCATATGTAGACATGGGACAGATTCAAAGATTCAACATGCAAAGCACGTTTAATATCAAATGATATATGAATTATACACCTTGAGATTTGTTTGCTTACAAGCAGCCACAAAGCAAGAAACTCAAAGAACTCAATTTTAAAAAAGGAAGACCATTACCACTGTGCAGGAAAAGGGGGACAATATACACACATCCCGTAAACCATAGGAGCAGACAACAGCATCCCGAACCAGACTGAGTCCTTAGATCGGCTCCCTGGAGCTACTGGAGTTGTAGACCCAAGACTCGATCTCAGTTCATCGTATTAGCGGGAGAAAGTGCCGCGAAACTCGTAGAGATGCCAGCCGCTTGATCTGTTCACAGCCTCCGCGCCGGGAGAGCGAGCGAAATCATCCCAACCCTCGCCCCTCCTCTGGTCCTGACACTCGGGCTGTCCATTCTAGCTGGACCAGCGTTTAAATTGTCCGAGCACCGGGTCGTGCCTCGCTCAAGGGCCCGGAGCCCGGCGCAGCGATACGCTTGGGCGGCACAGCCCGAAGCCATTCTCAATCTCACCGGAACAATCCAACCTCACATACCAATTCATTTTCTGACGAGCACTAAATAGAATTAAACATCAAGCAATCATCACTGGTACCCAGTTCTGACCTTATAACGGAAAGAAGTCAGTGATGAAGCATCTGAAGTTAGCTGGGCATCAGACACATCTTGAGGGAGGGATAATTGACCTCCAACAGCCACAACAATGTCCATTGAAGTGTTATCCCCTTAATACCTATTGACTTCCGTTTTGCCAGGGCTCCCTGAGTACACTCAATGTTACACAGCTTTGGTGTCCATGATAGTTGGTCTCATTTCACCTCTGGAATTCAGCTCTGTTTGACAGAGATATAACTATTGTATTGATGTAGTAGCTGGTTCAATCCTTATCCAGGGGCAAATGTGACTCCTGGCTCATCAATTAGATTGTCTATTAACTAACAAACTTCTGAAAGGGACGCTCAATGCAGCAGTTAACATGGGAATGCAAAGAAGTGGAAGAGACACGTTTATCAAGTTTGGTCTCCAGCTGGATAGTTGGAGGTCAGGGTCTGTGGAGCTGAAGGCCTCCTTTCCCAATAATCCAGTTTCTCAGCTTGACCTACGAAGTACTTCTGTAGTTTTTCCTCACTCTCTTCTCTCCTGGATCCTTGACATCAGTGACTAACTCTTGGGTGCATCAAAGAGCTTGAGCCTATTCCTGCCAGGCATTGATCAAAAACCCCCTGGGAGATCACTCCTTACCCAAAAGTTACCCAGCAATGCTTGAGCAGCACACACAGAATGCTGGAGGATCTCAGCAGGCCAGGCAGCATCGATGGAAAAGAGTACAGTCAACGTTTCAGGCCAAAACCCTTTGGCAGGACTGGAGAAAAAGAGCAGTGCTTGAGGGAGGTTTTTGGATCTTGCCCTCCCTCTATCTGCAACTTCTCCTTTATCTACCACACTCAAAGTTTTTAACACTCCTCCAGTTTTGCTCCCTGATCACTCCTCCCACCCTTCGCTCCACCATGGGCCTCTCTGCCTTTGGTAGCTGGACTCAGAACCGTGAATATCGAAACAAAACTGCCGATGCTGCTTAATAGAGCAAAATATCAGAGGGTCCAGCAGCATCTGTGGAGACAAGGGGGCGTGCAATGTTTCAGGTTGAGGTACTGAATTGGGACCAAGAGCCCAGAGGGAAGATTGCCAGTATCAACATGTGTGAGGGACAGGGGGCAGAAAGTAAGTATGACACGGCAGCGTTTAGTGTCATCGCTTTATAATCCCAGTGACCACCAATCGTGATTCAATTCCCTTGGCTGTCTGTAAGAAGTTTGTCCGTTCTTCCCGAGAACGGGTGGGTTTCCTCCCACATTACAAAGACGTACAGTAAGGGTCCGTAAGCTGTGGGCGTGCTATGTTGGCGCCAGAAGTGTAGCAACAAACATGCAGTCTGCCCAGTGCTTGCTGATTCGATTTGACGCAAATGATACTTTTCACTCGACGGTTCGATGTTTTGATGATCTTGTGACAAATGGAGCTAATTCAAGGTTCAGGATTGTTTAATGCCATTTTAAATACATAAGATAGCTTATATGCACAGATTCATTGTATGTCTATAAAATGACACTGGTCTGTACATGAGGTGATTCTATGGGGAATGATACAGTAGTGGTGGTGGGTTAGTGGATTGAGCTGTTGATCAGCCTTACTGCTTGGGGAAAGTACTGGTTTTGAGTCTGGTGGTTGTGGTGTGGATACTATGTAGAATCCTCCCTGATGGAACAGGTAGACGAGCAAGGTGAGTGGGAATCTTCATAATGTTGGCGGTGTTTTTTCCAGCACCTTTCTGTACGTCTGCGCTTTGTGGCTGGTAGGCTGGTGCTGCTGATGCATGGGGCAGCATGTTAGAATGTTCTCTACTGCACAACTGTAGAAAGCCAAGTATAGATGTGCATAGTCCAGCTGTCTTCAGCCACCTCAGAAAGTAGGCGCCTTGGTGAGCTATCATGATTGCGTAGGATGTGTTCTGGGACCACGAGGGGTTGTAGGTGATGTGCACTCTCTGGAGTTTGAAACTGCTCACAGTTTCCACTGCTGTGCCACTGATATAGAGAGAGGTGTGAATAGTGCAAGTTCTCCTGAAGTTGCTTTGAGGAAGTGGTTAATTGCCTAACCCCAGGCCTGAGTTCCTGCAAGCTGTCTCGTCATTGTTGGTGATGAGCCCCACCCCTCTTGTGTCATCAGTGAACTTGACAAGGTGATTACTCAGGTGTTTGGTCATGTGTGAGCAGAGTGTACAGCAATGGGCTCAGCACACAGACCTGGGGGGGGGGGGGGGGCGCCCGTGTTGAGGATGACGGGAAGGGAAGAGCAGATGTGCATCCTGTTGGTTAGGAAGCCCACCACCCAGTTGAATAATGGTGTGATAAGACCAAGGAATAGGAGTTTGTTCTCCTAGGTCTGTGGGACAATGGTGCTGAATGCTGAACTGAAATCCAAAAACAGCACTCTAGCATAATATTTAAGAGGTAGAATCAGGCGAGATTGGAAATTAAAAGACCATAAGACATAGGAGCAGAATTAGTCCATTTGGCCCATCAAGTTTGCTCTGCTATTCAATCATAGCTGATTTATTTTCCTTCTTAACCCCATTTTCCTGTCTTATCCCCATAAATATTATGACAAAGAACCTATCAAGCTCCAATTAAAATATAAGCAATGACTCGACCTCCACAGGTCTGGGGCAATGAATTCCACGGATTCACCACCCTCTGGCAAAAGAAATGCCTCCTCATCTCTGTTCTGAAGGGACGTCCCTCTGTTCTGAGGCCCTCTGGTCCCGGCCCCCCCCCCATCGGAAACATCCTCCCCACACTCACTTTATCTAGGCCTGAATGGGCAGACAGAGCCAAGGAGAGGGCTGAGAAGGGTGGGTTTGGAGACAGAGACTGAAAGATGATAAGTGACATCATGCCTACATCAGTGAGACAAAATGCATACAACCATTTTGTGGCTCATCTGAGCTATCCACTACTTGAGCTTCTGGTTATATGTCATTTCAGTTTCCCTTCAATTCCCGCAACTTGTCTGTCCTCAGCCTTCTCCACTACCACAGTGTGCTCAGATGGTATCACACCCCCGTATCCCCAGCCTGTGTGGTAGAACTTTCCTTCACCCCTCCCCCCACTGTTCCCTCTAAACTATGCAGGTGCCCGGCCACGTAGCAGTTGTAATACTCCCACGCACATAGCCTTTGTTGCCGAGCAGTTATATCTTTTATATATAATGCGCCATGCAGTTTTCAGCCTGTGTAAATATTTTCTGCTCAGAGCAATGGTTTGTTCAGGCAGCTGTTAAAAAAATAGAAGGAATATTACATCCCCCCCGCCCTAAACCAATATGTCTCCTGGCCATTATCCACTATATACTGGATCCACTAGCTCCCCTTTCTCTCATCGCTTTATGCCGTCTATCTTCCCTCCGCACTCCCGGTCCTGATGCAGGATCTCGGCCCCAAAACTTCTCCATTGCCTCCACAAGTGCTGCTCGACCTGCTGATTTGCTCCTTCCTGCAGAGAGCTGTAGGTCTGAAGTAAAATGCTGGAAAAACTCAGCGGGTCGGGCAGCATCTGTGAAGAAAGAAACAGTTAATGCTTCGAGTGCCCACACACCCAGTGGATTGGCCTTGTTGGGGAGAAGGGAGATGGCTTTAAAAAATAACAAGAGCATTTTTCTGCCGTGTTATCTCTCTGATTGGTGGAGGCACGAGGCTCCTCCTCCTTTCCCTATTGGTCAAATGTGTCTGATTGCACCAGTAATTCGCTAGTTTCATACAGAAACAAGCTCTGTCGGCCTTTGGGGAAGGTAGGAGGTAAAGAGAGATTTCAGCGAGAGACGGGGAGATTTGGGGGTTATTTGATCGCAATACAACACTGCTGGCACTTCACCCGAAGAATATTTGGCATGAAGTTGCCATTGTAAAGAGTCTGGCCCCAGAGAAAGCAGGAGATAAAAGAACAGATTGCTCAACAGGCGGCCCTGGCCTGAAATTTGGGCTAATTTCCTCATTTTTTAAGTAAACATGAAAGTGGGAAAGATCAGAAGGTTCCTGCTGGTCACAGAGAGGATGGAGGACGCGGTGTACACCAGGGGTCAGCCCGTTTCTGGCCGAGTGATCCTCGACCTCCGCGCTGCGGTCCGGGTCCGCTCGCTCCTGATCTGTGCAAAGGGGATAGCTGCGGTCCACTGGCTGGAGAGCCGGAGTATCGGCATGAACACTGTTTACTCCGATTACAGCTCGTACGAAACCTACTTCAAGAAGCGGCTGTATGCAATCCGAGGTGAGCCCAATTCATGCTCTGGATACGGGGGGACAACTGGCTGTGAACGTGGGTGTGTGTGGGGCTGTGTGTCAGAGAGGGAATCTCTTCGTGTCGTGACCGTATTGAGTGACCAGGTATGCCCTGTGTGGAATATAGATGCCGGAGCCACTTAATCTGAGTGCATCCGAGAATCGGGCTATTTATCCTGACGCATGCACTTTGAATTTGCCGAGGTAGGCAATCAACCGGGAAACGATCGGCGTCTCCTTGGGTTGTTGTGTTTAATGAAAACTGTAATCATACTAACGGTCCTTCACTAGATCTGTTACCTTCGTTGATAAGTCAGTTTTCTCAAAACATTTTTTTTTAAAACGCGTATTAGGTTAAAGGTTGTTTGTTTTGGTGCTGAATCTTGCTCCTGACATTCCCTATGTTGACAGCTGCTAACAACAAGGCTGGCGAATGGCGAATGCAAAGACACGTCTGCACCCGAATACGCTGCTCAGGGCGTTTCTATGGTCTTACGCCTCTCCCGTCTCCTCGTTACCGCACAACCGAAACCAGCAACGCAATTTATTGTGATGATACAGTTCCTTTTAAACTTCATCGTGTCTGACAGGAAAAAAGTGCCCAGTGTATGTACGAGGGACAGTCCCCCCTAAACAACTGTGCATATCTTCTGTTTTGGGAGCGTTACCAAGCACAAATTAATTCCTACCTAACTACCTTGACTATAGGAAGTGCTGTCTGCTCTATCCTGACAGGTTAGGAGCCCTCACACTGTTACAAGCACGGAGGTGTGCACAGGTACATTCGGAACAACACACTTTTCACACTTGTTGAAAGAATGCTTGAAAATAGTTAGACTTTCTCCTTCATGGTGTGACTGGCACTGGCGCCCCCCACCCCTGTCAGATGAATCCTGTAGCCGGTGGCCACTCTCTCTGTATGCAGCTGTCCAGTCTGCACTTCGTCAAGGCTGAGCGCCAACGGGGCCACTGTCCGGCCCCTGTCGTCGGCGCTGCAGATTCAGTTTCAGTGCTAGGAGTCAGAGCTCTGATCTCGGTATCCAGGAGGAAGCCACACTGTCAGCACATGCCACTCACGGGAATTCTGGATTTACAATGGCATCTAGTGTCGGCTGTGATGTGGGGTAGCACTCTCGCCTCTTGCCTAAGGTGCTGGGCACGGCCCCCTACTGAGATAGCACCGAAATTCAGGCTGTCTCTCTCTGCAGTCCCGAGGAAGTTTGTAACCCTGGACTTACTTATGATGTAAAGGAGGCCATCCAGCCCTCTGGGTCTATGACAGCTCTCATCAGTCCCATTTCCACTCCCTATTTTCCAAAATCCCCATTGCTTTGTTCTGCTTCCCCTTGGATTATTTTTGCCCCTCGCTTATTTGGGATAATTCTTAACAGCGGCCGATTAGCTTGCAATTCTTTGGCAGGTGGGAGGAAAGTGAGGCACCTGGGGAAACCTGCCCAGTCACAGAGAGACTGCAGACTCTATACAGGTAGTGCCTGAGCCACTGGGAGGTAGTGGGGCAGCAGGGTTGAATGTGTTAACACAGCTCTCCTAAGACATGCTGAAATGTTGAAGTGCCTCCCTGGAGTGAGAGATTAGAGAGCTCCCCTCTGGTGGATATGGAAGGTGTTATGGCCACTACACATGTAGGAACAAGTCTCACAGCCAATGCTCCCCCCCCCCCCCCCCCATGCCCCAGGTAAGCATCTGTGGATGCTGGCTGTGCAGGAGCTGGCTGTGGTGGTTCCTACATCACAACGATCATTACAGTTCAGTTAATTGCACAGTGCATTGGGATGTCCTGGAGTTGCAGAAAACACTAAAAACTAAATGACAGAGGCCGCTGATAGAGCGTCTCCTGGTTTGCTGATGCCTTTCACCAGACAAGATGTACTCTGTCCGCAGACTAACGGAGACATGGCCAAGTTAGTATTTAGTTTCACAACTTGAGGACATCTCAAATAAGAATAATCATGGTCCCTGTAGTGGGTCAAGATGAATCAAATCCTGAGAGTTATTTCAAATTAAATCCACACCATGGATATCCTCTCACTTTGATGGATATTCCTTCTATAAAATCAAGCTATTACCCGATTTCTCCTCCTTCCCTTCCATTTATTCCTCCCCTAAGCTCCTGGAGCTGTTTTCTACACCAAAGGAGCTCAACAATGCAAATTTCTGTTGTTGAGGTCTTTGTTTTTCGGCTACACAATCTGAGGGGCACGGAGGGTGGGTATTGGCACCAGGCTGAGAAGCGAGTGCTTGGAACCTGGGAAATGCAGTGCCCTCCAACTTCGCCGTCCTGGATGCTGCCGCTGACCGTGGAGTGTGGATCAGTGAGATCTACTCCGACTTGCGACCTATGTCACCAGCTCTGCTCCCTGTGGGCTGTGTCTAATCACTCGACCTGTATAATCCTGCCGTGGCAGGTGCTCACCCCAGCCCCTGATCATTGGGAAGCTTTCTGCATCTCATGTGGATGCTCAGAACTCAACAGATCTTCCTAATGTTCCATTTGTAAATTAATAACCTCTCCAATAACTTTTTGCCCAGGACTTGTTCCACAAAGTTATGAGATTAATCCCAGAAAGCTATTTGACCCATTAAGGCTCTATGTACATATATCCCATCCCTGTGCACTTTCCATAGAGTCCTGCAAGTAATTTTCTCTTGAATGCCTGCCCATTTGCATACTGAATCAAAACCAAATAGCTTATCGCTGACTTTAATGACGTGAATTTTCTTTTGCTTTGTGGACATCAGTCCAGTGTTGTAAATTACATTAAAAATAAAGAATGCAAAAGAATGGAACAATCAGATAGTATTCATGGACTGTTCAGAAATCTGATGACACTGAGTGAGTGTGAGAGAGCTGAAATTAGATCAGTAAATCCGAGTTGCTGAATAAAAACCTATGCTGGAATCCCCAGGGCAGACCAGCCCCTGCAGAGCCAGCAACTCTTCGGTTTGCCTTCCTTTGCCTGCCGTCACTGGTTTAGATTACATGGAATGTAGAAATGATGCATTACTGCTTATCTCGGACACCAGAGCAACGGGTTCAGGCTCCATTCGTGCCTATGTGTTTATCTGTCCCTGAGAGCCTAGGGCGAGGGAGGAGGGAGACAGTGGTTTGTCCTCCATTGCCATCTGCTGGATGGTGCCTGGAGCCTACAGAGACGCAAACACAGATAGAAAGCCATTCACGACGCCTGATCATAAGGCTGGCCGATGGGAACACTGCATCAGTATCCGCCTTGTGCTCGGACGCTCGTGGTGAATTTGATCCACGAAAGTGAAATTTCTAGTACGTAACATCTTGATCTCAATGTGGTTATGTAGATCTCTCAGTGAGAGTCAGGATTTTGATGTCTGTCGGCCACAGGAGGCTTTGGGTAAAGAATTCACAATTAATATCTCCCTTGACATCAGGATTCCCAACAGTACGTTGTCCGCTAGTGAGCACTTTGGATGTGCAGGCACTGTTGAAATATGGCAGCAAAACTGCACACAGCAAGACTCCACAATAATCAGGTGATAATAATGGCCAGATAATAAGCTTTGGTCATGCTAGCTGAAAAATACCTGTTGGTTCAGGGGAAATCCAATCTTTTCAAAACAATTGCTCTGGGATTATTTACAGTGAACTAACAAATTCAATTATTTGTTTGAAAATTAATGAAACAATCATGCCAATCCTTCATCTGAAGGATCATAGAGTAATATTTTCATTAAAAAATAGGTCAGACTATTTTTGGTCGATTTTTGAGCAGAGGTGATTATGAATAATGCTTTTGTTTGTCCGTCAGCGCACATTTTCCTTGCTAGTTTCATTTATTTTTTTAAAAAAGCTTTACGTCCTTCTCTTGAGGACATACAAATCAGAGGTCAGAATCATAACTGTAAGCTTGGTAAGGACCTGAAGGCCACTGTCTCATTCCTGCCAAAGGGTTTCGGCCCGAGACGTCGACTGTACTTTTTTCCATAGATGCTGCCTGGCCTGCTGAGTTCCTCCAGCATTTTGTGTGTGCAGCTTGGAGTTCCAGCATCTGCAGAGCTTCTCTTGTTTGTCTCATTCTGTCTCTGCGAAACATTATTAGGTGTAATGCCATATGAAGGGTATCGTTAGGGTAAATGCAAGCAGGACTTTTCCTCTGGGTTTGGGTGAAACTAGAATTGGAGGTCATAGGTTAAGGGTGAAAGGTGACATATTTCAGGGGGACTTCTTCACTCAGAGAGTGGTGAGAGTGTGGAACAAGCTACCAGCAGAAGTGGTGCAGGTAAGTTTGATTTCGACACTGAAGAGAAATTTGGTTAAGTACCTAGATGTGAGTGGTGTGAAGGACCATGTGCCAGGTGTGGGTCAATGGGGCCAGGCAGAACAATATCTCAGCATGGACTAGATGTGCTGAAGGGCCTTTATCTGTGCTGTTATGCTCCAGTACTCGATGAGAGTGCATAGAACACAGAGTTTGTGCAGAGGCCGAGCACTAAAATTCATAAACATTGGGTAGGGCAGTAAATGTCACGTTCCACTGGAGTTGCTTTCCCCTGCTACCCTGCTCAGTTCCTGCTACTGCCGGCCTCTCTCCGAGGTTCCCACTGACCGGCAGCCCCTACCCCACATAGCCTGAGCTCACTCTGTTCACGGCTGGACGCTCTATCTTACTGATGAGACTGCTCGTCCACCGGTCAGCATTGTGAGAGCAGAAAATTCCACCAACTTATTATCAGAAGATAAGATGTCACCCTCCATTCTTCCCCATTGTACACTCTGTTCCCTGGCTGTTGAATCCATCCATCTCTGGCACCTCTCCTTGGCTAAACCAAGTTGTTTACAAATTGCATCATAATTGGCCTGAGGATGTCGAAAATGTTGTTTTGCCAAGATTCCCACATTTTCTTCCCAACATGGCTTCTACAAGTCATTGTTACAGCTGAATGTCACCGCTCCTCACAACTTCTGTTGTCCATCCCATACAGCTGAGCTCATCTGACATTGCTGCTGACATCAGCAATTGCTGCTTATTGTTCTGTGGTTTGACACCTCTGCTGGCTCACACGGCATCTTAATGGCAGCTTCTGTCACCATTTTAAAATGTATCTGTCTATCTGTCCCTATAGAACATAGAAATCTACAGCACATTACAGGCCCTTCGGCCCACAATGTTGTGCTGACCACATAACCTGCTCTGGAGACTGCCTACAATTTCCCTACTGCATAGCCCTCTGCTTTTCTAAGCTCCATGTACCTATCTAAGTCTCTTAAAAGACCCTATTGTATCTCCTTCCACCACCATCACTGGCAGCCCATTCCACGCACTCACCACTCTGTGTGAAAAACTTAACCCTGACATCCCCTCGTCCAAGCACCTTAAAACTGTGTCCCCTCGTGTTAGCCATTTCAGCCCTGGGAAAAAGCCTCTGGTTATCCACACAATCAATGCCCCTCAATCATCTTTTACACCTCTATCAGGTCACCTCTCATCCTCCATCACTCCAAGGGGAAAAGGCCAAGTACACGCGACCTATTCTCATATGGTATGCCCTCCAATCCAGGCAACATCCTTGTCGATCTCCTCTGCACTCTCTCTATAGTTTTCACATCCTTCCTGTAGCGAGGTGACCAGAACTGAACACGGTATTCCAAGTGGGGTCTGACCAAGGCCATGGCACAGTTGCTGTAATTTCCCCAGTCTTCTCATTGTCCTGCCTTCCCATTGTATCATACAGCCCGGCCACAGGCCCTTGCGGCCCAATGACACTCGAGTGACCCTTGCGCCTTTGGGAGCACCTGGAGGAAGCTCACATTGTCGCGGGGAGGACGTACAGACAGCGGCAGGATTGGACCCGGGTCACTGGCGCTGTAACAGCGTTACGCTACCATGCCGCACGCATTCTTCTGCCCGTTTTCACTTCCCACCGTGTTTTCCCAGCCCTCAGTCTGTCTCTGGCCCTAGTTCCTCGTGTGGCTGGGGTGGGATTTAATTAGGATCGTGCGCTTCAGCAAACCTTTACGTTGGTGATGGTCACTGTTCCCATGGAGTGCTGATGCAAGTTTAGGCGTGACGGAGCGACACCGCTGCTACATCTGGATGGCATCCACGGTCTAGCCTGAGTCGTCGCGGATCATCTGAGTGTTCGGTGCCTCACATAACGCGCCCTTGCCCCCAGTTAGAGCTATGGATGTATCCCAATGATCAGGAAAATGTGGGACACGGGGGAGGGAAATAGAGGGTGATGTAGGAACTGGGCGAACCTTAAAATACAACAGGCAGAGGGCGAAACGGTACCTTTTTAAACACCCTCGGACCCATTTAAAATAGAGGATCCCATCCCCCCCCCCCCCCCCACGAGAATGTGCTGTGGCAACACCGAGACGTGACACGGGGCGGTGACAGGAACATTTTAATGACATCACTACGAAAATATCGGCAGTATGTTTAGTACAGATTGTTACAATGCTGACAATGCCAGCTGGTTTCGATGCGGTTTCTGCAAGATAGCCGTTCCTTTAAATAGCCAAAACAAGAGTCACTGCGCCGAGTAGTTGCGATGTTTTCAGAGATTCTGTTCCCTGTACACATCATTATAGATTCTTGTTTCTGAGACCAAGTCTGCAAACTCAGAACACATGTAAGATCACGCAATATTTACTTCCTCCTTTTTGCAAATAATCTAACAGAGACTTGGTCAGATTGTCCTCCTCCGAAGATGCCTTCAGCCTTCATTTCGTGTGTAATGAACACATGCATATCTCTCATTTTAAAAGCCTGTAGTACTTATTATCAGTGATTTCCGCTGTGTGCCGTACCCGGAAGAGAAGTGGCCAATCAAATGCGCTTCAAAAGCAGGAGTTTAAAAAAAAGCAACAGCGGTTGCCACGGTGACTGTCAATTGCACACCTGAGCGTTCCGACTTGAGGTCGAAATAAATTGATGTAATTTGTTGCAAACCCGCAGAACTGCTGCAGTAAATTTAAAGTTTTTTTCCCCCAAGATATTTAAAAATCTGTAAGTCCTCGAAAAACAGATTTTTCTCCAGGTTTCAAGAAAAGAGAGAGAAAAAAATCACCAGCGCAAAAAAATAAATTTAATTCAACCAACTGTATTTCTATCGTCCCCTTTACCATTTCGAGACATAATTGACATGAAGTGGTTAAAAGGACGACAGAAATATAATTTAAAATACACTTAAAGTGTCAGTAATTTTACAATGGAGGACGCGTGGGCGTGCATGAGGTGACGATATCGGTTGGTCTATTTTTAGAGGATTAAAGGAACGTCCCTTTCGGTTTCAGACCTTGTACAAGTGATTACACCCTCATTCCAGACCATCCCTTGACTTTATTATTTAATCAAAACTGTTTTCTGTAGAGCAGAGTACCACAAAGGCTTTTGTAGGCGTTACCAGAATGACCCTGAATAAGGCACTTAATAAATACGTGACGATAAGCCTGGGAGGAATCTAGTCTATAATTAGCATCTTAGAGGTGGCGTCTGCCGGTTGCAGATGGAAGAGATAGCGTGTGGGTTTCAGCGAAGATTGGTGATTGGGGCAGTGATAAAAATTGGGGTTGATCTAAAGAAACCGGGGCTACAGAAACAGAGTGTGGCAGTGTCAGGAAACGATTGAAAAGCAGGTTGCAAGATGCCAGAGAACATAGGAAACCTACCTTCGGCCCACAAAGCTGTGCCAAACATGTCCTTACCTTAGAACTACCTAGGCATACCCATAGCCCTCTATTTTTCTAAGCTCTATGTATCCACCCGGAAGTCTCTTAAAAGGCCCTATCGTTTCCAACTCCACCACCACAGCTGGCAGCCCATTCCACGCACTCACCACTCTCTGCATTAAAAAAAACCTTATTCCTGACATCTCCTCTATAACTACTTCCAAGCACCTTAATAATATGCCCTCTGGTGCTAGTCATTTCAGCCCTGGGAAAAAGCCTCTGACTATCCACAAGATCCATGTCTCTCATTATCTTGTACACCTCTATCAGGTCACCCCTCATCTTTCGTCACTCTGAGGAGAAAAGGCCGAGTTCACTCAACCTGTTCTCATATGGTATGCTCTCCAATTCAGGCAACATCCTTGTAAATCTTCTCTGCACCCTTTCTACATCCTTCCTGTGTAGTGAGGTGACCAGAACTGAGCACAGTACTCCAAGTGTGGTCTGACTGGGGTCCCATAAGAGCTTCCATTACCTCTTGGCGCTTAAAATCAATCCCACGATTGATCAAGACCAATGCTCTGTATTCCTTCTTAGTGACAGAGTCAACCTGTGTAGCAGCTTTGAGTGTCCTATGGACTTGGACCCCAAGATCCCTCTGATCCTCCACACTGCCAAGAGTCTTATTCTGTCATCATATTTGACCTACCAAAATGAACCACCTCACACTTATCTGGGTTGAACTCCATTTGCCACTTCTCAGCCCAGTTTTTGCATCCTATCAATGTCCCGCTGTAACCTCTGACAAACCTCCACAACACCCCCAACCTTTGTGTCATCACCATACCTACTAACCTATCCCTCCAATTCCTCATCCAGGTCATTTATAAAAATCACAAAGAGAAGGGGTCCCAGAACAGATCCCTGAGGGACACCACTGGTCACCGACCTCCATGCAGAATATGACCCGTCTACAACCACTCTTTGCCTTCTGTGGGCAAGCCAGTTCTGGATCCACAAAGCAATGTCCCCTTTGGATCCCATGTCTCCTTACTTTCTCAATAAGCCTTGCATGGGGTACCTTATCAAATGCCTTGCTAAAATCCATGTACACGACATCTATGGCTCAACTTTCATCAATGTTTTTAGTCACATCCTGAAAAAGTTCAGTCAGGCTCGTAAGGCACGATCTGCCCTTTACAAAGCCATGCTGACTTTTCCTAATCATATTATACCTCTCCAAATGTTCATAAATCCTGCCTCTCAGGATCTTCTCCATCAACTTACCAACCACTGAAGTAAGACTCATTGGTCTATAATTTCCTGGGCTATCCCTACTCCCTCTCTTGAATAAGGGAACAATATCCGCAACCCTCCAATCCTCTGGAACCTCTCCTGTCCTCATTGATGATGCAAAGATAATCGCCAGAGGCTCAGCAAACTCCTCCCTCACCTCCCACAGTAGCCTGGGGTACATCCCGTCTGGTCCCGGTGACTTATCCAACTTGATGTTTTCCAAAAGCTCCAGCACATCCTCTTCCTTAAAATGTACATGCTCAATCTTTTCAGTCCACTTGCAAATCATCCCTAGAATTGCTAAGATCCTTTTCCATAGTGAATACTGAAGCAAAGTATTCATTAAGTACCTCTGTCATCTCCTCCAGTTCCATTCTCACGTTTCCACTGTCACACTTGATTGGTCCTATTCTCTCACATCCTCTTGCTCTTCACATACTTGTAGTATGCCTTAGGGTTTTCCTTAATCCTGTCCGCCAAGGCCTTTTCATGGCCCCTTCTGGCTCTCCTAATTTCATTCTTCAGCTCCTTCCTGCTAGCCTTATAATCTTCTAGATCTCTATCATTACCTAGGTTTCTGAACCTTTTGTAAGCTCTTTTTTCCTTCTAGACCAGATTTACAACAGCCTTTGTACACCATGGTTCTTGTACCCTACCATCCTTTCCCTGTCTCATTGGAACATATCTACGCAGAACCCCATGCAAATATCTCCTAAACATTTACCACATTTCTTCCGTACGTTTCCCTGAGATCATCTGTTTCCAATTTATGCTTCCAAGTTCCTGCCTGATAGCCTCATATTTCCCCTTACTTTAATTAAACATTTCCCTAATTTGTCTGTTCCTATCCTTCTCCAATGCTACGGTAAAGGAGAAAGAATTATGATTACAATCTCCAAAATGCTGTCCCACTGAGAGAACTGACACCTGATCAGGTTCAGTTCCCAATACCAGATCAAGTACAGCCTCTCCTCTTGTAGGCTTATCTACATAGTGTCAAGAAACCTTCCTGAACACACCTAACAAACTCCGCCCCATCTAAACCCCTCACTCTAGGGAGATGCCAATCAATATTTAGGAAATCAAAATTTCCCACCTTGTTATTATTATTCCTTTCCAGAATCTGTCTCCCTATCTGCTCCTTGATGTCCCTGTTACCATTGGGTGGTCTATTTTTTCTTATTTAAGATATGGATATTGCTAGCAGGACTGGCATTTATTGTTCCAACTATACACAAGAAATAAAATCAGCCTGTTGCAGTCAGTACTGTTGGATAAGGAGTCCAGGGAATTACACCCAGTGACGATAAGGGGTCGATTGAGGAGTATGTGACTTGGAAGGGCTGATTGGTGTTGGTGACCCTGTACATCTGAAAACTCCTCTTTCTCAACGGTAGGGACTGTGATTATGAGAGAACCCCAAGTTCATAACTGCACTGCACCTAGTAGGTAAATTGCAGCCACTACGTACGTGTGTTGGTGGAGAGCATTTTGAATGGTTGCATCACACCTTGGTGTGGAAACTCCAATGGAAAGCATTGCAACAGGCTTCAGAGAATTGTAGACCGAGCCAGCTCTGTCACAGGCACAACCCTCCCCACCATCGGGGTGGGGGTTGACTCAGGAAGGCGGCATCCGTCATTAAGGACCTTCGCCGCCTTCTCGTTACTACCACCAGGGAGGAGGTACAGGAGTCTGAAGAGCCACACTCAATGATCCAGGGACAGCTTCTTCCCCTCTATCATCTGATTTCTGAACGGTCCATAAACACTACCTCATTGTCCCCAGCTACCTGCAGGTTAGCGGAGGGAAGGAGCGTCTTACACCACTTTTGGTAGAGACGTATCTCCACCCCACCCCCCCACCTGGTGTTGTATTAATCATCTAATTTGTGTTCATGATGGAAAGACTTTGCGATGTCAAGAGGAAGAGTCAGGTCACTCAAGCCTCTGACCTGGCGATGAGTGGCCAGATTCTTGTTGGAGATGATCACTTGATGGCACGTGTGGTGTGAATATTACTTAGTCTGTTTATCCAGGTCTTACTGCAGATGAATGAAAGGTGCAAGTTGGGACATAAGCAGTAATGATTAGGACCGATCTACTTTATGGACGATGTCAAAGGTTAGACAGATTGGGAGGGCAAACAAATCACAATACATGGAGATTACAAATGCACAGATGAGGGTTTCGGTGCAGTTGAGTTCATGAAACCGTTGGTGATTTTCCCCATAGCCAAGTAGCTTGCTGGACAAGGTGCAGGAAGTCATGGCCCTGGAGTCATACAGCAAAGATACAGGCCCTTCAGCACAACCAATCCATGTGAACCATGGTGGCCATCCAACTAGATCTAACTTCCTGCATTCGGCCCATATCCCCCGAAGTGCCACCCCTACGTGTACCGATCCAAGGGCTTCTGGAATGATACTATTGTACTTGCCTCTGGTTGCTTGCCCTATGTACTCCAGACCCTCTGCATGAAAATGTTGCTCCTCGCTTTCCTTTTAAATATTTCCCTTCTCACCCTAAACCTGCGCCTGCTAGTTTTGGATTCCCCTGCCTGGGGGAAAGACTATTACCATCCAGCTTAACTGTGCCTCTCAGAATTTCCAGTCTGGCCACCCTTCATTCTCCTATGTCCCAGGGAGTAAAGACCTAGCGTGGCCAACCTCTCCGTATGAAGTGTTTATCCAGGTCGTCATCCTGTGGTGGCCATCAGCATCCCGGTGGTCAGAAGGGGAAAATCCCTGTGGGAGAGCACACAGCATCTATTGATTCCCTCTCCTGGGACAACTTTTTGAGACTGAGTAAAATAAACCCTTCCCAGCATCACGGACATTCACTATGGAATACCCGGCCTGAGACCAGGTCATTTATGTGGCTGCTGTGGTTGGGCTTTAGGAGCCTTGCAACCTTGGCGATACTTTGGTTGAAATCCGGTTGAGTACCGGAGGAACGGGTTTCAAGATTCAAGATGGTTTGTCATTCTTCGCTACACAAGTGTAAAGGAGAACAAAACGATTGTTACTCCAGATCTGATGCAGCAAGAGTAAGCATACGATAAGCATGAAACACAGTAAATATAAGTGCATAAGATGAGCTGATATACATAGACTCAGCAGCCACTTTATTTGGTAACTCCTGAATCGAATGTGAGTGTGTGTTTGTGGTCTTCTGCTGCTGTGGTGCATCCAATTCAAGATTCGATGTTTTGTGGGCTCAGAGATTCAATTCTGCACTCCACTGTTTATCGTGTGGTTATCTGAGTTACTGCCACTTTCCTGACCTCGCTCTTTAACAAGTCAGGTCAGCCAACATGTCTGCTGCCCACTGGATGGGTTTTCTTTTGTACCATTCTCTAAACTCTAGAGACTGTTGTGCGGGGAAAATCCCAGGAGATCAGCCAGTTTCCGAGATATTCAAATCACCCTGCCTGATATCAACCACCATTCCATGATCAAAATCACTTAGATTGCATTCCTGATGATTGGCCAAACAACAACTGAACCTGCTTTCATGCACTGAGCTGCTGCCACATGATTGGCCGATGAGATATTTGCATTAACGAGCGGGTGCGCCTAATAACGTGGCCTCTGAGTGCCTACCAAGCATATGTACACAAAGTCTCTCCAGGTACAGGAGTGTCTGTACACAAGGCGACTCTGACAGGAAATGATAAAGTAGTGTGTTTTGGCCTGGGACAAAAAGTTTTGCTTAGAAAATAAACACCGTCACAGGACATTTTGAGTCGGTGCACCTGTGTCTAAGATATACTATATGTATAAGAAATGAGCTTCTGAGTCAGACTGTCCTGAAAGGAAAGGACTCTATAACTCTTTGAACAGAATTACACTGTTGCAGGGCACATAACTTCTAGATAACTTACAAGAATGCTGTTCCCTCCGCTCAGTTCCTCTGTGTCCGCTGTGTCTGTTCTCACGATGAGACTTCCTATTCCAGGAAGCCCAAGTTTCTCAGAAAACAGGGTTTCCCCTTCACTGCTGCCAATGCAGCCATCATCCACGTCTCTGTCCGCGTGTCTCCCCTCACCCTCTACCCCTTTCCCCCCAACGTAACAGGCCTCATGAGCCTCCACATCCAACATATCACCATTCTCTGCATCTTCCGCCATCTCCAACCACATCCCATCACTGGGCACAAGTTCCCCACTCTGGGGAGACTACGCTGTCCGTGACATGACTTGTCCCGAGCCTCCCCGCCAGGGTCCCTCCAGGTCCTTATCCCTAAAGCCACACCTGCCCCTTCACCTCCACTCAGAGACCTAAACAGTCCTTCCAGGTGAGGCAGCAGCTCACCTGTGAATCCGCTGAGGTCGTCTATTGTTTCCAGTGCTGTCAGTGCAGCCTCCTCTACTTAAATGAGATCTACACAGTCTGGGGGATCATCCCATCGAGCACCTTAGCTCTGTCTGTCATAACAGCCAGGATCTCCTGGTGGCCAGCCATTTTAATTCCATTCCCCTTCCCACACTGACATCTGAGACATTGTTTTACTTTCAGAATACTGGTGCGTGGAGTCTTTCTTTTTCTTGTAAATTGTGCTGTTTGTTCATTTCCTGTTCTGGGGATTTCCTTCAGACTGGGTGTGGTGAGTGTCCTATCTAGGTTTAACCAGGATAAAAGCAAACAGTTTCGGTTTTGAATCCAGTGGAAATTATTACCTTAAAAGTAGATAATATAAGCATTAAAATACTTGGAGTGATAAAAGAAACACGTTGCACAGTGTGCGGTGAGATTCAAGAGCAATTTCCGTTACCGGGAAACAGTAGATTACACCGGACAACAAAGATCTTGCTTCCTGAATACTTTTTTGGTGTACCTGATGGATTTTTAGCTGCTGATCATGAAAATCACCGAGAAATTTTCCCTCTCGTGCACCGTTTTTTAAAAGAAAATCGCCTGTATTTGTTATTTCAATTCATAATTCAACTCAATTAAAATGTTGCCTACAGTGTAAGCTGAGAGGTTACCTGTCTAGTCCAGGCATGCCTGGGAATGCTTAGACAGGGCGAATGCTGCACGACAGGTCAGGTTTTAGAAAGGCTGTAAAAAACATCATACACGCACAGTTCTATGCATTGCTTTAACATGTGTATCAGTTTACAATCAGGTTGATGTACACGCATAGTATATTGTGTGTACTCATTATAATAAAGTAATTGCATTTACAGGAGTATTTGTGATAGCAAAATGTCTCACCAATGTTGTAACAGCTTCGACACTTGCTGTTATATTTGTGAGTATGTGCTTAAGTCTCCCTATTAAGAAAGCCTACGAGTGCCAGTTTGGGCGTAAACTTGGCGGCCGGGACAAAGCGTGGGCTCCTCTCATTTGTCGTGCAACATGCGCTGTCGATCTCTGAGCCAAGCGCTAAGGTACTCGGTAGTCAATTCTGTTCACTGTCCCAATGATATGGTGAGAGCAGGAAGGATCATGTGACACACTGCTCCTTTTCTCTGACCAGTCTGTCTGGTTTCACTGCTAAGAACAAGAAATTGATTGAATACCCCAGTCTCCCTTTAGCCCTGAAGACATTACCGCATGCCGATAGTCATGCCACTGGAGACATGGAGTTTAGAGGCGGCAGACGAAGATGTCATAATGCACAATCCAGGAATGGAAAACGACACTGATACTGATACAGATTTTTGAATCCTTTATGTTGACTGAGCCTCCTCTGATAACTCAATCTGAGTTAAATTACCAGAGGCAAAAGAAGAATTACTGGGTTCAAGACTGCGAGGATGGAATCTGCTGTCACCAGGCACAAAGATTTCTGTGAAGGATTTTGATATTTGAGACAGATGTTTCCCAGCATAATTGATGCCAGGATTAAGTAAGACATTTTTGTTGGTCCACATATCAAACAGGTCATCAATGACAGGCAATTTGAAGAACTTCTAGTGGGACCAGAGAAGATCATATGGAAGGCATTCGAGGATGTTGTTGAAAGTTTTCTTGGTAACTACAGAGCATCAAACTATGTGCAGCTGGTTGACAACATGATTCAAGCATACAAAACCGTGAAGTGCAACATGTCACTAAAGATTCACTTTCTGCATTCCCATTTAGACTTCTTCCCTGCAAACCTTGGCACTGTCAGTGACGAGCATGAGGAAAGGTTTCAGCAGAACATTGCGGTCATGGAGAAACAGTATCAGGGCAACTGGAATCCATCATCTGACTGATTATTGTTGGACACTTAAGCAAGAAGCCTCAGACACTGAGTACAAACAAAAATCATTAACAAAACATTTTTAGCTTAGTTGAACTATTGCAAAGTGCCAGCATCATTACATAATTAAGTGAATTATATTAAATAAAAGTTAATTTCTCCAAATTCCTACGTAATGCAAGTAGCCTGAAATTATATTTGTGTTCAGCTTCAAGTGGTCTTTCATAACCTAAAGAATTTCTGAGGAAGCAAGACTTTAGAAACAATTTGCTGTCCAATGTTACCTAGAGTTTAAGGGCATTCAGAGACTCTCCGAATGGTTCCACAGTAGGAGGCAATTTGGCCTGTTGAATCCATACTGGCTCTGTTCCAGGGCAATTGAACTAGTCTTAGCTTTGGGTACTTCGCAGCACCGTCTTCTTCCAAGTTCAAGTCTGTTCCCCACGGGCACTGCCTAATGGTTTTAAAAAAACTAAGCTAGTCTCTTTCCCCTTGACCATTGAAATTCTTTCCTGTTAAATACTGTACATACCTCGTTCCCTTTTGAATGCTGCATTAAATCTCCCTCCACTATTACCCCTGACAGTCCATTTCAGATCCTAAACACTAGCTGTGCTTTTTTAAAAACATCCTTGTGACACTCTTGGTTCTCTTGCCAATCATCTTTTTCCTATGTGCTCTTCTGTACACTTTTCTATGTACTTTTGACTTTACTAGCGGAGAAGGTTTCTCCGTTTTTATCATCTCATGGTTTTAAAAGCCCTTATCAGTTCTCTCTGTAACCTCCTCTGTTCTGTGGAGAACAAACCTAACTCTAGTCAATTCTCATGATTAAAGTCCCCCATCACTGGAATAATTTTGGCAAAAGGCTTCTGAGCCTTCGCAGTTTTCCTGGCTGGAACTGGACATGAGTCCTCCAGTTTTGGCCGAACCAATATTTTATAAATGTCCATTGTGATTTCTCTGAGTATGGCAAAAATTGCAAGAACAACAAGAGCAAGTTTTGCACAAGTCACTTCTAACTTTTGATATTGCTGATGTGCCTCCAGAACTTGATTATACAAATCCATCATGTTTTTTTTATATGTGAACAATACTGACAAGACTGGCACTTGTTGTCTGTTCTTAACTGCCTGTAAATTGAGGCCATATTTCAGAGCGAAGTAAATCAGCGGACCTGGAGTCACATATAGATAGGCCAGGCTACAGCCGGGGAGCAGATTTCCTTCATTAAGGGATGCTAATGACACCAGTAGGCTTTTTAACCACAAAACATTCAAATTGTATTGATCATGATTAATCCAACTATCTTCAGCCAGAGTTAATACAAATGGTTGATGAGTTTTGAAGGGTCTCGGCCCGAAACGTTGGCTACTCTTTTCTCACGGATGCTGCCTGACCTGCTGAGTCCTTCCAGCGTCGTGTACGTATTCTTTGATCCACAGCATCTGCAGTTGTATTTTTGTGTTTTGAATTTGTATTACTGGATCAAAGGTTCCGATTTCTGGTTACTCGCGCGATGAGTTAGCTTCAGTACTTTTGAAAATCTCTGTATTTGTACTCATTTAAAATTTTCCACCAAATGAGGCCCTCCATTGGTCAGGGTCAAACATGGGATGTTGCATCCCAGTTGTCTAAATGATACGCAAGGCAGGACAGTACGATATGGAGAGCAAGCTGTTGCCCAAGTAGCAGCCCCCCTCCCTCACAGCTGATGAATCCAAAGGAATGGCGGAGACCGATATAGTTTGGCATCAGTGGTATCACAGGAGTTGCCAGTCAGCATTGAACTCAACATAGGACTGCCTTAGGGATGCCAGCTCTGGATTTTTCCCTCAGGGTTTACTCCTGAACCCTTCCCCATGGAGTGGGTATAGCTGCAAGGCAGCAGAGGTTTGAGATCAAAGTTTTTCCTTCTCCCAGGTGAGCCGCCAACCTCTGCTGACAAGCTCCATCTGCCTGAAACGACTGGTTTCAAGGTGCCAGTATGCCTCCTTTGCCCCTTCTTCTGTCCGTAGAAACGATTCTGCCAGGCTCAGTAGCTAAGCCGCACGTGGAGGCCAGGAGCTGGACGTGGTTGTCAGAGGCTGTTTGAGACACACGCTATTGGGAGCATTTAATAGGTAGTGGGAGCTTACCCCACTACCTCCCCAGGCTCTAACAACGTTAAGAAACCAGTGAATTTTCTGCCAGTTTAAGCTAAACACCACCAGAGGGCATCAATGCTCATCTTCTGATTTACAATTGGTAACAAAACCAGGTGTACTGATGTTGTATTTCATAGCAAAGATCCAGTCATCAGGAATATGACTTTTAAACTACTGTCACTCTTGCTCTCTGCTTTTATATTTCTGGGTATACAGTACTTGGGCACAGATGTATATAGCTGGGGTGCATAAGACTTTTGCACAGTACTGCATTTGTCAACATGGAATGTTTGGAAACCTGGTGAGAGCAAAGGATGTTGGAAATGGCAAGGGTGGGTGCCACGGGTAGGGTGAGGTGAGATGCCAACGGTGGAGTGGAGTGTGGGTGCAGGCACACCCAGCCCTGAGGGAACAGGCAAGGTTATTCGATTCCAAACGATTGATTTATTGATCACTGTCAAATGTCTCTCTAGTGCTTCCCTCGCCCTCCCCTTTCCCTTCCCATTTTCCCAACCATGATTCTCCTCTCCCTTCCCCTTTTCTCAACCATTATACCCCTCTCCCTGCCCCCTTCCCACTCTCAGTCCACAATAGAGACCCATATCAGAATCATCATAAAATGTCATAAAATTAGTTTCTTTAACACGGCAGCAGTATAGTACAATACATAAAATTACTACAGTATTGTGCACAAGTCTTAAGCTCCCTAGCTATATAGGACCACATCAGCTCAAATTTGGGATCATGTCCAGCCATTTTTGCACAGCAAGATTCCACCAGCAGTAATGTTTAGCTCTTTCTTTCCTTTGTTACTTGTAGGTTTCTTTGCCGACTTGCAGGTTTTCTTTAAATAACATAAGAATATTACCTTTAAATGAATGTGGCACAGTGATTGTTACTGAGCTAACAATATGGGATTCATCGACTCTACTTTGGTATTTAAATCCCCTATGCATAATCCGAAATTTTAAAACAAACTAATGATGTGCACAAAACTACCTGATGTTTGGTTCACTAATTCTCCAGGGAGGAAATCTGCCATCCTTGCCGGTTGTGATGTCAGCCTTGCTAATGAAATTGACACCCTCAAATCATCTGCTGAGCCCCTCAGTTGTACTAAAATACTGAAAAAGAAAGAGAATCAAACTGGACGAATCATCCCTCCCACTCTGCAATCGGTCTATGTACCAATATTCCTCATGGTCCTCAAATATTTGAGGTGGTTCCAAAGAGTTGTGAAGGACCCCACGCACCCCTCATACAAACTCTTCTCCCTCCTGCCGTCTGGAAAAAGGCACCGAAGCATTCGGGCTCTCACGACCAGACTGTGTAACAGTTTCTTCCCCCCAAGCTATCAGACTCCTCAATACCCAGAGCCTGGACTGACACCTTACCGCCCTATTGTCTTGTTTATTATTTATTGTAATGCCTGTACAGTTTTGTGCACTTTATGCAGTCCTGGGTAGGTCTGTAGTCTAGTGTAGTTGTTTTTTCTGTGTTTTATTTTGTACTGTCATGTGACACCATGGTCCTGAAAAAAATGTTGTCTCGTTTTTACTATGTACTGTACCAGCAGTTATGGTTGAAATGACAATAAAAAGTGACTTGACTTGAAGTGGCGGTCTGACACAATCATTGTTTCTTCCTAATTGTTATTATCAGACCTTCTCATAGAAAAGGCCCAGAGAGCGTGGACGTGGAGCGGATGTTTCCTGTAGTGGGGGAGTCCAGGACGACAGGGCACAGCCTCAGAACAGTGATGAGGAGATATTTCTTTAGCCAGAGCGTGGTGAATCTCTGGAATTCATTGCCACAGATGGCTGCGCAGGCCAGCTCCTTGGGTATAGTTAAAATGGAGGTTGATAGGTTCTTGATGCATTAGGGTGTTAAGGATTATGGGGAGAAGGCAGGACAATGGGGTTGAAAGGGGTAATAAATCAGCCATGGAATGGCAGAGCAGACTCGATGGGCCAAATGGTCTAATTCTGCTCCTATATTTTATGGTCCCCACCTGATGTTGAACATGGGAGAATAATCTTAAACATTGTGCATAGGCCCCTTAAAATCACACAGCATTGGGCCAGCCATGGAAAGGAGGTAGTGGCAATCCTTCATGTTGAATAATGCTTGAAGAAGCAGTGAAAATAGAGGGACATTGTGACCATCACCACTGACCGAGTCCTGAAGGGTTGTGTTTGTAGCAGGGAGCAAATGAACCAAGAGGTAAATGTCCACCCTACCTGTGGCAGACACACAGTGGAGACAAAGCCTTGTCTTCACCTCTTGCTGAACAGCACCAACGAAGGTGTTCAACAGGATAAACTTCGAACGGCTTGCTCTAAACTGAACATCCAGGGGGCACTGTGGGCCATTAGTAGCAGAGATACACACTGCTGCAATCTGTAACCTAATGGTCCAGCACATTGCTCCCTCTATCCGCACTAAAAACCCAGGGAATCAGTGAGAAGAATGGAAATGCTGGGAGCAGTCCCAGACATAGTTGAAAACAAGGTGGCAACCTGGTGCTGTCCCTACAAAAGCAGCAGGCACAGGGGACACCACCAGTTGCAAGTTCTCCTTCAAACTGCACAAACTTCAAACTGCACACCATCCAGATTTGAAAATGCCTCACAGATTCTCCACTGTGGAGTATAAATCCAGGAATTTTCTACCCAACAACACCATATCAGTTCATAAAGATGGCTCCCCAGTGACATTTGGGATGGTAATAAATGCTGGTTTTGCCAGCAATGTCTAGATCCAAAAACTTATTACTTTAAAAAAAAATATATAATTATATAAGTATTATCTAAATCTTGCCAAACTAGTGGAATAGAGAAAGGGAATCTTTGTCTATAGTTTGAAGAACCTCCTAACTAAAAAGAAAATTTCTATAATTCCCTTGAGCATATCATTTAGGAAAACGTCTTTGTGAGGGATGTTTATTTGTTTACAGCCTCTTTTTAATAACAAATGTGATAACTGAAATTGTTACAAAGATGTTATATTTCTGCTATACAAAAACATTCTGTCGAGGAATTCCATCTTTAATTTACAAGAGTGACAAGAAAACTTGGAATCGCTTTGAATGGGTGGGGGTACTTTTATTTACTGATGTGACTTGTTGAAAATATGCTTTAAAATTATATAAGTAGCCTGCTTGCAGTACTTTTCAGAACGTTAGATTTCATTTGAATTATGTTGAAAGTAAAATAAATTATTTCGTAAAACTTAAAGTCATTGTGCTTGAAATGAGCAATTTGGTGGGTTGATGCACAGATCACTTATGGTATCAAAATTAAGTTTAACTCAGTAAGTAAAGGTAATTGCAAAAGTTCAAAGAAAGTAGTCACAAGTTTGGCAACCTTTCCAGAAGTTTACGGACTTTCCCTCGAAGTTGTTTGTTTCTAGGGCTCGATGTTTTCTCTGCTTTTTTTTATCCTTGCTGGAATCTCTCGTGATGTTTTCCTTCCAATGGGCGGAGAGATTCTGTCTTTAACGTCTAACTAATCCCAGACTCGGATTTTAACCCGTTCATTTTGCTGCTGTAAGAAAAACAAGCGAGGTGTGGTACAACGGTGCATGCGCAGTGTCACTTGTTTTTCTCTCCTGGCGATCTGTCAATCAAGCTAGCAAGGAGCTCCCGCCCCATGCTCCGCTGCTGATTGGGCAGATTAGTGGACGTCTCTGTACTTTATTGGTTGCACCTATCTGTCAGTCTGTCCGTGGCCCGCCTTCTGCGGAGCGGAGCCTATATTTAAAGTGACACACATCCAGACCAGAAGTAGTTGCTTTCTTGTCGTGCCGGTCGTTTGGCAAGTAGTCGACAGTTCGACATTCAATCAAGCCGAAAGAGCAGAAATGATTCTAGAGAAGCTGAAGAGTTTTTCACTGATGTTCGACAGCCCCGATCCCGACTCGGTGCCCGTGTACAGCACTGGCGATGAAGTGTCAGGCAAAGTTGTCCTGGAAGTGACCCGACAAATGAAAGTGCAGTCCCTGAAGTTGCACACCGAGGGCTTTGCGAAGGTACACTGGACCGAGTCTCGGAGCGCCGGCTCCAGCACGGCTTACACCCAGAATTACAGCGATGAAGTGGAGTACTACAACAAGCGGGTGAACCTCATCCAAGCAGGTCAGCAGCCCGTCGCCACATGCTTCCAGCCAGCCGACAGCTTGCCCTGTGACGCTGTTTTTGCAGAGCACTGGGGTTGCAGGAGAGATTATAAAACACCTGCATGTGAACGATGGGTCTGTTGGCCTCTTGCTATGCTGTATCGTGAGGGAAAGAGAAGGGGAGGGGGGTGGGTTGCAAAGGTGAGCACAGACTAACTGCATGAACTGTCAACTGCAAAGCTGGGCAGCAAGATCAATTCTTCTGTCCTGGTTTATTCGGCGTGTTGCTACTTCATTGTCAGTGTGTCTGGTGGAAGATGCACCGACCATAGGCTGCTTTTGTAGAATAGCACTTTACTGGTGCTCTGTAAATGAATCTAGTGACCTTGCCAGGAGATTAAGGTTTTTATTTCACTTTTTGTTTGGAAGGCTCTGTGTGTGTGTGCGCGCGCGGAGTGTCGACTGAGTTGTATTGTCCTTCCACGGCTTTCCGTCTTTTCTGAAGCACGGGTTAGTTCTGAATTAGAATAGATGAATCGAGACTGTGTCTGCTGGTCTTTGTCTGGAGGAACGATTCCCCAGTCATTTTTTTTTGTTACAGAGATCCCTTCTAGGATTTAGACGTCCATTTAAAGAATCGTTTCTGCCGGTACCTTTTAAATGCCATTTCCCCTCAGCAGCCTATCCACTCCCGGTCATGTCTCTGCAGAATCCCTATTTAACCAAGTTCTCCATCCCATCCAAGTATCTGTCAAGAACAGGCTCGTTTCCCCTTTTAATTGTTTCAGCACCTGCCCACGATTGACAGGGAGGTGGGTCAGGGACGGGTACGCCAGTTTGGAAGCTTTCAAAAAGATGCAAAATTCTGATCGAATTATATTTGGTGCCCCATTGACCAGAGGCAAGTTAACTTGAAGTGAGAATAAATATTTGAAAGGAAGGATTTGGAAAATGGCGGATAGAGGGGGATGGAGTGGGACTTACCAGCTTGATCTTGCAAAGAGCTGGTATGGATTCAGTGGGCAGAATGTTTGACGAGGTGATGTCCTTCCGTGAAGAAGGGCTCTTGTTTCTGCAGTGGTGGCTCTGGACTGTAAATCAGAGGTCTGGCCATGCCCACAACATCAGCCTTTCCCACTGGCAAAACAAAATCTAATTTGCTTTAGTTGTCAATCAAGTTGTGGGGGAAATTAGCCGGAAACTGAACTTGCAGGATTGTTTCAGATTTGCCCAGAACCCTTGGATGGAAGAATTGGCTTAGAAGAAGAAGCAAGATGAGATGGGGTGGGGTGGAGAGAAACACACGCCTACCAGAAATATAGGATGAGATAGGGTTTGTAGTTTCTGCTCTGGACTAGTCAGGTCTTCGTACAGTCTTTGGTTATCATGTTTTGCTGTTGTCTTGTGAGATCCTCAAAGTCACACCATAGGTAATGAAGTCATTGTAAAGGGTTTATAAAGACTTCTCTATAAGTCCTTTTTTTTTAAATTAAAGGGATTGTTTCACTTGTGTAAGAGATTTCTCTTCCAAGTCCCAGCCAGTGGATGCTGGCTCACTCCAGTCCAATATGTAAATAGTGGCATTTTGGGTGCAAAAAGCAGTGAACAGGATTTCTTGGTGCACTGAGTAGCAAGTAGGGGCATGTCTCTTCCTACATGGGGCTGTTTGTTATATTGCTTTGTGAGTAGTCATTGTGTAGGCAGTACCTCGGAGGAGGAGGAGGAGGAGAGTGGAGACGTCGTCACTGACAGACATGAGCTCTCAGGTTTGTAAAGGGAATCTAGGCATGGCTGAAAGTCATAAACACACCAGGCTGAGCAGACGCTGGAAATCTTGAGCAACACACACAAAATGCTGGAGGAACTCAGCAAGTCAGGCAACTTCTGTGCAGGGGAATAAACAGCCAACATGTAGGCATGATGAAGCCGTTTCAGCCCAAAATATTGACTGCTTATCCACCCCTCTCCTACCACCCCACACCCCACACCATAGATGCTGCCTGGCCTGTTGAATTCCTCCAGTATTTTGTGTTTATGGTTAAAAATCAGCACACACAAAAACCCTTTTTTTTTTTAAAAAAAAGCTGCACTTCAGTTTCTGGAGCAAGTCTCACTTCCTTCTCAGAACAATTAAAAGCATTTTTAAAGCAATTTTTTTTCTCTCTTTAAAACGGTAATGTAGGAAGGGTAGTAGTTGACACAACAAAATCCCACACTTCCATCAGAAAAGCGACATCTCCAGGATGGCACTTCTTCATTGGGAATGTGCTCAAGTCTTTGAATTGAAACTTGAACCCACCACTTACTAATTTTTTTTTTTCAAAAAAGAGACAGCCTGAAGGTTTGAGGTTTTCTTAATCAGTGCAAAATGCTATCAGTTCAGAAAGTTAACTGCGGAACCAAATTGGAGAGTGACAGTCAGGAGTGGTGAACGATTGTATGTGTATGAGGCAGAACCCAAACCAATGTATTATTGTCTCATGGGAAAATAATTTTTTTCAGCATTTAATTCATCTTTACATCCTGTATACTACTATAATTAGGCAACAGAGCTTCCGTACGCTGGCTCTGAGGGTAACTATTGTCTCTGCTCTGCCACCAACCATCTGCCTAGCCTTTCTTACTTGAACAACTTTATATCTAACTGTGCACCACTGGGATCCGAAAGCGTCCATTGCCTAAGGTCCTTGCCACCGAAGATGCCACTAGGTTTGCAAGAGCTCATGACAGCCTTGTGCTGTATCAGAATACCAATCCATTTCTGACGTTCTACACAGAGGGGGTTTGGAAATTCAAATTCTTCTTCAAAAACACCAGTTAATTCTTGGTTGTTAATTTTAAGTCCCGAAGGTTTGTGATAAGTAATAAGGGATATGGGGGGAGCCTAAAATCAACCATAAACTCACCAATTGATGGGCTGAATGGCCTCCTATTCTCACATTCACCCAATTGGTACAAAGGTGGTTTTAGCCATGATCATTCTCACCTGACCTAATACAACATATATAGCTCGTGATGCAAAATAATACCGTGCAACACCATCCTGCGATACGCTGGAACTAATTTGAAGATTATGCCCCTTCCTGTGCTGTTTTGCATGGGGCAGATAACCTACATGGCCTGGTATTCTCTTCGGCAATCCGTACAATGTGCTATGCAGTCCCTCTTTATTTTATCAGTGCTTCCACATTCACTTTTCCTCAGAACACTTCTCTACCAATTTGTATGTCCCAAGTTCCCTGCTCTCTCTCCATGCGGTTGAAACCATGACAATTTCAAATCCCGTATCATTGAGTTCCTTGTCTTTAATATCATTCTTTTCCTCAAGGATGAGACAGGCTAGAACTTGGGAGAGCCTAATAAGTACACTTGATCTCCTGTCACCTTCCCTAACATCTCTTTGCAGCCTATTATTCTTCACTGGCTCTCTGTCCCAAAAGTTATGATCAAACTTACTGATGCTCCTGGGATTGAGGCTGACCCCCTCGCTTAGGCAGGGGTTCATTGGCTGAACTCTGGTTTGTTTGGCCTATTGCATTTTAGCACTCTTTGACACCGTGCCAATGACCTTCGCTCCCTGCAAAATGTAGGTGGTTATCCTTCTGGAACGTTCCGACAGACCTGGCCCAGTGAGGCAGTCCTAAGGTTGCCGAACTGCCAACTAAAAATTATTGTCTCACTGCTCATGCTCAGGTTTGGTATTCAATAATTTACCCTTCCGTTGGTTTGGCTTCTAGGGAAGAATTGGATTATTGACTGGAGAATTTAATTTTTAAATACGGAATCAACCCCATTATGTGGCACAGCAACATTCCTCACTTCAAGGGGTTTTTTCTATCTAACTTGCGGTTGGTGGGCAACTGTAAGATGAAGCTTCGTGTGATTTATGCTTGTCTCGTGGATTAACAACTTCACCAGATTTGGACACTTGCTGTGTGTCCTCACTTCCCCCCACCCCCATCTCCTTCCAGGTACAAACCCTGTGGTGATAGGTGATTCACGGGCGTGAAATCCATTTGTGCTGTTTTTTCACTAGACATCTCAAAGCATGTTTTCTTTTTGGAAGTGCAGTGATGTAGGACGTAACCCAAAGTTCCTGCAGTCAGCATTATCAGAATGGCCAGATGATCTAGGGAAACACACTGGTTCTTTAAAACCATTCTCTGTTCTCCTGCAGTGAAGAGAAGCTGGGTGGGGGCTCATCAGAGAGGGAGCATCTTTGGTGGTGCAGACCGCACTCTGTGTTGGTCATGTCAGCCTGGTTTACGCCCAAGATAATTTCTAAGGTTTGAACCCATGAACCTACACAAGGGAGCTCGTGTTGATGTGACTATTTCTTTACAATGGAGTTTGTGAAAACAGAGTATTGGTTTCATGCATGCGATAATAGCATGGAAGGTGCAGTTTTTTTTAATTGTGATCCTATCCTTTAGCCTCTTCTCCACTTGCTATATGGTAGTCTTTGATATCGGTGCATCGGAAGAAGAATAATAAAGAATTAAGTGAGTTTTTGTTTCTGAAGACTTGTTTCTTACTTTTTTTCAGATAACGGAAGTTTCACAGTTCTCCAGGCTGGTCGTCATGAGTTCCCATTCAGCTTCCAGCTTCCTGAAGAGTGAGTCTCCGAACTTTTTCCTATGTTTGTCCTTGAGGACTCCTAGCTTTCTTTTCTATTGCATCTCACTGTTGACTTCTACCAAATGCAACTGGTTAACATGGGGGGGGGGGGGGTGTCAAGGTGCAAACTCCAAAGCTACACAAGATTGCTAAAAGTTGAAACAAAGAATATTACTTAACTGATATTAAGCCTTGATTTGAAGCCTTATTGGAGTGAGGGACAACTAAGGAAAGGGGACAGCCATCAATTCTTGGGGCATGAAGGGTGCATGGAGTAGGCTGTGAGTGCTGGTAGTTAATGCAATGTGAATGAAGGTTGTGTAGGGTAACTGCTATTTCAACAGGAGCTCCCTCCCCTCAGTTAGTGTTTCTATCATAGAAGCAAAGCTGCTTCAGAAAATGTTTCTTTGAATAACCCTGAGAGCTGTGCCAGGTTTTTAATTTTTTAAATGTGTGGACTTTGTGTTTCCCTCAATACAGGAACTTGGTCACATCCTTTGAGGGAAAGCATGGCAGTGTGAGATACTGGGTCAAAGCCAAACTTCACCGCCCTTGGGCCACCGTCAAGAAAATCAAAAAGGATTTCACGGTGATCGAGCCGATCGATATCAACACGCCTTCATTATTGGTAAGAAGCCCTGAAACCATCACCAACTTGCTCACAGTACACGGACACTCGAGGGAGTGGGTGCATGGGTCGGAGGTGGTTGTTCAGTTGAACACACTCCCTGTTAGATCCTGTAACCGTGTTCAGTTCCAGGCTTAGTCCTCAATGGCGGGAGTACAGGGTCAGTTTATCAGAACAGTGCCAGTAATTTAAGAGCTGGTTTATAAAAGCAATGTACCTAATAGATTTGCTTTCCTGCCATGAGTTTAAATTAAAATTTGATCTAATTGAGGTGCTTTGAATTATTTGAAGGAGAGGACAGGGAGAACCTGTCCAACTGGCTGTAATAAAACTGGAGAGGTACCATCTTCGTGCAGGCATGCGCATTGTCTTCTTCCATAATTTGCTTCCAGATTTAGTGAATGGTCCTGCTGATAGGGTTGAGTATTCATAGACAAAAAAGGGATGAAATGGTGGTGAGGTGATGCTGGGCCGTTGTCTCTAATGACTGATTAGGAACTTGGGCCGTTACCTTGTCTGCCACTTGCATTCCTCACCTTTTGTCTTGCTAGGCTCCACAAGCAGGCACGAAGGAGAAGTCAGCTCGCGTCTGGTACTGGAACCTTGGCCATCTAGCTCTGACAGCAAAAATTGACCGGAAAGGCTACACACCAGGTAAATGGAGCTTTCCTTCATTAGATTTTAAAAATAAGTGCATTCTCTTTGGTATTGATCATGACCATGGCACATCAGAGAGCACTTTACACATAGTGTAGTATAATCACAGTAAGAAACAAAGAAATGAGAAGGCCTCTTATGCCTGGCTCCACTGAACATATTACCGCTGATCTTTTTCCTGAACTTTTCTACAAATCCTATATCTTTAATTTTTTTCAAAAAAACTCTTGAATGTGCATGGTGACCGACTGTAATTGACGAGAGAATCCCAGAAATTTGCCAGCCTCGAGGAAGAGGTTTCTCCTCATTTCAGTCCTAAATGACCGGCCCTTGTCCTGGGAGAGTGCCTCTTGACCTGGAAGCCACCTGCTAGCATCTACCTAGTTAGTCCCCCTGAATTTACATTGCATTATCTGCAGCCTTTCCTGTGTTGTAACAATACAATAATGTGTGCCAAACAAGTTGTGTAATAAATAACCAGCTACTCTGAGGAATTTTTTTTAAAAAAGGCTGGATATAATGCTTTATAAACTAATTTCCTGGCTTTGCATCCAGGATAGGTTCACTCTATTTAGCACAGGTTGCATAAATTCAGCTCGTGTTTTATTATGGTTGGTAGAATGATCTGATTCCAATGATAAAAATGGAGGGGTTCAAAAGAACCGACATTGGGAAACTTTTTTAAAAAACTTGGCCATCTTATCATGACACCGGAGCCTGGTTGTGCATGGTGGCTACTGGGTTAAGTGGGGATGTTGTGATCAAGTTTGCCGTTTTTCCATTGGCTGAGAGCACTCAAGGGATCCAAAGGCAACACATGCTATGGTTCCAAATAAGATATTAGACTGGATGGCCAAACAGGATCAAGAGGCTGAAAGGCCTCATGAAACGTTTGCAGCTCTTTTTAAAAGAAGAAAGCAAGGATGGAATTTTGAACTGACCCTTAGTGAAGGAGGTATTAGGTTAAAATTATATTTTAACCCTGTTGCAGTTATGTTTTAATACTTCTTGGGTAACGGAGAGTACTATTGTGCATAGGGATTAATTACATCCAATCTCTCGGGTACTGCACCCTACTGCTGTTTTAGCATTGCACCCCTCCCAGTGCCAGCTTGCAATTCAGTAACGTCAACCCTCTGATCTGTTTCCCCAGGTGAGGTGATCCCAATTTTTGCCGAAGTGGACAACTGCTGCTCCCGCACAGTGACTCCGAAAGCAGCCATCATCCAGACGCAGACCTTCATTGCCAGGGGCACAACCAAGCAGAAGAAATCGGTGGTGGCCACCCTGCATGGTGAAGGGGTCGCCCCGCGCAAGAGGGGGACGTGGCACGGGCGCCCGCTGAAGATCCCACCTGTCTCGCCTTCTCTCCAGTGCCGTGTGATCCGTGTGGATTATACACTGAGGGTAAGACCTGGGATTAGTCACAGACATGGGGAGGAGAAACGCTGGAAAGGGAGGCAGAGAATCGAGGGACGGTTTGTAGGACTGGGGAATGTTTTCTGTAGGCACTTTCTAACGGGAGAAATTTGTCTTTTATCCATATTAGGTGTATGTTGAAATTCCAGGAACGTCCAAACTGTTGCTGGAGCTGCCGCTAGTGATTGGCACCATCCCACTGCACCCGTTTGGAAGTCGTTCGTCCAGCGTGGGGAGCCAGTACAGTATGGACATAGACTGGCTGCGTCTCACACTCCCAGAGCGGCCGGAGCGTAAGTTTCTCGCCACTTGCGTCAAGGGTTTGAGTAGTGGTACGGAGAGACACCATGTTGGGGCATGCGCGAGTGGTTTGCAGGCTTATTCTGTGTCGTTGTCTCGAATCCCTCCTTAGCATCTTGTCCATGAGGGGAAAGGCATACAGCTACAACATTAAGGATAAGGGGATAGAGATAAAGCTGAGAGATTTGGGCGGGAGGGAGGTTAAAAGGTCCCAGAAGCAGACGGCTCCCCATAAGGCAAGAGGGGAGAAATGCAAGGGTTGGTAGTACAAAAAAATAGGGACTCTGATGTTGCATTTACAGAGCACCTTTTGTTAATGCAAAAGATTTTCCCATGTGCTTTACGGGAGTGTAGGCAGACCATTAGGCCACACCAGGACATGATCAGGCAGGAGTCCAGAAGCTTGGTTGAAGAGTTGTGTCTCCATCTTTGTCACTCTCTCCCTGTCTTAAGGATAGTGTGGGGTGGAGGAGGCAAGGATGGGGCAGTTACAAGTTTGGTAAAGATGTTGGGGGTTCCATAATCAAAGTGGAACATGCACACAGTTTAGTCAGGATCAAATTGAATGGTAGAATATCGACTAGGGGCTGAATGTTGAGTGAGTGGTCTTCACCACAGCAACAGTCTTCACTCATTGTGTACAAGGCTTCAATTGTTGAACCTGCTTCAACCTCTTGTCTCCCCTTGATATCAGACACTGAGAGGGTGTTATGACTTTGACAAACCCTGTTTTAATTTCTAGTCCTTGCTCTTCACATTTACCTTAATGAGCCTGTTTTCTATTTCAGCACCTCCTGATTACCTGGAGGTAGTCTCTGAGGAAGAGGCTGGCCAGACTGACCAAAGACTGTCCATTCCTGAGAATGAGGAAGAACAAGGGGGGATGCTGGGGCATCCCTTCTTTGTCTATGTGCAGGAGTTCCGAAATCGCCCCCCACCCATTTATTCAGAGGTAAGATGTCCATTTGGCTTCTTTGCTTCTCACAAGCATCCTCCCCACCTTCTATATCCCTGTAATCTTCTCTCTTCCTAGTGGATCTATCGCATGGTCTTAAGATGCGTTGGTTATTTTCTCAGAGAATGGGGCAAATTGAAACCTCCTGCTGTGGAATTAAATTTCATATACTCCTCACTTTCTGGGGAGAGATCTTTCTCCTGAATTTGTGACTGGGTTTACCAGAGATTGTCTGGTGATGATGCCTTCTGCACCCTATCTAACCCTTTCCCAGTCACCCTTGCCCTTCTCTGCTTGTGAAGAGTCCCAGCCTGCTCGGGTTTTCTGACATTAAGATGGCCTCGCTTGTGTACCCGTTGACTTTGTAGTAGGCAGGTTCAGCATACTCCCTTGGCTGACTATTTATGTGTCAGTCTCAATCATCACCTAATGAATGGAAACAAATTTGAAAAACAAGATGAGAAACATATCCTCGGGGCACATTTAAGCAAAGACTCTTTGCCCTGTCTGAGAGGAATCCAAGTCAGTGAAACCAACTTAAGAACCTTTCCCTTAACTCTGTTTCTGTGTCATCCATGGCTAATCCCTCATAACCGTAATAATTAGTCAGCCATTTTAATATAAAATGGAACTTCAGAAGGCATCATTACCAGACAATCACTATTTGCAGTGTGATCTAAGCAGAGTTCTAGCAAGGTCAACATTTTGGCCTCCTGTGGGAAATTACCTCAGCATTTTATTTTCGGTCAGCTTGCCAGCCTGCATTATTACTTGTCAGCCCACTTAGGGTCACTTGCTGCTGTCTTGCAATGGTTTCCTGGCGAGTCTGTCATCACTTGTTCATCTTGCTGCTCCTTCTCTCCATCCAGATTGACCCTCATCCCCAGAGACTGGAGATGCGCCGCCGATGTATGACCTGCTGAAGATTCCTCTGTGTAATCCTGGGGGAGAAAATGAAGCAGAAGAGAGATTTTAGAACCCACTTTCAGAGCCTTGGCAAATGCCAGCACCTTGAAGAGGAAATTCAGGATATTGCTGTCTGAAAGTGAAAGGGACAGTGTTTGAAAGGAAGGAGAGCACAACCTGTGATGCTACAAGTCTGACCATCAGCCACCTTCGCCTTTTACTGTGCTATTTGTCATCTTCTCTTGGCGTTCCGCTTCGCTGAGCTTGGCGCCTTGTCGAACGGTAGACCACTGGGGGTCTGATGAGTTGGGTGTGACTGTGCGGCAGGGGATGGGGAGGTCGTGGTTGGCCGTGCCTGGACCTTGAGCCCAGCAAGACCACCTTCCCTGCCAGAGCAACTGTATGGCAGTATGTCTCAGCAGATGGTACTTGCACATGTAGGGTGACTGTGGGGAGGAGGTGTCTCGATGTCAGCTTCTGACTCTGACAGCTAGGTAGCCACCCTATTAAGCTGATGCTTGGAAGTTTGCAGAAGGGCAGGAGAAAGTTCAGAGCACCTGATGAAGATGCAATGGCATGATGGTCTAATCCTGTCAGATCTAATCTGCCTGCTCTGTGAGTACCACTGGCCAGTGGTTACCATGCCTGGACTCTTCCCATAGATTGGAGAAGGGTGCCCAGTCCTTGATGGAATAGTGGAGGTGTGAAGATCTAGTCTTCAGTGGCAGAGAGGAGTTTCAAAATCAGGGATTTTCATTTTTTTTAAAAATGTTTCTCAACAGTTCCTCCATCTAATCCTTTTTGACCCAAACATTCAGTCCAAATTCTAAGGCAGGCCAATACTGTCTATAGTGCAGTATTGGAATACTTGATCTGTAATCTTTAATGTTTAGGCTGCACCTTTGTTTAAAAGTGAACGATGGACAAGGTGAGCATGGGGAGGAATGAAGAAGAAGAATAGGGTTAGGTTAGTGAGATGGGTTTTGTAGGAAGTAATTGGTCAGTGAGATGGGTTTTGAAGGAGAGGGAGAAGTGGAGAGCCAGAGAGTTTTTGGAAGGAATACTTGTATAATTTTTTTGAAAAGTGATGGGCTTACAGTTTAACTTTATTGCAGTTGTGTGGTTAATAAAGATGGGTTATGATAGCATCATATGTGATCAGCAAAACCAAATTTCTCTGTAACCATTAACCCTTTACAAAGGGCTTCATTTTAAATTCTGTAGATTACCAAAGGATCGAAGGAAAGGCAGATTATGAGCTGACCATCTCCATACTGTGGAGATGTGCCTATAACAAGATTTTGGGTCATGCCAGTCCTCTAGCCTTAGAAACGGAGGAGCTTTGTGCATTTGCTTCAGACTTTCACTGAAGGATATTGATCTTTGATTTTTGATGTACACTTTGCCTATTTTTTTTAAAATAAAGAAATGTACTTCTTAGCAAATGAAATTACAATCCATGCTGGTGACATGTGGTGAATGATATTAAAGATTATCAAACGTCTGGGATTAAAAAATAATTTCCAGTAAACTGCTAAGAGCAAATATTCAAGGGTGCATTTTATATTAAAAACTTATATTTTTCTTTCAATGTTAGTTGTGAAAATAGTGGAGATGGGTGGAAAAGCCTACTGATGAACATCATCTAGTTAATCTCCAATTGTTTGAGATGAGAATAACAGAGAAACAGAAAGCTGTATGATAATCTACAGGGATAATGCCAGTTCAATTGGCAACTACTTGGTTTGAAGGAGGTGTTTCCAATTATTGTATGGAAGATTGATGATAAATCTTCCATTTTGTATAACAAATCTAAGATACTTTTCAAACAGTTAAATACTTTGTTTAAAATATATATTTTTGTATCTTTTCCTATACAATAAAATATTTCTAAATTATTCTTCCTGTGGTAATGTTTTTTATCCCTCTTAATTATTTGATGCATTGACTGATGAAAACAGTTTCTAGACAGAAGCTTCACTGGCTCGGTTGGGGCAATGTGGTCCAAAGCCCTAGCAGAATGCTCTTCACACTGGGAGGAATCTGAGTGTGGCAATGGGTTGATAAGATTTAGTTGGTCTTGATATCCTTGGGATCAAGATGCAGTTCAAAACGCTTGAAGTTCCTAGTGACAACTGCATGCTTCCTTAATTCCTGCTGGCTCAATTATTTCACTGGTCTACACCAAATGGAATTGGAAATTACACAGGATGGGGTGCTGGGCAAAATGCCAACCTCAGCAAGCTCAAACATAGAAACAAGATTATTTTAGAGATACATTGAGGAACAGGCCTTCCAGCCCAACGAGCTGTGTGATCCAGCAGCCCACCTATTTAACACTAGCCTAATCACAGGACAGTTTGCAATGCCCGATTGCCCTACTAACCAGTACGTCTTTGGACTGTGAGAAGAAACCAGAACACCCACGTGGTCAGAGGGAGAATGCACAAACTACTTCCGGGCGGTGCCAGGTGTCCATAAACTGTTTGTTCTTCTGCCATCAGGTAAACATTACAGGAGCATCAAAACTAAAACCACAAGGCTACTAAACAGCTTCCTCCCACAGGCAGTCAGACTGCAAAATAGCTGCTCTACCTGACTCCGCTTTGGACACTTTTAACTTGCACTGGACACTTATAACTTGCTTTTAACTGACATGTGGCTGTGGTGTTTTACTATTTATTGTTGTGTTTACTATTTAGTGTTGCGTTTGTTATGTTATGATTGCACTGCCCCTGGAAAACGCTGTCTCATTCTACCCTGCAGAGCTGATGTACAGTTAGAATGACAACAAAGTTTTTGAATCTTGAAGGAATGCCCCGAGCTGTAATAACATTGCGCTAACTGTGGCACCATATTGTTATTCGGCTCTTGTTCATTCTGCCATTCAGTGAAGTTGTGACTGATCTGTGACCCAAGTTTAGTTTTCCCACCCCTCTTTGACATCCAAAAGGGATGGTCAGTCTTGGGTTTATAACCTACACAATTCTAACATTAATTGCAATGTGTAGGGAGAACCTTAATCTCCCTCCACACTGTTGCATTTGGAACTATTTCCCAATTCCTCTTTTGAAAGGCTTTGTTCTAATTTATGCTTGCTGGAGTTAGGCTCACTGTTTAAAAGCTTGGTTCAAGTCACCCCAGTCGGATAAATCTTGAGGGATACAACCTGAGCGTGTGAGTTTTTCCCTGTGATTTGACGTGGACTGAGAACAGCTTCAATTCCATTTGAGCCCTCTCGAGATCGCTCAGTGTGGCTCTTTCTGCCCCATGGTGCTGGTGATAATGGACACCTTTTCTGTAGCACCTTCTACAGTAATCTTACAAAATGCTTTGTGGAGAGGGCAGCTATTTGTGCAGCCTACTTGTGTACAGCTAGCTCCCACCACAGCATGATTTTAATCATATTTAATCAAAGCCAAAAACTGTTGCACAAGAAAGCTTACTAGAAAAATCTCAAAGATTCAATTTTAAATTCTACATACTATATTAATTGGATCCTGTGACTGGTCTTCATTAAATGTATAAACATCCATAGCAAGTTCAGAAGGGAAAGGTGTAGCTATTACCAAATTTTCAGCAATCATCTGTTCCCAGAGCGAGTGAGGTGTTGCCCAGAAAGTTCTCTCTAACTGATTTGTTGTTTTTGCTGAAGGTGGTTCTCCGCACAAATAACGTTATTTTAGAAATCTTTCTATGCTTTTACTCTTTCCAATCTGCATAATAGAGGGGTGTCCATTTAAAACAGAGATGAGGAGGAATTTCCTTAGCCAGAGGACGGTAAATCTGTGGAATTTGTTGCCATATTTGTGGAGGCCAGGTCATTGGGTATATTTAAGGCAGAGGGTGATAGGTTCCTGTTTGGTCACGGAATGAAGGGTTTTGGGGAGAAGGCAGAAGATTGGGGCTGAGAGGAAACTGGATCAGCTATGATGAAATGGTGGAGCAGACTTGATGGGCCAAATGGCCTAATTCTGCTCCTATATCTTATGGTCTTAATGTCTTACAGCCTGTACATCATATCTCTGTAACCTCCTCTGACCTCAATGCTCCCTTTTATACCATTAATACTTTCCAGCTCTTCTGCCTCCCACTATCTCTGTATCCTCAGGCCCTGCCCACCCCATGAATTTTGAAACTACTTACAGTCCCTGTAACATCTGTTATCCTCTTTCACTTCTCCAAAATGTTTGCACGCCTTCAATGCTGACTTTTATTTGTTTACGGGCTGTACATGACACAAACATGAAATGTTAACTCTGTTTTTCACTGCCTTACACTTTTTGGCATGTTGGCCTTAATGCTAGAGGCTTGGAGTACAGCAGTAGAAATATCTTTCTATAATCGTCTTTAGTGAGATCCTATTTGAACTATTGAGTCCATAAAAGGACATGTTTGTTCGAGTGGCAGAATAACAAGCTTTATCAGACTGGTTCCTGACATGACAAGTCTATCACCTGAAGAGAGAATGAGTTAACTAGTTTGGAAGCGTAAGAGTTGGCCTCATTGAGGTTACACAGGGTAAATATGGGTACGCTGTTTACTCTTGCTGAGTCACAATCCCAAAGTAAAGACCTTAGGGACTGAAATAAAGAGAATTTTTTTCAAGGAGATGATTCTTATAGTGGGCTGTGGAGACTTGGTCATTGATGGCAGTGAGAGTGGTCAATGGACTTCTGGATGTTAAAGAAATAAATAGGTACAGAGAATAGACATTGAAATGACCTCGGCAATTATTCATGCCCTAATCCTAGTTCTTACCTGATATATATGTCAGTGGTCCTCACTTTGACCATTAAATGATTCAAAACCCATGGGTGTTAAGGCAATCTGGCCAACCTTACTGAAAGTGAGTTTCATTTCTTGATGGATGTAATTACTGAATTTAATTCTCCCACTCCTGTGGTGCAACCTGGTCACGTCTCTTGATTAAATGATTCAGATCACTGGACGCGGGTCCCATGACCGACCTCCTCCATTGCCATAGTTCAGAATCACAACCTGCTTCTGTTACTACGCAACTAGCGGCTGCGTCTACAGCTGCCTGGGACACAACATCTGGAATTCACTCCCTAACTTTGTCTTTTTAAAGCATTCTTTTAAGATATAAATACTTCCGGCTTCTACGCAAGGGCAGCAGATGCCTTTAAACCTATTCCCCAGGAGGGAGTCCATGTCTTCAGAAGAGGTGAAATGGCAGAATTGTAGACTCCTTGAGCACAAGAGGAGGTTATTCAGCCCATCCTACCTGTGGAAGCTCTTTGAAAATGCTGCCCAATTAGTCTCACTCCTCTGCTCTACCCCTATATGTTCCTTTCATTTATCCTCTTCACTAATCAGGTCATTCTGTCATCAAAGTTGGAGGTCATGTAATACCAACGTTTACTACAGCTCACCTCTATGGGCTAACCAATCTCACAACTCCCTCGTTGAGGCCAAGATATATATATCACTGAGCTCTAGAATAGTGGTCTCCAACCACTGGGCCACAAAGCATATGCAGTGCAGCTGACTCATATCATTTCATACCGCCAAATCATACCGTTTCCTCGCGGCCCGGTAGCACATGCTTTGCAGCCCAGTGGTTGGGGACCACTGCTCTAGAATTCTGAGAAAATGCCTCAGTAACTACTGATCAACAGCCTGAGTTGATGACATTTTAAAAATTTTCATCCCTTTATGGGTCTTGCCTATCTCTATATAAAGTTTCTTGCCTCACAACCCTCAGAGATACCCTTCCTCCCATCACCCTCCAATTACAACCTCTTGCTCAGCCCAGCTTTGCATCAGATGGCGGTCATGTATTGGCCGCCTGGGCCCTGAGCTCTCAAATTCTTTCTCTTAATACCTCCACCTTTCTTATCGCCTACCTCACTGGTCTCGATGACCTCACTCTATTTGAGAACGCTGCCCTTGAGGTGCCCAGGGATGTCCTGTTCCACTGGAGGAGCAGCAGAAAGACAAGCTGTTTGTGTTGTAGAGGTTGCACACCACATGACCTACGCTCATCCCCGAACTGTACTGCTGACATCAGGAGTTGGACATTAGTCAAGTCTGGAAGACACAAGCTGGTTTTAGACGCTTGTATAACGCATACCATTGGCTTTTAATTTCATCCTATGAGTCCCACAGCTGCGAGATCTGCTGTTGGCTGGTCCTTGGCAGTCTGATCTCCTTCACCATGTTTTTTGACCTGGATTCCTGGAAACTGGCTGCCTTCTGAGAATGTCAACAACATTAGTACTGTGTTTCTCTGGGACTCAGAGAAGACATTTTACAGAGGATAGAGGCAGGGAGAGGAGCATTGATTTAATTACCTGTTACCACCTTCTCCCTTCCCCCACCACCATTCCTCAGATCCCATGCTGGGAGGGAAGGGAAGCAGCTTCATGCAGCTTATTGAAGCCAAGCCTTGACGGAGGCAAGCAAAATGAGAATTCCGTCCCTATTTGTTTGGGAAAATTATTAGCCATCAATCTGAAGTTTGGCGTGCATTGTGTAACTTCCTGCCTGGTACATTATGTTTATCTGCTCCTGGGGCTATGCTTGGTGTGAATCATGGAACAGAAAGTACTTCTAGTGCTTCGGGTTTAAGTGAAGCTCTTTCAGCACGAGACTGCAGCTTGTGATTTTTCAGAGGTCTGGCTCTGAGCCCCTCTCATCTATCAGTTTCCTAACTTTGTGGTCAGGACACTGTGTTTGCACCAGTGACTGAGTCAGTCATTAGGTCAGAGTGCTGCTGGCAAGAGCCACAAAGCTGAGGGTTTGAGTCAAGTCCAGTACTCAGGGCTGGTGCTCTGCGAGTGCGCACTGACGGAGACAGGCGACCCCCCCCCCCCCAAAGCTGACCCTGCCACAACCTCATTTTGTGTCCTGCATAGTTCACTGAAAATTAAAAATAAAACACAATGGGAAGCAGGGGCCACACCTCTGGCACAGATTCCGTCATTTCTGCCCAGTCTCCTGTGATCCAGGTGTGGATCCAGCCTGGGTGCGCAGATTCTCTCCTTCATGGACAGTCCAAGTCACACCTGCAGGAAGAGAGCTTGTGAGCTCTGACAAAAGGTTCTTGGGTGGTGGACTCCAGGTCCCCCTCAGGAGGTGCAATTATCTAGCTCACCTCAGACACCAGGAATTCTCAGCCAACCAACTCCTCTGACTGTGGAAGTCCCTCCAGCTCCTCACACCAACCCCTTCCAATCAGTGGTGGTAGCTGATCCACCGTCCTCCCATCCTGACCCCACCTTTACAGCGAGGTCATTGCAAGAAGTGGTGAGTGGGTTGAAGCCTGTACATTAGTCCTGTAGCCGATGAACTTGGAGACAATGGACCTTGTCTTTACCTGCTGACTGGTACCCCTAAACAAACACCATTTAAATTCGAGACAGCCATCTTTTTCCTCTTAACCCCATTCTCCTGTCTTAACCTTTGACACCATTACTGATCAAGAATCTATCGATTTCCACTTTAAACAGATCCCACGCTCTCTCAGGTGCCAATGTTTCTTCTCTTTGATATCCTGGTCAATGTTTATTTTCCACTCCTCTAAAAAAACCAGATGATGCAGACATCATCACGATGATGCTTGTGCAAGCCAACAGCACACAATTTCCACAATTCAGGAAAAGAACAAGTTCTCGGTCTGTAAAACATTTTGTGCTGTCTTTTGATTGGGAAAGACTCCTTGGAAATGCAGATCTTCCTCTTCGATATTCGAATGAGAATCCTTTCATTGCCTGTCATGGTGTGTTCTGACATAATGAATGCACTCAGCCATAGGGGACACAAGAGACCGCAGATTCTGTAGTCTGGAACAACAGATCTCGAGACTATAAGGCCAGAAGACACAGGGGCAGAGTTAGACTATTTGGTCCGAGAAGTCTACTCCACCATACGATTATAGCCAATTTATTTTCCCTCTTAACCCCATTCTCCCCATAACTTTTGATGCCCTTACTAATCAAGAACCCATCCATCTCCAGATTAAATATACCCATTGACTTGGCTTCCACAGCCGTCTGTGGCAACAAATTGCACAGATTCACCACCCTTTGGCTGAAGGAATCCCTCTTCATCTCTGTTCTATTCTGAGGCTGTGCCCTCTAGTCCTAGATTTCCCCCTACCAAAAGAAACTTCTCTCCATATCCACTCTATCTAGGCCAGGGGCTCCCAACCTTTTTCTCAGCCATGGACTAATACCATTAAGCAAAGGTCCCAGGTTGGATCTAGGCCTTTCAACATTCAATGATCTCAATGATCATTGATCTCTCCCTTCATTCTTCTAACTTCCAGTGAGTAAAGGTCTAGAGCCATCAGTCACTCCTCATACAATAAACCTTTCATTCCCAGAATCATCCTCATGAACCTCCCTGAACCCTCTCCAATGTCAAGTACCTTTCCTAAACAAGTTGCACAGAACTGCTCACAATACTCCAAGTGAGGCCTCACTAGTGCCTTACAAAGCCTCAACATTATATCCTTGCTTTTACATTTTAGTCCGCTTGAAATGAATGCCAACATTGCATTTGCTTTCCTCACCACTGAGGATTCCCAAGTCCCTTTGCACCTTGGATTTTTGGATTTTCTCTCTGTTTAGAAAACAGTTTATGCTCTTATTCCTTCTACCTAAGTTACGTGACCATACACTTCCCGACACTGTATTCCATTTGTTACTTTTTTGCCCATTCTCCTAATCTGTCACAGTCCTTCTGCAGAATCCCTGCTTCTTTAACACTAGCTGTCTCTCTACCTATCTTCGTATCATCCACAAACCTGACCACAAAGCTATCAATTCTGTCATCCAAATCATTAACACACAACATAAAAAGAGGTCCCTTCTGAAAATCCAAGTTCTCAACATCCATTGATTCTCCTTTATCCATCCTTCTTGTTATTCTTTGTCAAGAATTCTAACAGATTTGTCAGTTAAGATTTTCCCTCAAGGAAACCATGCTGACTTTGGCCTATTTTATCATGTGCCTCCAAGTACCACAAAACCACATCCTTAGCAAACGACTCCAACATCTTTCAAACCACTGAAGTCAGACTAACTGACCTATAATGTCCTTTCTTCTGCCTCCCTCCTTTCTTGAAGAGTGAAGTGACATTTGTAGTTTTCCAGTCCTCCAGAACCATTTCAGAATCTAGTGGTTCTTGAAAGATTATTATTAATGCCTCCACAATCTTTTCAGCTACCTCCTTCAGAATCCTGGGGTGTACACCATCTGGTCCAGGTGACTTATCAACCTTCAGACCTTTCAGTTTCTCAAGCTCCTTCTCCCTAGTAATAGCATCTGCACTCACTCCTGCCCCCTGACACTCGCAAACTTCTGGCAATCTGTTAGTGTCTTCCATAATGAAGATTGAAGCAAAATACTTATTCAGTTCATCCGCCATTTTCTTGTCCTCCATTACTACCTCTCCTGCATCATTTTCCAGCAATCCAATATCTACTCTCACTTCCCTTTTACTCATTATATATCTGTAGAAACTTTTGGTATCCTCTTTAATATTATTGGCTAGCTTACTTTTGTATTCCACCTTTACCTCTTTAATGACTGCCTTCGGTTTGTTTTTAAAAGCTTCCCTATCCTCTAGCTTCCCACTAATTTTTGCTCTATTATATGCCCTCCCTTGACTTTTATCTTGGCTTTGACTTCTCTTGTTATTCATGGTTGTGTCATCTTTCCTTTAGAATACTTCTTCCTCTTTGGGATGTATATATCCAAATTGCTTCCAGAATTTCCAGCCATTGCTGCTCTGCCATCATCCCTACCAGTGTTCTTTTCCAATTTATTCTGGCCAACTCCTCTCTCGTGCCTCTGTAATTCCCTTTACTCCTCTGTAATACTATACGTGGTGGCATCCGTCGGTCTCGAGAGACCATGGATCTGTGCCTGGAGTTTCCAGGGCGCAGGCCTGGGCAGGGTTGTATGGGAGACTGGCAGTTGCCAAGCTGAAGGCCTTCCCCTCTCCACGCCACCGATGTTGTCCAAGGGAAGGGCACTAGGACCCATGCAGCTTGGCACCGGTGACGTCGCAGAGTGATGTGTTGTTAAGTGCCTTGCTCAAGGACACAAACACGCTGCCTCAGCTGAGGCTCGAACCAGTGACCTTCAGGTTACTAGTCTGATGCCTTGCCCACTAGGCCATGCGCCAACACTAAATACTGATACATCTGACTGGTATTTCTCCACTCAAATTGTAGGAGGGATTCTATCATATTATGATCACACACTCCTAAGGGTTCCTTTACCTTCAGCTCCCTAATCAAATCCAGTTCATTACACAACACCCAAAGTTCAAAGTACTCTTATTATCAAAGTATTTATTTATTATACAACCTTGAGATTTGTCTCCTTATAGGCAGCCCAAAAGAACCTATTAAAAAAAACCCACCTAATATGCAGAGGGAGAGAGAGAAATAAAAGAAATCAAGCAAAGAATAAAAGTAAGCAAATGGCATTTAGAACAAAAGTGAGCCCTCAGACATGAAGCCCGGAGCAACCGGAGCAGGCCCACAGCCTCAGCGTCAGTTAATCACATTGCAAAGCAAACGTCCTGGAGCTTGTAGACACAGAGATCGGAGCAGCTGAAGTCGGCCCACAGCACAGAGCAGACAAAATGCCCCAGAGCAACGAGCAGAACGGGACTGACCTTCATTCCTAGTCCTGACACCCAACCTTTTCAATCCCACTGGCCCAGCGTTTTAATCATCCAAACATTGTGTCATTCCTCCTCTAGGACCCGGGCCCTGTCATTTTGATACACTCTGGGTTTGGACCCTGCCACCATGTTCTGGACCGAACCTGACCTTTCCAATTCGGCCAGTCAAACCTTGATGTGGGTTTAGGTGGATGAGCCCGAATCTGTCCCCCTTCACTTCGACCTTTCGCAGCTTCACACGCTCCAACTCAAATATGCCTCGACCTTACTCCGAGTCTGTCTCCACCTTGTTCTGACTCCTCCTCAAACATGCCTCGACCTCCGTCTGACACTGTCTCACACCCGCACACTTCGATCCTCGCCTCCACACACCTCTTCATTGTGCAGGGTGATCCCAATCAAGAACAGCTGATTCCCTAGCGGTCTCAACCATGAGCTGCTCTGAGAAGCCAGCTGGCAGCATCCTACAAATTCTCTCTCTTCGGATCCTGCACCAACCTGATTTTCCCAACCTACCTGCATATTGACTAGTGTAACATTATCCTTTTTACATGCCTTCATCTCCCATTGTAAATTGTAGCCCACATCCTGGCTACTGTTCAGAGGCTTGTATATAACTCCCTTCAGAGTCTTTTTACTCTTGCAGTTTCGTAACTCTGCCCACAAGGATTCTACATCATGGCCGATCTTTCACCTTTCATATTTTTGGTATCACCTTCTTGTATAATGCAAAATCTCTTGATCTCCTCCAATTTCAAAAATTTTATTAGTCCCTCTCTTTCACCTCAACACCATTTTCTGCTTTATTCCATATCCCCTGATTCCATTAATAACTAAAAGTCCTTCTTCGTGGATTGTCACCTTGTCGTGGTGGAGAAGCTTGTGTGGTCCTGAGATCCCGAGAGCGATGCCGTCTGGAGCTATGCTCCTGGTAGGGTCACTCACGACGGTAAGATCGAGGGTGAGGTCCCTGACAAAGAACAATTCAACGAAGACCTCAACGGTGGAACAGGCGGACGAAGTTACTTCAAACTCAACAGCTGCGAAGGGGGATGAAGGCTGCAACAAATCCATCAGCTCCAGACGTCATGGTTTCCATGCCATTGGAATCAGTTGGTTGATTTGTGAAGTATCGTGTGCTTCTTGGAGTGCAACATCAAGTACACGTTAAACAAATACATGCACAGGCGTCTTCGCTCTGTGATAGATCAACGGAACAAAGACCATCATCCTCGACCTCGAGGGATAGCCACGATGATGACGACGAACTAAAAATCTCACTTTCAGACATTCTCAACAATGAGCCTCCACAGTCCTCTTGGTCAGAGATGTTCCAAATATCCATCTTCCCACAACAGAAGAAATACCTTCTCTCCATCCTGATTGGTAGATCCCTTATTTTGGTGGTGGGGTGGGTGCAACCTAGAAGAATTGTGAAGAGCCTTAAAACGCAAGTTTCGTTTTGATGACAGGAAGTTGTCCCTCACACAGAGGAAAGAATTCTGGAACGCCTCTCCCCTGGAAGGCTCTTGGACTGGTGCCAATTGGAAAACTCAATTTGACATTGCAGGATTTATTATTTGGATTGGGGTATCGTTCGATTCAGGAAGGTGGAGCTAAGGATGTAATAAGAGCTGTGAACAGGTTCAAGGATTTGAATGGCCTCTTTCTGTCCTTGTAATCATCTTTCATCACGTAGAGGAGTTAATGGGTTAATACCCTGGTGTATTCTGTTCAGATGAAGTTAAAGATTATGTCTGATGATGAGGGCGTAACAATTTTGCGATATTTTTCTCTCCCTTTCTCAAGCTTATAAATCTGCTGAGTACAGCAGTTTTATGTAATTCAGTTTCTATTTTAGATCTCCGGTCTCGCTTTAATGAGTCACCTGCATGTATCATGGCAACAGAGGAGTAGGCCTGTGTGGCTGAGCTAGACCTCAGTCCAGGAAGCCACTGTGACTTGAGACACATCGCATTGCAATACACCCTGTGTGTGACCAGGCGTTTCACACAAATATGTTGTTACTAAAAATCACCATGGTGTCATTAAAAAAAGAAAATAAAGTTTGCAGTTCTGTGGTGCCTTTTGTTTCTGTTTGGAATTTCCCAAATCTCTAAATAGCCCGTGTAAAACTTTTAAAGTTTACTCATTCTTTTAATGTGGGAAATAGTGCAGGTAAAATATGCACAGAAAGCTCCCACAAAGAGATGTGATAATGACAAGCTTGTTTGGTTCAGTGTTTGAATTGAGGAATAGACATTTGCCCTTTATCTGCTGGAAGAATTCCTCTAATGTTTTTAAATTGAATTTGTACACACTCGTGGGAGAGCCAGCAGGGGTTGCAGGAGCAAAATATGGCCATTCCTGCAGTGCAGTGCTAGTACCTCCCTGGAGTTCTAGCCCGGAATTTTGTGGTAAGATCTCCAGAGTGGGATTCAAAGCCAGACCTTCCAACAGACATCAGTACGTTGCATGCTGAGCAGCAACTGACTTTCTCCATGCTGAAGGAAGGAGGCTTGAGTGGGACCAGGGCTGCTGGCTTTGATATTTCTGTGTGATAAGAAGCAGGATCAGAGTTCAGACTCTCACAGCTACCTGGACTATTCCTCTTCCCACCCTATCTCCTGCAAAAATGCTATCCCCTTCTCACAATTCCTCCATCTCCGCCGCATCTGTTCTCAGGATGAGGCTTTTCATTCCAGGACGAAGGAGATGTCTTCCTTTTTTTAAACAAAGGGGCTTCCCTTCTTCCACCATCAACTCTGCTCTCAAACGCATCTCTCCCATTTCCAGCACATCTGACCTCACCCCATCCACCCGCCACCCCACTCGGGATAGGGTTCCCCTTGTCCTCACCTACCACCCCACCAGCCTCCGGGTCTAACGTATAATTCTCCGTAACTTCCGCCACCTCCAACGGGATCCCACTACCAAGCGCATCTTTCCCTCCCCCCTCATTTTGCTTTCCGCAGGGATCGCTCCCTACGCGACTCCCTTGTCCATTCGTCCCCCCCATCCCTTCCCACCGATCTCCCTCCCGGCACTTATCCTTGTAAGCGGAACAAGTGCTACACCTGCCCTTACACTTCCTCCCTCACCACCATTCAGGGCCCCAGACAGTCCTTCCAGGTGAGGCGACACTTCACCTGTGAGTCGACTGGTGTGGTATACTGCGTCCGGTGCTCCCGGTGTGGCCTTTTATATATTTGTGAGACCCGACGCAGACTGGGAAACCGTTTTACTGAACACCTGCGCTCGGTCCACCAGAGAAAGCAGGATCTCCCAGTGGCCACACATTTTAATTTCACGTCCCATTCCCATTCTGATATGTCTATCCATGGCCTCCTCTACTGTCAAGATGAATCCACACTCAGATTAGAGGAACAACACCTTATATACCGGCTGGGTAGCCTGCAACCTGATGGCATGAACATTGACTTCTCTAACTACTGTTAATGCCCCTCCTCCCCTTCTTACCCCATCCCTGATATATTTAGTTTTTCTCCCCCCCTTCTTTTTTTTCTCCCTTTCTGCCCACCACTCTGCCTGTTCTCCATCTCCCTCTGGTGTTCCCCTCCCCCTTTCTTTCTCCCTAGGCCTCCCGTCCCATTATCCTTTCCCTTCTCCAGCTCTGTATCCCTTTTGCCAATCACCTTTCCGGCTCTCAGCTTCGCTCCACCCCCTCCGGTCTTCTATCATTTCGCATTTTCCTCTCCCCCTCCTACTTTCAAATCTCTTAGTATCTTTCCTTTCAGTTAGTCCTGATGTCGACAGTGCTTCTCCCTATAGATGCTGCCTGGCCTGCTACGTTCCACCAGCATTTTGTGTGTGCGTTCTCAGAATTAGGTCATTTGGCCCATCGAGTCTGCTCCACCATTCTATCACAGATGATTTATTCTCCCACCCCAATCCATTCTCCTGCCTTCTTCCCATAGCCTTTGACAACCTTACTAATCAAGATACTATCAGCCTCGGCTTCTAATATGCCCAACGACCTGGCCTCCACAGCTCTCTGAAGTAATGATTTCCACAGATTCACCACACTCTGGCTTAAGAAATTCCTTCTCATTCCTCTTCTAAAGGGGCATCAACCCTCAATAATAATGATCAGTTAGGCACAGGGAGAGCCTGTATCAGCTGGCAAATACCTTCACTGGTTCAGTTGACATGCAAGTAAGATCTCAGAGCATCTATGCAGGTGTGGCATGCTGTTAATCTAGGCTATAGGGAAAGAACAGGGCTATGGGACTGATGGGATTGCTCCACTAAAAGCCGGCATCAACTCAATGGGCCAAACAACCTCCTTCTGCACCATAACAATTCCAAAATTTTACAAAAAGTTTGTCTGAGGATCGTTATCTTTTTTTCAGAGAAGAGCTACATGCATGGAGGAGAACTGAGATGCCATTGGCGTTCCTTCAGTAGTGTCAAAAGCATCAATGCCACGTGTGATCGCACAGGAAACATGGGTATCGACAGGCTCCTGCCCAGCTCAGCCGTAGCTGATCGGAAGCTACTAATCCAGCAAAGCTGTGGGAAGAGAAGTGATTCATATCCCAAGGTCAGAATGCATGTGAAATCTTCAATCCCTGCAGGAATGGCCAAACGTGTAAAGCTCCCTGTCCCAGAAATGCCCTAGATGGGTTCCAGGCAGCTGTTCTGTGAATGTAAAGTGTCTTCCATGCTCTCAGAGCAATGAACTAACTCAGGCAAGGTTGGCAACCTCTTCTGTGGCTAGGATGGCAGATGTCAAAAGGTGGCACCGGGAAAAATTCGGAGGAGATCTACTGGGATATTGACGAAAAGGGAGAAAGACGAGCCAGGATTGTTGTTATCAGATTTGGTTACTTTCGCTGTAAGTTTTACATTGAAACCATCTTCGCGGTTTAAATTATGGTGACATTTCGTGTTGCCTTGGCCCAGTAAGGTAGTGCAAGGTACTTCACTGGAGCATTTATTACCAAACTACTGGCAGAAAGAATGATCAAATGTTCACTCAAGTAGATGGAGACAAAAATGGAGTGCTTGAAGGGAGGAACTCCGAAACTCAGAACCCAGGGTACTGAAGGTCCTGTTAGCAATGCTGCAAGAGTGGAAATGGGACTGAGCAGGAGGTAAGAAATAAACCATAAGACAATAAGCAGAATTAGGCCATTTGGCCCATTGAGTCTGCTCTGCCATTTCATCGTGGCTGATCCATTTTTCCTCTCAACACCAATCTCCTGCCCTCTCCCCGTATCCCTTCATACCCAGACTAATCAAGAATCTATCAACCTCTGGCTTAAATAAACCCAATGACTTGGCCTCCACAACCACCTGTGTCAATGAAGTCCACAGATTCACCACTCTCTGGCTAAAGAAATTCTACTCATCTCCATTCTAAAAGGATACCCCTCTATTCTGAGACTGTACCCTCTGGTCTTAGACACCCCCACCATAGGAACATCCTCTCCACATCCACCCTATCTAGGCCTTTCATTATTTGATAGATTTCAATTAGATGCCCCCTCGTTCTTCTAAATTCCAGTGAATACAGGCCCAGAGCCATCAATCGGTCTTCATATGATAAACCTTTCAATCCTAGAATCATTTTCATCAACCTCCTTTGAAGCCTCTCCAGTTTCAGCACATCCTTTCTAAGATAAGGGACCCAAAAACTGCTCATGATACTCCAAGTGAGGCCTCACCAGGGCTTTATAAATTCTCAACATTACATCCTTGCTTTTATATTCTAGTCCTCTTGAAATGAATGTTAACATCGCATTTGCCTTTGTCACCACTGACTCAACCTGCAAATTCATCTTTAGGGAATCCTGCACAAGGACTCCCAAGTCTTTTGCACCTTAGATTTTTGAATTTTCTCTCCATTTAGAAAATTGAGACTGTGCTTTTATTTCTTCTACCAAAGTGCATGACCACACACTTCCTGACACTATATCCCATCTGCCACTTCTTTGCCCATTCTCCTCATCTGGTGCTAGTCCTTCTGTAGCCTCTCTACTTCCTCAAAACCACCCGCCCCTCCACCTATCTTCGTATGGTCTTGGCCACAAAGCCATTAATTCTGTCAACCAAATCACTGACATATAAAGTAAAAGAAGCAGTCCCAACACAGACCCCTGTGGAACACCACAAGTCACTAGCAGCCAACTAAAAAAGCCTCCCTTTATTTCCATTCTTTTCCTACTGCCCATCATCCAATGCTCTATCCATGCTAGTATCTTTCTTGTAATATCATGGGCTCTTATATTGTTAAACTGCTTCATGTGTGGCACCTTGTTAAGGGCCTTTAGAAAAGTACACACCATCCACCAGTTCTCCTCTATCTACCCTACCTTGTTAATTCTTCAAAGAATTTCAATAGATTTGTCAGGCAAGATTTTCCCTTAATGCTGACTTCAGCCTATTTTATCATGTGCCTCCAAATACCCCAAAATCACATCCTTAACACTTGACTCCAACATCTTCCCAACCACTGAGGTCAGACTAACTAGCCTATAATTTACTTTCTTCTGCCTCTCTCCCTTCTTGGAGTGAAGTTTGCAATTTTCCAGTCCTCTGGAACCATGGCAGAATCTAGTGATTCTTGGAAGGTCATTATTAATATCTCCACAATCTCTTCAGTCACCTCTTTCAGAACCCTGAGATGTAGACCATATTTACCTTCAGACCTTTCATTTTCCCAAGCACCTTCCCCCTAGTAATGGCAATGCCACTCTCTTCTGCCCCTGACTTTCTCGAACTTCTATCATACTGCTTGTATCTTCCACAGTGAAGACTGATGCAAAGTACTTATTCAGTTCATCGGCTAATTCCGCGTCCCCCATTACTACCTCTCCAGCATTATTTTACAGGGGTCCAATATCTATCTTCACCTCTCTTTTACATTTTATATATCTGTAGAAACTTCTGGTATCCTCTTTAATATTATTGGCTAGCTTGCCTTCATATTCTATCTTTTCCTCCTTAAGACAGTTTTAGAATTGTAGGAAAGCAGAGAATCCGAAGATATACAGAACTAAAAAGGGTTAATATAGATGGTAATTCTGATTTCTTGAACTGGCAGTTTGTCAGTCCTTCCGTCTAAAAAAGTGAGAATCATCACCCTCTTTACCAACGATCGTCATTTCTGTCTCACTCTTTCGCTTGCTAACAGTCCTGGCTGTTTCTGTTTCCTCTATGGTCTTTCAATTCCTCTTTTTTCCATCTATTCAATTTTGTCTCTTCTCCTTTTCTTTGCCTTCGCTCATTATACTTCACTATCTGTCTCTTTACTTTCTATCCTGTGAGCTTTATCTTGTACTCCAAGCCCTCTCCTCCTTTTTCCTCTTTCTCGCTCACTGTTTCCTTTCTCCTTTCTCTCACTCCTAGCCTTTTATCTGTCAACATTTCAGACCTTCAACCTTTAATCAAAACCGGGAAAGAAATAAATGCAGGTTAGTTTCAACAGGAGAGAAGCTAGAGGAGGACCGTGTAGAACAAGGGGAATAACTGTGATAGAACAAAATAGAAAGGCTTAAAGTTGCTGACGAGGAGTTCAAGGTTATGTTTATCTGGGAGTTATAAAGAACTCCAGAAACATTTTGGACAGTTCTGCTCTACTTCTCATGATTTCTCCCTTTTTATTTCTGTCTCCCTCCACAGCCCTCCGATTCCACTTTTTCTCTTCATACCTCAGTCTCTCACTGCTGGTGATGATACAGAATGTTTTGTTTGATTAGGTTTATATTGGAAAGCCTGAAGTCGATGGTGGAATCTGAAAGAGGGGACAATAAACCTTCTTGTTTTCCGAGAAAGGTCATGGTTTGCTGTAAGCAGCCCACCAACTATTTATTGTTACAGTCATGAGGAAGTTAAAAACAATGTTATCACTTCAGCACAGTCGAGATTTTTAAGACTAAGAAACAAGATCAAAATTCAGCCATTTGGCACCTTATGTCTACTTGAATATTCTACCAAATAAGGTATACCCTCTAGCCAGACTAGTCCCAGTTGCCCTTTTCTGCCTGCTCACCATAACTCTTGATTCCTTCAATAACAACAACCAGTCCATCTGGCCGTAGAAATGCTCAGTGATTCAGTGTTCACAACTCTGAGGCAAAGAGTTCCAAAGATTCATGAACTTTTGAGAAAAGAAATACCCTAAAGCAGAATCGGGCTTGTTACCACTGCGTTATGACATGAAAATTGTTTTGGGGCAGCAGTGCAGTGAAAAACATAAAAATTATTATAAATTATTAGATAAATGAATAGTACAAGAGAAAGGATAATGAGGTGGTGTTCATGGGTTCAAGAACTGTTCAGATATCCAATGATGGAGTGGAGGATGTTTTTGTATCAATGAACGTGGGTCTTCAGGCTCCTGTACCTCCTCCCTGACTGTAATAATGAGAATAGGGAATGTCTCCGATGGTGAAGTTCCTTAATGAAGACCTTCATGGCTGCCTTCTTGAGTCATGGCCTTATGAAGATGATGGGGAAGGTGATACATATTATGGAACTGGCTGAGACTATAACCATCTGCAGCCACTTGTTCTTGCAGTCCTCTGCATTGGAACCTCTAAACCAGCCTGTGGTGTAACCAGTCAGAATGTAGAATTTGGCAGAAAAATTAAGATTTATCTCTATGTAGATGCTAACATTTGGAATTGCTGAGAAATACTGGAATATTTCTAAAGCAGTGACACAGCAGTGGAAGGTAATTATTAAGATCTTCCTCTTTTGCAATAATCTTGTGCTCTTATGACCTTATGCTCACATGTCAGTTTCCTCTATATGAGGAGTGATTGATAAGTTCGTGGCCTAAGGTAGAAGGAGTCAATTTTAGAAAGCCTAGCACATTTATTTTTCAACATAGTCCCCTCCCACATTTACACACTTAGTCCAGCGGTCATGGAGCATACAGATCTTGGACCTCCAGAAAGTGTCCACAGATGGGTGATTGATAAGTTTGTGGCCTAAGGTAGAAGGAGATGAGTTATACAGCTCTCGTTACATGCACATGCAGTTCAACTCTTTGAGTGATTATGCAGAAAGGTTGAAGCTAATAACTCATCGGGGTGATTGATAAGTTCGTGGCCTAAGGTAGAAGGAGATGAGTTATACAGTTCTCGTTACATGCACATGCAGTTCAACTCTTTGAGTGATTATGCAGAAAGTTCGAAGTTAATTACTCACCTTCTACCTTAGGCCACAAACTTATCAATCACCCCGATGAGTTATTAACTTCAAACTTTCTGCATAATCACTCAGAGTTGGACTGCATGTGCATGCAACGAGAGCTGTATAACTCATCTCCTTCTACCTTAGGCCACGAACTTATCAATCACCCTGATGAGTTATTAACTTCAAACTTTCTACATAATCACTCAAAGAGTTGAACTGCATGTGTATGCAACGAGAGCTGTATAACTCATCTCCTACCTTAGGTCACGAACTTATCAATCACCCATCTGTGGACACTTTCTGGAGGTCCAAGATCCATATGCTCCACGACCGCTGGACTAAGTGTGTAAATGTAGGAGGGGACTATATTGAAAAATAAATGTGCTAGGCTTTCTAAAATTGGCTCCTTTTACCTTAGGCCACTAACTTATCAATCACCCCTTGTATGTCATTTTGATATTATATCATTCATTTTATTTCACTGGTCCAAGATTTCCTTATACAGAACTGATAAAGTCTTCATTTCTTTCCACCCCTCACCCTTTGCCAGTTTATCTAAATTCTACTCCCCGTGCTTGAAGCTGAGTCAATTCCTGGCCACTTACTCTGTGAGACACACTGCCCGGCAATGTTTCTATTTTAGAATTCCCATTCCTCTATGGCCTATTTTTGTAACCTCCTCCAAAGGCAGGTCTCCAGAGCTATTAAATCCTGATTTCTTGTCCATTGTCCTGTGTTCCTTTACTCACCACTGGTTGGCAAGCCTTTAGCTGGCCATTTTTTAAACTGTTGATTCCCTCCCTAAACACTTCCTCTTTTGAGGCACTCTTGATTGTCTGTTGGTTTTTATTGCAGTCTTTGTTTGATCTTGTATCTTTGAATGCTTCTCCACATCAATAAGTACTGTGGCCCAAGTGTTACACCTGTTCTGACACATCCTCCCTCACCTCCATTCAGGGCCCCAAACTGGCCTTCCAGGTGAGGTAACACTTCACTTGTGAATCTGTTGGCATTGTCTATGGTGTCTGGTGCTCCTGCTGCAGTGCCCTCTACAGTGGCGAGACCAGTTGTAAATTGGAGGATCGTTTCGTCAAGCACCTCTGCTCCATCCACCAAAGGCGGATCTTCCCAGTGGCCAAACATTTTAATTCCCATTCTGACACGGCGGCCCATGGCCTCCTCTTGTGCCAGGATGAGGCCACCCTCAGGTTAGAGGTGCAATACCTTATATTTCATCAAGGTTGTCTCCAACCTGATGGCTTGAATATTGATTTCTCTTTCTGGTAATTTTTTCCCACCCCTTGCCCACTCTGGTCTTTTACCTCTTCTCACCTGCCTATCACTTCCCTCAGGTTCCCTCCTCCTTTCCTTTCTCCTATGGTCCACTCTGCTCTCCTATTAGATCTCTTCTTCTCCAGCCCTTGACCTTTCCCACCAACCTGGCTTCACTTATCACCATCTCGCTAGCCTCCTTCCCCTCTCCCCACCTTTTTATTTTGGCATCTTCCCCCTTCCATTTGAATCCTGACGAAGGGTCCCAGTCCAAAACCTTGACTGTTTATTCATTTCCACAGATGCTGCCTGACCTGCTGAATTCCGCCACCATTTTGAGTGTGTTACTCTGGATCTTTGTCTAAGCAGAATAAAACTCTGTAACCAAGTGATGCAGGCCAGAATTTCTGAGCCCTTAGGTAATGATCACGCTCAATCTGCCTCTCAGAGAGGGTGCGGACACTCAGCCATCTGTGCAATGCCTCAAACATCAGTTTCCTGAACCAGTGTGGGTAACTTCACTCACCTCAACACTAAACCGATTCCTCACAAGGACTCTACAACTCATGTTCTCAGTACTATTTATTTACTTATTTATTATTATTATTTGTTTGCTTTCTGTTTTTGCACAGTTTGTCTTTTTTAGCTCACTGGTTGTTTGTCAGCCTTTTGAGTCCTGAAGAAGGGTTTCGGCCCGAAACATCAGCTATTCATTTCCATAGATTCTGCCTGGCCTGCTGAGTTCCTCCAGCATTTTGTATGGGTTGTTTTGTGATTGTATTTCTTTGTTCCGCAGGTAGGGTTTTTGATCTGTCATGGTGTCAAAGGTTACAGGGACAAGGCAGGAGAATGGGGTTGAGAGGGTTAATAGATTAGTCATGATGGAATGGTGAAGGCTCGAAGGGCTGAATGGCCTATTTCTGCTCCTACTCTATGTCTTATGGTCTTCTATGGTGAATGCCTGCAAGAAAATGAATCTCAGGGTAGTATACAGTGGCATGTACGTACTTCGGTTATACATTTACTTTGAACTTTGAATGAGGGCAATTTTCCACCAGTGGAAATAAACAGATGAAGGACAATTAAAAGAGGTCAGAAGTTATGGGTATGTTCTATGGAAAGGCAGGAGACTGGAGCTCCTTCCTAGTTCCATTTATGCCTGGTACTGTTTTGCCACTACAAAACAACAAATTTCACAGTATATGTCAGTGATAATAAATCAGATTCTGAGAGAAGGGCAGAGAGGTACAGGATTAAGGGAGATCAGAGAGGGGAAGCCCAGAGCAGGTGTTGCAGGAAAGTATTCTGAATTGGACTTTGTAATTGCAAGTGTTCTTCAGCCCTTTACCTTCTCCCAGCTTCTCTCTTCATCCCACCTTCCTCACTCTCCAACCTTCCCTCTCACTTTCTTTCACCTGTCTCCTGGCAGCTTACCCTCATTCCCCTCCCCACTCCCCCCCCCACCTTATTGTGGCTTCTTCCCCCTTCCTTTCCTGTCCTGATTTAAGGTCTCGAACTGAAACATTGATTCTTTATTCCCCTCCATTGATGCTGCCTGACCTGCTAAGTTACCCCAGCATTTTAGACCATAAGATATAGGAGCAGAATTAGGCCATTTGGCCCATCGAGTCTGCTCTGCCATTTCATCATGGCTGATCCATTTTTCCTCTCAGCCCCAGACTCCTGCCTTCTCCTCGTATCTCTTCATGCCCTGACCAATCAAGAAGCTATCATCCTCTGCCTTAAGTATACATAAAGATATGGCCTCCACAGCTGCCTGTTGCAAAGAATTCCACAGATATGCCACACTTTGGCTAAAGAAATTTCTCCTCTGCTCCATTCTAAGTGGATGCCCCTCTGTTCTGAGGCTGCGTCCTCTGGTCTTAGACTCTCCCACCATAGGAAACATCCTCTCCTCGTCTACTCCATGAAGGCCTTTCACCATTCAATAGGTTTCAATTAGGTCACCCCTCATTCTTCTGAATTTCCAGAGTTATTAAACGCTCTTCATGTGACAAGCTATTCAATCCCCGAATCATTGACATGAACCTCCCTTGAACGCTTTCTAGTTTCTGCACAGCCTTTCTGAGACAAGGGGCCCAAAAGTGCTCTCAATACTCCAAGTGAATCCTCATCAGTGCCCTATCAGTCCTCACCATTACATCCTTGCTTTTATATTCTGCTCCTCTTGAAATGAATGCTAACGTCTGATTTGCCTTCCTCACCACAGACTCAACCTGGAAACTAACCTTTAGGGAATCCTGCACAAGGACTCCCAAGCCCCTTTGCATTTTGTGAGTGTCACTCTGGATTTCCAACATCTGCAGCATGTCTTGTGTTTGGAAGTGTTCAGCATCACGGGCAGATTTATTTCTTGCCCTTTTCCCAGGGGAGTTGAGGCTAAAGAGCGAGCCTCTGCTCTGCTGCCCTGGCTGAGTTAGTAGACAGTCGAGCGACCCTGCGGCAGGTGATAAAACTGCCCCAGAGAAGGGGGATTCAGCAAGAAGGGGAAACTCTGAGTCTGGCGGAGAGCTGGAGGTTGAAAATATCTGGACCCTCACAGAGTGGAAATCTGTAGGACCTGGAGAGGTAGGTCAACAGGGTTTGGAGATGGGAATGAATGCATATAAATTGAGAGCAGATAAAGGAGGGCATGGGAATTAACTGTGGAGAAAGTGGGGAGACAGGGATTGACAGTGAGACAGTTTGGAGACAGAACAGTACCACACAGGAAAATGTCCTACGACATGGAGCGTTGCACCAAACTAAGTCAATATAAACCTGGGGATTTGGAGTGACTGAGGAGGAAGTGTGGAGATGTGGATCACCTCTGAGCATACTTTTGTCCTGTGGAATCATCGTGACCTCTTCCCTTCCACAGCTGACCGAAGTGAGAATTGCTGAGCAAAACAGTCACCAAACAGAAAATTGGAAACAGAATTAGTTTCTTGCTTGTTTCCTGCCAGTCAGCACATTTCCTCTTTGAATTTAAAACAAGTTTCTTCGGCCAAATATTGTACTTCCAGGATTAGGCCTTGGTGCTGCAGAGTACCCAAAAGACAACATTCAAAGGCTATCACCATAGAGATATCACATTTACCAACAGTGCAACCTGTCCCCAAACACCAACATTACACAGTGTATCCCTCCACCAATAGACCCGTGTTTAAAGCCTAGAATGGATGCCCAAATATTTCTCAGAATGAAACTCTGGTCTCATTAAACGTGTCAATGCATCTAATTTCACACCTATTCCAGCGGGATAGCTGGCCGACGGTGTAGTGGCATCAGCACTGGACTTTGAGGTGAGCGATCCTGGGCTCGAAGCCGTGCTGGGTTGAACGTAGAGCTAACAACTCGGCCTCGCTAAAAACAGACAAATGCTTAAGAAAAGGCAAGGTTGCCACCCGATGTGGCCCAAGGCGCGGGGAGGAACAACAAAACAAGAATCCCATTGGGATAATCAGTGATCCTCAAAGGAGGAAGTGTGCTGTCCTTATCCACTTCGGTCTTACGTGTGACTCCAGTCCTGCACTGGTCCAGCTGACATTCAGCTGCTCCTTGAAGAGCTGACACGGAGACAGGACGACGAGGAAGAATTGCGTTGCTCGTGATTTTCAGACCGCCATGGATCACTTCGCAAAGGAACGTTTTGGCGTGACGTAGGAAGTGCCACAGCCAACGCGAGCTGAGCAAGATCTCTCATTAACAGCAGTGTGACACAGTGCAGAAGGTTTTAGCAAAAGGCACTTCAGAGCAGAGGCTGTAAGATCACCCAAGAAAGCGGGCAGTACCTGAGTCAATTCCCGAAGTTTGGAACCCAAGGCATGAATCACCTAACTCTATAGCAACCTTGCCAGCGACTCTTACATCCAAACAACAGTGTTATTCAGATGTCTTTGAGCTCTTCACCTCTGTGTAGCCCATTCTCTGTATTGTATACGGACATGGAATGCAACATTTTATTGTTCCTGTAAACACAAAGCTTGGAGAAAAACATGCCAAGCTCACGCGAGGGTGGGACATCAGCTGCTGTCTAGTGGTGCGCTCACTCAGATCTAGCTCTATCCTCCTCCCTACCGACCTGACAGGGTGGAGGGAGTCCTGTGGGTAGGAGGATGGAAGTGGTTGAGATGATGAAAATTCCAGCCAATCATTGTGCCTCTGAGTAGTGTTGCTCTCGGTAGCCTAGTGGTTAGCACGACGCTCTACAGTACAGGAGACCCGGGTTCAATTCCCACGGCTGCCTGTAAGGAGTCTGTACGCTCTTCCCATGACGGCGTGGGTTTCCTCCGGGTGCTCTGGTTTCCTTCCACAGTCTAAAGATGAGCCGGTTGGTAGGTTAACCGGTCATTGTAAATTGTAGCATGATTAGGCTGGGGTTAAATCAGCCTAAATGTTAAATGTGGCTCAAAGGGCCAGAAGGGCCTATTCCGTGCCGTCTCGATAAATAAAATAACTAAATAAGATGTTGTCTGCTGTCCAGAATGTGAGGGGGATTGGGGTCAGGAATGATGGAATATCCAGCGATTCACATGAACAGTCAACAGCCAGAATTGAGCAGCTGGAGGAGACTCATGAGATGGAGAGCATGCAGACTTCTCAAAAGCAAGTCGGGATCAAACTGGGTCACGGCCTGGTATGGAACATCATAGCCCTTGAATGGAAAGGCTTACCAAAAGTGGTGGATATCGCCCAGTCCTTCACAGGTAAAGTCTTTACCACCATAGAGGATATCAACAAGAAAGGCTGTATCAGGAAAGCAGCATCCATCATCAGGGACCCCCACCATCCAGGCCATGCTCTCTTTTCATTGCTGCCATCAGGAAGGAGGTACAGGAGCCTCCTGAACCACACTACCAGGTTCAGGAACAACCGTCAGGCTCCTGAACTGGCATGGATAACTTCACTGAACTGATTCCACAATCAAGGACCCCACAACACAAGTTCTCAATGTTTATTTATTTACTTATATCTTCTCCATGGATTGTCACCTTGTCGTGGTGGAGAAGCTTGTGTGGTCCTGAGATCCCGAGAGCGATGCCGTCTGGAGCTATGCTCCTGGTAGGGTCACCCATGGTGGTAAGGTCGAGGGTGAGGTCCCTGACAAAGAACAATCCAACCAAGACCTCGACGGTGGAACAGGCGGACGAAGTTACTTCAAACTCGAGGGCTGCGAAGGGGGATGAAGGCTGCAACAAATCCATCAGCTCCAATCGTCGTGGTTTCCATGCCATTGGAATCAGTTGGTTGATCTGTGAAGTATCGTGTGCTTCTTGGAGTGCAACATCAAGTACACGTTAAACAAATACACGCACAGGCGTCTTCGCTCTGTGATAGATCAACGGAACAAAGACCATCATCCTCGACCTCGAGGGATAGCCACAACGATGACAATTTACTTATATATTATTTTGTTATTTTCTGTTTTGTATTTGCACAATTTATTGCCGTTTGCACATTAGCTGTTTGTCCGCCTTTGTTGTGTATGGTTCTTCATGGATTCCATTGTGCTTACTGTGAATGCCCACAAGAAAATGAATCTCAGGGTTGTATATGGTGACATGTATGAACTTTTGATAATAAATTCACTTTGAACTTTGAAGCTGTGAGGCTACAGCCCTACAATTTGCTAAAAGAAAGCAGTTTAAGGGTTATCTCATGAGCCAGTTGAGCCTTTACTCACTGGACTTTGGAACGTAAGGACAAAAGTTGTAGGCCATTCAGATCCTTGTGCCTATTCCATTATTTGACAAGATCATGGCTGATTTTTATCCCAGTACCATTATCCTAACTCTCTGAGGAATAATGATCTTTTTGCAAGATCGGAGTTATTGGAGAGGGAGGAGGGTTAACTCTGGATATGTGGAGATCATGTTTTCCCCTTTGGGGGGGTATATGGAACCTGGGAGAGGGTGCATACTTAGGATAGGGGTGAATGTTGGGAACCATTGGGTTCTCTCTCCCAGAGAGCAGTGGAGGCTGACTCATGGGAGTCAGCAGACGTACATATATACAAGGACACTGTATTTAATCTGAAAGATTAAAATAACATTATGGAGAATAGGGAAGAATGTGAGGCTGAGCAAGTTCAGGGCAGCTGTGATCTTCTTATCATCCGATAGCACTTACATCCACTGTGATAAAGTGCTTTGAGAGGGTACTGACGAAACATACCAACTACTGCCTGAGACATGATTTGGATCTGCTCCAATTTGCCTACTGTGACAATAGGTCAACAGCAGATGCCATTTTATTGGCTCTTCACTCAACCCTGGAACACCTGGACAGCAAAGACGCATTTTAGGATGTTCTTCATTGACTACAGCTCAACATTCCCCTTAAAACCTATCATCCCCTTAAAACTTATCAATAAACTCCAAGACCTGAAACTCAACACCTTCATGTGCAATTGGATCCTCAGTTTCCTCACTTGCAAACCCCAGTCAGTTCGGATTAGCAACAACATCTCCTCCACAACCTCTATCAGCAGAGGTGCACCACAAGGCTGTGTGCTTAGCCCCTTGCTCAACTCCCTTTACACTCATGACTATGAGGCTAAGCACAGCTCCAATGTCATACTTAAATTTGCTGACAACGCCACTGTCATTGACCGAATCACAGATGGTGATGAATCAGCATACAGGAGGGAGACTGAAAATCTGGCTGAGTGGTGCCACAACAACAACCTCTCACTCAATGTCAGCAAGAGCAAGGAGCTGATTATTGACTTCAGGAGGAGGGAACCAAAGGTCCATGAGCCAGTCCTCATTGGTGGATCAGAGGAGGGAAGGGTTAGCAACTTTAAATACCTCAGTGCTATCATTTCAGAGGACCTGTCCTGGATCCAGCACGTCAGTGCCTTTACAAAGGAAGCAAGGCATTCCCTCTACTTCCTTAGAAATTTGCAGATCCTGTCTGTCACCTAACACTTTGACAAATTTCTATAGATGTGTGGTGGAAAGTATATTGACTGGTTGCATCACAGACTGGTATGGAAACACCAACGCTCTTGAAGGGAAAATCCTACAAAAAGTAGTGGATACTTCCCGGTCCATCACGGGCAAAGTTCTCCCCATAACCGAGCACATCTACATGGAGCGCTGTCGCATGAAAGCAGCGTCCATCATCAGGGACCCCCACCACATGCTGCTGCCATCAGGAAGGAGGTTCAGGAGTGTCAGGACCCACACCACAAATTCCGGGGTCAATTATTATCCCTCACGAACAAGAGAAAATTTGCAGATGCTGAAAATCCGAGCAACACATACAAAATGCTGGAGGATTTTGGCCCAAAACGTCGACTATACTTTTTTCCATTGTTGCTGTCTGGCCTGATGAGTTCCTCCAGCATTTTCTGCGTGTTGCTATTATTATCCCTCATCAATCAGGCTCTTGAACCAGAGGGGATTACATCACTCACCTCACTCAACAGTTCCCACAACCTTTAGACTCACTTTCAAAGACTCTTCATCTCAAGTTCTCGATATTTATTCCTATTTATTATTATTACCATCATTTCTTTTTTTTCCTTTTGTATTTGGACAGTTAGTTGTACTTTGCACATTGGCTGTTTATCCATTAACGTTGTGCATGGTTTTTCATTGACTCTGTTGTGTTTCTTGTATTAACTGTGAATGCCCACAAGAAAATGAATCTCAGGATTGTTTATGGTGACATCGATGTAATTTGATAATAAATTTACTTCGAACTTTGAACTTCAGTAAACACAAATGAAGGAGGAACATAACAAGTCAGGCAGTATCAATGGAGGAGATCAACATCTTGAGCTAAGACATCAGGACTGGAGAGGAATCAGGGCTGACGATAAAGGAAGCTGGTAGGAGAAGAGAGAGAACCACGGGAGAAAGGGAAGGGGGCACCGGAGGGAGGTGACGGGTTGGTGAGGAAAGGAGAAGTGGCGAGAGGGGAAGCAGGATGGGGAATTGACAAGAGAGAAGGAGACAAATGGGAGAAATTACCAGAAGTCAGAAAAATTAATGTTCATACCATCAGGTTGGAGGCTACGATCTTTCTTCAGCCCTTTACCTCTTCCACCTATCACCTCCCACCTTCTTTCTTCACCAGCCCCTCTCACCCACCCAGCTTCCCTCTCCCTTTTCACCCATCACCTGCCAGCTTGCACTCATTTCCCACTCCCACCTTCTTACTGTGGCTTCTTCCTTTCCAGTCCTGATGAAGGTTCTTGCCCCAAAACATTGATTACTTATTCCCCTCCATTGATGCTATCGGACTTGCTGGGTTCCTTCAGCATTTGGTGTATGCCACTTCCAGCATCTGCAGAATCTCTCGTGTTCTTGAACGGTAGACCTGGATCGAAGGGCTGAGTGGCCTGTTCCTGCCCCAGTTTCTTATGATGCTGTACCTGGTGTTTGGCAGGTTCATTGAAGGAAATGATTTCAGGAAATGCTGCAGTTTTAAGTTCAGGGCTCATTTTAGACAGCATAATGAGGGAAATGGGGGAGACAATTTTTTTTACCTTCTCTGCCATCTCAGGACCATTCAGGGTTAACATGGTTGACAATGATTAAATATTTGGAAATTGTTCAGTTACCGGCAGGCCATCAACTTTGAGTAGGCTATGGTACTAACACACTGCACCAAGGACAATGCTGGCTGATAAAGCCAAAAACATTCCCAACCGCCGTGGGGCGAGAGGAACAGGAAACCTTGCATTGAGCCCAAGGTATCTGGCTGTGGTGTGGGATGGGATTCATCTCCTCTCCTCCAGAATGCCACTTGAGTGGGAACAAAATGTCTACTTATCCCTGTCCTGGTCCCCTGTCATTAAGAGCACAAGGAACAGACAAGAGAAGGCATTTAGTCCCTCGCCAATAAAATCTGTTCCACCAGCCAATAAAATCATGGCTGTCCTTTTACCCTAGGACAACTCTCCTGCACTAACTCTTAATGTCTAAAAGTCCACCAGTCCCTGAATAGAGAACACGCTGTAAGCTCTACAGTGCACTACAAGCTCCTCAGCACATCATGTTATGCCAACCACAACATCTGGGCCTTTGGACCTCAGGGTTGGACGTACTTACTGACTCAGCTTCCACAGCTCTCTTGGGAAGAGAATTCCAAAGATTCACCACCCACTGCTTGAAGAAATACCTTCTCATCTTAATCCTAAATGACTAAACCCTCATTTTGAAATTATGACCTTTGGCTATTGGCACTCCCACTATGGAGGACATTGACTCCACGTCAACACTGTTGATTCCATAAGTATTTTGAATGCTTCAACAAGATCACCTTTTCAAACTCAAAAGAGTATGGGCACAATTTGCTTAATCTCTTCTCAGTTTACAATCTCCCATCCCAGGAATTCATCTTCATTTCATTCTCTCTGTCCTGCGTTCAGTGGAGAGACAAGGTCTGCATGCGATAGATATGGGAGTTGTCTCACCAAGTAAGTACATATTTTTCAAGACACCTTTACTCTTGTGACAAAATCCTTTACAACTGAAGCAAATTTGGCTGCATATTACCTTTGATGTGTCTGTCTTAACTGATGATGACATGTTTGCGCACGATGATATCTGTATGGGGGAATATTTAAACTTTGCACTGGGGCAATTCCATTCTCTCAACCGCAGAAGTCCGGGTCCAGTTATACGAGTAGTCGTCACATCTGGGCTCTTCTTGGATGACCGTGACTTCTCCTGTGCCTTGTCATGCCCTTTTCTCTGTATGAAGCATTGCAGAACCACCTTCCTGGCTGTTGGATCTCACTGTTGACCTCATCTGCTCAGATAACTTCAACTTTACATGTTAGGACTGGCTTGTCCCTGACTCACCAGGGTATGAGGCTAGATTAGCACACCTGTTGAAGCAGTGTACCAAGGTGTGACAGCTGTCACATGCAAAACGGCTACTTGGAGCCACAGGTGAGAGCTGAGTGTCCAGTGGCGACCAAAGGTGAGTGAGATGCCCCAGTATTGTCACAACAAGCCCCTTCACCAGAGGTGCTACCCCTCTCTGAACCCCCATACACCACTCTTAATTTTAAGCACTTAACACCTCTTACCATGTAAAAATCACCTGCTTTCCTTTTTAATCAAAGCCAACACTTTTCCACATGATATTCCACATCCTGGCTCATTCATTTAGCTCATTCGCAAACCCTTCCCACATCCTCTCCCAATTCACACGGCCGCCCAATTCCGTATCATCAGAAAACTTAGTCCCTCTGCTCAATCCCCATTATGAACGGCTGGGGCCCAGCACTGATACCTGTGGCACCTGCTAGTCGCTCCCAACCCAAATGTGACTTTTTTGAGCAAACACGAGGAAATCTGCAGATGCTGGAAATTCAGACAACACACACAAAATGATGGTGGAACACAGCAGGCCAGGCAGCATCTACAGGGAGAAGCACTGTCGACGTTTCAGGCCGAGACCTTTCGTCAGGACGAACGAAACGTTGACAGTGCTTCTCCCTATAGATGCTGCCTGGCCTGCTACGTTCCACCAGCATTTTGTGTGTGTTGTGTGACTTTTTTTGAGCCTATTCTCTCTTCCCTACCTGCTCATCAGTCCACCAGTAAATCACATGATACACCGTGTTTTGTTTTAATAACCTTTTGAGGAGCACCTTATCAGAGGCCTCCTAAAGTCCACTTTGCCTTTATCTATTTTACTAGCTGCAATATCAAAACATACTCAACAGATTTGTCAAACATTGATTTTTCCTTTCATTAAGCATGTTGACTCTGCCCAGGCCTTTTGTTATCTTTTAAGTGCCTTAATAATTTATTAATAACAGATACAGTATGTCCTCTCCAGCTGACATCAGCTATCTTAAGTCTATATCCTTGGTTTTCTGATTCTCCTGCTGTAGGTTTTAATCTAAGAGGGCTTGTTTTATGTGTAAAATCCTTGATGAGCTGTCCGCTCTCCAGTTTCTCTGGGTTGGCAACAAGATGAATGGTTAATCCCGATTGGTCCATACGGCCCCGACCAATGACCAGCCGTCTTCTAGAGTCAAGTGGAAGCCACGCCCAATCAAATCCTCAGACGCTCCGAAGGAAGTGGCTCAGAGATCATTGAACTCTTGGAATCGGTAATGAGTTTGGTCTTTTAACAGGAGGCTATTGTTCTGGTGCTGGGTTGTTCAGGAAAGTTGAAGGAACAAGCTCCATCTGGGCAGCAACTTGGACGCAGAAAGCAGGTCAGAGGGGATAAAGTGATGGGAAGTCCACTTTTCAGGAAGGGTCTTCCAATATGTCACGGAGCAGCAAGGTAATAAAGTAACTCTTAGAGGGCCATCAAGCAATCCACAAGTTTTGCAAGAGAATTGGCACAGGAGAAAAAGCCAACCCATCACTTGTTTTTCTGAGAACTGAAACCAAAATAGAAAAAAGTTCCTGATACAGTCAACAACAGCAGCTGTATTGTATAAACAGAGAGCTGAGTTTTGTGAAGTAAAATGACCTTCACTAAGTATTTACTTCTGTTGGTGCATTGACTCAGGTTGAGCCTTTTCAGGGCAGTTGATCTCATATCGACACAGGTGTATACAAAAGGGATGAGACACAGGGCAGGAGACCAGTTCCCAGCTCTCCCAGGGAGTGGACTGCAAGCTCACAGATTAGCCCTCCCTGTGTGCAGCCGGCCAGTCCCCGGGGTGGCAAAAGCACCAAACCGGGAAGCAGACTCAAAACAGGGTTTGAGAGGGGGAGCAGATTCTGGGCTGGCCAGTGAGGCCTCAGAGAATCGCGCAGCTCGGGCATCTCTCAGCAGTTTTTGCCCCCCAGCTGTTGGCACTGAGCCAGTGGTTTGACGGACTGGCTCAGATCGCAGCACCTTGTCTCCCCCCCCCCGCCCACCCCCCAAACCTACCCTCCCTGTGGGTCAAGGCAGGCTCTGTCACTGTCACCATCCCCAGCCCAGCTCTGCTAACCCAGCACGGTTTGTAAGCGAGCTCCCAGAAGGAAACTGTCAGCAAGAAGGCATTGGGCACTCCTGGGCCAGGCAGCACCACGCTCAGACAGAACGAGCGGCAATGGTCGGCGTGAGGCAGAGCGGGAAGGGCTGCATGATCAAGAGGACGCTGTTCACAACATCGTTCATCTGGTGGTATTGATGAGAGGAGGACGCTTACACTGTCAGGATTAGAGAGCGTGTCTCATGCAGAGAGGTTGAGTGAACCAGAGCTTTTGTCCCTGGCGTGAAGGAGGATGAGAGGTGACTTGATAGAGATGGGTAAGATGCTAAGAGGCATTGATGGAGTAGGCAGCGAGCAACCTTCTCCAAGGGTGGAAATGGCTAATATAAGAGGGCAAAATTTTAAGGTGATTGGAGGAGAGTGTCGGGGTAGATTGTTAAAACAGAGAACAGAGGATGCATGGAATATACTGCCAGGGGTGGGATAGAGGCAGGTGCGCTAGAGAGATTTAAGAAACTCTTAGATAGGTACATGGATGAAAAGAAAAGGAGGGCTATGTGGGAAGGAAGGGGTAGATTGATTTGGGAGTAGGTTAAAAGGATGGCACAACATCATGGGCCAAAGTGCCTGACCTGCGCTGTACTGTTCTGTGTTCTGTGTACTAAGTTGATGGCTCTGTGTCTGAGGACTATGCGAGGAGGCAGAAGAGGCTGGAACAGGGGTGTGTGCTGTGCCGTTCCATCTTCATACAAGTGGAGCTGGGGAAGGAGGCCGTTACCTGTGTGGGAGAAGGAGGTTTATTTCCCAACTGGGATCGTCGGGAAGTCTGAAGCTGTCCTGCATGAAGACACCTACCCCAGCTAAAGATTCACCATTACAGCCAGAGCTGGAGTCATCAACCCCGGACTTCCTTTCCCCTTCCCACCCAGGATCTTCCTCCTCCCACTGATGTTCCCTTCCCATTACTACCTCGGCCGGGCTTTGGGTCCTGCACCCCATGGCCAGTCCATGCTTGTTGGTGGTGGGGGAAGGCCTTTGTCTGCTCCCATGGTTCCAACACCATTTTGATAATAGATATCGAAGAAGAGGGTGGAGATCTCCACCCACCGCAGGATGACGAGGGGAGCCCATGTAAAGGCAATGGGTCAAGTTGTCAGCTTTGATAGGCTGCCTTTCCCGTGAGCACCAAGCATGGCTTGCTTTGCCGTGGCTACTTCATGCCAGTGGAGGCCGCCATGCACGGGTGGTTCTTTCCAATGTCCCACCCTTCATACCCAGTCAGCTCCTCCCCCTTGGCCTGCACCACCTGGGGTAGAGATATCCGAACATGCCTCAACCCCAACATGTTGGTGCCTCCACCTTCACACTGCTGACTCGGAAGAAGGACACTGACCAGAACTTCAGTGTCCCTTCCCATGGGAAAGCTGACCTGGTCCGGAACTCGGACAGAAGCTGGGGCCACACCACCGAGGAGGCTGGACGTGTTTGGAAGGGGGGTCCAGACCACCAGTACCCCCTCAGTGGCCCAGGATGGTAACATAATCTCTTTCCTGTGCCATAGGGTCTGAGGCAGAGTTGGCAAGGAGGGGAGGGATGAAAGGAAGGCATAGATGAAAGCCCAGATGAAAGGAAGGCATAGAGAACAACAAACCATTTTGTCTGAACACTGTGGAATACCATTAGCACGGCCCCAACCCCAGGAAGACATTGAGTAAGACATAAGGCATAAAACATTGAGGCAGCATTAGGCTATTCAGCCCATCGAGTCTGCTCCTATGTCAGGTGTGAAGGAGCAAGACAGAGAGTGTAGATGGGATGTGGAGATGGAGACATCTGTTTTGGAGGTCTCAAAGCATCCAGTCCCTTCAGGGTAAAGGATGTAGATAGATCTCTCCAAAAAGGGGAGGAAGGCCGTAAGATACAGGAACCATTTGTCCATGGAGACATGGTGTAACTCCTATGGCTTACCTGGTGTCACCATCACAACCACAAACCTGGGGGTGGGGGCCTGAGGGATTCCGTCCTACAAATATGAAGGAAGTATAGATTCTTCCAGTTACAATGGCTGCGAGCTGCGATGTCCATCGAGGTGTGACTCACTCACTTTTTAGGTTTGCAGGGATGGTTTTGAGGACAAACCAGGGTTTTAAGGATCATGCTGAGTTTTGGGAGCAGCAACGTGGGGTTCAGAGGGCAGGTCAGAGTGCTCCATGGGTCAAAGGTGAGCATTCGCTGCGGACAGGTGTTGGGCCGGCAAGCTCGGTGGACAAAGACCAGCGAGGATAAGGACTGATGACTTCCCCAGGTCAGTGAGTACCCCGAGACTGTGGGGGCTCCCAGCAGGCATAAGGGCCTGTAACCTGCTAGGGCAGTGAGTACCCCGAGACTGTGGGGGCTCCCAGCAGGCATGAGGGCCTGTGACCTGCTAGGGCAGTGAGTCGGCGAGTGTGGAATTTGAGGACTGAAGTTGGAGGTCCTGTCATCGGCAAGATCGAAATACGAGGCGTGGAATTCAGGGTCCCTTCACCAGTGAGTCTGGAGTCCATTGACCCATCATCGGCGAGTCCTGGGGTTAATACCAAAGGCTGAATCCTGAATTTCGAAGAGTGGCATTGGCGAGTCCGGCACTCAAAGCCCAAAGGATGAAGCCCTGTTTCCACAAGAAAGGCCATGAAATTCACAGAGAATTTGCACTTCCTAGCTGACAGGCTGACCTTGGGTGTGTATCGTCTTTAGGGGCAGGTTTTCAACTCTCTTCCTCAGCTGAGCACACGGTGAGGAAAACGAGAATGCTGCAGCTGTGGGCTGTCAGTGTCACTGAACCCTTCCCCTTCGGCCCAAATCGCACTGTTTGAAACCAAAAGCAAATTGGGATTGGGGTGGAAAATTAAAAAGACAGGTGACTGGAAGCTTAGGGTCTACATGTGGAATGAGTAGGGGTGTTCTGCAAAGTGGTGACTGCTAATATCCACTCCAGAAGCATATCGGTCTCCCTGGGAAGAGATGGGAAAGACAGAGGTTTAGTGTGAGCCATGTGGGAGCTGCCAATAGGCTGGCCCACTTGTGCCTCATATATCCCCTGCCTCTCATTTGTAATTTCCACAGCTTGTGGCTACGCCTGTGACAACACAGCTCCTTCCTGTCCTACTGCAGCCGAGACACGCAAACAGTTCTCAGCTCTGTCCCGTCTCTGCTTGCTCCCTTCCCCTCACCTGTACAGCGCATGATATCAAGGCAGACTTTTGTTTTACAGCGCAGTTCATGAACAGAGACAGTCCCGAGCATCCAACAGCATGGAGTCACTTGTACACAGCAAGGTTGTAAAATCACAAAGCGAGTGGGATTCATGTCAGGATTGGTTCATAAATACTGGGCCAAGATACTGGAGAAAAATGCCTTGGTCTTCCTCAAAAGATTCCATAAGATCATCCGTGTCTGATATCGGTCTGCACTAAAGAACCTTTAATCTGTTCTAACTAACCACGCTTTGTAAATAAAAATGGACACGTGAGAGAGTGCTCACTGATTTCTATGTCTGCAGCCCTTGGAGAGATTTCTGACAATATATGATTCACAGAGACGTGCATGTGTTTGTATCTAGTCACTATCCTCTTCCTGAGACAGAGCTTGAGGTGGCACAGCCGCTCCCTCTGTTCGGAAGGTGGAGGGATGAGTCTACAGGCAATGCTGGAAACACAACTATTGCCCTCAGATGGTGACGGAGAAGCGTACGGGACTGAGATGGATCGGCTGGTTGAGTGGTGTCGCAACAACAACCTTGCGCTCAATGTCAGTAAGACTGAGGAAATGATTGTGGATTTGAGGAAGGGGAAGTTGAGGGAACACACACCAGTCCTCATTGAGGGGTCGGGGTGGAACGGGTGAGCAGAAGTTCTCAGAGGACCTGCCCTGGGCCCAACACATTGAAGCAGTCATGAAGAATGCAGATAGTAGCCATGAGGTACTTCTTTGGGAGTTTGAGGAGATTTGGTTTGTCACCGTAGACTCTCAGCAAAATATCTGCAGATGTACCATCGGGAGCATTCTGACTGGTTGCATCACCCTCTGCTTTGGAGGGGACACTGCACAGGACCGGAAAGAGCTGCAGAGCATTGTAGACTCAGCCAGCTCTATAATAGGCAGTTGCCTTCCCACCATCAACAACATCTTCAAAAGGTGGTGCCTCAAGGTGCATCATTAAGGACATGTCCTCTTCTTGTTACTATCATCAGGTAAGGTGCAGGAGCCTGAGGACACACACTCAACACTTCAGTTATTTATTTTTATTTATTGAGATACAGCGTGGAATAGGCCTTTACGGCCCTTCAATCTACACCACACAGCACCCCCCGATTTAATCCAAATCACGGTACAATTTACAATGACCAATTAACCTACTAATAGGTACATCTTTAGACTCTGGGAGGAAACCGCAGCACCTGGAGGAATCCCATGAGGCCAGCGGTGGGAATTGAACCTGGATGCCTGTACTGTAAAGCATTGTGCTAAACATTACGCCACTGTGATCTTCTTCCCTTCTACCATCAGATTTCTGAAAAGTCCATGAACCCATGAACACTACATCCTTATTTTACTCTCTTTTTGTAAGATGGCTGAATTGGAGAGAAATGAGGTATTGCTGCATTCTTGTTTCACGGAGACATGGTTCACTCTGGACACGCCAGATATATCAGTAAGACCCAAGGGCTTCTCGATACACAGAATGGACTGGACTGCTGATTTGGAGAAGCAAAATGTGGAGGTGTGTGTTTCATGGTAAACTCTTTGTGGTGCTCAGATGCAGGGGTCTTGTTACACTCTTGTTCCCCTGACCAGGAACATCTCATGATTAAGTGCTGACCATTCTACATACCAAGAGAGTTCTCCTCCGTGCAAGTTGAATAGGGAGTTAACATTGGCATGTGGCAAAGGTAATGTCACAGTAGTTATGTGGATTTCAACATGCAGGTGAACTGGGTGAATCAGGTTGGTGCTGGACCACAGGATAGGGAGTTTGTAGAGTGCCTACGGGATGCATTCTTGGAACAGCTTGTACGAGAGCCGACCAGGGACAAGACTATTCTGGATTTAGTGTTATGTAATGAACAGGATTTGATAAGCGATCTCACAGTAAAGGAGCCATTACGAGGTAGTGATCATAGTATGATAAGTTTTTATCTGCAATTTGAGAAGGATAAGGGCAGCTCGGAGGTGTCAGTGTTGCAGTTGAACAGGGGAAACTATGGAGCCATGAGGGAGGAGCTGGCCAAAGTTGACTGGACAGATAGCCTAGCAGAAAAGACAGTGGAACAGCAACGGCAGGTATTCTTGGAAATAATGCATAAGGTGCAAAATCAGTTCATCCCCCAGAGAAGGAAGGATTCAAAGGGGGGAAAGGGGCCACAGTGGTTGACAAAGGAAGGCAGAGATTGCATAGCATTAAAAAAAAGGAAGTATGACAGAGCTAAGGTGAGTGAGAGGACAGATGATTGGGAAGTTTTTAAGGAACAACAGAACTTAATTAAAAAGGCAATACGGGGAGAAAAAATGAGGTACGAACACAAGCTAGCCAGGAATATAAAGGAAGATAGCAAAAGCTTTTTTAGGTATGTGAAGAGAAAGAAGATAGTTAAGAACAATGTTGGGCCCTTGAAGAATGAATTGGGTGAAATTGTTATGGGAAACAGAGAAATGGCAGAAGAATTTAATAAGTACTTTAGATCTGTTTTCACTAAGGAAGACACAAGCAATCTCCCAGATGTATGGATGGGCCAAGGACATAGGGTAACAGAGGAAATGAAACAGATTGACATTAGGAAGGAAACGGTGATGAGTAGACTGATGGGACTGAAGGCTGACAAATCCCCAGGTCCAGATGGTCTGCATCCTAGGGTACTAAAGGAGGTGGCCCTGAAAATTGCAGATGCATTGGTAATCATTTTCCAATGTTCCTTAGATTCAGGATCAGTTCCTGAGGATTGGAGAATGGCTAATGTTATCCCACTTTTTAAGAAAGGAGGGAGGGAGAAAACAGAGAACTATCGACCTGTCAGCCTGACATCAGTGGTGGGGAAGATGCTAGAGTCCATTATTAAGGATGAAATAGTGGCATATCTAGATAGCAGTGATAGGATTGGGCCGAGCCAGCATGGATTTACCAAGGGTAAATCATGCTTGACTAATCTGTTGGAGTTTTTCGAGAATGTAACCAGGAAGTTAGATGGGGGAGATCCAGTGGATGTAGTGTACCTCGATTTTCAGAAGGCATTTGATAAGGTCCCACATAGGAAATCTTAGGTGGGTAAAATCAAAGCTCAGGGCATTGGGGGGAAGACATTGACATGGATATAAAACTGGTTGGCTGATAGAAAGCCGGTGAATGGGTGTTTCTTGGAATAGCAGGTGGTGACTAGTGAGGTGCCACAGGGCTCGGTATTGGGACCACAGCTGTTTACAATTTACGTCAACGATTTAGATGAAGGCATTGAGAATAACATCAGCAAATTTGCTGATGATACTAAGCTGGGTGGCAGTGTGACATGTGATGAGGATGTTAGGAGAATTCAGGGTGACTTGGATAGGCTGGGTGAGTGGGCAGATACTTGGCAGATGGCGTTTAATGTGAATAAGTGTGAGGTTATCCACTTTGGGAGTAAGAACAGGAAGGCAGATTATTATCTGAACAGTGTAGAGTTAGGTAAGGGAGAAATACAAAGAGATCTAGGAGTCCTTGTTCATCAGTCACTGAAGGTGAATGAGCAAGTGCAGCAGGCAGTGAAGAAGGCTAATGGAATGTTGGCCTTTATTACAAAGGGAATTGAGTACAAGAGCAAGGAAATCCTCTTGCATTTGTACAGAGCCCTGGTGAGACCACACCTGGAGTATTGTGTACAGTTTTGGTCTCCAGGATTAAGGAAGGACATCCTGGCTGTAGAGGAAGTGCAGCGTAGATTCACGAGGTTAATTCCTGGGATGTCTGGACTGTCTTACGCAGAGAGGTTAGAGAGGCTGGGCTTGTACATGCTGGAATTAAGGAGATTGAGAGGGGATCTGATTGAAACATATAAGATTATTAAGGGATTGGACAAGATAGAGGCAGGAAATATGTTCCAGATGCTGGGAGAGTCCAGTACCAGAGGGCATGGTTTGAGAATAAGGGGTAGGTCATTTAGGACAGAGTTAAGGAAAAACTTCTTCTCCCAGAGAGTTGTGGGGGTCTGGAATGCACTGCCTCAGAAGGTAGTGGAGGCCAATTCTCAGGATGCTTTCAAGAAGGAGCTAGATAGGTATCTTATGGATAGGGGAATCAAGGGATATGGGGACAAGGCAGGAACCGGGTATTGATAGTAGATAATCAGCCATGATCTCAAAATGGTGGTGCAGGCTCGAAGGGTCGAATGGTCTACTTCTGCACCTATTGTCTATTGTTTGCACATTGCCAAAGCAGATGCTAATCAGGCACTTGAGATATTGAATGCTGCCATCACCAAACGAGAAAAACGACCTACCCCAACTCCTTTCAAATCGTAGTCTGGGATTTCAATCAGGTTCGCTTGAAGAAATCTCTGCCCAATTATCATCAACACATAACTTGTAGCACCAGGGATCCCAATACAATTGACCACTGAATACTTCCATTAGGAATGCCTACCATTCCATGCCTAGGCAGCACTTGGGGAAATCTGACCTCTTGGCTGTTCTTCTCCCACCTGCATTCAGGCACAGGCTAAAGAGCAAGGTTCCAGTGATAAGGACAACAAAGTGGTGGTCAGGGGAGGCTGAGGAGCAGCTATAGGACTGGGTCATGTTCAAGGACTCAGAGAGGATCTGATGTGAATGAATACACCTCAGTTGTCATGGACTTTATAAAAACAGGCGTAGATGAGTGTGTCCCCACAAAGTCATTCAGAATCTTCCCCGACCAGAAGCCTTGGACAAACCTTGAGATCTGCAACTTGCAGACGGCCAGATCAGTGGATACAAGAAGTCCAGGTGTGATCTGCGGAAAGCCCTCTCACGTGTGAAGTGCCATTTGCAGACCAAACAAATCCATGAGGGATGCTTGACAGTTGTGGCAGGGCTTGAATACTATTATCACTTTCAAAGTGAAACCAAGCAACAGAGGTGACAACAAGGCTTCACTCCCAGAGAAGCTCAAAGCCTTTTATGCTCACTTTGACCATCAAAACATGGAGGAACCTGCACAAGCTCCCACAGCTGCAGTGACCCTGTAATTTCAGTCTCTGAGGTTGATGTGAGAGCTTCTTTCAGGAGGGTGAACCCATGGAAAGCCTCTGGCCCAGATTGGGTAACTGGCCAAGTGCTAAAGACCTGTGCTGATCAACTGGCTGGAGTGTTCACTGAGATCTTTAACCTCTCACTTTGGCAATCTAAGCCACTTTCTTCAAGCAGGCTTCAATAATGCCAGTGCTTGAGGAGAACGTGGCAACCGGACTCAATGACTATTGTCCAGTGGCACTTACATCCACTGTGATGAAATGCTGTGAGAGGTTGGTGATGATATATATCAACTCCTTCCAGACAAGCAACTTGGATCCGCTCTAATTTGCCTGCAACAGGTCCTTCGCAAATGCCATTTCATTGGCTCTTCACTCAACCCTGGAACATCTGAACAGTGAAGATGCAAACATCCACATTCAATACTATCACCCCCTCAAAACTCATCAATAAACTTCAAGGCCTTGGCCTCGGTATCTCCTTGTGCGATTGGACCCTGGACTTGTTCACTTGCAGAACCCAGTCAGTCTGGATCGGCAACAGCAACTCCTCCATGATCTCCATCTGCACAGGTACACCATAAGGCCGTGTGCTTAGCCTCCTGCTCTACTCACTTTATACTTATGACTCTGTGGCTAAGCACAGCTCCAATGGCATATTTAAGTTTGCTGGTGACACCACTGTGGGTGGCCAAATCAAAGGTGGTGACAAATCGGCATATAGGAAGGAGTTTGAAAAGCTGGCTGAGTGGTACCGCAGCAACAACCTCTCACTCAGTCTCAGCAAGGCCAACGAGATGATTATTGACTTCATGAGGAGGAAACCAGAAGTCCATGAGCCAGTCCTCATCGGGGGAAGTCAGAAGTGGAGAGGGTCAGCAACATTAGATTCCTCTGTGTTACAGGTGCCTATGTTTTGATTGCTGGGGCTTGCACTGCAACCTGAGGGGGGAGAGACTGCCACTGTGGCCGGAAAATGTCACCAAGGTTTTCTGTGTTTTGGAGATGGACTTGGACTATAGACCTTATTTTTCTGTCTTAAAGTTTATTTATAGGTATTCTGTGCTTTTTGCTTGATCTTTCTTGATTTTTTTGTGCAGGGCTGGGGTATTTGGGGGCCGATGTGCCTGTTCCGTTTTTGTTTGCTTTTTTGTGCAGGTGGGGGGGGGGCGTGGGTGCAATTTGAGGATCGATGATCGTGCTGCTGTTCATTTTCTTTCTTGGTTTCATGGCTATCCGGTGAGGAAGAATGCCAGAGTTGTGCACTTTGATATTAAATAAACCTTTGAACTTCTAGAGAATCAGCGTGTAAGTGCCTTTACAGAGAGAGCACAGCAACGCCTCTACTTCCTTAGGAGTTTGCAAAGACTCCGCATGACATTTAAAACTGACAAACTTCTATAGATGTGTAGTGAAGAGTACTCTGTGTTTGCCCACAAGAAAACAATTCTCAGGGTTGCATATGGTGAAATACGTGCACGCTGATAATAAATTTACTTTTCATATTGCACTTTATTTTTTATTTTATTTCTTACTGTAACTTATAGTAATTACAGTATTGTCCTTCACTGCTGCTGCAAAACAACTAATATGACAACATAAGTCAGTGATAATAAGCTTACTTCTGATTCTGATAGCTGCTGAACTTGACTCAGTATTCCCCAGTCTTCCTCCTCGCAAGACTCTAGGTTCACTGACTGAGCAAGAGTGATAGCATTTCTAATGTAACTATTGACCTTTGTATCATAATAGCATTAGTAGGACTAATTAAGAGCAGTAAAGTTAATAAACAATGGGAGGAAACTACTTGAACTATCATGTACGTGCTGGCTCTCAGAAGCAGTTCAATTAATCCCACTCCCTCGCAACCCTGAATATTTAACAGATTCTCCAGTTCCCTTCTAAACGTTCCTCTTAAATGTGGTTCCACCATCCTCTCCGGCAGCACATCCCAGTTCACACCAACGTATATAAACCGGAATCTTTGTGTCCCACCCTCCTACATTGGAAACAATTTCTCCTGATTCACTGTCTCTTCAAGCTTTTGAAAACTCAGTTAAATCTCCTCTTAACTTCTGTCTGCTTCAAGGAGAGTGTTACATCATCCGTGTAACAAAATCTCCTGGTTCTAAGGCATCACCATGTTATCTCCAAGACTTTACCATACTTCTAGAGCAAGGGCTCTTAAATGGGATCTGCAGACCCCTTGTGAGCCCATGGATAGACACCAGGGTGTCCATGAACTTGGGTAGGAAAAAACTTACATCTTTATTTTCACTAACCTGTAACTGAAATTTAGCACTTCCTTCAATGATGAATGCAGGCAGCAAACCACCATAGCAGCAAAAGCTGTGAATTTGTCGCCAGTAGAAATCACAGATATTTTCATTTCACATTACAGTTGTTACAAATATCCCAAAATATCATTTACGAGCTATTTCTTATCTAATGTGTTAATAAAGAAGTATGTATGTTACTATATCACATTTAAAAAAAATATTTTAGTAAGTGTATTTCAATATAATTGGATTCTTTTGTAATCCAATGCATTTTATTTTATATATTTAAATACATTACTCAGAGAAGGGCCGATAGGCTTCACTGGACTGTCAAAGGGGTCCTTGGCATAAAAGAATTAAGAACCCCTATTGTAAAGAGAAGCAGCCAGAACTGAACCCGATTTGATAGCTGAGTATTATCAGAATATTTGTAAATATTTAGCACCATCTCATTACCTTTGTTCTTCATTAACAAAGCAGACTATGCAGAAATGTTTGAAAAAGCTTTTGTGAATGTTCTGCCATCTACTTTAATATGTAACCCCTATCTCACGATTTTTTAACACACACAAAATGCTGGAGGAATTCAGCAGGCCAGGCAGCATCTGTGGAAAAGAGTAAACAGCCGATGTTTCGGGCCGAGAGTCTTCAGCAGGTCTGGGGGGGGGAAAGAGGAGGAGTCAGAGTAAGAAAGAGGGTGAGGGGAGGAAGAACCACAGGGTGCTGGGTGAAACCGGGAGCAGGGGGAGGGGGAAGTAAAGGGCTGGGAAGTTGATTGGTTAAAGCGATACAGGGCTGGGGAACGGGGAATCTAATAGGAGAGGACAGAAGGCCATGGAAGAAAGAAAAAAGGGGTAGGAGCACAAGAGGGCAGTGATAAGGTGAAAGAGGGAATTGGGAATGGGGAATGGTGAAGGTGAAGGGGGGGGGGGGGGGGGGGCATTACCGGAAGTTTGAGAAATCGACGTTCATGTCATCAGGTCGGAGGCTACCCAGACAGAATATAAGGTGTTTCTCCTCCAACCTGAGTGTGGCTTCATTGTGACAGTAGAGGAGGCCATGGATTGACATGTCAGAATGGGAATGGGAAGAAGAATTAAAATGAGTGGCCACTGGGAGATCACGCTTGTTCTGGTGGACGGAGCGTAGGTGCACGGCGAAGCTGTCTCCCAATCTACGTCGGGTCTCACCGATACACACGAGGCCACACCAGGAGCACCAGATACAGTAAATGACCCCAACTGACTCACAGGTGAAGTGTCGCCTGTGTTTAAGGCCCTGAGCTGTAGTGAGGGAGGAGGTGTCGGGCAGGTGTAGCACTTGTTCAGTGGGGAATGATGAATGGACAAGGGAGACGTGTAGGGAGTGATCCCTGTGGAAAGCAGGAAGTGGTGGTGGGGGGAAGAGATGTGCTCGGTGGCGGGATCCAATCAGAGATGGCGGAAGTTATGGAGAATTATGTTCTGGACACGGAGGCTGGAGGGCATCACTATTTTGCTCTTTTTGCACTAATATATACATCTTGTAACATAGCATATTTTAGATTGCACTGTACTGCGGCCACAAAACAACAAATTTCATAATATGTCAGAGATAATAAACCGAATTTGGATTCTTATTCTGACACAGTACATGTAAACTTCCTGCTCCCCTCCCCCTAAGTCCTCTATGCCAGCACTCCTTTAAACTTGGACTATTAGTTGACATTGCCACTCATCAGCTTTTCAACCTGCAGGAAACATCCATTTAAGGTAAACCACTAATTAATAATTGGCTTTGATTTATTTGCCTCTGACTCATCATGGCTAACCCTTAATATCAGATGCATTAGTGACTCTGGCACAGATTTTCTGAGAGTACCAGCCGCCTCTAGTGAGACTGCACAATTATTTCCACCGCTGCAGAATTCACTTGTGGCCCACAGATGGAGCGTATATTCTGATAAACCCAAAGGAAGCTGGGACCGCAGTATAAGATGGTCTTCAATATAATACGTAAGGAATACTTCAGAGAGTTCTCCATCGTATCTGAGGAAAGGTGGAAGGTGTCCCAAGTCAACTTGAGTTTATTATCGTGTGCTGTGAGGTATAATGCTCGCAGCAACATTACAGGCATTAAGGTTGAGACAGCTTAGAGTATGCATGTAATACAGAAATTATAGAAGTCAGTGAAGGGAGAGAAAAGACAAAATATTAGTGTTTACAAATGCACACACAGAGGCAAGACCGTTGAAGCGCCACAGGCGTTGAGGTAGGATTAGGGTTGTGCGGGTCGATTCAAGAGCTTGATGGATGAAGCAAAGTAGGTGCTCCCGAATTTGGTGGTGAGAATCTTCCAGGCTCTTTATCTCCTGCCTGTAGCAGTGAGGTGAGGGTATGGTCCAGATGGTAGAGATCCTTGAAGGTAGATCAGGCAACATCTCTTGCAGATGCTGTCAATGGTAGGGAGAGTTGTGCCCTTGACGGACCAGGCTATGTCCATCACCTCCTGCAGCCTCCTGAATTCCTGTGTGTTGGAGTTGCCATGCCAAGCCAGGATTCTTGCCTACAGAGCATCAGTGGAGTGCATCTCACAAGAGGCCTCGGCAAGCCTTCACGTGAAGGTGGCAATGGCACTTGACGTGATATCAGTACACTGTCAGGTGGCATGGTGGCGAAGGGATTAGCATTACGCTTTACAGTGCCAGTGATCCGATTCCTGCTGCCGTCTGTACCTTCTTCCTGTGAGTGCATGGGTTTTCTCTCATTCCAAAGACATTCCGGTTAGGGTTAGGAAGTTGTGGGCTTGCTATGTTGGCACCAGAAGCACGGAGACAGTTGCGGGCTGCCCCCAGCACACCCTTAGATTGTGCTGGTCATTGACGCAAACAATGCATTTCACTGTATGTTTCGCTGTACTTACAGTAATCAGCTAATCTTTTTCTCTTCTTACTGGTAATTGGTTAGGTTAGCTATCCAAACCCCTGGACAGCTGATTTAGAGACCCGAGTTCAAATCTCAGCACACAGCTGGGAATTCTATCATTTTGAGGTACAGTGTGGAACAGGCTCTTCTGCCCAATGAACCGTGCTGGCCAGTTTAAACTTAGCCTAATCACAGGACAATTAACCCCAGCTCGATCACAGGACTAGCAGGCATGTCTCCGGACGGTGGGAGGAAACCAGCGTATTCACAGGGAGGACACACAAACTCCCGACAGAGGGTGCCAGAATCAAACTCTGAACTTCAACGTTCCCAAGCTGCAGTAGCGTCACGCTGCTGTGGCACCAAGTAAATCCACGAGTCTGGAGTAATGTACCTGTTACTGGGGACAGGACGTCTATCAGGTTGAGGGACAGATAATAAACACTGGCCTGGCCAGCGCTGCCCATGCCGCGTGCAAAACAAAATGGGGAAGTCTGAGCCAGCGACAATGGGAGCAGGACAGGAGGGGCAGCGAACAGAAGGGGAGAAGACATGGTGGGAGGAGAATGGAGCAGGAAGACCAATGAGCCCGGTTCCGAGGTTGCACAAGGGCGACACGGTAGCCTAGTGGTTAGTGTAACGTTGTCTCAGCCCCAGAGACCCGGGTTCAATTCCCGTCACTGTCTGGAAAAGGTTTGTACGTTCTCTACGTGACTCCTTGGGTTTCCTCCGGGTGCTCAGGTTTCCTCCCACGTCCCAATGACCTACTGATTAGTAGGCTAATTGCTCTCATGGGCAGCACAGGCTCACTGGGCCTGCTGCCATGCTGTGTGTCTAAATAATAGTATTAAAATAATTCACCCAATTTAAAGGAAAGTGAAACTAGAACTGTTTTGACTGTAACAAGCGTCAGATTAATCCCCGTGGGACAGATGAATCTCACATTGGAGAGGTCTGCAGAGCTGACATTGTCATGCAGGGCTGGCATCCTATGAACACTTTCATGCAAAGACTGCAGCATGTGAGGGAGAGGTCTGAAAGACACTGCACTGCAACGTTTCTAAACATAGCCTCGCATCTGTACACACTGCCCCTAGTTCCGTTCTCACCAACCAGCGGACATGGTTTGGCTCAGAAATTTTGAGTAACAACAGGACCAGATGGTTAACACAAAAACAATCAAAAGTACGTAATAAAACAACCAATAAATCCAAGAAGATAAGTGCAGCAAATGGCAAGGGAGATCAGGAACAGTCCAATACATTACAGGATCCTGCAGCAGTTTAATTCAATCTGATTACTGACACAGGCACAGTCAAATGGCAAAAGTAAATCATGAAAATGTTGTTTTATAGTACAAACTCTAAAAGCCACCATTATATAGACAATAGACAGTAGGTGCAGGAGTAGGCCATTCGGCCCTTCTAGCCAGCACCGCCATTCACTGTGATCATGGCTGATCATACACAGTCAGTACCCCGTTCCTGCCCTCTCCCCATATCCCTTGACCCCGCTATCTTTAAGAGCTCTATCTAAATCTCTCTTGAAAGCATCCAGAGACTTGGCCTCCACTGCCTTCTGGGGCAGAGCATTCCACAAAGTTTTTCCGCATCTCTGTTCTAAATGGCCTACCCCTTATTCTTAAACTGTGGCCTCTAGTTCTGAACTCACCCATCAGCGGAAACATGCTTCCTGCCTCCAGCGTGTCCGATCCCTTAATAATCTTATATGTTTCAATCATTCCTTGCCGTAAGTACAAGCCTGCCCCAGTTTTAGAGTCAGAGTCCCACCAATTATATTTTGAGGTGATCAATTATTACAGAAAGGACAATCCATAACAACTGTCCAGATATAATATTACAGGATAAACAGGCAAGAATAAGTTTCACAATAGATATAAATATTCCAAACACACATAACACACAGAAATCAATACAGTAAGTGAAAATCACCAGAAATATGCTGAATTAAAAGAGGAAATTGAAAGGCTTTGGAACATGAACAGGGTATACGTTGTCCCGATAGTAATACCTACAACTGGTATCATCTCAAAGTCACTACACAGTAGAATTAAACAATTAGACCTATACAGAAATAGGCCACAATTTCACAGAAAGCCACAATACTAAATGCCTCTAGAATAATCCGAAGGTTCCTAGCAATTGAGCAGTGAGTGTGCTTGGCTACGCTCAGGTTGTACCAGCTTGAGCCAGCCGAGAAAAAAATAAGTCGGCCCTCCTTATCCGCGGGTTCCGCATGCGCAGATTCAACCGACCGCGGATCGGGAAAACCCGGAAGCTCAGCATTGTCCGCCTCGCGTCTCGTTCGTTCGCTACTGATGTTCTGAGCGAGAGGAAGGAGTTTAAGGCTAGTAAGGGATGGCCGGCTAGCTATGTAAAGCGCTACAGCCTCAAGAACTTAAAGATCACGGGAGAATCGGAATCGGCTGATGCCATTCCCAGAAGAGCTACGATGGTTGTGTCTGTACTGAACATGTACAGACTTTTTTTCTTGTCATTATTCCCTAAACAATACAGTATAACAACTATTTACATGGCATTTACATTGTATTAGGTATTATAAGTAATCTAGAGATGATGTAAAGTATATAGGAGGATATATACATAGGTTATATGCAAATACTACGCCATTTTATATAAGGGATTTGAGCATCTGCATTTTTTGGTATCCGCAGGGGGGTCCCGGAACAAATCCCCTGTGGATAAGGAGGGCCGACTGTAAATTTCTACAATAATAATAATGACTTATTTACAGAGCACTTCTTATACAGATGATGTAGTTCAAAGTGCTTTTACAATGGGATGAAGTGCAAACATGAAAATAAAAGACAAAAAGATGTTAGTTAACGGCAAGATTAAATCAATAGGTTTTGAGCCGGTGTTTAAAAGTGTCAACCGAGTCTGCATCGTTTATAGTTTTAGGTATTGAGTTCCACCGTTTAGGAGTGTAGTTAAAAAAAAACTAGGCTGCCAAGTTTCTCTTGAGGGAGATTGTTTAAATTTAAGAGACTTGCAGAACAAGACCGGAGAACTCAAGCGGGATTATAAAAAGAAAGCGATTCTTTGATATGCTCCGGTCCCAGACCATTGAGAACTTTGAAAATAAGTAAAAGAACTGTAAAATCATTTCTAAAAAGGTGGCCACAGGCTTCTTCCTCTCAGGTTGTGCGAGACTAAAACTAGAGGTCATAGGTTTAGGGTCAAAGGTGAAATACTTGAGGGGAATCTGTGCGGGAGTATCTTCACATAGCGTGGATTGATCTGCCAATGGAAGTGGTAGAGGCGTGTTCGGTTGTGAATTTAAGAGTTTGGGTAAGTACATGGATGAGAGGAGTATGATGGGCTGGGTTGTAAACCAGGCCAGCATAGACCGAAGGGCTTGTTTTTTTGCTGTGATCCCATGACACTACACACTCAGATGCTCTATCTGAACCCCTGGTGCAGTGATTCCGTCCTGGGCCTGCCCAAGTGTTCCTGACTGGACCTGGGTCCACAGTCATTCCTCCTCGGCTCCCACGCGCTCAAGGGCTTTCCTACACAGGCTCTGCCACTGCAGCCGGCATGAATGAAACCAGGTTCTTGCTGTGTCAGGGAGCACAAGGAAAAACGGCTGGGGGTAGTGGGGGGAGGGTCATTTGATGGATAAAGTGGGAAAAGGTTCCCAGAAGCATGAGGCGTGAGTTGGGGAGGGAGGGGTTGGAGGTGGCAGGACTGATAATTAGGGGAGATCTGGCAACAGTAGTGTGGGAGACTTGGGTGGTAAAGGGATGGTTGAATGACTGAGGTAGACAGGGGCTGACCAGTTAATGGGGGTGAGGAGCCAGTAGCTGTTTGGGAGGGGTGGGGTTGGTTGGAAACTGGGGCGGGAATCACTGGTGTCAACGAAGTCGTCAGATCAGATGGGGGAGGGGTTGCTGGTGGCTGGGGGAGACCCGCCCTGGGGCTGGTTGGCCTGACCAAGAAGAGGGACTGGAATCTCGGGGGTCTGCCTTCTCTGAGCACCATTAACAATGACAAAAATAGAGTCTGCTGCTGAACAATGGAGGCCATTGTGTAGGATGTGGGGTTGGTCCTCTGAATTTTGGTCCACCCACTGCACAGAGAATGCACAGCCCCGTAAAGGACCCGGCTTTCAATTATGTTTAGCTTCTCAGTAACACTGGCTTTCACATAAAAAATAAAATCCTGCTGACACATAAACAATTCTCCAAGCCTCTCTGCTGATCTTGAAAACTTCTAAATTGGGGGTGAGGGGGATACAATGCTCAGTACTCAGGAACCAGGACTCCGTGTGTGTGTGTGTGTGCGCTTCTCCCTGTCTGTCTTACTCTTTTTCTTAGTCGCTCTCTCGTCTCTTTCTCCGCCTGTCCCTCTCACTCTCTCTATCTTGTCTCTCTCTTTCACTTGTCTGTGTCTGACTCATCTCTCTGTATCTCTGCCTCTCCCAAAGCTGAGGAAATCCCCAACCATCACCAGCCTGCAGCCTCGCAGCAAGTTCTGACAATATCTCGTCTTTGGATCTATGTGCGTGACACCAGCGGAGCGCAGCGTCCAATCACAAACTGCGCAGCCAACCGCCAGCTTACACGCGATTGGTCAAGACTCCAAATAGCCCTGTTGCTAAGCCGATACCCAGCTTTCCATTGGGCAGGAGTGCAGCCGGACCAGCGTTCTGATTGGCCCCGTCTGCTCCGTCTGTTTGCAACCACAGAAGCTCTTCAAATCTCAGAGGGCTGATCTGACCAGTTTCCTGGCACCTGCTCTTTGTGAAGGGGATGAAGTAACTTGCTTCAGAGCAGAGACATCAGTGCATCTTGTTCTGTGGTTTCAGCTTTATTCCAGTGTACCCTAGCGCTTGCTGTTCAGGAGCGGCGGCCGGAAATTCCCTCCCCCTCCGCCCTGGGCTCCTAAATCTAGCCTCGCTGTTAACCCTTTGTGAAGTATAGTGAGAATCTCCGAAGACCCAACTCACACAGGGAGCAAGGACAGAGTTGGTGGACGGAGGCAAGCATCAGCGTGGCGTGTGAGCCATGGGTCCGGGATAGTTTGATTGAAATCCTGTGGGCTCTGAGTTTACTGAACCGAAACAGGCCCTTCTGCCTGTTGGATGCAGACTATCGAGCACCCATCTGCTTTAATTTGGCTCTAAACCTATTTTTTTCTCTCACATTTCCCCCCCCCGCCCCCACACACACACACACACACATTCTACCACTCTCCCACACACTGGGGCAATCAACAGCAGCCAAAAAAAATGAACGACCAGCACGCTTGAGAAGTGGGAGGACGTGCGAACTCCACACGGACAGCGCCGGAGGTCGGATTTGAACCCAGGTCTCTGGGGCTGTCAGGCAGCAGCTCTGATGGTCCCGTCATTGTACCTCCCCCCCTCCTCCACCGACGTGGGACTCAGAAGGGATGGGTCGAGAGGTGGGACACTTCTCACTCGGTCTCAGTGTTCTCCCGACCCAGTGCCCTGCCCTGCCCCGATTCCCTTTCTCCACTGCGCGTGGAGACTGCAGACTCCACGCCGGAGTCCGGACTGTGACCATGACCGGGTAAGAGATGACTTTTTCTCGTGGGTTATGCGATCGATCGCATCTGTGGCAGATTATAAAATCTGAGAAGCAGTTCCCGTTGTGAGTAACACTTCCAACCTTGCCCCCCCCCCCCCACCCTGGGCTGATGCGTTCCCTACTTCATACATCACAGCACCCCAGAGAACTTCCACCACCTCCCCCGCCCCCACTACAGCTGATGTTCAGAGCCTCTTGCACCCCCCACCTCCACGGAGCATCATCCTCCTCCCCATCACATGAAAGTTGTTGGATTCAGGGGCATTGCTGGCAATTCCGAGACAGCCTCGAAACCCTTGCCCCGTCCTGCTCAGTAGTGGGGGGGGGGGGGAGTGATTATTGACACATGCACCAAGACACAGTAAAAACTTGGCCTTTATGCAGATCAAATCATTACACATTGAGCTAGAGCAAGGTGACGCACTAACAATGCAGGATAAAGTGTAAAAGAGTGCAATGATAAAACGTAAGATCATGACAAGATAGATTATGAGGTTAAGAATTCATCTTATCACACAATAGGTCTATTCAAGAGTCTGATAGCAGTGGGGTACATGTTGTCTTTGAGCCTGGTGGGAGACAGTTCAGGCTTTTGAATCTTCTGCCTGGTGGGAGAGGTGAGAGGAGAGAACATCCAGGGGGAGTGGGCCCTTGGATTATTCTGACTGCCTTGGCCAGACAGTGAGCAGAGGGGAGGCTGGTTTCGGCCTTGTGCCGAGCTGTGCCCACAACTCTCCTGGTCACGGGCAGGACAGTTTCCAGGTCAAATTGTTAATGCAGCCAGACAGAACGCATCCTGCAGCGTGCCGATAAAAGTTGGCGAGAGTCCACGGGGTCACGCTGGATTTCTTCAGCCTGCTGAGGAAGTAGAGGTGTCCTTGTCTGCGACGTCCACATGGTTGGAGCAGGACAGGATGTTTAGACGCCAATATCTCGGTGCCTCACCGTGGCAGGATTTTATTACTGAGATACAGCAAGGAATAGACCCTCAGCCCAGTAATCCTCCGCCAGCCGAATCATGGGATGATTTACAGTGACCGATTAACCTACCAACCGGTACGTCTTTGGATGGTGGGAGGAAACCAGGGCACCTGGAGGAAACCCACACAGTCACAGGGAGAGCGTACAAACTCCTTACAGACAGCAGCAGGAATTGGACCCCAGTCGCCTGTACTCTAAAGCGTTCTGCTAACCCTATCATTTCAGCCACACAGCCTCTAGTCATTACATAAGAACATAAGAGATAGGAACAGGAGTAGGCCAATTGGCCCCTCAAGCCTGCTCCGCCATTCAACAAGATCATGGCTGATCCAATCTTAACTCTCGTTTTCACCGAATCCCACAAGGCAACAGTGCCAACCAACAGGGCACCATGCCGCCCATTTTATTTTATTATTCATCCCGCCCAAACCCATGTGATCACCCGGGGAAAAAAAAATTCGCTTGACCAGTTGAGGTGGCGTGACTGCTGGTGATGGCGGGTTTGGGCCCAGCCATTTTCAGGGCTACTTGATTCGGCCGGTGAGTTGTTACCCTCTCCTTAATGGATCCCGACCTCCACGGCTAACATCCTGCTGACTTTATCGGCCAACACCTTTTGTGGGAATCTGATGAGTGTTGGCATCGGGCGCCTTAACCCGGTGTTTGGTTCATCCCGCAGCGCCAGCTGTGCCCGCCAAAAGTGGCCCACCGGGCACTCGCGTTCCACGCCAGCGAGCCGGGCTTCCTACCCGTTTAAATTTTGATGTGTGACGAAACCTCAAGCCCCAGGACACCTTTCAGGATCCAACAGATTCCTGAGGCAACTGGGAGTTCCCATTTTTAAAATGAAAGGAAAAGATCAACGTGTATAAATCCCCTTTCATAGCCTCAGGCCACAAACACATTTTGCACCAGTCATCTGATAAGCAGATGCAGCAGGCTGCATCAGGTTAAATTCAGTTTCAGAGAGTTGCATTGGGTTACATCCGATTAAATGGGACTATGTAAACCACAATGTTAAATGACGTTAGGCCCTTGTGTCACCACGGTATAGTAAAGCCACACTGTAACAAAACAGGTTCTGCAGCCCGCTGAAATGGCACTAAGCATCAGGCACCCATTTACACCGATCCTGCACCGATCACATTTTATTCTTTTCATATACTCAGCGGCCCCAGATTTTACACTTAACCTACCAACCTCACCAGCTGCATTTCAACACAGTGTGACTCAGCACGTCGGAGTTATGCAGTGATGCTAGGCTGATGTATTAAGCACAATACATATATCCAGTAACAAATGACTAGTGTTTCAGCCAACTGGGCATGCACAGCTATAAAAGGCTTACATATAAACACAACACTCAGCTCATGTTGGTTGGGGGGAGGTGGCATTGAGTTCTGAACTTTTTTAAACAAAAGTTACCCGAGCAGATTTCTTCTAAAACTTTGCATGTCAGCATTAAAACTTTCCTTTTCAATTTCCTCTTTCTCTTTGCTCTGTCTCGGAGGGAGGAGCTGTGTCAGACTGACTGAGAGAATGATGAACTGAGCTCCTGAACCACTTGCTCGTGTTAGGCAAGTTCAGTAGATGGCATAATGCACAATGTGCCGTAAAGGCAGGGAACCCTGCGTTGTGCAGACCCTAGACCCTGTCAAAGACTCATAAGGCACTTCACCCCACTGTTGTCAGTATTGCCTGTTGCCTAGAACTCCGGGTATGTGTTGTGCAGGGATTAGGGTCTGAGTTTGCAATGCTTGGACAGCCACGCGGTTGAAGGTCCTGCACAATGTTGCCATCTGCTGACCAGTCTCTGCCAGGGCACTGGTTCTCTCCAGTGCCTCGCACAGGAATGAGTGGAGGTGAGAGAGTCACCAAAAGACAACGTTCCAACCGATCTATATCAGCCAGTGGAGCAGTTAGCACTGTTTGCATTTTGAAGCAGGTAATTTCACTTTAGTGCTGCAGGGCTGTTTTCCAGACACACCATCATTATTAATTACCCTGCTGGTTAACGGAAGGCTCGCTCCTCCACTGCCTTTCTCATCCCTTCCAGCAGACGCCAAAACACTAGGCAATTACTTAAGCACTTTAATTCAGCTGTGGTCACTGTTGCATTGTGAATAACAAGGCGGCCAATCTGTGCATTGCAGGATCCCACGCACCATGTGGTTTGAACCATCTTTTTGAATTAAAAGATCAGGGAGCCACCACCTTATAAGAAGATAGGTATAGGTTGGTCAGAGATTAGTTTTAGCGAGGGTGATTGAGGTTAAGTATTGACCACAATATGCGAACTTTAACTTCTACCTGACAGGGACTCAGGTAGATCATTGGACAGGACCTCCAGCTGTGAAACACTCTCTCAGACTCACACTGGACACTCGGCCATGATTATGGGTTTAAAGTTGTGGTATGAGGTTTGAACTATGGACTCTTTGGACTGGTGGGAGGGGGGAGGGTCAGTGAGCTAATTGTTATTCCTTCTCGCACCATGTGGCGTTCAAGGTGCAGCATAGAAGATAAGTTTTAATCCAGGGGATCTAGAAGATCTAGCACACACAAAATGCTGGAGAAACTCAGCAGATCAGGCAGCATCTGTGGAGAGGAATAAACGGTACAAGTTTCTGGACAAGACTCCTCGTCAGCACTGGAAAAGGAAGGGGAGAAGTCAGAATAAGTCAGACCTTTAGATGTAGAAGATCAAAGTCACATGTAGCTACCCCAAGAGTTCTGGGTCAATATTTATTACAGTAAGTAAAGTGTATTATTTAGTCATTAACATATTGCTTCATGTCAACAAACCCATTTCCTGAAAACAATATCAACTATAATCCAGAAAGACTTTTTTTGGCTGAAAATCGTTTTGGGTTCTCCTGAGATCTTAGCAGAGATGAGAAATGAAATTTCTGCCTGGATTTCCAGACTTAATGCTGTCTTACCCCAAGAGTGAAGCAGGGGGGCTGGAGAGCTGGGGGCAGGTGAACTGCAGGACGTTGGATAGAGCAAGTGACCATATCAATTGCCTGTAAGATTGATTGTCTGTGAGGAGTTTGTACGTTCTCCCTGTGACCATGTGGGTTTCCTCTGGGTGCTCCAGTTTCCTCCCACAGTCCAAAGACGTACAGGTTAGGGTTAGTACATTGTGGGCATGCAGTGTAGGCTATGCCAATGCTGAAGATATTGTGAGACTCGTGGGCTGCTGTCGGCACATCTTCGGATTGTGTTGGTCTTTGACACAAATGGCGTACTTCACTGTACGTTTCAATATTTTGATGTATATGCGACAAATAAGGCTATTCTTGAAATCTTTTCAGTTCCCTGCTGTACAGACCAGGCCTAAGTGACACATCGGAGGAGGTCCTAGCTCACACTGACCCCTGTTACCACCCTCCTCTCTGTGTCGCAGTCGGGATGGTGCATAGACCATATGGGGTGGTGAGGATGGACGTGGGACTGTGCTCGAGTTATCCTCAGGATCTCACAAACAGGATTGGGCTGATCCCCATCAAAGTATGAGGGGCTGAGGCCGGAGTATTTTAAGTTCTGATACCGATTGCTTGCTCATCTCAGCTGCTGCATAACCTGCCTTCCTCATCCCCCATCTCTGCCCTTCCCGCCCTGCCCCTTGCACTGGCTTGGTGACCCTGGGGTGGGGAATAACGAGCCTGACTGGGGGATGACGAAACCTGGCTACGTAGCAGCCGAGGCCTGGCTCCAAAATCAGGAGTGCTGCCTCAGTCTACTAATGGCAAATCCTTCCACAACGTGGCTAGCGGCACCTGGCAGGGTTGACAGATTTATATTCTGCCTGTCGAGTCACCCATCAGCTATTCCCTGGCACCCAGACAACTGGCAGCAGGAAGGCTCCAGACTGTAGCGACTCGGGTTAAGCCAGGCCTCGTGTATGAACCCAATGCCCCCTCACTATCCCACAGGGTGCTAGCCAGCTGCAGAGCCGAGAGAGAACTGAGAGGTGACAACAGAAGCTGGGCAATGGACACTGGGATCATTTGACAATCTTACACAAGGTGAGACAGGGCAACATAGAGGGAGTTGTTCTCTATCTTCCCTCTGCAGGCTCAACCCAGTATCTGATGGGACAATGAGAGGGAACTTTGGAGACACAGAAGGCTGCAGGTACTGGAATCCGCAGTAACAATCTGCCGGAGGAACTCTGCAGATCAAGCAGCATCTGTGAGGGAGAAGGAATTGTTTTGAGTTGAAACTTCACGAGGACCTGATAGAACACAAGAATTGACAATTCCTTTCCTCCCAGAGATGCTGTTGATGCCATTGAGTTCCTGCAGCAGATTGCTTGCTTCTTTAGAGAGAGAGAGAGATTTACTCAGTGCCCAGCTCCACCTTTTCCATTTGAAAACCAAAGCAGAAATCAATTCATATTGTGGGAGTCCCAAACATCATTCACACAGACAGACAAACATACTTTATTGATCCGGAGGGAAATTGGGTTTTGTTGCAGTCGCACCAACCAAGAATAAATATAGCAATATAAACCATAAATAATTAAATAATAATAAGTAATTTATGCCAAGTGGAAATTAGTCCAGGACCAGCCTATTGGCTCAGGGTGTCTGACACTCTGACGGAGGAGCTGTAAAGTTTGATGGCCACAGGCAGGAATGACTTCCTATGACACTCAGTGTTGCATCTCGGTGGAATGAGTCTCTGGCTGAACGTACTCCTGTGCCTAACCAGTACATTATGGAGTGGATGGGAGACATTGTCTAAGATGGCATGCAACTTGGACAGCATCCTCTTTTCAGACACCACCGTCAGAGCATCCTCTTTTCAGACACCGCTGAAGGATGCTTGGGGGCGAGCTGGAGATTGGACAGGCTGCCAAAGTTCAGCAGCTTTGACACCTTGTTGGTGTCTGGGTCCTCCCCAGTCATCTCCAGATGCTGAGCAAAGACATCCCTCACACCTGCTTTCTGTTTCTGACCTGCGGATGCTTGATAGAGCGAGCTTTTCTCTATGTCTAACTCATTTTGTACCTGTTTGTGGCGTGCTTGATGGGACTGTAGAGGGAGCTTCAGTTTGCATCTATCCTGTGCTGTTCTTCTCCTGCAAGTGTGAGCCAAGACAGGAAAGAGAGATCCCTCATCTCCACTTTATCTACAACTCATGCCTTGGGCGTCTGTGAAAGGACAGTGTAGAGGGAGCTTCACTCTGTCTATAATCCATGCCCTGGGAGTGTGAGAGAGTGTAGAGAGGGCTTCACTCTGTCTATAATCCATGCCCTGGGAGTGTGAGAGAGTGTAGAGGGAGCTTCACTCTGTCTATAATCCATGCCCTGGGAGTGTGAGAGAGTGTAGAGGGAGCTTCACTCTGTCTATAATCCATGCCCTGGGAGTGTGAGAGAGTGTAGAGGGAGCTTCACTCTGTCTATAATCCATGCCCTGGGAGTGTGAGAGAGTGTAGAGGGAGCTTCACTCTGTCTATAATCCATGCCCTGGGAGTGTGAGAGAGTGTAGAGAGGGCTTCACTCTGTCTATAATCCATGCCCTGGGAGTGTGAGAGAGTGTAGAGGGAGCTTCACTCTGTCTATAATCCATGCCCTGGGAGTGTGAGAGAGTGTAGAGGGAGCTTCACTCTGTCTATAATCCATGCCCTGGGAGTGTGAGAGAGTGTAGAGGGAGCTTCACTCTGTCTATAATCCATGCCCTGGGAGTGTGAGAGAGTGTAGAGGGAGCTTCACTCTGTCTATAATCCATGCCCTGGGAGTGTGAGAGAGTGTAGAGAGGGCTTCACTCTGTCTATAATCCATGCCCTGGGAGTGTGAGAGAGTGTAGAGGGAGCTTCACTCTGTCTATAATCCATGCCCTGGGAGTGTGAGAGAGTGTAGAGGGAGCTTCACTCTGTCTATAATCCATGCCCTGGGAGTGTGAGAGAGTGTAGAGGGAGCTTCACTCTGTCTATAATCCATGCCCTGGGAGTGTGAGAGAGTGTAGAGGGAGCTTCACTCTGTCTATAATCCATGCCCTGGGAGTGTGAGAGAGTGTAGAGGGAGCTTCACTCTGTCTATAATCCATGCCCTGGGAGTGTGAGAGAGTGTAGAGGGAGCTTCACTCTGTCTATAATCCATGCCCTGGGAGTGTGAGAGAGTGTAGAGGGAGCTTCACTCTGTCTATAATCCATGCCCTGGGAGTGTGAGAGAGTGTAGAGAGGGCTTCACTCTGTCTATAATCCATGCCCTGGGAGTGTGAGAGAGTGTAGAGGGAGCTTCACTCTGTCTATAATCCATGCCCTGGGAGTGTGAGAGAGTGTAGAGGGAGCTTCACTCTGTCTATAATCCATGCCCTGGGAGTGTGAGAGAGTGTAGAGGGAGCTTCACTCTGTCTATAATCCATGCCCTGGGAGTGTGAGAGAGTGTAGAGGGAGCTTCACTCTGTCTATAATCCATGCCCTGGGAGTGTGAGAGAGTGTAGAGGGAGCTTCACTCTGTCTATAATCCATGCCCTGGGAGTGTGAGAGAGTGTAGAGGGAGCTTCACTCTGTCTATAATCCATGCCCTGGGAGTGTGAGAGAGTGTAGAGAGGGCTTCACTCTGTAACACATACCCTGGGATAATGAGAATTACAGAGTCATAGTAGAGAAACAGACACCTTTGTCCCAGGTTGTCTATGTTGAGGCTGAAACCATCTATGCTAATCTCTCTCTCTCTCTTGCATTAGACCCCTATCACTCCATGCCCTTCTTATCCAAAATGCTTATGAACGTTGTGATAATAACCATTTCCACCACCTCCCCTGTCAGTTCATTCCAAACATTCCCCAGCCTGTGTGGAAAATCTTAAGCACGCAAATCTCTTCAATTTCTCCCCTCTCATTTGTTCCCTCCTGTTTGGACAATTTGGCTGATCGATGCCTCTCATAATTTTATAAATCTCTAAATGGTCACCCTTCAGCTTCCTTCCATTCTGCTGAGAGTAATCCAGCCTATCCAACTTCTCTGTTTGTTAATACCGGCCTCTGTTCCAGGCAATGCTCTGGCGAATCTCCTCTGCACTCTCTCTGTCACCACCTCATCCTCTCAGTTGTGTGACACTAGCACTGCACACAAGAGTCCATGGGCTTTGTACAGCCTCAAAATGACATCCCAGCTCCTATGCCCAATGATTTGGCTAACATACCGAATGTCTTACCCATCAGTATTACCACTTTCAGGAAGCTATAGATCCTCACCCCAGGGTATTTTGCTCCTCCATTCCCTGCCATTTACTCCACAAAAGATTCATAGATTCTTTATTTTTGTCTTTATTTTTCCTGTAAATGCCTGCAAGAAAATGAATCTCAAGGTAGTACAGTATGTTGTAGCATATCTGTATATGCACATAGTTGGATGAGAAATTTACTTTGAACTTTGATAGCACTGTGTAGAGGAAGCTTCATTCTGTACATGTCCTGGGATTGAGAGAAGGCAGTATAGAAGAGGCTGCACTCCATATGTAAGCCGTGGCCTTGGAATGAGAGAGAGGGCTATGTAGAAGGGACTTTGCTCTGCAGGTAAGCCATGCCCTGGGAGTGAGAGAGAGGGCTTCACTCCATATATAAGCCATACACTGGGACTGAGAGAGAGAGGGTAGAGTAGAGGAGGCTTCACTTTACCAGGAAAACCAGGGAAATGTTTGAACACTGTACATAAACTGCAGGACGTTTGAACTCCCAAAAGCTGTTTTGCTGCTGATAATGCTGACATTAGATTAGAACATTGCTGAGAAAGAGTCCTGTTGTTTATCAGGGATGCTTTCTCAGGCAAATACAAACAAGAGATATTTATAATCTGTTTTTTAAATGGGCCCAGCACCTCAATGTCCAGCAAGATGGTATCGGCTTCTAAATAAGGGGTCACTGTTAATTATAGATCACCAGGCAGTGGCGGGAATTATTTTAGTTATGGCTCCAGCCCAGCACTGTAAGACAAGCTGTTTATTTCAGTCAACCAACTGTTTTCCGGGCTTAAACTACATCTTACCCAGAAGTGAAGGTTTGTAAATACCGGTGCAATTCTGATTCACTGCTCTTTGCTTCATCGTGTTGAGGACGACATTTCACAGCCCCACCTTTCAGTGTGGACCGGCGGCACTTTGAGATAGAGGCAAAGGAGTGGCCAATCTAGGTTTAAAAAACATAATAGATTCTGCAGATGTTGGAAATCCAATACAACACACACAAAATCTGGAGGAACTCAGCAGGTCAGGCAGCGTTTATGGAAATGAATAAACAGCCAACTTTTCGGGCCGAGACCCTTCATAAGAACACAAGAAATAGGAGCAGGAGTAGGCCATTTGGCCCGTTGAGCCTGCTCTGCCATTCAATAAGATCATGGCTGATCTGACCATGGACTCATCTCCGCCTACCTGCCTTTTCCCCATAACCCGTAATTCCCCTACTATGCAAAAATCTATCCAAACTTATCTAAAATACATTTACTGAGGTAGCCTCCACTGCTTCTCTGGGCAGAGAATTCCACAGATTCACCACTCTCTGGGAAAAGCAGTTCCTCATCTCCATCCTTAATCTACTCCCCTGAGTATTGAGACTATGTCCCCTAGTTCTAGACTCACCTACCAGTGGAAGCAACTTTCCTGCCTCTATCTTATCTACCCCGTTCATAATTTTACACGTTTCTATAAGATCTCCTGTCATCCTTCTCAACCCCAGCAGGTGCATCAGGAATGCATCTGTGGAATCTCCTGTGTCTCTTCTTCCTGGCCCAGATGCATTTGATACAGGAAGGTGGAAGACGTCAGAATAAAAAGGGGGGGGGTGGGGAGGGAAAAGAAAATCGCTAGAAGGTGACGGGTGAAGCCAGGTGGGGAAAGGTCAAGGGCTGGAGAAGAAGGAATCTGATAGGAGAGGAGAGTGGACCATGTGAGAAAGGGAAGGAGGAGGGGCACCAGGGGGAGGTGATAGGTAGGTGAGGAGAAGAGGTAAGAGACCAGAGTGGGGAATAGAAGAGGAGGGAAGGGTGGGGAGGGGGGAGAGGAAAAAAAATATAGAAAGAGAAATCGATGTTCCTGCCATCAGGTTGGAAGCTACCTAGACTGAATATGGGGTGTTGCTTTTCCGCCCAGAGAGTGGCCTCATTGTGGTCCATGTTGGGATGAGAATGGGGATAGGAATTACAATGGCTGACCACCAGGAAATTCAGCCTTTGGCAGACGGAGGCGCTCTACAAAGCGGCCCCCAATTTACTCCGAGTCTTGTCAACGTAGAGGAGGCTGACACTGGGGGCGCCGGATATTATAGACGGCCCCAACAGATCCACAGGTGAAGAGCTGCCACTGTATCCATGGCCGTACTGAACTCCCTCCCCTCGGTATCACACCCAACGATGGGTTCAACCCCTTTGTCATCCAAGATTCAACATTGTTTGTCATTCCTCAGTGCACAGGCATAAAGAACAAAATGGTTGCTACTCCAGATCTGCTGCATCATTAAAGAAAATCACAATAAACATAAACAACACAACAAACAAATAAACAAGACAGTTCATACAAAAGCAATGCTATGGAACACAATGTTCTGGTAACTGTTTGAGTTTATAAATAAGATTAGCTTATATACTGCACAGAGATTGAGTGTATGTACATAAAGTGACGCTGGACGCAGGAGTATCTGAACAAAATGTTACTCTGACAGGAAATAATAAAGTAACAAGGTGATTCTTATCAAGAGGAGCTCTTACAGGTAGCGGCAGGGCATCTGAAAACACAGTAGGGCCGTGACTGTCAGTGTAGGCAATGAGGTGTGGATTGTAAGTGTAAAGTGGTCGTGCATGGGGAGATGAGGAGCGCTGAGGGAGTGTGGAGAAGATGGTTTGACGCAGTGGTGGTGGTGGGTCTGGGCTGGGTTAATGCTGATTCAAAGCACGAGTGGTGCAGAGCTAGAGGCCCCATCCACTCTCTAGGGGTGGGGGTGGGAGCTGTTGAATGATCCCTTGTCACCTTTACAAAGAGAAGGGGAGGGTTGTCCCCATGTGAGGTGGCTGAAGAGATTGTAGAGGCATTAGTAATGACCTTTCAAAACCACTAGATAAAATAGAGGCACATGATAAAATAGGCCGTAGTCAGCATGGTTTCCGCAAGGGAAAATCTTGTCTGAGAATTCTTTCAAGAAATAACAAGCAGGATAGACAAAGGAGAATCAGTTGATGTTGTGTATTTGAATTTTCAGAGGGCCTTTAACAAGGTGCCACACATGAGGCTGCTTAACAAGCTACAAGCCCACGGTAATACAGGAAAGATTCTAGCATGGATAGGCAAAGATTGGGAATAAAGGGAGCCTTTTCTGGTGTGCTGCCAGTGACGAGTGGTGTCCCACAAGGGTCTATGTTGGACCAATTCTTTTTACGCTATACGTCAATGATTTGGATAATGGAATTGATGGCTTTGTTGCAAAGTTTGCAGACAATATGACGATAGGTGGAAGGGCAGGTAGGTTTGAGGAAATACGGAGGCTACAGAAGGACTTAGATTGGGAGAATGGGCAAAGAAGTGGCAGATGGAATACAGTGTCAGGAAATGTTTGGTCATGCACTTTGTAGAAGAAATGATGGAGTTGACTACTTTCTAAGTGGAGAGAAAATACAAAAATCTGAGGTGCAATGGGATTTGGGAGTCCTTGTGCAGGATCCCCTAAGGGCTAATTTGCAGGTTGAGTCTGTGGAGGGGAAGGTAAATGCAATGTTAGCATTCATTTCAAGAGGAGCAGAATATAAAAGCAAGGATGTAGTAGAGACTTTATAAAGTGCTGGTGAGGCCTCACTTGGAGTTTGGGCCCCTTATCTTAGAAAGGATGTGCTGAAATTGGAGAGGGTTCAAAGGAGGTTCTTAAAAATGATTCCAGGATTAAACAGCTTGCCATATGAAGAGCCTTTGGTGGCTCCGGTCCTGTACTCACTAGAATTTAGAAGAATGAAGGGTGACACAATTGAAATCTATTGAACGGCAAAAGGCCTTGTTAGAGTGGATGTGGATGGTGGGTAGACAGGAGATTGGGGCTGAGAGGAAAATTGGATCAGCCATGATGAAATGGCAGAGCAGACTCGATGGGCCAAATGGCCTAATTCTGCTCCGATGTCTTTTGGTCTGTCTTGTGTACCAGGGCCAGTACTTGTCCCACAGTCAACAATTTAGTCATAGTTACTCTGCACTCTGTGGGATCTTGTGGTGCCCAAATTGGCTGCTTGCTGTTGTAGCATCTGTATTCCAAAATCAAAATGGAAGGCTTTAAAGAGCATTTTCGAGGATAAGAAAGGAAAGTTTAGGGGACTCGGGGCCCAGGCTGCTAAAAGCAACAACAGTCAAGCAAATAGAAATAGTCAGAAACTGAAATTAGAGGAGTGGAGAGGTCTGAGTGTGGGAAGTTATGGATGGAGGGAGGAGAAGGGGTTTTATCTCCAGTGATATCGAGCAGCGTTCTCTGGTCAGAGAAACTGTGTTTCTCAACCATGTAATAATCCCTCAGTACATATCTGGTTACCTCATACTGGAAGGAAGTGGAAGCTTCAGAGAGGGTGCAGAGAAGATTTACTGGGATGCTGCCTGAGGGCATGAGGAAAGGTTGAGTGAGTTAGGGCTTTTCTCTTTGGAACAAAGGAGGGTGAGGGGTGTGTAAGATGATAAGAGGCATTAGTAGAGTGAACAACCAGCACCTTTCTCGTAGAGGAAAATGGCTAATATAAGAGGGCATAACCTAAAGGTGTTTGGAAGGAAATATAGGGGTTGTCAGAGGTAGCATTTTAAAAAATTTTTACAGTGAAAGGTGGTGTGACATAGAAACAGGTACATTTGGAACATTTAAGAGACTTCAATAATAGGCACATGGATGAGGGTTTTGTGGGAGCTTTAAACTAATCTAGAAGTACATCCTGGCCTGAAATGTCGAGTGTTTATTCCCCTCCACAGACGCTGCTGAGCTCCTCCAGCACACTGTGTATTGATGTGGCAGGAACTGAGGTGAGAGCCTTCGGTGCATGGTGAACAAACTGCTACATCTGCAGTGGTTAAGCACCGCCCTTGCCCAGGCTGGCCTGTTGGGCAGCTGCTGGAAGGACCCTTGATGGGATCCTGTGGCTGGGGTCTGGGAGGGGCTGGTCACGTTTTCCCCGGGCGGAGGAGGCAAATTGAGGCTGCAAATATCAACAAACTTATCAGGGGGAAGAGGAGGACCAGGAGCAAGGCTGGTGTTCAGTGTATCAGGGGAAGAGGAGCACTCGAGGCAAAGCTGGTGTTCAATCTTCACTGCTAATGCATAGAGAAAGTATTAATAAATCATAAACTCCAGAGGTTCTGCAGCTGATGGAAATCTTGAGTAACACATGCAAAATGCTGGAAGAACTCAGCAAGTCAGACAGGATCAAAAGAGAGGAATAAACAGTTAATATTTTGGGCTGAATCCCATCATCAGGGTTAATCAAACACCCAAGAGTAAACAGAAGAAGATTTATACATCACAGGGAATTATTTAATGCATTACATACCAAAAGTAAAGGAAGATTTAATACTTCACCAACACTGACTAGTGAAATGTTTAATGTGTTACCCACCACAACCCACCAAGATCTTTGGCCTTCTGTGCATCCAACTTTGAATACTGATGCCCCACCCCAGCTCTCAAATTCATCTCCTCCGAAGATGCTCCTTAAAGCTTTTCGATCGAGAACAAAACACTCAGTATTTCCAACTCCCCTCTGCTTAATTTCTGACAGAGTTTATCCTTGTGCAGCTCAGAATTTCCTCTGATGTAATTCCCGTGGGATGTTTCCCGAGGTTACATAGATTTCCCACAGGGTTTGCAGTGGTAAACAGAGCCATAGTCATTGAGAACCTACAGCACGGAAACAGGCCCTCTGGCCCATCCTGTTGGTGCCAAACTATTATTGGATTGGATACACACAACAGAAATCTGGAAGTGTCGTTCCCAGAAAATTAACTTTTGCTCTTTCTGGGACCCTGGAAGTACTTCCTGGTGAGCAGTCTGCAGTGATTGGTCAGCTGCCTTGCATCTTCCTGGGAAATCTGATTTCCCAAGCTCTTCAAACATGCAAGGCATGGGCTGCCAACTCTGAATGGAGAATTCCAGGAGGCTCATCCCAAACTTCCAACTGCCCAGTCACTACGCTCCCCCCATCGGTCACAGAGCACCCAGATCAGCTCTCCACTCAAAATTACTCCTTATGGGTGAGCTGACGAGTGTGTGCGAGGGAAAGGAAGTCACAGGTAGCTGTAAAATGGATTATGCTCTTAGAAGCCAGCATGGATCTGATGGTTCAAATGGCCTAGTTCTGTGTGTGTTAGATGCATAAAGTACGACATCTTCCACCCTGCCTTCAGTAATTGTTACACAGTGGGTTATCTTGGACTTGATACTTTCTCCTGTTTTATGTACTTTTTTTAAATTCCTGAAACTCCTGGCCTGATCCAAGACCATCAGAAATTCTGAGTTACACATGAGGTAGGGTTGTTTATTACCCCTAAATGTCGTAGACAAGGCCATCATGTCTAGCAGCCTCTGCTGCACTGGAAGGCGTTCCCAGAATTAAACCTAGCTGTGAAGGACTGGCAAAACATTTCGACATCACTGCTTAGAAGGGGACCAGCTGGGGGGTTGTGCTCCCACGCACTTCAGTGGTTTCTGAACTCACAAGCTGAATAATCTTCCCTTTCTTCACTGTAAAGGTTCAAACTTTGGATGTTGCTGTCAGATTAACCTGACAGCACCGCCTGTGAGGAGTTTGTACGTTCTCCCAGAGACCAGGTGGAGCTTCCTCCGGGTGCTCCAGTTTCCTCCCGCATTTGAAAGATGTATGGGTTAGGGTTAGTCATTTGTGGGCATGTTCTGTTGATGCCGGAAGCCTAGAGATTCTTGCGGGCAGCCCCCACCACATCCTCGGACTGTGCCTTTGATACGAAACGCATTTCCCCTCAATGTTTTGATAATGTTTTAAGCTAATAAAGCTAATATTTTAGGTTCAAAGTAAAGTTATTATCTAAGTCCGTACACTGTATGTCACCGTATACCACCCTGAGATTCATTTTCTTGCAGGCATTCACAGTAGACCGGAAGCAATAGAATCAGTGAAAATCTCCACACAAAGACTGACAAGCAACGTGCAAATATTAAATAAACAAATAAGACTGGTCTGAGGAGTTGTGGAGTCCTTGAAGGCGAGTCCATAGTTTGTGTTCAGTGATCACTTCGTTTAGCAATACTTCGGCCCTTCGAGCTGCACTGCCCAGTGACCCAAACCTAATCACAGGACAATTTATAGTGACCTACCGCGGCTGTGCTGGGAATGGCACGGGGCCCAGCCGGTGGAGATTCTGCCTCTCAGCTCCAGCAATGCTGACCTCGGCTCCTGTCGGTAAATTTATTATCAAAGTCCGTATACGGTATGTCACCACACACTATCCCGAGCTTCTTTTTCTTGCGGGCATTCACACAAGAACAAAGAAACACAATAGAATCAATGAAAGCCTACACCAAAACGATGACTGAGAAACTACCAATGTTCCGAAGGAAACAAACGGTAGAACAGAAAGGGGGGTCAGAGGGTAGTGGAGGGGAGGGGGAGAGAAAAGAAGGAAGGAGGGAGAGAGGGTGTAGGCAGGGAGAGAGGGAAAGATGAGAACATGAGTTGTATCGTCCTTGAAAGTGAGCCCATGGGCTCTGGAATCAGTTCAGTGTTGAGGTGGGTGAAGTCGTCCACGCTGGTTCAGGAGCCTGATGGTTGTGGGGTAGTAGCAGTTCCTGAGCCTGGTGGAGTTGGAACAAAGGCTCCTGTACCCCTTCCCAGTGGCAGCAGCGTGAAGAGAGCATGGTCTGTGTGGAGAATACACAATCTTCTTCAACATGTGAAGTTCGTCCAACAGCCTGGAGATGTGCACGTTGGTGGGTTAATTAATTAATTGCAGTGTGTGTGTGTGTGTAAGCAAGTAGAATTGGTGGGAAGTCAATGGGAATGTGGGTGGAGAATAAAACAGGATTAATGTAGACAGTGTAAAATAGGTGCTTAATGATTAGCATAGACTCTGACTCTGTGTTCAGTGACTCAATATCAGCTTCACTCTGTACCCATCCTGGGTGAAAGTGACACAAAGCCACAAGTCCTTTGTGCCTGTTGACAAGGATTCTGACTGATCTTTCACATTTCTGCCATATTCTGCATTCATTTACCTGGCCTCCTCTGAAGCACCATGCGATGTTTCCAAAGTCAATGAACCTATGTAAATACAAGGCTCTGTGGTGATTGGACAGAACAGCTCAGAAATTGACTTCACAGGCTGAGGGCAATGCCCACTGGGTTCATAGCCTGGCTGTACAGAGCTACAGTTTACCCACACTCATCCCTCAGGACACTACAACTGAGTTCAGAGCAGCAATTAAAACGTCTTAAACTTTCTGTTCTGAGCAGAAAGTTCTAATCTAACCCTCAGTTACTGTCACCCTGAGCTCCACTGTCTCCACCACACCACAGACACACACACTCGCTATAACAGGAACAGCTTCTGTTTGAGAACAAATCCATTGCGTTCAGGTGAAACTCTCCTAGTCTGTTTACCTCTCCCTTGTTTAGAGACTCAGTGCTCTTGTTTATTATTGTCACATGTACTACGATAACAAGAAACACTTCTCTTGCCTACTGGTTATTACACAATGAGGTAGAACAATGCAGAATAAAATGTAAAAGACAAAGAAGTGTAGTGCAGGTAGGGTCATAATGGGATGTATTGTGAGGCCAAGACGCCGTATTATCGTGTGTTCAGGAGTCTGATAACAGTGGGATAGAAGATGTCCTTGAGTCTGATAACAGTGGGAGAGAAGATGTCCTTGAGTCTGATAACAGTGGGATAGAAGATGTCCTTGAGTCTGGTGGTATGTGCTTTAGGCTTTTGAATCTTCTACCCGATGGGCGAGGGGGAGGAGAGAGAATGCCAGGGTGGGTGAGGTCTTTGATTATGCTGGCTGCTTTCCCAAGAATCAGAGGGAGGTAGGTTTCTGTAACGAATTGAGCAGTGTCCCAACTCTGCAGGTTCTCGTGGTCACGCACAGAGCAGTTGTCCTACCAAGCTGTTATTCATCCAGACAGAATGCTTTCCACAGAGTTGGTAAACATCAGTAAGAGTTGACGGGGAAATGCCGAGTTCCTTTAGCCTCTGGAGGAAGTAGAGATGCTGGTGAGCTTTCTTGGCAGTGACGTCAGTGTGATTGGAACAGGACCGGTGATGTTCACACCTAGAAACCCGAAGTTCTCAATCTCAGCACTGACCGAAGCACCCCTCCCCCTGACGCCCCCTTCCTGAAGTCAATGACCATCTCCTAATAATCCTGTGATGGGAAATAGCTCAGCTCTGTGGTTCAGGTCAGGTTACCAGAGCTGAAAGCAGTGAGAGATGCCTGCTCAGGATTAGGCTCAGTCAGCATTCCCTTCGCTTTGCACCTTCTGCTGCCCACCCTCCACATTCTGTGCTTGACCTCACTTCTTTCTTAACTGTCCCACATTCAAGGCTTGACCATTTCATTTGCTTTCATCTTCAATGACTGTTCTACTCTTCCCTCCCTTCCACACCCTCTCTGCCAACTTGCTTTCCCTGTCTTCCCATTCTGTCAAAGGATCTTCAACCTGAAATATTAACTTCTTCCCTTTCCATCAAAGCTGCCTGGCCTTTGAGTATTCCCAACAGTTCTGATTTGACCTCCTGATTTCCAGTATCTTTGATTTTAATTCGGAGAATCGTCCATGGAGCAGTTCCTCCCCCTGCTGTCAGAAACAGGAACTGCTCAGGAGGTGAACAACAGAGCTGTGCTGGGTTTGCAGAGGCTGATGGAGGCCGTTTCAGTGGCAGGACCGTTGAGAACAAGAAGTTAGTAGGATGCGGCTGGGTGAATATACAAAAGACCCTCAGAGTCAAGGCGGTTTTTTTCACTTCTCGTACAATGTAATGTAGATCTCAATGTGGGGAAACATTCAACAGCTTGCTTTAAGGAGAAAATGAGAAGACAGGGTGGGACAAGAGACCCTGGGCTATCAGATTATAACTCCCTTACACAGAGCCACCACAGACTCAATGGTCTCCTCTTCATTGGAGCTGTACAATAACCTGGATCCCATATATCATATTTTGTATTATTTTGTGTAATATGCTATTTTGCAGGATAGAGGACAGACACAAGACAATACAGGTTACAGCAAGAGCTTGCATACAACAGAAATGGACACATTCTATGTCAAGCTAGGTTTTCAGGTCCTCTCCCCCATTATAATCTCCTTTACACGCTTGTAAACCTCATGGTTAGTGCTTCCAGGGAATGATTTCTCAGTTCTGTCTTGCCCCTTGAGCTGGTAAGGTTCCATCCCTGTTATGTATCAGTGCATGCTTTCACCAGTTGATGGTTGGTCCAGAGTTGACATCCCCATGTTAGGTCATCCCACACATCTTTTGCCTTAATGGAAGTAATTCAGGGGATATTTAGAGACTAGCTTGTCCACTACCTTGTGTTCCAACTCCAAGCTAGTCCAAGTACTTCCTAACATACAATAGCTTCCATTCCAGAACTTCTAGATCTCATCCTTACCCTCAAGTCCTATTGCTGCCTCTTCCTCTCATTGATATTTCTTTCAGCCCCAAGACCCTGCTAGATTAATTACTCCCTCAGTCTGCATGCTTATTCCTCCTTCATTCTATGTCTCAGTCAATCTCAGTGAGTCTTCAGCTGCCTGGACCCCAAGGCACTAGCATTCTCTCCCAGCATCTGTGGTTGAGAATGTCCCACTATTCAGGATATTTACAGCAACAGGTGTGTAAAAAGGGCCCAAAGGATCACTGGGGACCTGAGTCACCCCAACTACAAACTGTTTCAGCTGTTACCATCCGGGAAACTGTACCACAGCATTAAAACCAGGACCAACAGGCTTTAGGACTGGTTTTTCCACCAGGGCAACAGACTAATTAATTCACGCTGACACAATTGCATTTCTAAGCTATATTAACTATTCTGTTTTATATCTTAGTGTACATACTGTTTATTAGAAATTACTATAATTTGCACATTCAGATGGAGATGCAATGATTTTTACTCATGTCTGTGAAGGATGTAAGAAATAAAGTCAATTCAATTCATGAGACAACATATCCTTATTTAGTTATTTAGTAAATAAGAACAGAATCTGCTGGAAGCACTCAGGAAATCGGGAAACATCAATGGGGAAAACAGGGATTAATGAGGTTAATTAAGGATGTATTTTAAAATGTGACAAAAGCAACATGGTAACTCGAAGAGAGAGGAGGATGACGAAAACAGAGTTCTCCTGTCTGTGATAGGACAGAAACCAAAACTGTCGAGTAAAAAATACTCTGAAATAGGCAATTAAATAAACAAAGCATGCTGAAACAACCACACCTGTGTAGGGTGGGGTGGAGAGGGGTCGTTACCTAAATGCATTAAATTAAATATTTCAGTCCTAAAGGCTGTAACATTCTCAGGTAGACAGTGTTTCACAGACTTACATTGGGTTGCAACGTAGCCCTGTTCATTCGAGAATGATTCCAGGAATGAAAGGATTACAGTGTGAGGAACGTCTGGCAGCTTTTGGGCTGTATTCACTGGAGTTCAGGAGAATGAGTGGGATCTCATAGAAACATTCCAAATGTTAAAAGGACTGAACAGATTAGATACGGCAAATTTATTTCCCAAGGTAGGGGATTCTAGGACAAGAGGGCAACACTTCAGGATTGAAGGATGCCCATTTAAAACAGAGATGCGGAGAAATTACTTTAGTCAGTGGGTGGTAAATCTGTGTAATTTGTCGCCACGAATTGCTGTGGAGGCCAAGTCATTGGGTGCATTTAAAGCAGACGTAGATAGGTTCTTGATTAGCCAGGGCATCAAAGGGTATGGGGAGAAAGCAGGAAAGTGGGGATGACTGGAAGAATTGGATCAGCTCATGATTGAATGATGGAGCAGACTTGATGGGCTGAATGGCCTACTCTTGCTCCTATATCTTATGGTCTTATTCTCAGAGCTCTATGCTCCATCACTACTTAAGTAACATTCTTCATTTTTCTTAAAAAAGTGAATTTTGCATTTTCCCTACAGTATATTCCATTTCCCAGATCCCTTTTTAGTCACATTGTGCCTGCTTCACAACTTGCTCCCCTCCCCCACCCCCCTCATTTAATTTTTATGGTCCATCAGGCTCTTCAATCAACTTCACTTGCCCTGTCATTGAAATGTTCCCACTGGGACTCTTCATGTCATGTTCTCGATATTTAATTTTATGACTTTCTTTTTGTATTTGCTCAGCTTTTTGCCTTTTGCACACTAGTTGAACGGCCAAGTTGGTGTGGTCTTTCATTGATTCTGTTGTGGTTATTATTCTATGGATTTATTGAGTATTACCTGCAAGAAAAATAACCAAGGTTCTATAGGGTGACGCATATGTACTTTGATAGTAAAGTTATTCTGAACTTTGAACTAAATTAACAAATTTAGCAATTGTACCATTGGCATCTTTATCAAAGCCATTTGTACATTGTTAAAAGTCAAAGCCCCAGCACAAATCCCTCCGAAATATTACACATTTGAACTTGCTATCCAGTATCCAAGCCTTTATGTGGAAAAAGTGGGGGTTTAGTCATTCACAGGAAGGAAAGAAGGTGAGCAGGCCCTTTGGTCCAACTTGTCAACCACTTCCTGTAGCAGCTTGTTCAATATACACACCACCATCTGACTGGAGAAAGTTGCCCCTGGTCCTTTCAGATCTTCCCCCTTCTCACTTTAAGCTGGAACCCCTACCTTGGGGAAAAGACTAGGCTTTCAACTTATCTCCTCACGTGTTCATACATCTCTAAAGTTACCCTCAACCTCCATTCCTCAGGGTGGGGAGGGTGTAAAGTCCTAGCCTTCCTTGTAACTCAGGCCCTCCAGTCCCAGTAATATTTTTGTTCTCTAGTTTAATAATTTTCTTCCTACAACAAGGGTGAGCAGAACTGTGCGTAGAATCCCAAATGTAGCCTTGCCAGCAAAGTGTTGCTAAAGCAGAGCAAAATCAGGGAACTTTTCTGTTTTTCTTTCCAAAATGATGAAAGGTTTTAACAAAATAGATAGCTTTCCGTGGTACAAGAGTCAATGACCGGAGGGATATAGGTAGAAGTCAAATGGCAAAAGAACCAGAGGGAATATTTCTCATGGAGCATGTTGAGATTAGAGGATAGGAAAGCAGGTTTAATAGGAACTTTGGAGATAGAAAAATGGATAAATAGTCACAGAAAAAATTGCAGGACAGTGGACGGGGAAAAAACAGGAGAAATATTATAGTGACGTGTAAAATTATGAGGGGCATAGATAGGGTAAAATCACAGTCTCATCCACCCTTCCCCATCCCTCACCTCCTTGCATGGGGAATCGCGAACAAGAGGGCATAGATTTAAAGTGAGAAGGAAAAGGTTTACTAGGCACTTGAAGGCAACTTTTTATTACAGAAGCATGGTATCATTATGCAATAAGCTGCCAGACAAAGTTGTTGTTGAGGAGGGTACAACAGCAAGTTTTAAAAGGCAGTTTGACAAGTACATGAATTGGGAAAATTCAGGAGGTTATGGAAAGCACTGACAAATAGGACTCGCTTTGATGGGCCATCTTGGTTGACCTGGACCAGTTGGACCATAGGACTTAATTATGCTTTGACTGATTTAACAACCTACCCAGCAAGCCATCTTAGAAAAAGAATGGACTGAATGGCTTCCTGCTGTACCACTTCCTTCAATGGATTGATGAACTCTGGAGGCGAGGAGAGCCCAATAAAACCAGCTATTATTAGTAAGGCTACTGCATTCACAAAGTAGAGCCGCTTCTTTCACATGAGAAATCAGACAACTTTCAGAAAGAACTTCCATCTACACAGCACCTTCAGGACAAATCAGCCCTTGAGTACTTTTGATGGCAAGTCACTATCACCTTGAAGGAAATACTGCCGTCCATTTGTGTATAGCAAGATTCCAAAACAGCGATAAAATAATGTCACATGTTTTGATGTCATATGTCTGGACTGGTCAAAGAACACTGAGGCTGTCTACAAGAAGGGTCAGAGCCATCTCTACTTCCTGAGGAGATTGAGGTCCCTTAACATCTGCCGGACAATGCTGAGGATTTTCTATGAGTCTGTGGTGGCCAGTGCTATCATATTTGCTGTTGTGTGCTGGGGCAGCAGGCTGAGGGTAGCAGACACCAGCAAAATCAACAAACTCATTCGTAAGGCCAGTGAGGTTGTTGGGGTGGAACTGGACTCTCTGACGGTGGTGTCTGAAAAGCGGATGCTGTCCAAGTTGCATGCCATCTTGGACAATGACTCCCATCCACTCCATAATATACTGGTTAGGCACAGGAGTACATTCAGCCAGAGACTCATTCCACCGAGATGCAACACTGAGCATCATAGGAAGTCATTCCTGCCTGTGGCCATCAAACTTTACAACTCCTCCCTCGGAGTGTCAGACACCCTGAGCCAATAGGCTGGTCCTGGACTTATTTCCACTTGGCATAATTTACTTCTTATTATTTAATTATTTATGGTTTTATATGGCTATATTTCTACACTATTCTTGGTTGGTGCGACTGTAATGAAACCCAATTTCCCTCGGGATCAATAAGGTATGTCTGGCTGTCTGTCTTGATGTTCAGTTTGCATAAGTTTTGATATTGGCCCAAACATGGCCATATGGTCTTATGTCTAAGGCTTTGACCCTATACTGCAGCATCAGCCTCTCTTTACTCAAGTCCTAACCTCACATCTCTTAGGTCCAAGAGTTGTCCACTAGCCTTGCTAATGTTGTTCACCGCTGTACATGATTCTGTCCGAGGTTGAATGGGTAGTCTCATTTTTAAGTAACATAATGCCATATTTTGAAGCACTGTGAGAAAGGCTTGTCTAGATAGCATGCTTTGCATCTTAAGTAAACTGTCTGCACCTTAAGTAGCATTGTCTTCTCTGCTCTATTCCCACAAGGGGAAGGGAGTAGGTATGAGGAAGAAATTCTTTAGGCAGATGGTAGTGAATCATTGCCACAGATGGCCGAGGAAGGCAAGTCGTTGGGTTGTTAGGTTCTGGATTAGTAAGGGCAAAGGTTACAGGGAGAAAGCAGAGAATGGAGTTAAGGGGGGTAATAAATCAGTCAAGATCGAATGGCAGAACAGACTTGATGGGTTAAATGGCCTAATTCTGCTCCAATGTCTTATGGGAAATTAGAGATGACTTAAAGCTTAGACAAAGATAGAGTTTCAGGAGTATCTTAAGCAAAGTAATTTTAGGAAGTAAATTCTAAAACAGACAAAGGCAATCCCTCAAGGGTGGAGTGATTAAAAACACAAGACCATAAGGAATAGGAGTAGAAGCAGGCCATTAGGCCCATCGAGTCTGCTCCACCATTCAATCATGGGCTGATCCAATTCTCTCAATCATCTCCACTCCCGTCTTCTCCCCGTACCCTTTGATGCCCTGGCAAATCAAGAACCTATCTACCTCTGCCTTAAATGCACTCAATGACTTGGTCTCCACAGCTGCTCGTGGCAACAAATTCCACAGATTTACCACCCTCTGGCTAAAGTAATTTCTCCGCATCTCTGTTCTAAATGGATGTCCTTCAATCCTGAAGTTGTGCCCTCTTGTCCTGGACTCCCCTACCATGGGAAATAACTTTGCCATATCTAATCTGTTCAGGCCTTTTAACATTTGGAATGTTTCTATGAGATCCCCCTCATTCTCCTGAACTCCAGTGAATACAGCCCAAGAGCTGCCAGACGTCCCTCATACGGTAACCCATATGGTAACCCTTTCATTTCTGACAACATGGATCATCAGGACAGCAGAAATTTTAGAGCGCAGAGTTGGAGGAAGGGGACAGGGTGCTGTGGTTTATAAGGCTGCAGGAGAACAGGTATAGAGAAAGAACCCAGAGAGGTTTGAAAGCAAGGTCCAGAACAGTTCAAACACCAAGATCAGCAAATTTCAGTAAACTGAAAATAATTAACTTCTTCACGTTCAACCTTTGCCCAAAAAATTCCAGAAGTATACAAATAAACCATGTTGAGCACAATATCCTCTTACGTGCTGAATCAGCGTGCAAACTTCATGCTAGATTTAAACTTTCTTTTAACTCATTTGCAGGTCAGTCGACTATTGTTTATAAACCCTAGTGTTTACTTAGTGTTGACAGAGCTAGGGATCATCTAAAAACTAAACATAATGGAGAATTATTTATAGTTCAAGAATTCAGAGTTCACAATAGTGGAGTTGCCCAACATCCTTTGTCTCTTTAACTCCAAGATTGTCAAAGGCTGCAGCAGATCACGTACAAGGAGTTGATGCATTAATCATGTGTGAGTGGCTCGAACACACATGGCTAACAATTGTGAGATTTATCACCAAAACAATGCTTTCAGAATTTAAGAAATTTACTCCCGTCGATTGTAATAACATGCTTTGATGCTCAGTTGTATCAGCTTCAGGCATTCTTAAACAGCAACAGCGTGGAATCAGGTCTGTGTTATGATCGGAGTTGAAATGGAAGCCCTAATGCAAACTTCCTGTCCTAACAATTAAAGTCACCTGCACTGCTTTGAAGAAATTGTTAGCACTTCTGCAAATTTTCTTTGTTCTCTATAATTCTACCGACACCAACTAATTTAAAATAAGCAGCTTAAAGGGAGACACATTTTTAAGAGATCAGAAGCTTCTTTTTAAATTTGAGGGTACTCCCCCCCCACTACCAAAATAAAGCAAAATGCTGCTGATAGAGGAGAAACTGTTGAAAACACTCACAAGTCATGAAAGATTGCCCACCTGAGACATTGACCCCATTTTTTTCCCTCCTAAGTGCCACCTTCCCTGTTAAGTAGTGAAGTGCAGTTCTTGTTTTAAGGAACAACTGCAGTGCCATGGGTCTACAAACACGTGCCTGCCCAGTTCATAAACTGCCACTATTTTTCAAGAATATGATGACAGCACCCATTACTAAAACTGGGCATTCTTTTCCCCCACCCCCAGTTATTTAGTTCATTTAATTTAAACTTGCTGATTGCTCTAATTGGATTGAAATTCCAATCAGCAGACTATTGGTCTAGACTGTTGAAGTTCTAGCCAAGGAATATAAACATGTTGTTATTATATCCTTATATCCATTTATGGAATTAATGTCAAAAAAGTCAGTGCTTCATTCAACACACTCAAGACTTAACAATATATTCAAGAAATACGGCTCATTTATGTTCACTGAAACTCGGCAGTACGTCCCACAACCCAGAAAATGCTGGAATTCACCCAGGTCGTGCAACTTCAGTTGGAAGGGAAACTTTGACCTTTCGGTTAGATGGCAGAGCATGTGAGTGCAACAGTCCTTCAAAGGTACTTTCTCCTTTGTAAAATTTGTTGGGTTTTTTTTACGATCAGAAGACAATTCTTCTCCAGGAACTTCGAGTACTGCAGGGCTACTCCATCAGTGAGCTGCTCGTTGATTGGAGTAGCTGGACATGTGTTGGCAGCGGAGCTGGCCTTAGTGTCGAAGGGGATGGCAGTGATATTGGAGAAGGAGCCAGCCGAGCTGTCAAAGGAGACGGTCGGGATATTGGAGGACTCCAGGCACAGAGCAGCTGACCCAGCTGCAGACTGTGTTGCTGCTTGCCACTCGGAAGCGTCGAAGTTGGTGCAGTTTAACTGTGGGAGATTGTCTTGGAGATTTCACGTGGTCGCAAGACTCTTTTGGACAATGATAATGCAAGTTGCTGCAGGCTTATTTCCCTTGTCTGGTGGAGGGACAGACAACATGGGAGCTGTGCAGCCTCAGTTGTAGCAAGGACTCGGCCTCAAGCCTCGGGCTTGCCTGCTGCTGCAGACCAGGTGAGCAGTGCCACAAGATGAAGTCTGCATTCAGCTAGGACCAGGCCTCTCCCTTCAGTTCTGCCCCCCCCCCCCCCGCCCCGTGTTCAATTGGTGGAATGACAGGCTGCATTGCGTACATCTGATAAACTGTATCATCAATTTCCAGACATTGTCGCTCAGGGTCTTGGACTACATATTTTTCTTTGCTTGTATTTTGAATGTTATGCACCTTAGCCCCAGAGAAACACTCTCTTGTTCAGCTGTATCTATGTATGATTTGAATGATAATTAAACTTGATTTGAAACTGATGATATTTTGGGTGAAGGTCTGACAAGGCTGGAAAAGGGAAAACAAGTAAGGTTTCAGAGAGAGAGAGTGCAGACTAAAGAGGGAATAGGGTAGAGAATCAAGGTGACTGACAGCTGGTAGCTCAGGGTTGCCTCTGCGCACTGAATGGGTGGTGTTCTGAAAAGCTGTCATCCAATCTATGTATGGTTTGTGGTGTGAGATCTCTAATCTCTTGCTTTGGCGGTGTGTGGTACCCACCTGCTGCAGCAGGTTTCTATTGTACAGGTGCCCAAGAAGAGCATGGGAACCTGCCTCAATGACTATCGCCCAGTAGCCCTTACATCCACAGTGATGAAGTGTTTTGAGAGGTTGGTGATGACACATATCAAACTCCTGCCTGAGATGCAACTTAGATCCATTCCAATTTGCCTATCAGAGCAATAGGTCCACAGCAGATGCCATCTCATTGGCTCTTCATCAACCCTGGAACATCAGGACAGCAAAGAAGCATATGTCAGGGTGCTCTTTGTTGACCATAGCTCAATACTCAATACTGTCATCCCCTCAAAATTATTCAATAAGCTCCAAGCCTTTGGCTTCAATACCTCCTTGCGCAATTGTATCCTCAATTTCCTCACATGCAGATCCCAGTCAGTTCGGATTGGCAACAACATCTCCTCCACAACCTCTATCAGTACGGGTGCACCACAAGGCTGTGTGCTTTGTCTCCTGCTCTACTCAGTTTACACTTGACTGTGTGGCTAAGCACACTCCAATGTCATATTCAAGTTTGCTAACAACCATTTTCATTGGCCTCATGGTGACGAATCAGCATAAAGGAGGGAGATTGAAAATCTGGCTGAGTGGTGTCATAACAACAACTTCTCACCCACTGTCAACAAGACCAATGAGTTGATTATAGACTTCAGGAGAAGGAAACCAGAGGTCCATGAACCAGTCATCAATGGAGGATCAGATGTGGAGAGAGTTAGCAACTTTAAATTCCTCAGTGTCATCATTTTGGAGGACCTGTCATGAGCCCAGCTTGCAAGTGCAATTATGAAGAAAGCATGGCAGCACTTCTACTTTCTTTGGAGTTTGCGAAGATTAGGCATGACATCTAAAATACTGACAAACTTCTATAGAAGTATCGTGGAGAGTACATTAACTGGCTGTACCACAGCTTGTTATGGAAACACCAATGCCCTTGAATGGAAAAATCCTACAAAAAGTAGTGGATATGGCCCAGTCCATCACGGATAAAACCCTCCCAACCACTGAGCACATCTAACATGAAACACCATCGCAGGATAGCAGCTTCCATCATCAGGGACTCCATGTCATCTCTCTTCTTGCTGCTGCCATCAGGAAGTTTCAAGAGCTCCAGAACTCACACCACCAGATTCAGTAACACTTATTACTCCTCAACCACCAGGCTCCTACTTCACTCAATATCACTTGTTCCATCCTTTAAATGTTTCCACAACCAATGGACTGACTTCCAAAGATTCTTCATCTCATGTTCGATATTTATTATTTCTTCTTTTTGTAATCTGCAGTTTATTTTCTTCTGCATTCTGGTTGAACATCCTAGTTGGGCAGTCTTTCATTCATTAATGTTTTCTGTTACGGGTTATTATTCTATAGATGTGAGTATGCCCACAAGAAAATGAATCTCAGGGTTGAATATGGTGACATACATGTACTTTGATAATAAATTTACTTTGCACCACAACTTCCCAAACTCACAACACTATCATCAACAGCAAAGGAAGAAGTTGCTGGGGAACACCACCACCTACTGATTCCTCTCCAAGTTGCACATCATCCAAATTTGGATGGTGCACTGCTGGACCTTTGAGCTCAATGCCTGGCTCATCACCACTTTCTGAATGGAAATTAGAGACAATTAATAAATGCTAGCCTTCCCAGCCACACCCAGATCCTAAAAGTGATTTAAAATCCCCGGCATCTGCAGACAGTCATTTGCCATTAGCAGGTATCCACAGACTGCTGATCTGGGTAACTGATTAATATGCTAATGAACTCCATCAAAGGGAATATTTTAGCAGATGTACTTGGGCTATGCTTTGCATTTACAGAGGCATTTATGATCCCTAGCATGTCTCAAATGTGCTTCTGAAAAAACTTCTGAAATTTCTAATCACAAGAGCTCCTTCAACCAAAATCACTAAACAGCAAATCATTAACCTTCCAGAAAATAACAGATATCAGTTTAACACCTCATCCGAAAGCAATTTAACATTCCCTTATTATAGTGTGGAACTGATAGGCAAAAAAAAGCAGAAAATGTCCAGGTTTGATTCCTTAACTGCTGGCCTGTGGTCTTTTTGAAAGGCTCTTGAATGCCATCCACTTATGTGCACTTTCTCCCCATCTAGTACTTATCAAGTTCTGTTCCCATTGAACCCCAAGTGGAAGTGCGTTCCTGAGCACAACTCACTGCATTAATAACTCTCAATGTTTGCTGCTGTGGCTTTCTTTTACTGGACATTTTGCCAGTGCAAACAGTTCATCCCAATTTACCCATCAAACTCTTGAATGTCTCTACAGAAGTTCTGAACTAAAAAGTTGATAAACATTCAAATCCTTCCAGATTCACTACTTTTTGTTTGCCACCCAATAACACTTGCTGTGAAAAGTATCCAAATCTACAACTCAAAAATATTAATTCTTCAGGATTTGCAAACCACCCTCCAATTTCCCCTGAAAATGGTTTGTTGACTAGTCAACTGTAGATAAGAATCACCTGTATCTGAAGCAAATAAATGCAAGATTAGGTAATAAGGGGCAGATTTTCTTTCCTGAAGAACAAAATAAGATTTTACAACAATCTGTTAGTTCTATAACCATCACATTTAGTATGTTTTTTTAAAAATAAAATGGAATAATAATTTAAATTCCACAGCTGCCATATTGAAATTTGAACTCTCGTTTCAAACTCCCATTATTAATTCACACTGGATCAGTTTTAGTATCCAACCACTGCATTACCATACTGAATCATGTTAGATGGTTATAAAATAACAGAATGGCATAAATTAGCCATCAGGCCCAAATGTTCAATGCTGGAGTTACCGTTCCATGCAATTTTCCTCCTCTTACTAGAGAGATGGGCATTCATATATAAACGCAAAACTTTTGTCCACGTCAACCTGTGGGAGTGAGGGCACATTTTAACTATTCAGTGAAAATACATTTATTCTGAAATCCCAGTGAGATTTATAGCAAATCTCTTACAATTTGCTAATGAAATTATTTAAAAATCCCAATGATTCCACACTGGCTCACAGGGTAGTGTTTTCCTACACACCCTGTAAACTTAACAAGTCCTTTAAAAAAAAATCCCATTTATTATATTATGTAACACCTTGAAATAAATAATTAGAATTGTTACCATCAACAATTCTTCTCCCAGAGAGTTGTGGGGGTCTTGAATGCACTGCCTCGGAAGGTAGTGGAGGCCAATTCACTGGATGCTTTCAAGAAGGAGCTAGATAGGTATCTTATGGATAGGGGAATCAAGGGATATGGGGACAAGGCAGGAACTGGGTATTGATAGTAGTTGATCAGCCATGATCTCAAAATGGCAGTGCAGGCTCGAAGGGCCGAATGGTCTACTTCTGCACCTATTGTCTATAACACTTAAGTATTAGCTAATTTAATTATTATTCAGACCAGCAGATTTTCTGGGCTGTAAGTCACAAGCATGCTGCATAAATGGAGATTTACTATATTCGCGACTTTTCCTTGTGTTTATGGCTCCTTGTCCTGCTCACACCCACCATCCCTCCCAAGTGAAGACAAACGTATTTATACTCCAAATAAGTTAACTTTCTACCTGTTTATTCTTTAACTTATTTTCTAGAGAAACATAGCCAAGGTATAATTAACGAAGAGGCAGAAGCAGTCAAGCTAGATTCATGTACATTTTAATAAATACTTTTTTTTGACAATTCCTATTTACAATTTGTACAGTTTTGGTAGGCACATTTGTAGGAGGTGACAAGCTTTTAACAAAACCTCCAGAGACAAATTAAAATGTTACACCATATAATCATTGCAGATGCAGTACTGAACCCAGTGTCTGAAAAGTTAGAGAGCTGACCTTTTAAGCTGCATTTTAGAACAGGGCTTTTCACTTGGCAAGATATGCTTCATAGAATTTCCGGTACAAAGCTGGAGATGTGCAGTTATGTTAAAATACCAATAACTATGGCTCGTTTGTTGTGTAAAGCTACTGTTGTAACTTCAGGTCACTTCAAAAGCACATTACAACCAATGAAACACTGGAAGTTTAGTCACTGCTGTGATGTCAGAAACATGGTGGCTAATTTGCAATGGCCACAGGATAGCAATGAGATAAATAACTAAATAATCACTCGTCAGCTGAGAGATAAATGCTGGCCTCAATATGGGAAGCAAACCTCACTCCCCTCCATACAATATTCTCCCTCTAGCCATGGAAACACTGAGATCCCTATTTAGTGTCCCAATGAACAGATGATAGCTCTGAACAACATAGCACTTCCTTGACACTGGCACTACATACATCATGCTCAGGATTCTGGGTGGGGTGACTTGAAGCCACCACCTCAGGTACACGGGAGCTTTACCCACTGAGGCATGGCTGACACAAACTGCTCAGCTAAAATGCATTTGGCTCATAGTGCAAAACTTCAGATGCAAATCCATGATGCATTTCCTAAAGCACTGTAAAGCCTGGATAATGTTACCTTTGCACATCTGAATAATGTCAGTGATTCCTGTTTAAAACTGTATTTCATTTGATTCAATGCATCGGCATGAAGACATACCTTTCATTCAATAACTGATAACAAATTTTAGGAGGAATGAGTGTAATAAAAATCACACATTAACAATGACTAATTTTAAACTCTCACCCGAGTAAATCAAGCCAATTCAAAACTAGCCAGGTAAATTGTTTTTACTTCAAATATCTTGATATCATCTTCCCCAATCATGCTCTTTTCAAATGCTTTATTTTTGCTGTACTTTACAGATACAGCCACTCTGTGGACATAAGAGGCCATTCATCCTCGAACGTGGAACATCAAACAATCTGCTGGAGAAACTTAGTGGGTCAAGGTGGGGGGGGGGGGGGGTGTGTGTGTGTGTGTGTGTGTGTGTGTATATCGACGCAGATATGATCAGAAAGGCTGATCATTCCTTAATCACTCCTGAACCCCACCACCACCACCATAGATGCTGCTCAGCCAGCTGAGTCCGTTCCAGTAGATTACTTAACCACTTTGTGCCCCCCGCCCCAGCATTTTAAAGTGGTCACTCTTCTAAATACAATACAGCTTACATACAGAGTTTTAGCTGAGCCAGACTTGTAGTCTCATCCAAACATCTTTCAAATTCCTTGGCCATGGAATATTCAATGTATATAGTGGATAGAATGCTGTATAAGAAAATCCAGACTTTCAATTCAAAGCAGATCTATATGACCTAATGTAAATCACGCTGAAGTCAGAACAATCTAAACACAAACCTTTCTTCTGAAACAAGTTTTTCAACTATCCTGGATTCAGAGGTTTGTAGGGAGTGATTACATGTATTGGGGCCAAGACGAGTACAAATGTAGACATTTTCACCTTTCAGAGCAGGAGTTCACCACCTTTTTTATGCCATGGACCACTACCATTAACCAAGGAGTCTGTGGATCCTAGATTGGGAACTCCTGTTTTAGAGCATAACAAAAATTTATTGGGCTACATCTGAAATTAGGATTCACAGGAAGGAGGCACCCATAAGATGTCCAACTAGTACAGAGTAGTGGCTGGAGGGGGTGCGGAAACAAACAAAACTGATGAGTGCACTTGTCAAACAGAATATGGAGTCAAAAGAGACCGCAGATGCTACAAGTGGAGCAACACACAAGATACTGGAAGAACTCAGCGGCTGAAACAGCATCTATGTAGGGGGAAGGGAGGGAAATGGACAGTAGCTGAGCCCTCCAACATCCCAAGTTAAAGATGAAGAATGTGAAACATTTGAGCAGCCAACACCATTTTCCAAATTCCTGGATGCAGAATCACACAGTGCTGAAGAATATGTAAAAACAGGAGGTGGTGCACAGAAAAAAGATGCGGCATCTTACTGTATTCAATAGATCAGTGAAATCTAACAAGTGCCAATACTACTATGACAAAATAGGCTGGTGCTTCTTCTTCAGTGTTAGTCTACCCAGAAAAATAACCTCTTCAGCACGATTCTCATTCAACATTTCTGTGTGATTGCAAGGTGATTTGCTGCCAGATAAGCAGCACTTTGTTAAGCTAGATCTTACAGAAGCAATGAAGTACGTGACAGGATTAGAGCTGTACTATGATTTTCTCCTTAAAGAAGTAAAAGGATTTTCATTTCTATAGTGCCCATGATAGCCCGGGGGCCTCCCGAAGAGAAGAAATCCTGAAGTGTATCCATAACTGCTCATTAGAAAAGCAGTCATAGTCTGCACAAGAAGTTGTAAAACTGAGCAAAGTGCTCCTGACCAGATAATGTATTTTTTTTTGTTGAGATAGGCACTAGCCCACAATATCAGGGTAATGTCCCAACTCTTCTGTGCAACAATGCCATAGGAACTTTTACATCCTCTCAAGAGGCAAACTGGGTCTTGGTTTAACATTTCACTAAGAAAAGCAGCACCTTTTACGATGCAGATTAATTCAGCCTGGTGCTGATCACTATTTTATTATGCCAAGCTGTGACAATAGCTGAAGATATGACCTCTACTGATGGGTTTGCCTAGGTTTGAAACTTGACAATCACAGTATCTGCATCAACAATTAAGCTTGCTTAAAAACTTCTAAATTAGCAAAGCTTTGAACAGGAAAATATATTTCTAAAATGCATGATTAAATTATTCCATTTAATAACACTGCTTGAACAGTTTCTCCACATGTGCAGATGGGACAGAACTAAACTCTGACAACAAGGATCAGTTAATCCAGTAGATACTCTTGAAAACAAAATTAACGTTTTGCAAAAAGCTTCAAGCAAACATAAACATAGCTTTTCATATACCAGTTATAAAAAGACAACCTCGGGAGAGGTAGATAGGATGGGTGAAAATGGAGATTTAGAAAATTACCTCAGCTGATCACTAAGCACCATTCGCAAATGTCATCCAAAGCCCATTTATGAACTTTGCTCTCCCAGCTGATAAGGGAGGGTAAAATTATTGTTGAGATCACTTAGTATTTTCTTTGAGCACCAGCTTGGGCAGACGCTTACCTGAACATAGCTAAGCAGCAATAATTACATAACTCACTATATCACCTAATTACCTTCCAACTCAATTCATTTTACCAGAGAAAGAATTTGTTACTGTGAAGAGAAGCTTTTGATCATGACAAGTTGTTTTTTCTAGTTTCTAGATCTTTGAAGTAGATTCTGTAGATTATCTACAGCTAGGTGATGTTTTGATAGAATAGACTATTGTACATTCTGAGCTGCTCCAAATCACTGGGTGTCAACATGTTGACAAACTTAGCCTAGTTTAGCTTACAGGTTACAGATAGTACAGGCAAGCACAGAAACAGACTTGGCTGTCATATCTGAAGTGGATCCCCTCACCCCACTTCCATATGAAGTACATTCTGAGAATTCAAATTCTTTATTAACCATTAGACCAGCTTTCACCATGAAATTAAACATTTCTATTGCTAATGCAAGTACAAATCGTAACTTCAGAAGCAATGGCATTTCAAAGCTAGTATTTAGTTGGACCGTACTTAATGTTTCCAAAATCCTGAATCTGAGAACCCAGTGGGAATTTTCACAGTCCCATACATCCACTGATACAGCAAATCATCACATAAAAGTTAGTGAGGGTCAACAAGCTGGATAGCCCAAACCAGAATGACATGTCCTCCATCAGCATCTTAGACAATGGAGTTCAACAGCAGTCATCATGTGGGGTTGAGCACAGGATGATTTTATAACCCTGTGCTCACACACTATTTTATGCATGAACAGATCAACTGCAGCCCTATGTTCTTCAATTCTAATCTCATTGTAGACCAAACACCGGAACCAAAATATGGTGGGCTCCACAGCCATCTTGCTTTGACCAATTAAAAGTTCTATGATGCTTGAAGTGCTTATTACCATCAAGTTCCCACATTTATCTACCAGCTTCCAATGAAGGCAAGTCCAAATACGCTCAGCCACTGCCCAAACTCTCACTGGGCAGCATACGAAGAACGGCTGAAACATTTTAAATATACATCTTTTGGTGCAAAGTACACCAACCCTGAAAAGGCTTCAAAAATAATGCCCGCCTTAGACCAGTTCTAAAATAGCACACATATTAAGGCCAATTTGACTGGCGCACAAGAAAAATCTAAAGATAAATTGTAATATTGTTTGGCATATGTAGATATCTAATATAATTCTATAATGTCACTATAAACTTTTACAGTAAATGTTACACAAACTTGTTGAACTTTAGTGTACTGTTACAAGTACAATTATCCTTTGAGGTCTATAATAACCTCCCAGTGCCCACATTGGAGCATCAAAGCTTATTATCCCATCAGATTTTAATCGTCATATGGGTAATTAAATACTAATCAAAAGTCATAATTTGTCAATTTAAAGTGTTTTTTTGTTGAACATGTCCATTTTCTACAACCTGGTGGCAAGCAAACTATTTGCTTTGGACCCTTGCTGGATATTGCATCATCGTGTTTCTATCTCCTTCAAGAAGCTTTCCCTCAGCACACCCTCCCCCCCCCAAAAAAAAAGTCATTTACAGCTTGTAATAGTCAACAGGGCACAATTTTAAGTTTTTCTTGGTATGTAACAGAGTTATGTAATTAAAAATAATTGAAACCTGTTTCAGTCATTAAAGGTCTGGTGTTTGTGATGAGACACTTAGCTACAGCACATCAGCTCTTTCAAAACCATTAGTAAAGTCTAGAGTACTTGGGGGTGAACAATTGTGTTGCACAAAATATATTATGATTGTTAAGTTTTCACAGGGATTCCCCACAAATATCAACAACTAAATTACTTCTATATACTTGCAATGAGAGAGGGGAGTAGAGGAAAAACACTGACTGACCTTATGGTAAAGATTCAATAGCTTTCGCACCATTTCTTAAGTAGGCCAATTAGCCTTTCATAGAGAAAATCACCATCACTAGCTTACACAAACGTAGCTTCAATGTCCTCTCTCCCACCTCCCCTCTAATTAACTTCAAAATATAAAAGTACAAAACAGAAAATGAATTTTACAATCGCTATAAAAATGGCAAATGAAAACAATGGCACTGTTAATAACAGAACCAGATGCTGGAGATAGCGGAGGCACATGCCAAGAGAGCTCTGTGGGTGAATTTCTTTCTTTCAGCAGCACTTCATATTGCAAATGACCTGCAGTCTGAATCAAAAGTGCACAAAGAAGAGCAGGGTAGTTACAATGTAGCTGTGCAGTGTATTGGAGGGGGAGAAATGGCTATTCTGAAAATGGTGATAGCACACTAGGACATTTCCAGCACAGGAAGCATTGATAATTATTGTATCAGCTCATCCTCGACAAAACATGCATCTTGTTTTCTTTACAATGATTACTCAAATGCACATTTACCCTTGATAATTCTGAACTGCCAGTATTCAGGTTGACCAGAGGGTCTTAATGGCTTACACTTTACAAGCCATGCACACTTTCTCATAGTTCACTCAAACGACAATGTCCATGGTGAGAGTTGAATAATTTGAACACAGGGGCGAGTGGTCATGAACGTAGAGGCAAACATGTTCCTCCCCACCAGCTGTTACATAGCAGAGTAACTAGGAAGAGAACTCAGCCTAAACTCTAATACCAGTGCAATTGAACCTCACAGTATAAAACATTACTTAAGACTTGTATGGTAGTCTACAAGAATCTGTCAAAGGGAGCTCGTAGAAAAATAGGTTGATGTTAGACTGAAACAGATTGGTATACCATGAAACTTTCATTCAACTCAGGGCTATGTATAACTTGGTATAAAAATCCAAATGGTTTTTGAATTCATTAGTTATCACAGTGGATTACAATTGCTCTTAAAGTTAGGGGAATTAACCAAGGTACACATCATCCTCCAAAGGCTGTCTACTGGAACAGCAGTTTCTACTCCTGAACCACTGACAAGCAAAATGACTCACAATTATTGCGAATCAGATCGCGCTAGACAGAGTGAGCAAGTGCAGGAGCTGGAGGCAGAGAGAACAAGCAAGGTGTGAGTTACTCATCCATCCTTTGTCAACTACTTTTAGACCAGAGAGTTTCTACAGTACAATATGGTGAATTGGTGTTTCTGACGTGATTGAGAAAAGTGATTACAGCCAACTCTAACGAATGGTGTTGATTGGCTTGGGAATCAGTTGTTTGTACGGCTTCCTTTTCCTGCCTCCCTCAAAAAAAATAACGAGACTGATCAGAAACTGGAGTTTCTGCACAGTACCAAATGGGGCACTTGACTTGTTCACCAGCTCCCTCTGCCTTCTTCCTCATACCTTCTGGATTTCCACAATGAATGACTGGAAACACTAATTCACCATAAGGGAAAGCTCACCAGGTTGGGAAAAGTTATCAGTGGATGAATCTCAGTACCAACAGGAAACCAAAATGAGTAAGTACCAAGTGTATACAAGTGGAAGACAGCAACAGAGCTGTTCATAGTGCCATCCAAATAAGTGGTACTGATTAGAGACTATGGTTCAAATACCAATGTGCTGCTTTAAAAAGCATTAGATATTTACGTATAGACCAAAAAGCCAGTATTAGCATACACATCTAATACACACCATTCCCACCCAAAACTTCTACGTTTGCCCCGCCACTCCGTTTGGTTACCTTTCACTAATACAGACCTACAGCAGATTGTCAGATATCTGAATTCAGAACTGTCCGAATTTGTACAGTGAGAAGAAATTTTAAATGGATCTTTTTGCTATTTTTGTAAATTTCAGTGGCATTATAACCAAGCTTGTGGCCACCTACAAGATGATATTTCTGGGAAGCCCCAATAATAGCACTATGTGGAAAAAAAAACATTTGTGTATAAGTAGCACAGCAACTTGCCAAGCTATTGTAACAGACTTCTGGTGTCTTGCACAAGGCATTAAAAAAATGAAATCCTGCATTTACGGGATTTGGAGATCATACCTAATGACAAACAACCCAAGATTTTCCAGACTCCAATAAGTTGAACAGGTGGAGGACCAGAAGGCATTATGAGAAAACCAGTTTTTAAACTTTAAATCAATAGATGTAACTCTGAACTGAATAACTCAGAGAAAGTATCAGTATTTCTGAACTGAAAACCTTGGGTCAACAGCCATGTCTGACCTCCACGTCCATCTCGAGCTGCACTAGATAGGCAGCTCTTCACCATTATACACAACTGTCTTGTAATAAGGGTTCCTTTCCATCCGGGCTTGTGCTCTGTGGACTGTGCGTATGACCCTGGGACCCATTATTGTGTTTTTTCCAGCTGCCAGAACGCAGAGGGAGACCGCTATGTTCAGGGATGAACAAGGCAACCAGCAGAGAAAGCAACACCGAGCATGCTCCAAAGAGAAAAGGAGGTCCTGGGATTATGGTGCTCTGAAAAGAACAAGGAGAAAAAAGGGGTCAGTAGAACTATATGTTACCAACTTAACAATATTCTTTATAAACATTTTGTTTCAATATCCTTGTTACGTGTGTTTACTAGGGGATGCACAATTAGAAAGTAAATAATGAACTTTTACATTTAAAACATATAATACTGAGATCCAGCTGTGAAGTACTTGAAACTGCAGTGACTTTAGCATGCAAATATGAACAAGTAGACTTCTGCAAGTTGCTGTCTCACATGGTTACAATACGAATTAGCTGATCTGACTTAAGTGGTGATGACTGAGCAAGATACAGAATGCAAAACACCTTGCGTTCAACTGTTTCATCACAAAGCTCTGCAATTTCAAGTAAATTAAATGGATGCCAAATGGAGTCAAGTATTGCGGCACCAAATTCCATCAGTTTTCTTGCAGTCAGGCCTGTTGGAAGTGACTCAAATCATTTAATAATGACGAAGCAGGAAGATATGCAAGTTTTTAGGGCATCTATACTTCTGTGAATACATTAGATTGAGTGTATTCAAACACTTCAACAATTACTCTCCCCAAAAATAAAATACTGCAGATGCTGGAAACATTGAATAGGTTAGGATGCATTTGCAGGGAAAGAGAAACATTTTCAAGTAGATGATCCTTCTAAACAATCATCAAACCGAAATGCTAACTTTGTTTCTCTTTCCATGGATGCGGCTCAACAGAGGATTTCTAATATTTCATTTTTTTTTCATTACCACCGCTCTTAAATACTTATTTAAAACCACAAGGCCCAGAATATTTAATCAGTTTTCCTTTTCCCTTTATTTTTGCTGCCATTCTGGTATATACCCTTGCATATATGCAATGGGTTGATACACTCTCTGAGGCAAAGCTCTCAAAGGACAGACAGAATATACAAGCTGAGGCCTAAGTAGTGTTCTATAAAGTGTAACTTGGTTTATATACCATACAACTACTTGTAAAGGTAAAAGTCCCATGCAGCCTTCTTTTTAAAGAAAACGTTACAGGCTGACTATAGTGGATATATCTGACAGACATGCATAGACAAGGAAATTTTCCTTACCTCATCAGTGGGATTCTGCATGTTCCCTTTTGGAACTTTACCAGGGTTATCAACATCTTCCATTTCATTTAGTTCCACGTGGAAAAGGTAGAATACAAATCCATACAGTGCTGGACCAAGACCATTACAAAGCCCACGAATTCCAGTAATCATTCCTTGTACAACTCCTGCAGAAACAGGGAAAGATCAACTCAAATATATAACAATTAAAAACTTCATATTAAAGCCATTGTTTTCTAATGAAGGAATGAAAATTTACTTTCTGAAATTGCACCCAGTAACCTTACAATTGTTCTAGCAATTGTCGAAATAATAAATATGTCCCACGTTCCTTTCAATAGATGTTGTCTGACCTGATGAGTTCCTCCAGCAGTTTGTGTGTTATGCTCATGCCCTTGATACATACTACCACAAGAACAATACAGGCTACTTAACTTCTCTAGCACATTTTCTTACGACCTCCAGAGACAAAGCATCAATTACTGGTTGTAGAACAAGTCTAAATTTCTCCTGCCCATTCACTTGTGCACATTTCCCCTAACTGTATAGTTAAAAAATTTAGATCATGCCTTCTCAATCCTGGTATCCCCACCCCACCAGTTCAAATCATTCAATGGTGAGAATAGTTTCCTTCCTTCATTTCCTACAGAAACACTGGAACTTCCCTGTGGATATTTTCCATAAATGGTAGTAACACTGCACTACCATATCCATTGACCATGTTTCTAAGTAAGGTGTTAACAGGTTGATTGGCTATAAAAGGCAACACAGCTAATATTGAACAGTGATTGGAGACAGAAGCTTTGTGTATTTTCATTGACTACTGCATTTCTTTGTTCTACAGTGAATGCCTACAAGAAAATGAATTTCAAGGTACTATATGGTGACATATACATGCACAGATAATACATTTTCTTTGAACTTTGAAGCCAGAGTGACTTCTTCCACCCTTGCTTGCCTACAACTTACTGTCAATGCAATCAGCGTCAATGTACTGCCATCCAACTACACAGCCCAAACATTCACCAGGTTCCTCAAATTTATGGATTCTTTACAGGGACTTACAATAAAAAAAAACAGCAAAAAAAAACTTCTCACATTCACCTGATCGGAATACAGGCAAGCAAGGCACAAAGAATGACATATTTGCTTGCTGGCAATGTTTAATTACATCAAGTTATTCTGATTGCAACTTCAGGAAGTTTTAAAAATAGTTTGGTCTAGACAGGGTGCAGTTTGGAGACAATGGAAAATTCCTACCTTGCTGATCTGGGTCAGCATTCCGAGAAACAAGGGCACTGACTGCCGGGAAGGTGATGCTGGACATCGCAGCCACAGCACCTGCTGCCCACATCATCCTGCAAGAACAACACAGAAGCATTTAGTGTATCAAATGGTAAACACTGGAACAACTAGCCAGTATAATTTAAGTGCCCCACTCCTCAGACAGCAAACATGACCCATAAGACATAGGAGCAGAATCAGGCAATTTGGCTCATCAAGTCTGCTCTACCATTCGATCAGAGCTGATCTATTTTGCCTCTCAACTCCCTTCCCCTGCCTCCTTTGACAGCTTTACTAAGAACCTATCAACCTCTGCTTTAAATATACCCAATGTCTTAGCCTCTACAGCCATCTAATGGCAATGAATTCCACAGATTCACCACTTTCTGGCTAAATAAATTCCTCATCTCTCTTCTAAAGGGATGAACTTGTATTCTGAGTTCGTGCCCTTTCGACCCAGACTCCCCAGAGACAGGAAACATCCTCTCCATATCCACTCTGTCTAGGCCTTTCAATATTTAATATGTTTCAATCAGATTCCTCCTCATACATTATTCCTTTAATTCACAGGTTCATTTTCATGAACCTCCTCTGGACCCTCTCCAATGCCAGCACATTCTTAGAGAAGGGGTCCGAAAATGCTTACAACACTCCAAGTGCAGTTTGACTAATGCCTTGTAAAGACCCAGCATTACTGTTAACATTGCATTTGCCTTCCTTTCCACCAACACAACCTGCAAGTTAACCTTTAGGGACTCCCAAGTCCCTCAGCATTGCCGATTTCTGAATTTGCTCCCCATTTAGAAAAAAGTCTGTGCCTTTACTTCTTCTCCCGAACTGCATGACCATACACTGTATTTCATCTGCCAATTTCTTTGCTCATTCTCTTAACCTTTCTAAGTCCTTCTGCAGACCCATGGAAACAGATACAGAAGCTAGTTCCAGGAGTACAAGAAGTGAATCAGCTTTAGGCACCTGTACTGCAGCATGGCAAGCAGCAACTCAGTGCCATTGCATGTGAAAAAGTCAAGTGGAAAAGCAGCTGCAGGATGACTACTACATTTCCTAATAACCTGTGAACCTGTGCATTTACATCAATATCCTATTGTAAGAAAAATAGGCCAAGTCACGAAACTTAGTTGTACTCAAACAACTGATTTTCACACAGACGATAAAACTACCATGCTTCATTAACCACTACTCGATGTAACATGTTTAAAAACCACTTGAGTGAACACAAGTATTATAAAAAGAACAACTTCATTTATTTAGAGGTTTGTAGGTTTTTAAGGAACATTCTCACTACTGTTATCATCACTCAATACTCTGCATGCAGCAGTGAAATGTACTTAGGCAAGCTAATTGTTCCATTTACACTGTTCAGCTGGCAGTACTTCATCACTTTAATTTTGTACAGCTGGTTTGTACCAGATTAAAGAGCTGTGATTTAAACCCAACAACTCCCAAGGCTTTTTGTTGTCATGGCAAATACTAGCAAGTAGTTTTGCTCTGTTCTTTGACCTCGGGGGAAGAGAGCTAGGAGCAGGTGGTTTTGGCTGCGTGAGAAAATCAGATGTGAAAGGAAAAGGATGGGGAGGCCTGGGATGGAGAAAGCAAATAGTACATTTATTGTACTGCAGGCAATCAGCACACTTACAAGGATACTAAAGCAAACATAAGTTTTATGTACAGATATATAGAAAACAGAAGTTGACTACTCTGCTCTATTCCACCATACAATAGCTGCTCATCTATTTCAATAACCAGTTTGTTCCTTCTTCCCATATCCTTTTATTCCCCTTCATTATTAAGAGATACATCTATTGCTTTCTTCTGATTTAAGATGGCACTACTGAAAGTGGGTGACAGCTTACTGGCAGTTTTCAAAGCAAGAAATATGACTAAGTAGTGTATTAATAATACATTTTATGTGGAAAATTGTGGTAAACGATCACTGTGAACTATGAAGAGGGGAGTGAGGCCGATCTGTGGGTCGAGGCGTGCAGGTTGAGACTGATTCACAGCGAGGATGATGCATGTTTGAGATGAAATTGGAGTCAAAGATGGTGTTGGAGACAGTGAAGCAAAGAAAAATTGGAGAGGGTTGAAATGAGGTTGGATCCATGTAAGTGCCAGGCCGATTTGAAAACATCAAGTACAGGCCAGCCCAGAGCGTCTCATAAGACCATCAGACATAGGAGCAGAATTAGGCCGTATGGCCCATCGAGTCTGCTCTGCCATTCAATCATGGCTGATCCTTTTTTTCCCCATCTTCTCCTCAACCCCAGCCCCCAATCAAGAACCTAACAATCGCTGCCTTAAATACACCCAATGACCTGGCCTCCACAGCTGCACGTGGCAACAAATTCACCACTCTTTGGCTAAAGAAATTTCTCCACATTTGTTTTGAAAAGGTGCCCCTCTGAGGCTATGCCCTCTTGTCCTAGACTCTGCCACCATGGGAACATCCTTTCCACATCTACTCTGTCTAGGCCTTTCAACATTTGAAAGGTTTCAATGAGAATCTCCCCTCATCCTTCTGAATTCCAATGAGTACAGACTCAGAGCCATCAAACATTTCTCGTATGATAATCCTTTCATTCCATTGCAATGGAGTCTGGTCCTAGTGCTAGAGTCGACCCGGCCCTTGGACAATTTAAACGCTGGAATAGATGGACTAAAAAGGCAGGGTGTGGGGACTGGAGGCAAGGATCAGAGCAGGTTCTGCTCCACGACATTTTACTCCACTCTCATCAGGGCTGAGGCTGTGTCGTGCTCCAGCTGCTCTATCTACAACCTCTGCAGTGATTTACCCCACTGTATGATGAAATGACACTGAGGCTATGGACCTACTTTGGGTTTATGGATTCAATTTTGTTCTGAATACTGATGCTTGCTGTACTGTTTGCATGATTTGCTTTTCTCTTTCTGCACATTGGTTGTTGTATTTTTAAATTGGGTTTTTTCGGGTTTCTTGTTTTGTGGCTGCCTTTGAGCAGACAAATCTCAAGGTCGTATAATTTATACATACTTTGATAACAACTGTACTTTGAACTTTGAATGTACTTAATGACTTGGCCTCCACTGTCTTCTGTAATAAAGAATTCTAGAGATTTACTTCCCTCTAAGGTTCCTTCTGATTTTGGTTCTCACTGGTAATAACCTAAGGCCAGGGAGTACTCAAAATCTCTAACCTTTGGAAACATCCTCCTTGTATTTATTGCCTAGTTCTGTTACAACTTTTTAGATTTCTCTATGATCCCCTCATTCTTCTAAATGCCAATAAATACAGGCCCAACTGATGCATTATCCCCATAGCAAGAACATTCTTCCACAATTCAGGTAGCTAAAAATACGGTACAGAACTCAGTAACTATCACAATACTCCAAATCTAGTCTCACTATGTATTGCTGCAGTAAGGCATCCCTACCCTGATACTTATATCTGGAATAAAAAGGACACCGAGTCACTCCACTATGTGCAGCTTGCACGGGTGAAATATGTTAATTCCAAAAGGGCAGAAAGGAAGAAATTAAAGGAATTGTACTAATGTAGAACTAGTGGCAAATATATTTAATGGTTTCTATTAACATATTTAATGGCAGCTTTAAGTACAATTTAGGTATTTGAGAAACTTTTTAACCTAGAGCAGAAAGAACATGAAAATGTTTCCCCACGGCAAACAGAGAAACATTTTAAATGCTAGATAAACTTCCAAAGGAGGCAGGGATTGAAATGGAGAGTGCAAGCATGTGGAAAATAGTGCTAACTTAGATGTTGCAACTTTGTGACATGCAGAGATCGTGATGTTGTGAGCCTTCATGGTTTAGCCCAACAACAGAAAACTGACCAAGTTATCAACTAGACAAAAAAAAGCACCTAGGAATATGGGAAACATTAGATGCCAGTTAGGACTTTGATATACTGACAGTACAGTAAAAGTCTACTCTAATGTATTGCGTAATGGTGATCCGAGTTTTGAAATCACCTCACCGAGTGGTGTGGATGTCAGTGCAGAGAGTGTAACCTGTATTAGATTTAGGAGAACTCATCCAAAAAAGACAGGTGTTTTCCATCCCTAGCAACATTCGACAATGTTTGGTAAGTACCTGTAAAAGTATTCAGCCCCCAAACTTTTTTTCACTTAAGTATTACAACCAGGAATTTAGATCAAATTAACTGAGAATTTTTTCATGAATTACATGCTCCTCCCACCCCACCCTCCACCCCAACAGCAGAGCCCAGAAAACAGGAAAATACACAGCATGAAAAACAAAAAATTCAAAAACTTAAATGTCAGCAGTTCAAAAATATCTATCCCCCTTTGCTTAGTTGAACCATCTCTCGCAGCTATTTCAGCCGGTAGTCTTTAGGATAAGTCTATCAGCTTTGCACAACATGGAGCAAGATTTGAATCAGAATCAGGTTTATTCACCAGCATGTGACATGAAATTTGTTAACTTAGCAGCTGCAGTTCAATGCAATACATAATCTAGCAGAGAGAAAAGAATAAAAAAAATAGAACATAATAATAATAAATAAACAAGTAAATCAATCACATATATTGAATAGATTTTTAAAAAAGGTGGAAAAAAATACTGTATATTAAATAAAAAGTGAGGTAGTGTCCAAAGCTTCAATGTCCACTCAAGCTTTGCCAGGTTAGTAGGGGAGTGGGCCGGAGACAGTAATCTTGCTTGAAATGCTCGATCAGGTTAAGGTCAGTACTCTGATTGGCCCACTCAAGATCATCAATTTTCTTCACTCAATGTCACTCCATGGTTACTCTGACATTGTGCTTTGGGTCATTGTCTTGCTGAAAGACAAACTTCCTCCCTAGTTTAAGCCTTCTGGTTGAGGTTAGTAGGTTTTTATCTAGGATCTCTGTATTTAGTAGCATTCATCTTCCCCTCAATCCTGACCAGATTCCCAGTCCTTGTGCATGATATTACCTCCACCATGTTTTACAGTAGGGATGGTGTTACCTGGCTGATGCGCAATGTTAACTTTACGCCACACATACCGCTTTATGTTGAGGTTCAAGAGTTCAATTTTAGTCTCATCCAACCACAAGAGCTTTTTCCACATCTTTACAGTATCTTCTAAGTGATACTTTGCAAAGTTTTTATGAGCAAGGATATGCTTTTTTTCTGTCAGGGCTTCTTCCTTGCCACTCCTCCATAAATACTCTTTTTGTGCAAGGCCTTAGAGATTGTGGAGCCATGAACTTCATCTCCAGTTGCAGCACACTCAGAGTGACTGTTGGCATCACAGTAGTCTCTTACAATTGCCATTCTCCTCCAGTGACTAGGTTTGGAAGGAAGGCCTGACCTAGGCAGTGTGGCGTGGTTTCATTTTTCTCTTTCATGATGGACTGTACTGAGCCATGAGATATGTTCAGTGCCTTTGAGTTGGTCCTATATCCTCCCCCACATTTGTGTATCTCCATTATCATTTCCCTGACTCTCTTGAATGCTCATTCCTCTTCATTCTGGTTAGGATAAGTTAGAGTAATTACAAAGGGGATGAATACTGTTTCAGCCTCACAATTAGTTTTAATTTTTAGTAAATTGTTACCAGGTTTTGGAATTTTTCTTTTGAATTGACATGAGGTAAAATGTTTTGTAGATAAAAAAAAAATCCTACCTGAATATATGTGAAATTTAGCAAGTGGGACGGTAAAATGTGAAAATGGTTCTGGGAGCCTGAATACTTTTTCAAGGCACTATACACAATACACTTTGAGAAGTTAGTATCACTTTTCCTTTCCTTATTCCTATTTTACCTGCTGGTCTCGTTGATAGCCAAGACCTTAATGAAAGAACACAGCTGAGCTTATTGAATGCTGTTAATGACTTGTAGCGCAAATTAAAAGTGGAAAAAACAAAATTGATTAGCAAGATACTACAAGTTTAGAAGTGTTATAAACCACTTTGTCTGGTAGCAGTTGCTTTAGCTTGTTTTTGCTTTTTTGGGGTTAGCATTGCTCTTCTTCAAGATGATCTTGCTATTTTATACAACAATCAACATATTCAGTGCTACTATTAAGAGCTTTTAAAACACTTATCATTCCATCATTTGATTTCTTAATTTCCCTATTCCACCCCTACCTTGACTCACAGGTTTCTGCACCTTACTTTTCACGTTCTGGAAACTCATGTTTCTGGGAATAACGCCATCTTAAATTGCACCAAATCTCTACCAATCATCACAATGTTTGCTGATCAACTCTGCACACAGAAGCAATGCTTCAGTGTAAATTTCTCATCCCTTACATATCCCCGTGACCTACTTTGAGCTCTGCAACATTCTTAAATCATGGCCAGCTCACTTCTTTAACCATGATCAAGTTTAATTGATCCACTGGAAGATGGACAATTCCTTCAGCCACTGGTGCCACAAGATCAGAAAACCCTTCCCTAAGCCTCTATCATTGAGATGGCAATTAAAACCTAGTTCTTTAGTCAACCTTTGTGGCCGAATATTGATTGAATGGACTCTGGAAACATTTAAGTACTTTAAATCTTTTTTTTTGTAAAACAAGGAAATTACAAATGAAAGAATCATACATTACTCTTCCATGAATAAACACCTGCATCTGATATTACTCCAGTAAATACAACACTTCAGGTTATTTAGTTCATCAGGACTATCAGCTATTGATGAGCCATCCCATTGCTGCTCTTTCCTGAGTTATCATCTCCTCTACAGCATCTCTTTTACTGGATCCAAGAATTTTATATTAAAATACAATATATTATATACAGTACATCTTACATGCCTATCTTCTATGAAGACTGCAGAAACAAAACTGATCGCTTTTTTTAAAAAAACAGCGCAGCTCACACAAACTACTTTGTAATAAAGAGTATATTGATCAATACTTCAGATGACACAGAAAACTTACCAGGGCTGGGACCCAAAGCCATACCATGCCAGCTGGAGAATTTGGAAGCCAAGGCCCAGGAGAATAGTGTTCTTATGCCCTATTGACCTCATAAGGACACCTAGCACCACAGTCTGCAAGTAAAAATACAAGAAAAATGAACATTTGAGCAATAAAAAAAAACATCAGAATGATGGGAAAACAAATCAACTTCAGCACAATTCCTCCATTTCCTTCAGCGTTATCTCATTCAATAATGGATTTAAACACTAAATTAAATGGATCACAGTAAACATAATGCATTTCAAATACAACTTTCACAAGCAGCAAATACGTACTTGAGCTAAAATGGAAAGGATCCCCACAACTGCAATAAAAGCAGCTACAGTTTCTGAGGAAAATCCAATTACCTAGAGAACAAAAAAGCACAATAAATAGAACAAGAAACATAGCTTCCATGTACTTACAGTGTAAAAAATGACCATCAGACTGATGTTTGTATTCTACACAAACCCCTTGCCACCATTCCAGATCCAGAAGAGAAAAGGGGCAAGATTATTTAAGTGTATATCTATATCTCCTTAAATGCCTACACACTGCCCAGATCACCCAGTCCACAGACTACAATTTCTACATTTTAACCAATCTCCTGCAAACAAGACTCCTTCAGTAAAAATTAAACAAAATGCTGAAGAGATAAACAAAGGCTGAAGCAGTGGATATTTTGAAGCCCAACAATGCACATGACACTTACCACTTACTACCTTGTTGTTAAATAGCTCCAACCTGGGGTCCATGGACCCCTTGGTTAATGGCAGGAATCCATGGCATAAAAAGGTTGGGAACTCCTGATATAGACATTGTTTTCTCCTCTGTTCCCAGTAGTCCTGTCTTATACTAAAAATCAGCCTTCCTCCAATTTAGAACCCTCTCTCAAGGGCAACCTTAACTTTTCCCATGGCTACCTTTAAGCTTACTATTGTTTCCAATGGGTTCTTGAACAGATAATTCTATCACTTGTACATGCATGTTCCCTAACATAAGGTCTACTACTGCCCAATGTCTACTTCTTTTAAAACACTATTGATGCATTTCTTAATACAAGATGGACTCTTGACTTCAGTCTACCTCATCATGGCCTTGAACAATGTCTGCACTTGTACTGTAACACTACAGTCTTCATTCTGTTATTGCACCTCCCTTGTGCTGCCTTGATGTATCAATGAGACAAAATAGTCTGTATTGATTGGTGCAAAACAAAGTTTTATCACATCAGTAAATGTGACAATAATAAACAAATTTTAAAATTCCACCCTTTCCAAGCCCTATGCGTTAAAGCCACCAAACTCACTACAGGGAAAGCTATCCTATTACTAAAACCTTTTTGCTTTTGCCCTTCTGAAATTTACTTGCATACCAGCTCTAATTCCATCTGACTACTGGGAAGCCTCAATGCGCTCACCCCTTCCTTATTCCCAAGTTTTACCAAATTGTGACATCATTAGTATTACTGTAATGCTTTATTTCTTTTTAAGTCACTAAAACCCTTCGTGTAAAAGGGAACTTCTGGAAGACCTTCAAAATTTCAGTAGATAACAAATCATTTCATAAAATACATTTACCAAAGACAGTTGCTAAAATGCCAGTCAACGAATGTCTAAAAACCTTGGTGGAATCTTTGATCAATCTGTTTTTGCTGAGGCTGGAAAGCCAGGTAGAATTAAGAAAGCAGGTTGCTATTCTCCATCAGGGACATTAGCGAAACAGATGCAGTCTCATCAAAAAGGTGCTAATCCATCATTCCATCAGTAATCAAAATTGAAAATTCAGCCTATATTTGAAGCTCAAAGTTGGATCTTTATCCTCAAAGCTTTCAACTCAGATGATGCTAATAGCCTCTGTACTAAGCCATGCAATTAAAAAGACCATCAGCAGCTACACTGACTGGAAACTGCTTGCACACCAGTGATAAAAGCAATATAATGTCCAACACAAATTGAAACTGATAGATAATTTTGCAAACAATTATCTAGTATTGATTACAGCCCATTTTGGAAACATTACTTCAAATTCATCACACCCAGTTCACTCATTTGTGTTCTGAAGATCAACCAATTGAAACATTAACTCTGCTTCTATGGTTAATGGTATTTTCTATTTTTATCTCTACATTCCTGTTAATGCATTTTGAAAAAGGTGGTTTTACCATTTCTAGCAATGACTCACAAGTTAACAAATTGGCACCAAATCATATCAAAAGTGTTGTAAAAACATTGATTTATTAAATACATGGCTATATAGTTAATTCCAACAGAGCTCTAACATTGACAGCATTCCAGTTGGTTACTCGAATAATATCAATATTCAATAAATTAAATTGTGAACAAAATCTATTTCAAGAGTCTGGATGAAACACTGTGCATTAAAACAAAAGGTTCATGTGTCATACTGTCCTACAAACCAAGGATGCAACCTTGTTACTCTGTTACTGAGTGGGTGTATCAATTTCAACCACATCATCTGTGAAAAAGACTGCGACTGCATATCAAGTCTACTGTATTACCTTCAGAGGGGAAAACAGATGGGCAACAGTAAGAACAGAAGCTGGTTTGTATAGCATTATCCTGACAAATGGGACATCTAGCTACAGAATTAGTGAGATGAAGCTGGAGTGCACAAATAAAATGTATAATTAGTGCACAAATCCACCGTTACAAAACTTAAGAGCTTTATTGGACTACTTTACCTGTCTGAGATAAAGAAAGAAGCTGGAATACTGGCCTGCTTCAGGCAGGTACGATAGAAATACTGTAATACAGATCAGCAGGACAGTTGAATCCTGACCCACTTTCTTCAGAGACTAGAACAAAATGAGAAGAAATACAACTCAGTGAAAATGACAAACTGAGCCAAAGGATCCTGTTCTACTCCACATGAATTTCAAAATTACTGGGGGTAGGGTTACAAATATCAACAGCACTCAGAAAAAATCAGCACCTTGTACACTTCTTTCCTGTTTCCAATCCCCACTCTCGAAGACACATACTTGTCAAAAATCACTTAAACAAGACTCAGCTGAGTTCAAGTGCTTGAATATCACCCACTTATGTACAACATAGCACTTTCCCTTCTTGGTGTCAAGAGGACAAACAAACACTCAATAGCAAATGAATTAATTGATCTTTTTTGGGTTGGTGATGAAGATGAGAACACCTGAAAGCATTTTAAAGAGGTAACAAATTGGACACGTTCTCATATTCAGTTGCTGAAGACGGCAGACAAAAAAGGGAAGGCAAGAACAAGAGAAAATCTGCAGATGCTGGAAATCTGAGCAACACACACAAAATGTTGGAGGAACTCAGCAGGCCAGGTAGCATCTATGGAAAAAAAAACTGTTAACGTTTTGGGCCGAGATCCTTTGGTAGGACTGGAGAAAAAAAGCTGAGGAGTAGATTTAAAAGGTGGGGGAGGGGTAGAGAAACATTAGGTGATAGGTGAAACCTGGAGGGCAGAGGGATGAAGTAAAGAGCTGGGAAGTTGATTGGTGCTAGAGATAGAAGGCCAGGGAAGAAAGAAGATGGGGGGACGGGGAGGAGAGCCAGAGGGAGGCAATGGATGGGCAAGGAGATAAAGGTGAGAGAGGGAAAAGGGATGGGAAATGGAGAGGGGGGTGGGTGGGAGGCATCACCGCAAATTTGAAAAATCGATGTTCATGCCATCAGGTTGAAGGCTACTCAAACAAAATACAAGCTGTTGCTCCTCCAACCCAAGTGTGAACTAATCACGACAGTGGAAGAGACCATGGACGAACATATTGGAATGGAAATGGGGAGTGGAATTAAAATGGGTGGCCACTGGGAGATCCCACTTGTTATGGTGGATGGAGCACAGATGCTTGGTGAAGTGGTCTCCCAATCTATGTTGAGTCTCAGCAATATACAGGAGGCCACATTGGGAGCACCAAACATAGTAAATGACCCCAACACACTCATAGGTGAAGTGTCGCCTCAGCTGGGAGGACTGTTTAGGGCCCCGTATGGTAGTGAGGGAAGAGGTGTAGAAGCAGGTGTAGCACTTGTTCCACTTGCAAGATCTTTGAAAAGATCAGGGGCATGTAAGGTGTCACAGATGTAGGTAGGAAGACAATAAACTAGCCGGGATAAAGTCGAGGTATGTCGATATGAATTCAATGGTGCAGGAACAAGCTGAAACAATGGGTCTACCTAGACAAGCAGGTTTGTGGATCTTGGGTAGGAGGTAGAAACAGAAGGTACTAGATGTGGGAATTATGAGGTTGATGGCAGTGGTTGGGAGATCTGCAGAGTCAATAGGTTAGTGATGGTGTGGGAGACAATGCAGAGTGTTCCTTAGAGGTGTCCTGTTTGAGGGGCAAGTAAGAGGAGGTGAAAGAATCAATGCAATTGAATGGGTTGGTGAATGAATTCAGATACTTACTGCAAAAGGATCTGCTTGCTCCCATGAAATCGGTGCACCCCAAGAAGCAGGTCTCATCTTCTCTGGTAAAGATTCTGGCACAGCCACAAGAATAAAACAGATGTCCAACAAGGCAATGGCAGTGGCAAGAACTACCACTAAGTTATCTCCATATGCCCTGGATAAATATGCTCCAATAGCTGGGCTGGTCACAAGACTAGCTGCAAATGTTGCAGATACCTTCAATAGAGAGAACAAAAAGTTTTAATCTACTTTAGATATAAAAAAAAAAGTCACAGGAGAAAGACATCCATTGTCACATCTCTGGTCTACTATTCAGTTATCACAACACTTTAAAAATGCTGATTATGCATGTCTTGAATTTTCCCCCCACAAAATGATCCTTCATTTCAGGGGAGAACTTTAATGCTAAAGGTGAAAACACCTTAATCTCTGACTTGACTAGCCAATCTAGGTTTTGAAGGCTTACTCCTGGCTCTAGACAACTCATTAAGGGAGACATCATCCTTGCATTTAGCTTATCAAGCCCCATTGGAATTTTCTTCACTGAACTTTATCTTTCATCCTTCCAATCTCTAGAGAGATACACCAAGTGTGATGGATATTCACTGTCTAGGGCCCAGATCCTTTTTACCAATCTCAACTCTCTAACTCAAAACTCTACCAGCGGTTGAGTTGTTTTTGAATAATTTAACTCCCAACCAATATTCCTTGGTCATCTTGTTGTAAACAAGAACCAGTCTTCAGTTGCTAATGTAAATCGAAAATTATTATTCATCTTAAGTTAAAGGACAGCTTTTCAAATAATCAGTACTGCCTAGAGCATGGACTGCTGGCCCAAGGCACAGGGCTGGCTGCTCAAGAGTTGAAACCCATGTTAAATGGGCATGCATCAAACCAAACAACACTAGTAAGATATTTAGTTCAATGAAGTATCAGACTGGTCTGCCAGCTATCACTTAGCACGTCAAATAGCTGATCTATCAATAGTTGGGAAATTTGTGTACTCAGAAAGTCAAGCCACACAGCATTAATTTTGTGGTCTCTATCACAGAAACTTTTAGATCATTGATGTAAATTTCCCAGCTAAGGTATTTGAAAAACAAATATCATATGTGAAGTCACCAAGCAGCAAAACCAGTATAAATGTTACAGAGCAGAGGGGCTTGTTGGGAATGACAAGAAGATTGATGGAGTGATTAGAATCCATTCCTTCACCTTCAATTCTCTGATGGATGACTCATTCATTTGCAACTCTTGGGTATATCTTTTTAAGCTTACAGGAATCGTGCCTGTGTTTTAGAAATAGTTTGTAATTTTGAAACCTTATACAAGATAGAAATCCCGAGTTTTAAGTGTGTTTTAAGAATTTTATCTGAATTTAAAAATAAATGAACTGTGTTCATAAATTAACTATTTTGTTAGCTGGGAGCATCTCCCCTGTAGTAGGGAGGGGTAGGTGGGGGGTTGACCCACTACTCAAACAGTGGGCATTGGCATCTAAACTCGCTGTGGAGGATAAACTAGGAAGAGATTTAGCTTTTGTAGATTAGTTAGCTATACTATAACCTCTCTTTAGTGAGGGTATGCATATCTCTCCATAATTGGATAGGGCTTAAGTACTTCATTTGTGTTCTGGACTTGGCAGACAACAAACCCATTACCATCACATCAGCTACTTAATATACTCTCCTATGACACCAGCCTCCACCCCAGAAGATCAATCCAATGAATCCCTGTTACACTCCTACAGAAGGTACATCTTGCTTTAGGTAGGAAGACCTATAAAGAATATTGCAGCAGGGTAAGAGCAGTAGGGCCTTACATGCTGGCGGTCTTTACTGTACTCAAATCTTCTTTCAATAAATAGGCCTTAATAATTGCTATATGCACAATAGCGTATTCAGACATTCAGGTCTTCTCAATTGCTCATTTAAAATACTCCACCTTCCTATTTCTTTTCTAAGCATGTCCTCATTTTTCTACCTTGTATTCTACCTGTCATGTCCTTGCCCATTGCAGAGTCTCACTGCACTTTTGTTAATCCTAACAGTTATACAATTTCATATGCAAATTTTACACTAGATGCTCTAGTCTCACTAAATAACATTTACTCCTCATCAATATCAAAACTGAAGACTTCAAATGCTAGAATAAAAGGGAAAATTTTGAAATCACTGACTAAAAAAGAGGAAAGCTGAATTAGATCACCCTATTGACAGATGACCATCTCTACAAATGTGCACAGTTCCAACAAAGGATAAACTTAACTACTCCAAAATAAATAACACTTCCAACTATATAATAGTGAATTAATTTGATGTTGTTTCCATCAGTCTGCAAAATTACTCCACAAAACAGCGAGAAGGCTTGCTGATTAATGGAAGATTGCCATCTAGGGCATTGGGAAGAATTTCCTACTCTCCAAGTAATGCCATGCCAGAGAATTAGGACGGGGATGGAACTAAGTTCTAATGTCTTGAGTATGGCACATACGAGAACCCTATGAAAACTTGGTCGACACAACATTCTATGCTGTGGGCAGTTAGCTAGTTTTGACAGTATCAATGGAGATATAAACTACATTGTAGAGGCCAGTAGCCAGATCATTTGTCTTATCATTGACGAAAGGTCAAGAGAAAGGCTAGGAGAAACCTTTTCACTTAGTTGTTAGGATCTGAAAAGTTGTGTTAACATCTCAAAATATTTTAACTGGATTATGTAAGCAAGTGAAATGGATTAAGAAATAAAATAACCCCTTCCCATAAAAACAAGACAAAGACATAAGGGCTGAATGAGCTACTGCGCTACAAGCTTCAGGATTCTATGAATATAAAACTTTCAAACTCAGAAGAGCAGCAGCAGAAGTGTACTTTTAAAATGTCATGTGTTATCCATTGCCAAAGTATTGTTCAATTTTCAATAATAATGCTTAGTTAAGGATTGTTCATGTTAAGAACCCAGAAAAGGCCATAGAGGGGAGTAAGAAATATTAATTTTAAACAATGGCTTTTTTACTTACAAGTCCATAAGCAGTGCTCCTCTCATGCTCCTGAGTTATATCTGCTACATAAGCAAATATCACTGAAAACGTGACTGCAAATACTCCAGACATAGAAATCACTGCAAAGTACCACCTGCAGAGAATAGTACAAATAAGAACACACAATTCATTGAATACTGGATTCCTAATGTAAATACATACCACTGGAATTGTACTAGTTTGTTCTATACCAAAAAGACAGATGTAGTTAAGGCGTTCAACTGTGACCCACTGACATAGGTAGAGATTGTGATCCCCTTTACCCAAGTTAATTTGACAACAGCAGTCAAAAGCTTCAATTAATTGCAAGAAAAAGTTTGTGAACCCTTTGCAATTACCTGATTTTTTGCATTTATTCCTCATAAAATATGGTCTGATCTTCATCTAAGTCCCAATAATAGAAAAACAAAATCTGCCCAAATTAATAACACCAAAATTGTACATCTTCTTGTCAATACTGGGTACACCATTTAAACAATCATTCTAGGTTCAAAAAAAGTATGTGAACCTCTGGAGTAATGCCTTCTACAAAAGCTACCTGGAGTCAGGTGCTCCAATCAAAGAGATGAGATTGAAGGTGTGGGTTGTAGAGGTACCCTGTCCTATATAAACAAAAAGACACAGTCAGGTTACTGACAGAGCCTGCTCTTCTCAAGAAAGATCTGTTTATGTGCATCATGCCTCCATCAAAACAACTTTCAGAGGACCTCAGAAAAACTTGAGATGCATGAAGCTGGAAGAGGCTACCAAAGCATTTCTAAAGACCTGAGTGTTCATCAGTCCACAGTAAGAGAAACTGTCTATAAGTGGGGAAATTCAGTATCGTTGCTACTCTCCCTAAGAGTGGGCATCCAGCAAAGAGCACACACCAAGAGCACAACATGCAATGCTGATGGAAATGAAAAAGAATCCAAGGGTAATTGCAAAAAGCCTGCAGAAATCTCTGTTCATGTATCCCCTGTAAGAAAAACACTGAACAAGAATGGCGTTCAGGGAAGGATGCCATGGAGGAAACCACTTGTCTCCCAAAAAAAAACACTGATTCACATCTCAAGCTTGCAAAAGACCATCTGGATGTTCCATAACACTTCTGGGATGATGTTCTTGGACAGGTGAGACAAAAGTTGAACTTATTGGCAAATGCAAAAAGGTTTTTGGACGAGAAGGGCCACTGTACACCAACACCAAAATCTCATCCCACCCATGAAGCACAATGGAAGGCCTGGATAGCTTGCAATTGTTGAAGGAACAATGAATTCAAAATTGTATCACGGCATTTTACAGGAGAATGTTAGGGTAGCATTCTGAAGCTTAACAGAAGTCAGATGATGCAACAAGACACTGATGCAAAATACAGGACTAATTCAACATGGTTTAAAAAGAAAAATCTTGATTTGGAATGGCCAAGTCAGGTTTCTAGACCTGAACCCAATTGACCTGAACCCAATTGAGATGCTGTGTCATGACCTGAAGAGGGCTGTTCATTCAAGGTAATCCACAAATATTGATGAACTTAAACAGTTTTATAAGGAGGAATTGTCAAAAATTCCTCCTCGCCAATATGTTAGTTTAATCGGAAGCTATAGGAAACATTTGGTGGAGACTATTGCAGCTAAAGGAGGTTCTACCAGCTATTAAATACAAGGGTTAACATACTTTTTTCCAGCCTGGACTGTGAATGATTAAACAATGTGTTCAATTAAGACAGGAAAAGTACAATAGTTTGTGTGTTATTAGTTTAGGCAGACTGTATTTGTTTATTATTATGACTTAGTTGAAGATCAGACCATATTTTGTGTAATACAGAAAAACATGTAATTGCAAAGGGTTCACAAACCTTTTCTTGCAACTGTATGTTAACTTGAAAGTTCTCTCTTTCACAGAAAATGGATCTACAGACCAGTGCACTGAATTTAAACAAAAACATACCAGGGAAACATTGTGTGGTGAATGGTGAACCAGAAAAACACTGGCCTTGTGGGTTAAGGTGGGATTCAGAACTCAATCTGAAGAACTCTACCTCACCATTCTGTGATGTACCTGTCCAAGTGACGCATTTTACTGTACGCTTTGATGTACATGTGATAAATAAATGAATCTGAATCTTAAGTGCAGGACAAATCACCACATAACTTATTCACAGCTCAGAAATCTGATGAAATGCTTTTCACGGACACTCTACAACAAATAGTGATTTGATGCAGCAGCTTGCAGACACTCACCAGGGGCTTATTCGCATGAGGGGAATCGGGGCACAGGTGAAGAACACAGTTAAAAGAAGAAAGGATTTCCTGCCCCAAACATCCGACAAAGCTCCAATGAGAGGCGCACTGAGAAATGATAATATTCCCTGCAGATCAAAACAAGGCATTAGAAACCAAAACACATTTGTACAATCACGCAATCAGCTTGAAACAAACAAATAACCCTTGCACAGAACCTCACACAGTCAGTGGCTTTGTTAAACTAACCAAAATATTCCTGCTTAGAACAAATGTGAACAGTGGCTTTGTCTGATGAGACAAGACTTGCAGTGGTTTTGTGGAACTACCTAAAACACATACAAAAACTGTAAAAACAAAACACTTGCCCAGTCAAACAAAAACATTCAAATGCATTAAACAAATGCACACAAACCAAAACAGGCAGGCATGCAGCAACTTTGCCAAACCAACCAAAAGACTAGAGAGGTGCTATGTCAGAAATGAAAAAGGACTTGCCCATTGACAGAATAAATTGTCAGACATACAAAAACTTCATACTCATGCACACCTGCAACAGCTATCAGACAAAGGAACACACAAGAGCAAGCACAGTGACTTTATTAGGATGGACTGTTTTCCAGTTATCAAAACCCTCAGTATTAGAAATTTAAAATAAAAACAATTCTCAAAATACACAGATCAACTGGCTTTGGGGGGGGGGGGGGGGAATGATACATCGGAGATAACTAACCCACCAAATATTCATATTCAGCCTGCTGGTGATGAACAGAATTATTGACCCGGCTCCAAAGGAAATCTAAGTGGCTAAAATTACATTCATAGTAAGATAGCTAAAGGGCATGGTCAATCCACTTAGGAAAGGTTCATAAACCAACACAAATGGCTAAAATGGTTCTGTGTGCGACACACCATCTGAAATAAAAGGTCAAAATATTAAACTGACTTTCTTGCCCATACTTTCAAATCAGATTTCTAAACTTCCAATATTTCCCATTATCTGATTTCTCACATTGCTTTGCTTTATAGATGTGCTAATAAAAGCAGTCTTAGAATTTCAATGTACCAGCCAAAAATAATGTTGCTGGTTAAAGACTAGTGGAGCTTCTAACTTACACATACCAATCAGAAAAGAACAAATTTTGCTTGAAGCTATGTGATTGCATTTTCTTACCTTTACCCCATGAATAAGTCCATTCATTAGAAATGTATGCTGAGGAAACGTCTGGTGCAAAACCTAAAGAAAAACTAAATGTTACATGTTGAAATTGTTTTGCAGGATTTTAAAAAAAATTACAGTCAGCTGAGAATCCTGCTTCCCTGTTTTGATAAGGTCTAGTAGCAATCTAGCAAGGCCTCTTCCAGACTGCAGCAAAGCTAATTAATGCATGCCACATTGATGAAAACAATTTTCTTTGTTGCTGCCATAGTTTGTATGACTCCAACAGAAGATAATGTAGGTAATATAGATGCAAACATGAGGAAATCTGCAGGCCAGGCAGCATCTATAGGAGAAGCACTGTCGACGTTTTGGGACGAGACCCTTCGGCAGGACTAACTGAAAGGAGAGATACTAAGAGATTTGAAAGTAGTGGGGGAGGGGGAAATGCGAAATGATAGGAGAAGACCAGAGGGGGTGGGATGAAGCTAAGAGCTGGAAAGGTGATTGGCGAAAGTGATACAGAGCTGGAGAAGGGAAAGGATCATGGGATGGGAGGCCTCGGGAGAAAGAAAGGGGGGGGGGAAGGAGCACCAGAGGGAGATGGAGAACAGGCAGGGTGATGGGCAGAGAGAGAGAAAAAAAGCAAACTAAATATGTCAAGGATGGGGTAAGAAGGGGAGGAGGGGCATTAACGGAAGTTAGAGAAGTCAATGCTCATGCCATCAGGTTGGAAGCTACCCAACCTCCAATGGAATCCCACTACCAAGCACACCTTTCCCTCCCCACCTTTCTGCTTCCCGCAGGGATCGCTCCCTACGCGACTTCCTGTCTACTTGTCCCCCCCAATCCCTTCCCACCGATCTCCCTCCTGGCACTTATCCCTGTAAGCAGAACAAGTGCTACACCTGCCCTTACACTTCCTCCCTCACCACCATTCAGGGCCCCAGACAGTCCTTCCAGGTGAGGCGACGCTTAACCTGTGAGTCGGCTGGTGTGGTATACTGCATCCAGTGCTCCCGGTGTGGCCTTTTATATATTGGTGAGACCCGACACAGACTGGGAGACCATTTCACTGAACACCTACGCTCTGCCCGCCAGAGAAAAGCAGGATCTCCCAGTGGCCACACATTTTAATTCCACGTCCCATTCCCATTCTGATATGTTTATCCATGGCCTCCTCTACTGTCAAGATGAATCCACACTCAGGTTGGAGGAACAACACCTTATATACCGGCTGGGTAGCCTCCAACCTGATGGCATGAACATTGACTTCTCTAACTTCCGTTAATGCCCCTCCTCCCCTTCCTACCCCATCCCTGACATATAAGAACATAAGAGATAGGAGCAGGAGTAGGCCAATTGGCCCCCGAAGCCTGCTCTGCCATTCAACAAGATCATGGCTGATCCAATCTTAACTCTAGTTTTCAACGAATCCCACAAGGCAACAGTGCCAACCAACAGGGCACCATGCTGCCCATTTTATTTTATTATTCATCCCGCCCAAACCCATGTGATCACCCGGGGAAAAAAAACCGAGTTGCCAATTGAGGAGAAAAAATCTGGAAAATTCCTCTCCGACCCATCCAGGCTATCGAAAACTGGTCCAGGAGATCACATGGCTGATCTAAACCTAGCCTCATGTCCACTTACCTGCTCGCTCACCGTATCCCCTAATGCCATTTTTATCCAGGAAAATGTCTGTCTCCATTTTGAATTTATTGAGTGTAGTAGCTTCCACAGCTCTCTGGGGCAGTAAATTCCACAGCCCCACTACCCTCTGAGTGAAGAAATTTCTCCGCATCTCAGTCCTGGAACGGCATCCCCTTATTTTAAGATTATGCCCCCTAGTCCTAGTTTCACCCATCATTGGGAACATTCTCCCCCGCATCCACCCGATCAAGCCCCTTCACAATCTTATATGTTTCAATAAGATCGCCTCTCATTCTTCGGAACTCCAATGAGTAGAGTCCCAATCTACTCAACCTCTCATCATACATCAACCCACCCATCCCCGGAATTAACCTAGTGAACCTTCTCTGCACTGTCTTGAGAGCCAGTATGTCCTTTCTTAAATATGGACACCAGAACTGCACGCAGTACTCCAGGTGTGGTCTCACCAATACAATTTAGTTGTTTGTTTTTTTTCTCTCTCTCTGCCCATCACCCTGCCTGTTCTCCATCTCCCTCTGGTGCTCCCCCCCCCCCCCCCCCCCCCCCCCGCCTTTCTTTCTCCTGAGGCCTCCTGTCCCATGATCCTTTTCCCTTCTCTGGCTCTGTATCACCTTCACCAATCACCTTTCCAGCTCTTAGCTTCATCCCACCCCCTCCGGTCTTCTCCTATCATTTCGCATTTCCCCCTCCCCCACTACTTTCAAATCTCTTAGTATCTCTCCTTTCAGTTAGTCCTGCCGAAGGGTCTCGTCCCAAAACGTCGACAGTGCTTCTCCTATAGATGCTGCCTGGCCTGCTGTGTTCCACTAGCATTTTGTGTGTGTTGTTTTAATATAGATGCAATATTTCTTATCACAAAAACAAAGCTAGAACTTTAATTGAATTATGAATAAACAGATTCTACAAAGTCTAGAACAAGGTAGTGACAGCAATAAATGCCGACATGTCATACTTTGTTTTCAAGCTCAAATTTCCAATACCTACAATTTTTGCTTTCAAAGGCCATCAGCCAAAAGTAAAATACTGCAGATGTCGAAAGCCTGAAATAAAAACTTAATGCAAGAAATAGTCACCCAACATTTGTAGAAAGAGAAAATAATTAAGGCCAACCATTTGAAACATAATGAAAGTAATACAATTCAGTGGTCCAGTTTTTTTTATGATGTAGTGAGGAAGGCAGAAAATAGAAGGGAAGATCTGTGATTGGTGGGAAAAATTAAAAGAATCACAGTACATCCATTTTCCCAAAGTATTCTAATTTATTCTTCCTCACATCCACTGACAACTATTTCCCCATCTTGTCTTTAAGGAAGTACACCAAGTGTAAAGAAATCAGGCACACTCTTCTTTCTTTAAACAACTTGATCCCTGGAAATTACTGAAGCTGAATTATGTCTCTGAAGAGAGTACCCATTTCTACAACCTACTCGATTCCATCTACTCTCAGTGAAAAGATTCTTCATTGGATCCCCACTGAACCTCTTCCCAACCCCTGCCCAAAACATCACAAGACACCAATCTGCTCTTATTGCAGCATACAGACCCGTAATAAACATTTTCAGTGAGACTCTGGAAAAGTCTGTGGTGGGTGGATGAGGATGGGTGTGAGTGAAAATCCACAATATACAGCTATTCCTCTGGAACATCACTCACTTTAAGTAGAGCCCACGGCAGCACTATCATATGTGGGAAAATCTTAACTTACAAACTGTTTCATATGTGTATCACACTCAGCACTGAATAATTTGGACAATGCCATCATGCACAAATGCACTGAAGCACTTTGGCAACGCATAATAAGCAGCACATGTATAATCCTGGGGATTAAAGTTAGTTTACATCCCACAAAGTAATTCACATTTATTCATTCATTCTTTTAATTACATCTCCAATAATTTCACCCGCAATGAACTGATTTTTTTTTCTGCCCGGTTTTCACCTCAGGAGTTTAACAGTGTGAAGTTCTGCAGGAACCCACTGTCCATCAAAACCTAAATATACAGTCACCCTTCCTGTGAGAGCTTGGGTCAAGATTGCTAGTTGGCTTGTTGTGAATTTATCAAGTATCAAAGCACATTTAACCAATGGTTCAGTGAATGCATAACTGAGAAACTAATAACAAAGCTGAGATCTATGTACACTACTTTATTTACATAGTGGTGAATTTACCCATTGAATCTGTGGATGAAGTGCAAATGGAATAGATTATACTCACAGTTAACATAGGAGTTGTCAATAATCCCCACGCAAAGAACTCCAAAAAGATTACAATCACTGCATGGTAGACACTAGGCTCACCTATCCCTTGCGGCTGAAAACACAAAAGAAATGAACCAAAATTAATCCAGTTATTACAAATGCTTCCAAGTTGTAACATCAGTCTGATCATAACTGCTTGGGTACAAAACGTAACATTGCAGAAGACTTTAACCCCACTACAGACAGTGTTGCACTGGAGGCCACCTGGTAGCTCTGTAACTTGGGAAATGTTAATATTCTACAAAATTATTTAGACACAGGCAATACTCTGGAATGACCTTCAATGGTTTCAAGGAATCAAGCTTGTTTAAAGAAAGCAGAGTGTCCACCTGGTCTATTTTCAATGACTGAAGGAGGACCTATGTAACATGGAAGTTTAGAATTGGTTGATGGAGCAAAACACAATTAGATTTGCCCAGATTGGGGAGAAATCACTAAACACCAAATTCATTTTTGGTCTGTTTAGATGGCAAACTGTTAGGATGACTGGCCTCTCATTCATTACTTTAAACATTTATTACCTTCAACGCCAACTAACCTTGGTTGCAGCATGTACCATCCACAACTTGTAAACATTCTCCAGCAACCACCTTTTAACCACCTAAAACAAGGGCAGTTGGCACATCCAAGCTCCTCTCTAAATCATACACACTTCACCTTGACATGGAAATGCAGTTTATCATCCTTCCTTCATTGCTACTGCATCAAAATCCCGGTAACTAGTGCTTTGCAACAAGCACCAGTTACGAAGAAAAATTTCAATGTAAATTTGCACAGGCAATGGAAAATCAGTATGACACAGAAACCAAGGAAATGTGGGGGCAGTAGGATTAGCTTTGCATTAGCTGGTTAAGGCTGACTAGACAGCTATAAACTTCACGGTTCTTAACATTACATACCCTTTAGTATTCAATATTATGCTTCATATTCAATAATGATTGTGAAAAATCTTGCATCATGCATCTAATGACAGCCATGTCTTCACCTCACCTTATGAATCCATCTTTCTGACCCATGAAACATCTATCACACAAAAAAAATTACTCAGGTTCAAGACAGATTTCTGGACTATTTTCAGATGCATTTGCACACAATTGCTCCGTATGACGTTAAAGAGAATTAGTGTCCAAACCAGACAGGTAAAAAGTTCAGTGCCAAGGAAACTGGGAGTTAACTGAAGAATTTCCTTGCAGATTATTGCACAGTAACAAACACTGATAATTCATGCATTTTGAGCATGGGCTCTCTTGCCATGCAAAGTATGAGATATACCACTGCCATGCTTATTCAAGATTCAAGGTTGTTTGTCATTTTCAGTACACTAGTGTAAAGGGGAACCAGGTAATTGTTACTCTGGATCTGATGCAGCACATAAGAAATACATACAATACAAATACAAAAGATAGCTTATATACATAAACTGATTGTATGCCCAGGAGTGACTGACATGAATTGAAGTGGTGGTGGTGGTGGTGTTGATCAGCCTTATTTCTTGGGGAAAGTAATCATTTTTTGGAACTTGTGGTTCTGGTGTGGATGCTGTGTAGCCTTCTCCCTGATGGGAGGAACAGTCCATGAGCAGGCTGGGTGGGTGGATCCTTCATAATGTTACTGGCACTTTTCTGTATTTATGACCTTGATGGTGGGTAGGTTGGTGACAGTGATGCACTGGACAGTTTTGACTATCCATTGTAGAGACTTCTTGTCCACAGGAGTGCAGTTTCTGTGCCATGCAGCGATGCACCATGTCACAATGCTCTCTACTGAGTATTTGTAGAATGATGTGAACATGGATGTACATAGTCCAGCTCCCTTCAGCCTCCTCAGAAACTAGGGGTGTTGGTGAGCTTTCTTGATTATGTAGGATGTATTGTGGGACCATGAGAAGTTTCCGAGATGTGCACTCCCAGATGTTGCAGTTTCCACTGCTGTGCCACCGACGTACAGAGGGGTTGAGTGGTGCGAGTTCTCATGAAGTCAATATCTATCTCCTTTCTCTTGTTGACATTGAGGAAGAGTTTATTTGCCTGGTACCATGCCTCGAACTCTTTCATCTTTTCTTTGAGGGCAGTATCATCGTTGTTAGTAATGAACCTCTGTTGTGTCATAAGCTAACTTGACAATGTGATTATACGGGCTTCTGGCTGTGCAATCATGTGGGAGCAGAGTCTACAGCAGTGGGTTCAGCACACAGTCTTGGGGAGCACCCAGGTTGATGGAGGGAGGAGTGTTTGTGCATCCTGACTGAAGTCTGTTGGTTAGTTAGTTAGTCCAACACCTAGTTGCACAGTGGTATACTTAGACCAAGTAGGAGTTTCATCACCAAGGTCTGCAGATCCATAGCGTTTCTGTCCCCAGTGACAATATACACCCTCTGGGTAATGACAGGACAAGCTTGATTCCTTCACTCATAGTTCCCTTGAGAAAATATAAACTTCAATTAGTGGGCACACTGACACAAGTAGGTACATATTCTTAGATACAAAAACACTTGCACAGACTGCCCCACTCCCCTGCACACCTTGTAGGTTCATGTCCTTCTTGCTCATCACCCTCAATTATACTCCAGTCATCAGAATCCCAATCCTTCGACATAGCATCTCATTTTCAGCTGCACAAGCAGTCATATTTCCGATATCCGGATTAGGCTGTGGATCGAACATGATCCAGATCTGCTGTTTACCCAACTGCACCGTTCTCTGGCAATAGGTCTACAACAGAATTCTCAAGTGAAGATTGCATCAATGCCCCAATATTTTTTCTAATAATTTATGCTATAAAGCTGTATCACTTCTTCAACAAACTTCCCTGAAGATGGAGCCAATGTACAGAAATAATGCAAGGTTATTTTTACATTGTAGAAAAATAAGCCAAACTTCATCACCTCAGCTGCATCCTCATATGCTCAGAGGCCAGGCAGTCTAATGCCATCATTGATGCTATAAACTAAAACATAGCAGAGAACAAGCTTTACAAGCAACACACGGAGAGAGTAATTCAAGCACAGAAACAGGGCCTTAAGGACACCATTATATTGACCAGCAATCACAAATCCCATTAACACAAATCCCTTTTACCAGCATTTGGTATGAAACCTTTATGCCTTGGCAATTCAAACACTTGTCTTGATGATTCTTTAATGTTATGAGAGTATCCATTTCTACAACTCAAGCAGTGTTCCAGATTCCATCCATCCGTCAGTGAAAAGATTCGTCATTGGATCCCCACTGAACCTCTTCCCACCCCCTGCCCAAAACATCACATCAACCTACTCTTATTACATCATACAGTCCATTATTAAAAATTCTCAGAGAGATCCTGGAAAACATTGATCAATTTGCACAACTTCAGAGGTATCATTTTAAGCTGCACAAGAAGGTAGTAGTGAATTTCATCAAAACATCTGCCCTTAGGCAATTAAAAAAAGCAAATTTGGCCAAATGAGATCATTTGAAGAACAAGACCTCAGGGCTGGCACAATTGTATACCAGTTAGAAGTGTTCTGTGCCCTCTTATGTTCCTGAGAGCAGAAGTGCCTGCTGGGGGCAATAGAAAGATACCACCAATGCTATTTCCACAAAATTCTCCAAATGCACTGGGAGGAAGAACAAACCAATGACAGCATCTTCTCCTGGGACAACAATGAAAACATTACTCAGTTAGCTCCATTGCAGATCACATTGCCCACATGCCCGATACCACATTCAAAAGAGATTACTCTGAGTCTGCCATGGGAATAGAAGAACAAGCAAACAAAGATGTGCCTAAAATTTCCTTGAAGGTACACAACATTCATACCAACTCCTGGGGTTGTCTGGACTGTAACAACTCAAAAGTGAAGGAGTAGCATCCTAGATAGTATTAAGGACAAGTTCATAGACCAAGAGCACACAGAGGCCCAGCTGAAGTGGCAAAACGATAAACTACTTCAAACTATACATTAGCTTTTCCATTTGGCCATTTGTGCTATCTGCAGAACTCTGCAGTTCCCAAAGTAGCCTCATAAACTATCTGAGAACTCAGATCTGGAAAGAAGTTAGTCAATCCTGAAGGACCATAATAAAGATAAATTTCAGTGCTGAACTTAACTGACACTGAAGATTCATTGTCACAAGTACATTGGATTCCGGTTAATCGGGCAGCCACTTATTTGTGACAACTCTTAAAGAACAAAAACTAAATTGAATAAAATAACCAGGATTCCCTTTGTTTATTTGGAATACCATGCTGCTTAACTGGGGCAGGAGACTGTTGCTGAACAGTTTCTAATTAGCATCAGTCATGAGCACTTGTGTGGCCATTAAACAATACACCACGCTCAGAGCAAACAGCTTTTTAAAACAGAATCAGATGCTTGTGTTTGTGTTAAAAAGCAGCAATTTTTGTCACTGATAGCTGACAAGACATAAGCAGTAAGACAATTCAGAACTGTTGTAGTCACTGTAGTTTCAAGCAATCAGGCTTGGAGATGACAGAAATAGCCAAGATGGAATAATTTCACGACTTCAGGTTAGAAATTAACAAGAATTTGAATGCATCAACAATCATCTTGAATGTTACACTGAAAGTGAAGACTTGGAGGATGCAATCATCAACAGCTTTGTATGAAGGCAGTCCATTATCTTCAGTAGATGTATGAGTTGATTTTATTCATTTGCGATCAAAAGAACGTGACATGGATGAATTTGTCAGTTATTATTACGAACAAATACGTTTTATAGTACTGTAGCACTATTGGTATTGTTCTAATTTGTTCTACATTTCATTTAAATACATAATCTGTTACTCAGTTAAATGGTAGTTTAATTTAGTATTTAATTTATAATTTAGTATTATGCCATAACTACTTCAATGAAACCAGTTAATTGGGACGGCTGCTTAAATGAGTCAAAATGTATTGGTCCCAATGTGTCCCAATTAACTGGAATCAAATGTATTAATAGTGCTAGCCATTGTTACTGCAAAAATTAACTGCAGATGAATTAAGAATCCTTCTCCAAAAGGAGCCATCATTTTACTATCTACCAAGCATGGACAACAATTCTAAATCTATGCATAAAAGTGCAGCATTGTACACAACCTACCTTATTGTTTGACCAAACAATGCTTCAAGGACATTCAGTACAGGTGACCCCCCACATTACGGCTGATCAAGTTATGGAAATTCACCCTTACGTGATTCACAAATCACTCGCCAAAAATTTGAGATACACAACAAAATTCACTTGTACAATCTCAAAAAAATAGTTTTATTTTAAACTTATGTTTCTTATGCACGAGTAGATGACATGACCGTGTTCTGGAAAACTAATCTGTGTAGTTTCCTAGAAATGCAATCAACACCACCTCCCCTGCCCCACAACCAAAGTACAATACAATCTAGTCCATAGGTATTCCTGTTTTCAGTGGCAAAGTCTATCAGTTACATACTGCAACAGTTAAGTTTCAAAGCAATATATACACAAGACCAACAAAGTCAACATTTGCTTTTGGCAGGCTGCATAAAACTTAATCAGCACAGACCAAGTCAAATCATGGTGGGGGGGAAACAAACTGGCTCAGTTATTTTTTGTTTCAACTCGTTTTTATTTACTTTTTAAAAAGTTTGTTCAAATGTTGCAACATGCATTTGTTTCTTTGAAGTATGTGAACACAAGAGATAGCATACTGAATTAAACACTCACAATTCTTCACCTAGTTGATAAAGGAAGATTTGAGCCTTCTCAATTCAAGCAATCTTGCCTTTCATCAGTTATGCTACAGTGCTGGAATACACTGGTAAATGAAGACAAAGTTACAGAAAATACGGTAGTGGTGGGAGTTACACATCCCTCTCCTTTCAACATATTCAGTGGTACATTAGTGTGGTAACCACTAGACAAGACAAAGCTTAGTGCCTACACCAAACTGCTTTCTATGAATGCTAATCTATCAGTGCTCAACTACAATAGCTTTGAGATTATGAACAAACATCCTCTAGAAACTGGACTACAACCTGTAGATTTCCAAATTATTTGGTTCTTCACACGCTTCATTCCCTTTCCAGTTAAGTTAATACAGTTTAATGGTCCTTGCTTGAAAATTTTTAACTCAACAGCCTAATGTTCTTAAATTAGATCTACAACCACTTACAGTTCTACGATTTTTGCACTTCAATATTCTTTTAGAAACAGCACTGGAAACCAAGGAAACTGAATACACTGAGGGGGACAGTAAGCAACTAGCCAGTGTAGTTCATGTGGAACCAATGATTAAAAGGTTATATGCACTGACTTAGTGTTTCATGAATGTCTAGACATTGCTGAGTTCATAAAGAAATGAACATGTGTGAGAGAGGAAAGGGAGATGCAGTCTTTAAAAATGTGCAGCAGCATTATTTGCCCTACCAAATGCCTGAGGCTGATAAATTTGGTTAAAAAAACATGTATGGGGGCACAACTTCAAAGGATTAAAATAATAAAATGTAAATTTATTAGAAAGTGAAAGTTGGCCAGAAAGCTAGTGCAAATTAGATTAGAAAAATAAGAAATGGAGAGAAGAGGGGGGGGAAAAAAATCACCAGAGCAAAAAAAAAGATTTTCCATTAAGGCAACAAAAAGATAAAGTAAATTCGGTAAGGGAAAGGAAACTAAAAAAGCTTAGAAAACAATTAATGTTTTAAGATTAACAATGAAATATATACTTCAGAACTCTGAATATCAAATGCTCTTGCTAGCCTACTTACCATTCAATGGGATTACTGATCTCAATTTCAAATTCAATCCCATATTCATAAATTACCCCAATGGCTAAAATATTTAGCTTTTGTTATTTTCAGTATCAGATCATCTATGGCTCTCTAAGACAAAACTTTTTCATGAAAAGTAGACGAATCCCAAGATTGTATATGGTATACATACTTTGAGAATAAGTTTACTTTGAACTTTGAGACCCAAATGGGCAATAATCTTCAAAAAAATCTCTTACGTGCCATGGTAAATTTGAGCAGATCATCACTGATCAGTAATAATTATGACCAAGGAAAGCAAATGAGTCCTATTTTATATTTAGGTGAATTCAGCATTTTATTAAGTATAACAGAGATGCATTGCAATAAATGAGCACTTTAGAAAACCTGTTCAAAAACATTAACATTTTTAAAGACAAATGAAAAGTAACATCTCTAAATAGTACTGTTATTGTACCATCTAAGAAATGTGAATATGAAATTATAAGCTTTGGTGCAAATTCATACAGGATCATGGAAAGAAAAATAAACACTCTACTCTCAGTGAGACTTCTGTTGCTACACTAACGGTGACAAATATTTTATATCCAGCTCGTATATGGTTGTTTTCAGAGCTATGCATAATGCATTAGTTTTATCAATAAAACTATATTTAGACTTGACATGGTTCATCACTGAAAACAATGACATATGAATATGATGTAAGTGTTAATATTGTCATTACAAGATTTTTTAGACAGTTAAAAGTTTCAGAAATTGAATGCCAGAGTTTTAGAACCTCATTGTCTGATATCTACACTATGATCCAGTCATTAAACTAACTCTTTCAATATTTTCCAATTCAGCTCTTGTCGACAAATTTTTGCATCCAAATTGAAGTGCTCTGTAAACCAATCGTGTTGCAATATTATCCAAATGAATCCACTGCAACATTCCCAAATTCAGTTTGTCCTATCCAAATAGTAATCTGTCTACCAGGGTTGTTGAGGGTTTCAAAAAGTACCATCCAATATCATGTGTACTTGTAACCGTCTAGCTGGTTCCAAGACTTTTACACAGTACTCCCAGGACTTTTATACAATACTGCTGCCACAAAAAAAAAAAAATTTCATGATGTATGTAAGTAACAATAAACCCGATTCTGATATGGTGATTTATCGTGGACTGAGAGTGGCCCAATTGTTTGAGATCAAATGATCTTGCCTGGTGTCTCAGGGTTGGGTCTGTCTATACCCGTCATCTCTCCTCCCCCCGCCCCCAACCTTTGGACTCCTCCTCTGCTACCTGTCCCGCACCCTCACTGTTCCCAACATCCTTTGCTCCTGCCAGAACTATCTATTTAAGACTTCTGCACAGTACTGTATCTTTTTTATTGTTGGGTTTATAGAATCAGGAGGTAGCACTGCATGCTGCATGTCAACAAACGTTTTGAATGTGCCATCTTGGTTATGCATGCTATAGGGTTCCCCTCTCTGAGGCATCAAAGGCTAAGTAAAGAAATCTCATCCCACTGATAAATGACTGTTGTCTTATTCAAAATTGGTGAGGGGAAATTGGGAGAGGGGAGGGATATTGTAGCAAGGGGAAAGAACTTCTGACCAAAGCACATGTCACTAAATATCACAATTCCTTAGATACCCTTACAAGAAATCCTCAGGGCAGTGTCCTAGATCCAACCATCTTCACCTACTTCATGAATGATCTTTCTTCTAAACAAGTAGGATGTGAATGATTCCAGTTTTCAATTCCATTTGCAGTTCCCCCACCTGCATACACTAAGGCCTAAAACATTCAAACTTAGGTTAGTAACTGGCACAAGCAGCAAAATGGCCAGATAAAGATCAAATGACTAGCTATACCCCTGGCACTCAATGGCATTATCACAAAGTTCCCCTATAGATAACATCTGAAGATCAGCAAACCACCACATAACCACTGCTGTATTAACAAGCCAGAAGCTGCACATTTTGCAGCAATGTTTCATTTCCTGATACAAAATCTTTTCATCAGCTACAATAAATCAAAATCATTCTGAACAAAGAAACCCATTTGAGTGGCACCACACTCATCTTCCTTACTGCCCATTATGCCACTGGCGTTTCGGACAGCTATGAAAGTCCTCCATTTCTGGAGGTGTTCAGGGCTTCCTCTTAGTTTTCATCACTGTCAGTTATGTAAATCCCAACTGCAGACTCATAAACACTGTCACACTCAGATGTAGAAGGATTCTTTGTTGCTGTTTCTGGAACAATTTTGTTTTACCATTCATGGTTGTTAGCTCTGAGCTGAAGCCCAAAACCTGAAAGACTGCTGGGCCACTCTTAGTCTGGACTCTACCATTTGACCTATTTAGCATGGGTTCAAAAACCAAAGCATAAAGCCCTGACTCCAAATGGCATGGCTCTCTAGGTCATCAAGGCACGCAAGCCTCCAAACCACAACAAGGCTGTGGTCCTCTTGGGGAACCACATTCACTGGCAGAAACATTAATTCTCCCTACCACTACTGCACCATAATTTCAGTGTATATCACCACAGTGCACTGTAGTTAGTTGCTGCAGCTACTCAGACTAACACCTATCCATGTAAAAGAACAAGGAAAGTCACACAGATTCTAATTTGTAAATATGTTGCTGTTCCTTGATTGTTGCAGGATCTATGTCTCAAAATCCCCTATTCAATAGCATTTTTCATCAGGAGTACTGCAGTAAAGAAGCTGTACCACCACTTACTCCAGGGAAGTTGAGACTGGGTATCAGGTGCTATTCTTACTATGACATCACACATCTCAAAGTAAATAATGTTAAAAAACAAATAGCTGTTGTGTTCTGATGCTGCCCACAAAATTAACAGCCAGCCATGTTGTACAATGAATAATGCCAAGTGAAAATAACTCAAAATCACCTAAATGTCAGGATTGAAAGACTAAGTCATTAGAACTTGGGCCAAAGAGCCTGAGACAGCATGGTTTATTATTAATTTCTGTATTCTGTTGCCAGAAATTCTCAAGAAGTCACTCATGCTGACATTCCAAAATATAAACAATTTAAAATGTCAGCAGCAGTTGACACAAAAACAAAGAGCTACAAAATCCATGAAATCAAAATTGGATTACAGAACTCCCATATATCAAAGGAACACTGCACTGTAGAACGTGACTTGCACCATGTGTATCAAACTATTTTTTAGGAATATTCAGTATCAAAAATTAACACTGATATATGCTGTGGAATCTGTTTTGCAGCAGTACAAAAGAAGGATAATAGGTAATGTTAATGGACTGATCAAAAATTTGATAGTGGGAGGGAAGAAAGCTCCTAAAAATGTTGAGTGTGCATCTTAAGCTTCAGTACCTCCTGCCAATTGAAGTACTGAAAAATGGGCATATCTGGATGGTGAGGGTCGCTAATGATAGGTGGCAGTTTCTTGTAGCATCATCCTGATGATGGGGAGTGTTGTGTACGTGATTGTGCAAACTGGAGACTACTTACCAGAATGTGATGTAATCAGTCAGTATACTTGCTACCATAAATCTATTGAAATTTGAAATAGTCTTTGGTAACACACCAATCTCCTCAAAATGAAGTAGAGATGCTGGTGTGTCTTCTTCATGACTGCATCAATGCGTTGACACCCAGGGACATGCAGCTGCTCACCCGTTCCACCCCTCAATGAGGACTACTATATGTTCTTTTGATTTCCCTTCCTGGATCCACAATCAGTCCCTTGATCTTGCTGACACTGATGGCAAAGTTATTGTGATACCACTCAACCAGCCAATCTACCTTGCTCCTGTACACTACATCACCATCTGAGATTCTGCCTAAAGTAGTAATGTCACCAGCAAATTTATAAATGGAATTTGAGCTGTACCTAGCCACACAGTCCCGAGTGCAGAGAATAGAGCAGTTGGCTAGCAAGCATACTTGATTTTACCCTTGTTGATTGTTAACAAACAGGAGATGTTATTATTGATCAGCATGGATTGAGATCACTATAAGACATGAAACAGAATTAGGCAATTCAGCCCATTGAGTTTGCTTTGCCATTCAATCACGGTCAATTTATTTTCCCTCTCAACCCCACTTTTGTATATTCTCCCAGAAACTTTTGATGCCCTTACTAATCAATGACCTATTAACCTCTGCTTTAAATATAACCAAAGACTTGGCCTCCACAGCCATCTGTGTCAATCAATTCCACAGATCAACCACCCTCTGGCTAAAGAAGTTCCTTCTCATCTCTGTTATAAATGGGCATTATTCTATGTTGGGGCTGCATGCCCTTGTCCTAAATTCTCCCATGTTTGGAAACATCATGTCCACTATATTTCAGCCTTTCAAAATCAGTAGGCTTCAATGAGATCCACCCTTAATTCTTCTAAACTCCAGTGACTACACACACACACAATGGCATCAAATTAACCCTTTCATTTCCAAGATCATTCTCATAACCTCTTTGGACTTCTCCAAAGCCAGCACATCGGTTCTTAAATACACAACCCAAAAACAGCTCACAATACTTCAAATGTGGTCTGACCAATGCCTTAAAGCTTCAGCTTTAAGTCTACTAGTAAGCAAGTCAATGATCCAGTTACAAAGGGAGATATAGAGGACCACATTTTGAAACTTGTTGATTAGAATCGAGGGAATGATGGTGTTAAACACCAAAATATATTCCGACAATAAGTTCCAAGCTTAAAAATTTATTTTTAAATTACTATTTCAGAGGAATAAAATTTCAAAGAAAGTCACAGTCTAAGGAGTATATTTACATTGGTTGTTTTTAAAATTATTCTGATGCCATAAAGGAACCAGTGCAAACATATTTTACTATAAAATAAAGAGTGTAATGAAATTTACAACAAGTGAGGACATAATTAATGCACCTTGGAGAAGTACCAGATCGGCTCATCGCTCTTACAAACACACAGCAAGGCTTCCAATTTATTTTCAGAAGTGCATCATGCAATTTGAAAACAGACCAACTTCACTGAAAGCTTATTCAATCCTACTACTAATACAAAATTATCTCATCAGCAGATACAAGGAGGAACACAGGAACAGGACTGACTACTTATTATTGAAGCATGTTCTGCCATTCAATCGAACGGAGGTTAATACAAAACCAGAACATGCTGTAAACACTTAACAGGTCAGGCAGCCTCTGTGAAAGGGGAAACAGAGACAAGGCTTTTGGTCAAAGAGACCCTAGTTAACATTGTGAAAGAGCAAAATAAGATAGCTTAAATTGCAGAGAAGTTGGGGGTACAGCACAGATAGACCAAATTGAAGGGACAAGGCCATATCAAATTAGTAAACAAGGGCAATTAGATGATTGCTTCTTTGTCTGTGTTGCTAACAGTAGGGGTCTTGGTTATAACCAGGCCAGGCTGTACCAATAGAGAAAAACAGGCAAAATTCAATGATGAATGACTTAACAATAGAAATAGACTGTTCTTACTGGAAAACTCAGAAGTCTGTAAGGCTACAACAAGCTTTAAAGATGAGGTAATGTACCTCAAACTTGTACTGGGCCTTGTTACAGTAGTGTAGCCGATAATGACAGAATGGGACTGCAACAGAGAAGCAAGGTGGTAAATAACAATCAGCTCAGCAACCCAATCCAGCATGTCAGGTCTGTGCAACCTGACATGCTGACATTCCACTGAACTAATATTAGTATCACATTGCACAGGCAAAGTGCAAACCTATTTAAATACCCCCCTTTACCCATTTGCTCCAAACACGCCAACACACATTCCCTTTACTCTTGTCCATCTCTCCTCCCTCAACCACCACAACTTAAAACCAATGTGTTTTCCCCTCTTTCACATTTTCAGTGGAAGACCTTTGACTCATAATGTCAACTTGGTTTCTGTTTCCCTAAATGCTGCCTGATTCAAGAATTTCTAATATTGCTTTTTTTTTTGTATTTCCAGCACCTAGACAATTATGATTTACACATGCAACGTCCATGCATGGATCTCAGTAAACATAAACTAATCACTTCAAATGCATTGAATTAAAGATTTAATAAGAAAACTGATGATGCAAAGTGTTATTAGAAAAGGAAGTTCAGGAGTCAAAACCTAATCCAAAAACATCACAAACAGTGAACAAAGATATGGAACTGCTTTTTTTTAAAAAAAATCCCCCGATGTTTCTTGATGCTTTTTTCTGTGTTTGTTCCTTCATTGGCATCAACTAAGCACATAAGCACAACCAATACATTTAGCTTAATTCTCTTTAATTTTCACCATTTGGCTAAATGGTGAAACACAATGGTATTGTAATATTTACAACTTAGTTAATAAGGGATCTCATCACAAATGTTACTAAATGCGGAGCAGTGATTTTGGGAAAGCGTTAGAAATTACAGCTTGAATTAAACAAAATGCAAGTGGGCAGACCAACAACACAAGAAACAAATGGCAAGGCAGGCACATATGAATGGGAAAATAAAAAAGAGGAACATATACACTTAGTACATGCAGTATAGTCAGAGAATTAAGACAGATGTAAGGAAGAAACAGAGCTTATGGTCCAGTAGCTAAATGCACAGCCATCAATAGTGTGATGATTAATATCAGGGATCCCCGGGCAGCCAGATTTAAAGAAGTGGAGAAGCTAAAAGCAAAGAGGAATTCACCAGAAGATTTTAAAATAAGGATGAGGTTTTTAAAACTTAAGCATTGCCATATATAGAGAACAATGCAAGCTGGTAATACAGCAGTAGTGGACAAAAAGGATTTAGTTCAAGTTGGGACAAGAAAGGAATATTTTGGGATGAGTTAATGTTTATACAAGCAGAAAGTGCTAGAGTTATCTGTCCCAGAAAGATCAGAGATAAGCACATTTTACCATACTGGGGAAGGGTCAAGTGGAGGAGAAAATATAGTTAGAATAGGAGGGTTTCCACTCAATTAGGCAGCTGCCCCATAAGGCCAAAGTTTTATGGAAATAGTTTAAAAGGCATAAAAATTTGAAACGACTGCTTAACTGAATTACAAATTATATAGTTAAATTAAATAGAGAACAAATTAGCATACTCCCAATACAATACTATAAAACTGTAACAGTTCCCAATAGTTAGAGGAATTCATGCAGTATACTCTACTGTGTTGTTTTGTAAATGAACAAAAGCAGTGCAGATACCTTCATACAACACATTCAATCTATGTCCTCCAAATCTTCATTTTCAAAGTACATTTATTGTCTAAGTACCTATGCAGTATACAAGCCAGAGATTAGTGTTTCACAGATAGCCATGAAACAAAGAACCCATTCAAAGAAAACAACAAACACCCAAAGTGCAAAAAAAAGTTGTGCAAACGGCAAAATTGAGTGAAAAACACAGAATGCAAAACATCAAACTACCGGTAGTCATTGAAACAGTTTACCAACGTTCAGCTTAGTTCAGTTCAATTTAGAGCTGTGCTGTTTGGTGACTGCAAGGCAGAGCGGGAGAGAGAGACCAGTCAAACATCCTTGGTATGTGCTTTCAGGTTTTTTTAAATCTTTTGCATGGTTAGGAGGGGATAAAGAGAGAATATTTGGGGTGGGTGGGGTCTTTTGTTATGTTGACTGCCTTACTTGGGTAGCAAGAAGTGTGGACAACTTATGGAGCAGAGGCTGGTTTGCATGATGTCCACAATTCTCTGCAGTTTCTAGCTCAACAGTTGCCATATCAAGCCAAGTTGCATCTGGAAAGGATGCTTTCTATGGTACATCAATAAAAATTGGTGAGTGTCAAAGGTGACATGCCAAATTTCTTCAGTGTCCCAAGGAGCACTTTTACAATAAAATCATATTTTTATTAAAGTTTTTCTTTTGGGAAAGCATACACTTGCAAAAGATTTACTCCATATCGGGGGGAAAGTGGATCACACTCTTGCTAAATTTGAACCTTCAGTGAAACATTTCAATACTATTCAGAAGCTTTCAAGCATCACAAACTCTTAACCAGCTACAGATCCTCAATTTACTTGAAGTAGTTTGGTTAAAACAAAAACATGAGATCTCTTCTAACAGAATCTCTAGTTAAATAACAATATATTCAGCCTGGCATCTCAATTCACTGCCAACACTCTGCCAGATGTACAGTGAGACTTATAGGCACGAAAAGTCCAAGTTCTATCACTGATTTATCCAGAACTAGTTTACTTGACCTGGTTTAGAGAATCAGATACATTCACTCTCACACAGAAACACACAAACACACGCACACACCTGGGACCTGCACCTACAGTCGTACAAAGCTTTAGAGTGTGCAATTTTGTTAATTTGTTTATAAATTATAAGGGAATGTAGTGCATTACAAACGTGCTAGAATACCTGGACTCCTAAGATTTAGTTACAAGGTGAAATTTCATAAATCAAGGCTGCATTCCTTCAAACTTACAAGATTATTCCTTAAGCTATATGAGAAACAGATAGAGGGTGGAATTATGAGAAACCATATCCAATGGTTGTAGAATCTAAGACTACCAAGGATAGCATACTCATTTGTTGTCCTTTCAAAAGTCAAGTTAAGAAACATGTCTAAAGGCAAGTAAAGCCTTGAAAATTGCTGTAAATAATTGCTACAAGGTTAATAATTAATTTTAAATCTAAAGCAGATCAGCTCTTATTAACTAAAGTATTGAGATATGAGGAAAATTGTTCTTATGAAGTAACACAAAAGAATAAACAGTCAATGTTTCCCAGCTTTTTATTTTGCCATTTTCCCCCTTCCTTTCCAGTCCTGATGAAGGGGCTTGGCCTGAAAAGCTGACTGTTTATCTATCTCCATAGACACTGCCTGACATGCTGAGTTCCTCCAGTATTTCGTGTATGTTGCTCTGGATTTCCAGTGTTTACAGAATCTCTATGTTTAAGGGATAACATGTCAACTACAGGACTTAAAACAAATATAATTCTTCATTTAAGTGTCTCAGCTTTCCTCACTCATTCTCTGCTGCCCAACAGCACCGCTAGAAAACAAGGGGTGGGGGGGGGGGATCTGCAGTAACCTCTCAGCGTTACTTTTAATACTTTGTCAGCAAATACACAATGTTTTCGAGGGTGGGGGTTGAGGGGACAAGATTCAAATCCATTTCTTGAATCCCCAGTTATCATCATTCCATAAAGCTTCAATTATGTAACTAATTCTGTGCAGATTAAACATCGACCTGCACAAACTCATGTTGATTTTTGTTTTATCAGTCAGAGCCAATAATAATATTATGGCCCATTAATACCCCTGTCTAAGCAGTGACTTCTGGAAAGAAACCTAACTGAGGCATGATAAACAAATTTTATGTAATTGCTTGGAGTAACTGCCTACTGACACATTAACAGTACAATTTACAGTATTTATATGAACAGTAGAACAAATTCAGATTTGATATACAGCTTGAACATGCAAGACAAAAGGCCATAAATATTGCATATTAAAGTTATTCAAGTCTATTCAAATACACTTCAAATAACTCAGCTTTAACTAAAAAAACATGCAAGTCAGCCCTTGCCCTGGAGAGGTGCTTGATACAAGATGAAGGTGAAAGATAAAGAAAAAAATTTTGCAACACCAGGTCAATTGGGCAAGAAACCAGGACCCATCATAGATAATGTTACCTTGCATCAGCTTCAGCCAACTCAAAGGCTCTGGGATCTTAACTATACTCTCATTATGAAGGTTCCAAAATGAATTAGAGCTGGATGACTAAACATTAAATGAGCACTTAAAAAGCATTCAGTCCCAAGAGGGAGTGAAAACCAGTCTGAAACCTCAAGGATGAATTATGTTCATGGGTGATTAACAAAAGTATTTTATAAAGTTCCATGGAATCCTTAAAACACTGCAAGTCCCAAAACATGAAGTAATTTCATTTTATACGATTATCTCCCCCAAAAGTGCAACACCTTTACAAAATGAATGGAATAGTTGAACAGCAACTTCCAAATGGCAATTATGGACCGGCAAAAAAAGCTGGCAACGATGCCCAAATCTCCAAAAAGAGAATAAAAGAGATATTGGTTACAGACAATTATATATTGTGTAGTTGATAACACCAGAAACCAGATTGATTACGTGCTTGTAAGTAGAAGGTATAGAAATGCTCTGAAATCATGCAAAACATACCCGGGTGCAGACTGCTATAGTGATCACGTACCAATAATCAGCGTGATGAACCCGAGACACAGAAAGCTTAAAAGACCAAGAGTAGAGCCAAAGCTGAATTTAGGACTTTTGAGAAAAAAACATATCAAAAATGTATTCCAAATAACAGTGAAGAACAAATTCGAGGCTCTATAAAACATCACTATTAAAGAACAGCAAAGGGAAAACCTCAGTGACAGCATAACACAAGCAGCTCAAGAGGTGATTCCCAAACAACAGAAAAAAGCTAAAAAGAAATGGATGACAGAAGGAATTCTGAATCTTATGGAACAAAGAAGAAAATGTAAGGAAAACGAGAAAGCCAACGTATCCTTGCATGCACAGAAAACAACCAAGTGCAAGGAAGCAAAAGTGGCTTAAGAACAAATGTGAGTTAATAGAACAATTGCAGATGACCAACAACAGGATGTATAAAAGCAAAAGATGGCTCTACAATTATGGAAAAAGGAAAAATAATGCAAAGATGGTCAAAAAACGTCAAAGACCTATACGACGACAAAGACCGAGAGGACAACTTTGATATTGGCAATAACAACAAGGGCCCAGCAATACTGAAAGAAGTGGAACATGCTATGAAGAAAATGCGAAAGGGAAAATCATCAGGACCAGATAACATTCCGGTTGAACTGTATGAAGCGCTAGAAGATTTTGGTGTAGAGAAATTAACAATCTTATTGAATAGAATATACAACTGTGGCAATGTACCAGAAGATCTTTTAAAGACAGTATTCACTGCACTGCCAAAGAAGCCAGGTGCAACAGAGTACGGACAACACAGAACAATTAGTTTAATGAGCTACCTCACAAAAATTCTACTTTGAATCATCATGCTCACAATAAGAAACAAAATTAAACCAGAGATTAGTGAAGAAGAGTGCAGCTTTGTCGAAGTCAAGGGAACATCAAACACCACTTATATTCTCAGGAATATTATCAAAAGGTCAACAGAAGTACAAGACCTATACTTCTGTTTCATTGACTACGCAAAAGCCTTTGACACAGTGAAACACCAAGTCATCATGAAAATGCTTAAAGATATTAATATTGATGGAAAAGATCTAAGAATAATCAGGAATCTCTACTGGCAACAAAGTGCAGCCATATGGATAGACAACGAGATTGGTGAATATCAGCCAATAAAGCGAGGAGTCAGACAGGGTTGTGTTCTATCATCAGACCTGTTCTCCATGTACAGTGAAAAGATCATGAGAACCATACAAGACCTACCTGGAATAAGTATAGGAGGATACAACATCAACAACCTCCGCTATGCGGACTGTACAGTACTGACAGCAAATAGTGAAGTAAATTTACAGAAACTAGAATCTACCATCAACACAGAGAGCGAAAGACTTGGCCTAACCTTAAACCAAAAAGAAAACTGAAGTAATAGTAATATCAAAGAAACCTGATATCCCAAACTGTAGGATTGCATTGGGAAATGAAACCCTGAAACAAGTTCACAACTTCAAGTTCCTTGGATCATGGGTAACATCTGATGGCAAATGTGAAACAGACATAAAAGCAAGAATAGCGATGGCAAGAATAGCATTTACAGAAATGAGAAACATCCTAACGAACAAGAAAATAGCAATAGACATCGCCTTAGAACTCTCAGATGCTACATTCTTCCTATATTGATGTATGGCTGCAAGTCATGGACCATCACAAATGCAATGGAAAAAAGAATCAATGCAGCAGAGATGTGGTACCTCAGAAGAATGCTATGCATATTATATATGGACAGGATAACCAATGAAGAAGTTCTACAGAGAACAAAAACAAAATGTACATTACTTTAAAAAAATCAGAAAATAGCAATCAAAATTCTTTGGACACATCATGCAAAGAGAAACATTAGAACATTTAGTTACAACTGGAAAGCTGGAAGTTAAAAAGCAGAGGCCAACAGAGAATGAAAATGATAGATGGATTAACATCACGATTAGAAACGGGGAGGCAACAACTACAATTCAGAGGGTCACGGACCATGATGGATGGAGAGACATGATCGCCTGCACCGAAAGGCAAGGAACCTGAACATATACGTATATAGTTGAGAAAAATGTTTCTCCATTTTAAAGATCTTTCTTTAAAAGACCAATCCTCAAATAAATGTTTAGGTTTTAAGAATATACATGGGATTCTCGTTAGCTGAGCCATCAGTTAATCGGGGAAGCTGTGAATTTGGAACAACTCTTAACGAACAAAAATTAAAACGAGAAAATAGCTGGGATCCCCTTTGTTTATTTGGGACACTGTGCTGCTTAATTGAGACAGGAGACTATTGCCAAATAGTTTCTAACTGTGTGCAGTTGTGTGGCCATCTGAAACTACACTATACTTAGAGCAAACAGCTTTTAAATAGTGTCAGTTGTGAGTGTTTGTGTTCAAAAAGTAGTGATTTTTGTCACTGTTAGAAATAAGCAGCAAGACACTCAATGTGGTTTTGCTTACTGCAATTTCAAGCATTCAGGCTTGAAAATCTCAGGAATGGCCAGAAGCGAAAGTGAAATGATTTCACTACTTCAATAAGTTAGGAAATATGAAAAATTTGAAGGTATCAACAATTATCTTAAATGTTACAATAAAATGAAAACTTGGAGGATCCAATCATCAAATCCAATGCATGCAAGCACTCCATTATCTGCACTAGGTTGCTGTGCTTATTTCATTCATTTACAATCAATCAAAACACTGGATGAATTCCTCCATCGATAAATATTAGGAACTGATAGACAGTTTTATAGCACTGTAACAGTGTTAGAATTCATTTTTCATTTAAATACACAATTTGTTCTTCAGTTAAACAGTAGTGCGAATTTTTTTAATATCTTTTCAACTATTTCCATTTCAACTATTCAGTAGATTGAAGCAGCCACTCAATTGGGCCAAAATGTACAAGTCCTGGTGTGTCCCAATTAACTGGAATCCAATGTAGTTATGAAATATCTTGGGTTTTTAAAGCTTAAAATTCAGTTTTGGCCTTTCAAAAGTTGTTAGTCTACAAGCAAAGTGGTCATTGGGATGAGAGTAATGTTTGGTACATTTTTGCCTCTATTCTCCGGGGACATGTACACACATGCATCTTGAACCATCGGTGTCAATCTGGAAGACTTTGCAGATGACTACTGAAGCAGAGGAGCAAGGAACTAGTCACACCAGTGCCAAGTAGAGTGCTCTATTACGCCTGATGACCAAGATCTTCCCAGTTACTGACAAGACAGTGCCACTTCTCCAAACCCAAATATTGATTGGCCTTTCCAATTTACTCCAGCAGTTCTTCAGCCCCTTCAAGGCAGATCCTAGAACCTACAGGTAGTCAGACCTAATGGTGAAAGGGATGTTGGAATGATATGGCCACTTGATGAGCAAGGTGTTGCTATTCCTATGGTTGGCCTCTACAGGAGGTAGGGTGGGTATTGCTGACCATTCTGAGAACTTAGCATAGATCTGAGCAAATGTTTGCAGCATTATCAACATACAGGGATGTTATAACTTGTGCCTCTAATGACTGGCAATGTCACCCCTCTTTTGTTTTCATTCCTCCTGGTGGATTCAAAGTGTTCCAAACACACAAAGACAGGAAAGAGCAGACAACACTGCCCGACTCCAGACAATGTTAAAACTATTTCCCACCCAATAATTTGGACTGCACTGCAGATATCTGTGTAGGGTGGTGGATCAAATTTCTGATTCCCTCTACAAACAAAAAAAAAAAATTAAGAGAACAAGTCCATCATGTATGCGTGTGATAAGCTGTTGAAGGCCTGCTTCTGGTCCAACCTAAGGACGTCAGAAGTTTTTCCTCCCAGGTGCAGTGCAGGCTTGCTCTGGGTGGATCATCAGTCTCACAGCAGACATGACCTGGTTGATGATGGCCTTGGACAGGATCTTTTCATCTACATTCAACAGTGAAATGGACCAACAATTCTTATGTCCTCCCTCTTCCACTTCTGCTTGTTGATGAGGGTTTTTATACCCTTTCTCACGAACTGACATGCTGCCAGCCACAAGCATACGTTTCCAGCAGCTCCAGGCCCATCCTGTCCCACAGAACTGAATATAGCTCTGTCAATAAGCTGTTGATTTAGGTGCAAAGGAAATGGATAGAACCAGTCAGGTCCTCCTGCAATTATAGCTGGTCCAAATGCTTCATTCACTGTCATCTCACACAAGGGAAATTCTGAGGGGATATGCTGTCCGTGGCCTTACTGCTACACAGATGGGGATAAAAGAATCTGCAATCCTCAGTATACCTGTCTATGAGAATGCTACTGAGCCAGACTCTTCCTTACAGAGCTCCACCTTAAACCTTTTGGAAGTGTGACTACGTCACACCTTGTTTGACAAAGTGAACTCTGGATCTGAAGATAACCTTGCAGAATTCCATAGCGAAGAACACAATTTGTTGGAGTTTCTCTGTCACATCCACCCTCCCTCCCCCAAATGACTGCAGATATTATTGCAAGTCTGGAGTTGGCACAATTCCCTCCAACTTTCCTTTAAGGACACCTTTTGAGGATGAAGAATCTCCTGATCGCTTGGTTGGCTCCTACCAGTGAATCAGAGAGTCAAGGAGGGACTTTCAGAATCCCAATTTAGCTCCAGGAAGTTCTCTAGGATCAGCACTTTAACATTCAATATCCACGTCTCAGCTTGCACTTTGATCCTCCTGTAGGTGACAGAATGCATGAAGGCTGCAATGGTCAGAGGAACATTTGCATGACAGCAGTGAATCTGACTAGGATTATCCTTGACACAAAATCTATCTGGGACCTCACTGAGCTACCCATCCCAGTTCAAATATGCCACCGCTGAGCTCTAAATGCAAGAGTGCTGAAGGCATTGCACAGCTTTGCAACTTTAACAATTTCCATTAGGAGCCTAGAGCTGCTGCCCAGTCTGCTGTAGGAATGCTGGATCAGCCAACTATGTCAATGATGCTGCTTGGTCAATACACATTAATTAGCCAAAGTGGATTGTTACAGTACATTTCATCAGCCACAAGGAGACACCATCCATCACATTTTTGACTTTAGTGATAGAGAAGCTACCTCTCCTCAGCAGAATTCCCAGACAAGATGCAAGTCCATCATTCCTACCCCACTCCCCAACCATATAGACGATCACTGGGACAACCATCACAACTATCTCTGATAGTTACGGATGCGTGCTAGTCTACTCATTGCCCTTTATTCCCCATTGTGTGTACTCTTAGAAGTCTGTTGTCTCTTGGGTAGTGGATTCAGGGACTTTTTTTCTTTTTACCACTTGCCATTCCACTTGTTCCTCTGCCATTCCCTCTGCTAATGACTGCTCCTCCTCTCAGTGAGGGGCCTGGGAGCTTACAACTAGCATTGGAAGCTTGTGGTGCATGGTCGTGCTGTTTTTGCCTTCATACTAGTAGATGTGTAATCATCACTTCTCTTGGGAGAGGGGTGCTGTTGCCAGGTATAGACATATTTTGGGCAGGACTTGTAGAGATGGCCTGCCACCTGGCACTTGCTGGTCCCAATCCTGAATAGGTCTTTGATATCCACACAGCTCCCTCAAAGCAATAAGCCAGGAACAAGCCACCCTCTACAATAGGCACATGTGCATTGAACATGATATCACACATCTGTTCTAGGAGAAGAGGGTGGAGAGTGGCAGCACTTCTAGTAGTGACAGCAGAACCTCATTTCCCATCTTCCAGAAGTGCTGCAGTACCTTCTGCCATCCCACCAGGTTCTTGAAGGTAATGTCAAAATACATGTTAGCTGGGAAGACCTGGAGGCAGTAGATGTCCTTCACCTCAAACTTATGGCAATCCGTTAGAACCTCTTACATGAAGAGATCCTTTGTGTAGAGGCTCCCCTTCATGAGGTCATTCATCACCATCCTGATAATGATCCCAATACCCTTTCCTCCTCGCTATAGTTATCCTGATGGAGCCGGTTGGTTGCTAGAAAGAGATGCTCAATTGGTTTCCCAAACAGCGTTAAGATCCATCCTTACACCAGTAGCCACTTGATCACAAAGAATCACAGTTGTCTTCCTTTCTTCAAATTGAGTTCATCCACACATCTACTTCGAAGATCAGCCTCTGTGATAACTGCCCTGTGAAACAGCATTTCTAATCACGGATTCTGATTTGCACCAAAACCTACATACTGACATGTTAATAATTTACCAGTATATTAATACAACAGAAAGTTACATCAATATACAGGTAGCAGGTGAACAAAAATCTGGTCAAAGAGCACATGAAAGGAGAATCACCAATAGTGATGCAAATTAGAAAATTACAGGAGAACAGAGATTCCTACATTTATGTCAGGAGGATGGTCTGAAGATAACGAGGCACTGTCAAAGTATTTGGAAAGAGATGAAATTTTAAAACTGAGCCTGTTACATGTAAACAACACCATAAACAATATAACTATATAACAATTACAGCACAGAAACAGGCCATCTCAACCCTTCTAGTCCGTGCCGAACGCTTACTCCCACCTACCTGCACTCAGCCCATAACCCTCCATTCCTTTCCCGTCCATATACCTATCCAAATTTTTTTTTTAATGACAAAATCGAATGAGACATGTTTCAAGTCTGGGGATAAGCAGATTTTTGGATGAATTATGAATTGTGGGAGAGAGGAGGTCAATAAGGAGCACTAAAGTGGTAAACATAATAAAAGCACAGCTAGAGTTTCAGAATAACTAAAGGCGGAGTTACTCATGGAACAATTATGTTTAGAGACTCATTTGGGGGGGTCAAATGGGATGTCAGGAACTGGCTTGTGGTCTAGATAGATAGATAGATACTTTATTCATCCCCATGGGGAAATTCAACTTTTTTCCAATGTCCCATACACTTGTTGTAGCAAAACTAATTACATACAATACTTAACTCAGTAAAAAATATGATATGCATCTAAATCACTATCTCAAAAAGCATTAATAATAGCTTTTAAAAAGTCCTTAAGTCCTGGCGGTAGAATTGTAAAGCCTAATGGCATTGGGGAGTATTGACCTCTTCATCCTGTCTGAGGAGCATTGCATCGATAGTAACCTGTCGCTGAAACTGCTTCTCTGTCTCTGGATGGTGCTATGTAGAGGATGTTCAGAGTTTTCCATAATTGACCGTAGCCTACTCAGCGCCCTTCGCTCAGCTACCGATGTTAAACTCTCCAGTACTTTGCCCACGACAGAGCCCGCCTTCCTTACCAGCTTATTAAGACGTGAGGCGTCCCTCTTCTTAATGCTTCCTCCCCAACACGCCACCACAAAGAAGAGGGCGCTCTCCACAACTGACCTATAGAACATCTTCAGCATCTCACTACAGACATTGAATGAAGCCAACCTTCTAAGGAAGTACAGTCGACTCTGTGCCTTCCTGCACAAGGCATCTGTGTTGGCAGTCCAGTCTAGCTTCTCGTCTAACTGTACTCCCAGATACTTGTAGGTCTTAACCTGCTCCACATATTCTCCATTAATGATCACCGGCTTCATATGAGGCCTAGATCTCCTAAAGCCACAAATAACAGAGAAAGTGGCCAATCAGAGGGCCTGAAAGAAATGGCTTCCATTTGTTTAGCTGGAGAAAATTTAGACCTGATAGATAGAATGATAGGATAGTGGCTGCACCAAAGAACATGACATATTTCTGAACCTTGTTCACAGCTTTGTAATACACTGCAGGTGATGGGAGCACATCACAAAGACTAACCACAGAAAGCTGGTCAGTATAAAACTTTCTATAGGCTATTTAATTACAAATTACTTCTTGATAGCAACTTCAACAATCTACAATGGCATGAGAATACTGCACCTGTTAAATTCCCCTGCAGGTCAAGTGTCAGGCTAATTTGGACACATCCCCACTGCTGGGTCAAAATTATGAAACTTCCCTCATAAAAGCACAGAGACTATACACATTGAAAGTGGAAGGAAATCAGCACCACTTCAAGGGGCAACAGAAGAGCACAATGAACTGACAAGCATGCTAAATTAATCCCAGAATGTTTCTTTTACCTCCAAAATGAATGGATCTACTTGAAATTGAGAATCCCGCCAAAAACATTAGACAATGTTACCATCTATGACCTCCTATATGATGCATTACAGTGAGGCAATGCACTTACTATACCACCCCACCCCATCAACCCAAAAGTACCTCACATACCCAATCTAATAAAAGACAAACACATGAAACAAAAACTGATAGAGCTGGAAATAATCAGGTAGTTGACCTGAAACATCATTCTTCACTCCACAGATGCTACAGGACTCAGCCCCTCAATGTTAAAGTCTCACAGAGGCTCTCTCCATTAAGGGAATCCACTCCAACATCCTGCATTAAATACTGTGCTGTTCAGCAAAGGGGGCAGGATTGTGAGGTCTGTAAGCCCCTAGCCAAGAGCTGGCACACTGGGCAATGGGTGCTTGATTCAGTCACTGAGCTCGTGAGTGAGGCAGAAAGAGCCCTTCAGCACCTGCACCCATGGCAGATCAGACTGCTCACACCACTTGGGGGTCTTGAAAAGATGCTCTAAAAATAGCCACCTCCTGGCTGGATGGCTGTGTCCAGAGGGATCACCATGTGGTCAGAAACAAAGAAGCATGACTTTTTTGAGCCTGGAATGTGCATAAACTGATAGTGCAACCAATGATGAGCCAGAGAGGAAAACAGATCAGAGAACTGAGGAAGTGCCAGATTCACCTAGCTGCTCTTTCTAAAACCCATCTGGCAGATGAAGGCAACTGAGGGAGAAAGTAGTTACATCTTCTGGAAAGAGAATGCAGCTGACAAGCCTGGGATCCATGGTGTTGGTTTGCAATAAAGCACCAGCTTGTCAGTCAACTCTGACTTTCCCCTGAACATCTCAGGTCAATCCATTTGGTACTTACCAACAACTAAATGGCAACTGTCATGAGCACTTTTGCACCAACTCTAAACTCCCGTGATCATGAAAAGGAGGCCTTCTATGTTTACATAGACATGATATCATCAAGCATTCCCAAGAGGATAACTCTCTTAGGGGACTTCAATGCCAGAATCTGTTGAGACTTCAACTTTGGAAGAGTACCAACAGGGGAAAAAAGGTATTGGCAGCATCAACTGAAACAGCGCACACGTCACCATATGTGATGAGCACAACCTAATGACAAATACTCTTCTGCTACAAAAACAAATTCAAAGCACCTTGTCAGCACCACTAATCCAAATAGGGGCATCTCATTGACTATGTCATCTTCCAAGCTAGGGACTGCTGTGAAGTGAACATCACAAGGGTCATGACTGGCACAGATGACTGTTGAACTGATCACCTATCCACTCCACCATGTCCGGCTCACATATCTAAACCTTATAAATAATTGTGTGGCCAATTCATTTTAAATGCCCTAAAATAATACAATGTTTTTTTAAAATCACCCCATGTTCCATAACTTTTACAACAGAATTTTGACAGCCACAAATGACCTCATTCATGCTCATTTTAATAAACTCTTAAACTGATGTCACTTTGCCCATTCCAAACGATTACATTCAAATTAACCTCACTAAATTTGCAAATATTCAGTCTGTAAGAGGAGACAACCTTTTGTGGGAGGGTACACATTTTCAATGAATAATTTTCCCAGTTCACTGTCAGAATAAGGTGCAACTACATAACTTTATTCAAACTGAGATGGAGATTGAGACAGTCAATCCTGATGTAAGGTCTCCATCCAAAACGTCAATCATCCCTACACCTTCATAACCATGCCTGATCCACTGAATTTCTCCAGCAGTGTTTATTGCTTCAGGTTACAGCAACTGCAGTCTCTTGTACCTCCAGACTGAGAAAGTAGTGAGCCATGCTTGTTAGAATTCCTCTATCATGCACGGATGATGCTCAATTTACACACCACAGACTGAGACTAATCTATCAATTACTGGCTAATTACCCATCTTCACTTTTTTTTAAGCCAGTGTGCTCTTCAGACACATTTACAATCTGAATGGTGTCAAGTTAGGAAAAGGGGAAGTACAATGAGATTTAGGCGTTCTTGTACATCAGTCACAAAGTAAGCATGCAGGTACAGCAGGCAGTGAAGAAAGCTAATGGCATGTTGGCCTTCATAACAAGGGGAGTTGAGTATAGGAGCAAAGAGGTCCTTCTGCAGTTGTACAGGGCCCTGGTGAGACCACACCTGGAGTATTGTGTTCAGTTTTGGTCTCCAAATTTGAGGAAAGACGTTCTTGCTATTGAGGGAGTGCAGCATAGGTTCACGAGGTTAATTCGCAGGATGGCAGAACTGTCATATGTTAAAAGATTGGAGCAACTGGGCTTGTATACACTGGAATTTAGAAGGATGAGAGGGGATCTGATTGAAACGTAAGATTATTAAGGGATTGGACACGCTAGAGGCAGGAAACATGTTCCCGATGTTGGGGGAGTCCAGAACCAGAGGCCACAGCTTAAGAATAAGGGCTAGGCCATTTAGAACGGAGTTCAGGAAAAGCTTTTTCACCCAGAGAGTTGTGGATCTATGGAATGCTCTGCCTCAGAAGGCAGTGGAGGCCAATTCTCTGGATGCTTTAAGAAAGAGTTAGATAGTGCTCTTAAAGATAGCGAAGTCAAGGGATATGGAGAGAAGGCAGGAACAGTGTACTGATTGTGGATGATCAGCCATAATCACATTGAATGGCGGTGCTGGCTCGAAGGGCCAAAATGACCTACTCCTGCACCTATTGTCTATTGTCATTCTTCCAATGGGATGTGAACTTTCCAGATTAGTGATAGTGCTTTCTTGATCATAGATGACCAGCTCTACCCTTAAATGGCCTTGACAACTAAATGGCCTTCCCCCCAAGCCACTGGTGTAAATAACCACAAAATTAAAGTGTCACAATCCTAGAAACAGTCAATTGAATGTTTGAGAAAGTCCAGCCTGCTGAGTATCTCCAGCATTTTGAGTGTGTTACAACAATCTGGCTGGAGGAGAAAAAGATAGGACAGGATTGGATTCTAAATACTGTGCCTATAAAAAAAAGTATTCAACCCCCCTCCCCTTGGAAGTTAGCACGTTTTGTTATTTTACAACATTGAATCAGTGTATTTGTTTTTTTTTGACACTATCCAACAGAAAAATACTCACGTGTTAAAGTGAAAACAGGTCTCCACAAAGTGATCTAAATTACAAATACAAAACAAAATAATTGATTGCATAATATGCCACACCAAGTCACTACTGGTGCAGCCAATTGGTTTTAGAAGTCATTCAAAGGTAGAGCTGGTCATCTATGATCAACAAAGCTATACAGGAATGGCTTAAAAACAAAGTTAATGTCCAGAAGTGGCCAAGTCAGAGTCCAGACCTCAATCCAATTGAGAATTTGTGGCTGGACTTGAAAAGGGCTGTTTACGTACGATCCCCATGCTATATGACAGAGACCTATCCACACAGACTCAAGGCTGTAACTTCTGTCAAAGGTGCAACTACTAAATACCGACTTGAAGGGGGTGGGTAATTATGGAATCAATTATTTTGTGTTTAATAATTGTAATAAATTTTGACCAATTTGTAGAAAATTGTATTCACTTTGACACTTGATCAATGTCAAAAAATCCAAATTAAATCCATTGTGATTCAATGTTGTAAAGCAATAATACATGAAAACCTCTGGGGGGGTGAATACTTTTTATAGGCACTGTATATCAAAGTCAGACAAAACAGGAAGTAGAATGGTGAGGGAGGAGGGGTTGTAAGGTAATGAGTGCAAGCGTTAAGGAAAGCATTGCAGTACCAGAGGAATGTGACAGCACAACAGAATGTTTAGAATTAAAAATTTGATTACACTTTTAGCAGTAATCTGTACAGCACTACAGGACTGATCCTGCAGCAGAAATTTTATAGGTAAATTGTAGAGATGTGCAGAAAGAATAAAATCTTCAAAAATCCAAATGTTCTGGATCAGCAAAAACAAGTACCGTAGATTCCGGACTACAGAGCACACCTGATTAAAAGCCGCTGGCTCTAATTTTAGAAATAAAATCAATTTTTTACTTGTAAAGGCCGCACCGGATTTTCGGCCGCAGGTGTCCCATGTTGTAATATGAGATATTTACACAGAAAGATATTACACGTGAGGATTTTTTAACTTTTAATTAAATCCATATGGTAACAAAAACAAATACATATTGCAAATGCTTTTTTTCGAACCGTGCCCATAACGCGGCTACTTTTAAATATACGTTGCGTATACTTCTTTACTGAACAACATTCCAATATCTCCTAATGACTGGTAAAAAATATATATACTGCAGCCTACCAGGAAAAGTTATTGATCGCCTTTAACTTAAAAGCAGCGTTTTCGCTCCGCCGTCCCGTTTATCGCAAACGGCATTTAAAAGCAGCGTTCGCTCAGATCCAAAGCCGCTCGCGTAATGCGCTCCCCCCCTCCTTTCCGTTTATCGCAAACGGCATTTAAAAGCAGCGTTCGCTCAGATCCAAAGCCGCTCGCGTAATGCGCTCCCCCCCTCCTTTCCGTTTATCGCAAACTGGCATTTTTCCCACAAGACGCGGCGAAACCGGGTGTGACGTCATAGCATCCCGCGATGTAGTACAGAAAACAAATATAGTTAAAACTCTTCTAACTTTAACTAGAAAATGAATTACTAAGCGAAAATATTATAAACTAAATAACTGCCATAAAGGCAGCACAATGCTTTTCTTCGAGTGTTTTCCATGTTGATGAGGGTGAGTACAAATGACTGATTTACAATAATTTTGTGAAAGTGCGCTTGATTTATCGTACAATTTCATTGGACCTCTGTGAACTACTCATCAATTTTATTGGTCTACTGTTATGAGGCAAAATGTTTACGAGGCGGCATGAAAAAAATCATGTATTAGCCGCTCCGTTTTAAAGGCCGCAAAGTTCAAAGCTGTTCAAAATGTGGGAAAAAAGTAGCGGCTTAAAATCCGGAATCTACGGTAATACAAAGAGGATGGAGTTTTTGAAGTGCGTTTATAAGAATTTCTTTAGTCTAGGTTGATCGCATTGCTGGGCTTAGTTCTGGAACTGACCAAGGCCAAGTGGGCCAATCACTGTGGCAATATCTAGAAGACAGACCATATGAGTAGAATACTCCTGAAAGGATACAGGTAACACAAAGGTATAAATAGTCAAGAACAGAATGAGAATAGACTTGACCCAGGAAAACTGGAATCAAAGCTTGGCAGACAGAATTGTAATTGAATAATGAGAGTTCTTTAAAAGATATAGTTTTGCTAAATTCTAGGTACATTCCCACAAAGCGCAAAGATGGAGTAAGGCAAAGTGAAAAAAAAACATACAACTGATGTCAGGTTATTAACAGACAAGTGAGAATCAAACAGAGTTGGAAATGGAATTGCTTTATTATTGTCACATGTACCTAGGCACAATAAAAAGCTGGAGCACCACACTATACACACAGATCAGGTCATTACACAGTACACCAAGATAACACAAGTAAAACAATAACAGAATGTAGAACTTAATGTAACAGCTAGAGAGAAAGTACAGCGTACACAGTCAATAATGTACAAGGTCATAACAAGGTAGATTTTGAGGTCAAGCATCTATCTTATCATTCCAAGGAACTATTCAATAGTATAACAGCAGGGTAAAAGCTGTCCTTGAGCCTGTCCAAGTGCAGAGATATGTCAGAATGCAAGTATGGGAAGCAAAAAGCATGAACAAAAACTGGCAGCATACAAGAAGAAAATCAAAAAAAAAAATTCCATGGATATATTATTGAAAAAGCAAAACGGGGTGGAATTAATCAAGGAAGAAAAAGGAAATTTACTTGGAGGCAGAGGGTGAGGCTGAGGTAATAAATCAGTTTCATCAGAAATAAGGTCCAGCAAAATCTCAAAAGGATGATTGAGATTCTGAATGGGTTAAAAATTGATCAAGTGCAAGCATGACAAAGACTCCACTTGAACATGCTGGATGACCACTTCACAGAATACTTCTTTTTAGTTTCCAATGAAGACCTCGGATTTCCAATTCCCTTATGTTTTGACTCTCATCTCCCCTCCCCCCCCCCCCCCCCCCCCCCCACCTGTTTCTGGCCTCTAACAATGTTCCAAACAAAGCCAATGCAAGTTTGGGCCCAAAAGCAAGTACTTCATTTTCTCACCAAACATTTTACAACCCTTGACACTCAACACTAAATTAGACTTTTGAAGTTAGTTCATCATGCAACATCAAAAGATAGCTTGCCATTACAAATGCCATCTGTCATGCTAGGTAGTTTCAGCACTTAGTTTGGATTTCCAGGAATCCATCTCATAGTCAAGTTTTGTTTTGTTTCTTCACGCTCCCCTGTCCATATTCAACTTCAATGTACATGTTCTCAGGCAAGCTGGGGAAAAAAGCCTTCACCATCCTCTACAGCTGAATACACCACCTCTAGTATCATTCACCCCATCACACACATTCCTGATGTTCTCTCTGTTTCTCAGCAACTCAAAACAGGCTTGATTTCTGACTTTATGGTTCTGATGAAAGCATCAGCATGCAACATCAAGTCTGCTCCTCTCCACACAAACGGCAAGTACTTTCAACATTTTTGTTTTTAAAATGCTGGAAGGCTAGCTGCACCTAGCAAATAAATAATCTGGTCCAAATGGGTGTTCACACAAAAGGAGAAAAATTCTACAAGATCATAATCTTCTAAGTGCTAAATGGCACTATTTAGCCATAGTGCCACAGGACTAAAAAAAATTGCAAATATTACATTTTTCTTCTGACCAATCAGTTTAACCTCAGTGGTGGGGTAAGTTCAAAAAACAAGCAGGGATAGAATCAGTAACATTTGACAAGTGTGAATTGATTATAGAGCCGGATACAATTTTTTAAAGGCAAATAATAACTAATTAACCAATCTGGTGATAACAGACATTCAAAGGAAATGTGATTAACATGATGTACAGCATAGACTCCCAGAGGGTATTTGATAAAGTGTCACAATGATGTTACAGTTTAGGAATGATGTGAAGGCTTTGAGAGGGTCCAGTCAGATTTAGCAAAATGATTCCTGGATGAGGAACTTTCATCACAGAGATAGACTGAGGAAGCTGGGGTTATTTCCTTTGAAGATGGATTGAATTTAAAACAACAATCATAGGCAGTTAGTAGATGGTCAAGATCTAAAATATATAGGAAAAAACAGTGGCTACATTAGAAAAAAGATACGATAATTCTTTTTCATAAGTGGCTAACATGTTCTACTAAAGGCTACAACAAAATCTGATGTACATGCTGCCTTCAAAACAGAGCTGAAAGAAAGATTTTGCAGGACAATGGGAAAAGTGGTGAAATCAAACTACCGTAGATGTCGGATTATAAGCCGCTACTTTTTTCCCACATTTTGAACAGCTTTGAACTCTGCGGCCTTTAATACGGTGCGGCTAATGCATGGTTTTTTTCATGCCGCCAAAAACATTTTGCCTCGTAACAGTAGACCAATAAAATTGATGAGTAGTTCACAGAGGTCCAATGAAATTGTACGATAAATCAAGCGCACTTTCACAATTAAATTATTGTAAATCAGTCATTTGTACTCACCCTCATCAACATGGAAAACACTCGAAGAAAAGCACTGTGCTACCTTTATGGCAGTTATTTAGTTTATAATATTTTCGCTTAGTAATTCATTTTCTAGTTAAAGTTAGAAGTGTTTTAACTATATTTGTTTTCTGTACTACATCGCGGGATGCTATTGTTTTCTGTACTACATCGCGGGATGCTATGACGTCACACCCGGTTTCGCCGCGTCTTGTGGGATACCGGTTTGCGATAAACGGGAAGGCGGGGGCGAGCGGCGGAGCGGCATTAGATCTGAGCGAACACTGCTTTTAAGTTAAAGGCGATCAATAACTTTTCCTGGTAGGCTGCAGTATATATATTTTTTACCAGTCGTTAGGAGATATTGGAATGTTGTTCAGTAAAAAAGTATACGCAACGTATATTTAAAAGTAGCCGCGTAACAGGCACGGTTCGAAAAAAAGCATTTGCAATATGTATTTGTTTATGTTACCATATGGATTTAATTAAAAGTTAAAAAATCCTCACGTGTAATATCTTTCTGTGTAAATATCTCATATTACAACGTGGGACACCTGCGGCCGAAAATCCGGTGCGGCCTGTACAAGTAAAAAATTGATTTTCTTTCTAAAATTAGAGCCAGCGGCTTTTAATCAGGTGCGCTCTGTAGTACAGAATCTACGGTAGCTAGAGAGCTCTGGTATAATCTTTGTCTGGTCGTAACTGAATGGCCTTCAGCCATACTCATTGTGATTAAAAGAACCATGGCTGATTTCTGATAGAAATCATTGATTTCAAGACTACCTCATGCAATGGCAGAAGCAGATGCAAACATATACAGAATGTTAACCAAATAGCCAGACAGTCATTTCTGGGAATTGTAAAAATTGATATCCTAAATGCCTACATGGAGCAGAAAAATCATAGGTGAACCTACAGTTCAAAGATAGAGGGGCATGGTCCAGGTAATCAACCATTTTGTTTTCTGTAGAAATTGGAATAGGGTTATTTTCTATAGACCAGCAAAATGAATAGCAGATACTACTATTTTAGGCTTTGCTCAGAAATAACATTTCAGAACACACTGTACTTTACTAATCTCCCATTCTCTTGGTGTATTGGGTGCAGGTGATTTTTTTAAACAATGCCAACCAAGGTTAGCACTGGAACACTGAGCACTATGTAACTCATTAATAGCTTACATTTCCAGCTTATGCACAGGCTAGCTAGTGTTACTCTTTTGAGTAAAAGGCAATAAGTGCCATCATTTATAGGCGTAGCTGCCACTAGATATTTGGAAACTTCATCCAGATTACTAAATTGAGGAACACACACAACATGCTGGAGGAAATCAGCAGGTCAGGCAGCATCTATGGAGGGAAATATGCTTCAGCTAACATCCTTCCTCAGGGCTGAACAAGAAGGGGGAAGAAGCCAGACTAAGGTGGGGGAGGGGAAGGAGTACAAAATGCCAGGTGATAGGTGAGGGGGAAGGTGAGGTAAATTAAGGGTTTTGGCTGATAAATCTTCTGAATCCATATTAAATAGGGACAGGGAAGGAAGCAGAGTTAGGGGTAAGAGGATGTGGCAGATCCAAAATGCAAGCATCTTCAAAAAGTTGGGAGTTTTCACCTTCGTCGGCTTTTACAAATATTGAGGTAAAGTGAATGGTGAATATTTTACTCTGAAATTTTAAATCAACCACTTTTGGGAATTATATACAGAGCCTGAAACCTGGGATACAAATAAAAGGAATACCTACAATAATGTCTCTGAATAAATATTTTCCTATTACATGTAATAAATACATGCAAGCTAGTACTTTTCTCTTTGACCCTTATTCAGAATCCTTCCATTCCTCATTTTTGTCCTTTTTAGTTTTCCACTCTCGTTCAGATTTCTTGTCAATTGACTGTACATATATACCGCCAAATGAAACAACATTCCTGTGCACTCACAAGACACAAATCACACAGCACAAAACGTTACCAAAAATTGATAAAATATAGTTCAAAATGCATGTAGTGAGCAGCACAGGTAGATGGTAAACGGCCGTCCTGGTAACAAGACCTTGGTGATGACAGGGTATTCATTAGTCTCACAGCCTGAGGGAAGAAGCTGTTGCCCAGTCTGACAGTCCTAGTCCTGATGCTCCTCCATTTCTTTCCTGATGGTAGTGGGTCAAAGAGATTGTGGGATGAGTGGTAGGGATCCTCAGCAATGCCTCGTGTCCTTCTTATACAATGCTCCTGGTAAACATCTCAAATAGAGGGAAGGGAGACCCTGGCAATCCTCTCGGCAGTTTTTACTATCCTCTGTAGGGTCTTGGGTCCGAAGCCTTGCTGCTTCCAATTGTTCAGTCCAAAGCAAAGGAATTCCACTTCATAAAATTTGCAGTGCAATGATTTCAGCCTGACTAGTCCATGCCATTTAACCCGAGACTCCTCTTACCTCCTCCTCACAACTTATTTTTTTAACTGAACAGACTAAGCTGAATTGGCAGAATCGACCTCAATATCAACATATTTGGAAATCTTTATAAACTCTCATGTTCAATATTGAGAAATGCGAAGACTTGCCCAATATTGCACTTTGAATTGTATTACAAGCAGAATGAGGCCCCTTGCCCAATAGCCTAGCAATAGCTCTATTTAATCTTCCTGATTAATCCCTCTCCCCTTCTTCTCTATGAGCATGCAGCATTCCACCTCAAGTCTTTCATTTATGTCTTTAGTAGATTTTTTGTTTTCAGGCATTACATTTCAGATCACAGAACTTTAAAGATCAGGAATCAACTCCTAACTTCCAGAAGCTACTGTACTTGCGCAGAACACACCTTTTAGTGTATATTTGCAAATGCCTCATTTATATTCAGTGGTCCAGAGTCAAGGAATTCATAAACTACAAAATTAGCAAGCTAAAACCATATTGCCTAACAAGTGATGCAAGGAAGCAAGCTGAAGATGATTTAAAACAGCATTATTCCAAAGCACTCTTGAAACAGTGGTACGTGGGCAAATAATTGGTCAGCTTCTTTTCATTACAACACAAATGGATTAACAAAAAAATCTCTATTTTGATGATACCTTTAGCATTGGTTAAACTATATGAGCCTGAGCCATGTAAAGGAGATATTAGAGGACAAGAAGCTAAGACAAACTCATCTGTTTCAAAGCAAGAAGGCAAAGTTTAGGAAGAAAGTTTGACTGCTAAAGGATTTTAGCAAGTAAATGTGGACACAATCAAGATGTAGATAGATATGGACAATTGGGTGAAGCAGACACAAAGAGAGGGATGTCATGGAGGAATCTGTAAACAATTAGCACCAAAGGGGCTTCCCTTCCTCCACCATTAACATTGCCCTCAACAGCACCTCTTCCATTTCACGTACATCTGCCCTTACCCCATTCTCCGCCACCCAAGAATAAGGTTCCTCTTGTCCTTACCTACCACCCCACCAGCCTTTGCGTCCAGCACACAATTCTCTATAACTTCTGCCATCTCCAACAAGTTCCCACCACCAAACACATCTTTCCCTCCCCCCTCCCAAACTTACTGCTTTCCACAGGAATTGCTCCCTATGTGACACCTTTGTCCATTCGTCCCTCCGCACTGATCTCTCTCTTGGGACTCATCCTTGCAAGCTCATCAAGTGCTTCACCTGCCCCTATACCTCCTCCCTCACTACCATTCAGGGCCCCAAAAGTCCTTCCAGGTGAAGTGGGACATCCCAGTGGACACCCATTTTAATTCCACTTTCCATTCCCACAGGTCAATCTCCCACCTTATCTCCTTGCCCACCCATCACCACCTTCTGGTGCTCCTCCCTCCCCACCTTTTCTTTCTTCAATGGCCTTCTGTCCTCCATCAGATTCCCCTTTGTCCAGTTCTGCATCTCTTTCACCAATCTAATTCTCAGCTCTTTACTTCATCTCCCCCTCCCAATTTTACCTATCACCTTATGTTTCTCTCCTCTCCCCCCCCCCACCTTTTAAATCTACTCATCTTTTTTTCTCCAATCCTGCCGAAGGGTTTTGGCCTGAAGCGTTGACAGTACTTTCCCCCCCCCCTCCCACCCACCCACAGATGCTGCCTGGCCTACTGAGTTCCTCCAGCGTTTTGTGTGTTGTTTAGCCACTATTTACTTGGCTTAAATGACAGGACACCACTAAAGAAAAAAGTTTGTGAACCCTTTGCAATTACCTGCTTTTCTTCATTAAATATTCATATAATCTTCGTCCAAGTCACAATAATAGACAAACACAATCTACCTAAATTAATAACACATAAACAATTGTACTTCTCGTCAATACTGGGTACACCATTTAAACAATCACAGTCTAGGTTCAAAAAAAGTACGTGAACCTCTAGGGTAATGCCTTCTACAAAAGCTATTTGGATTCAGGTGCTCCAATCAATGAGATGAGATTGGAGGTGTGGGTTGTAGAGGTGCCCTGTCCTATAAAAAAGACACACAAAGTCAGGTTACTTCTTAACTTTCAGATGACCTTAGAAGAACTGTAGAGATGCATAAAGCTGGAAGAGGCTACAAGAGCATTTCCAAAGACCTGAGTGTTCATCAGCCCACAATAAGAGAAATTTTCTATAAATAGGAGGAAATTCAGTACTGTTGCTACTCTCCGGCAAAGATCATACCAAGAGCACAATGCTGAAGGAAATGAAGAACCCAAGGGTATTAGCAAATGACCTGCAGAAATCTCTCGGTTCATGTATCTACTACCGGTATATAAAAAAAAACACTGAACAAGAATGATGTTCATGGAAGAACACCATGGAGGAAACCACTAGTCTCCCAAAAAAAACATTGCTGCATGTTTCAAGTTTGCAACAGACCACCTGAAAGTTCTACAATGCTTCTGGGACAATGTTCTGTGGCCAGAGGAGACAAAAGGTGAACTTACTGGCAGAAATGTACCACTATGTCTTCTGGTATATATACACCAGAATCACAAAGAGCAATGCACACCAACATAAAAGCTCATCCCAACTGTGAAGCATGGTGGAAGGATCATCATGGTTTGGGGCTGCTTTGCTACCTCACGGCTTGGACAGCTTTCAATCGTTGAGGGAATAAAATTTTACAGGAGAATGTCAGAGTAGCAGGCCATCACCTAAAGCTTAACAGAACTTGGACAACGCAACCAAAACAATGATCTGAAACACAAGAGTGAATCAACAGCAGAATGGTTTAAAAAGAAGAAAATTTGTGTTTTGGAATGGCCATCAGAGTCCAGAATTTAACCAAATTGAGATACTGTGGTGTGACTTGGAGGGCTGTTCATGCAAGTATCCCACAAATATTGATTAAATGAAACAGTTTTGTATAAAGGAATGGTCTAAAATTCCTTCTCACCATTGTGCAAGTCTGATTAGTAGCTACAGAAAACATTTGGTGGAGGTTATTGCTGCTAAAGGAGGTTCTACCAGTTATTAAATACAAGGGTTCACATAGGTTTTCCAGTCTGGACTCTGAAATATTGAACAATCTGTTCAATAAAGACATGAAAAGTACAATAGTTTGTGTTACTAGTTTAGACAAATTATTGTGACATAGATGAAGATTTAGACTACATTGAGTAATTAATGCAGAAAAGCAGTTAAGGGTTCATAAACTTTTTCTCAATTATAGTTGTTTCCAATCTACTAGTCTTTCTGCATTAGTCTTCACTCAGCCAATCTGGCACAGCACCTAAATTTACATGAATTATCGCAACATTCTACCTGATCATTTTATCTGTTGTTACTATTTCCCTCCCACACCACACGATCAGAATCAAATTTAATACTTTGCCGACATAACTTAATTCATCTTGCCATTGCAGATCTTTCATTCCTTGAAAGAAGATCACAGCATATCAAAAGGCCAGGCAAGTGGACAGAGGGAGTGAAGCACTTTGTTTCTTAAAAAAATTCAGTCAAATGCTTACAAAGAAATGAGAAATTTAAAAGATGTAGTATTGTGAGCAAAATTAAGAAACTACAAAGGTAAAAAGACCCTGATGACCTCCAAAAAGTTGACAGGATGTGAGGTACAAACTATGAGAGATGGAAAAAGCATGAAGTGTCAGGTACTTGGAGGCACATAGGCCAAAGTCAGTATGGTTTCCTTAAGGGGAGATCTTGCCAGACAGATCTACTAGAATTCTTTGAGGAAGTAACATGCAGGATAGACCAAGGGGAGTCCGCGAATATTGTTTAATTGGATTTTCAGAAGGCGTTTGACAAGGCACCACACAAGGCTGCAGACCAAGATAAGAACTCATGGTATTATAGGAAAAATACTACCATGGAAAGAGATTGCCCGACTGGCAAGAGGCAAAGAGTAGGAATAAAGGTGGCCTTTCTGGTTGGCCAGTAACTAGTAGCATTCCATGGGGATTGATGATGGGCGCACTGCTTTTCACGTTATATGTTAGTAATCTGGGAAACAGAATTGATGGCACAGTGGCCAAGTTTGCAGATAATACAATGATAGGTGGAGGGGCAGATTGTGTTAATAAAGCAGCAATTCTGTATAAGGGGATGGACAGATTAGGAGAACGGGCAAAGATGTGGCCGATGGAATATAGCATAGATAAATGTATGACCATGCACTTTGGTAGAACTAATAAAGTGTAGACCATTTTTTAAAGGGGGAGGAATTCAAAAATCAGATGAGCAAAGTTACCTGGGAGTCCTCGTGCTGGATTTCTTAAAGGTTAGCTTGAAGTTTGAATCAGTGGCAAGGAAGGCAAATGCAAAGTTAGCATTAATTTCCATACAACTAGAATATAAAAGCATGGATGTAATGCTGGGACTCTACAAGGCATTAATCAGACCCCACTTGGAGTACTGAGAGCAGATTTGGGCTCCTTATCCAAGAAAGGATGTGCCAACATTGGGTGCAGGGAGATTTATGAAAATTATCCCAGGAATGAAAAGGTTAATTTATGAGGAGCATTTGATGGCTCTGGGACATATACTCTGTAGTTTAGAAGACACCAGGCTTGGGGTGGGGGGGGGGGGGGGAGAAAGAATCTCATTGAAACTTACTGAATATTGAAAGACCTAGATAGAGTGGACATGCAGAAGATGGTTCCAACAGTGGTAGAGTATAGGACCAGAGGGCACAGCCTCTGAACAGAGATGAGGAGGAATTTCTTTTACAGGCAGGTGGTAAATCTGTGGAATTCATTGCCACAGGTGGCTGTAGAGGCCAAGACATTTGGTATACAGTATTTAACAATGTTTAATAGATTCTTGATTAGTAAGGACATCAAATGGTGCAGAATGAAGGACGGAGAATTAGGTTGAGAAAGAAAATAAAAATAGCCATGATTGAATTGCAAAACAGAGTCAAATGGCTTAATCCTGCTTTTATGACTTAAGGCCTTATGAATGTCATACAGCCAAATCTTTGAGTCTTAATCCAATATACCCATAGTTCTGATAATCTGACCATTTATTTTTAACAAATTCATAGTTTTGGACAAGCTCATCCAACACACCTTAAATCATGGCACTCATAGAGAACATAATGATCCAGCCTTGACATATTCCACCCATTCCTTTCTAGTTCTTGTATAAACAAATCACATCTGCTTCACCAACGCGAAAATATCTAATTTACCCAAAAACATTTACCACGAAGATATTCCAGAGAAGTTACATATTACACAAATCGGATTGTTTACACACACCTCACATCCTCCATAAGAAATCGGATATATTCAGCAGCGCATCCTTTCATGAAGGTTCATCCATTCAACAAAATCACGTCTCATCCGAGAACTGACTCCACTTTAATGCGTTACCTCAAAATATCTCCCATCCTTTCTCCGCAACCAACCATTCAAACCTTAATATCGCAGCCCCTCCCCAAAGGCGGCTCCTCCACACTTCAACATACCAGATAACCTTTGAAGACACGATCACCCCTCCTTTCAATCTACTCGCCCCCCCCCACTGAAATTTCATCCCTTTAATTAATCCCACTCCTCCAAAACCCCCAACACACACCTCCCCGAAATACAATAACTCCACTCTTCACTCCTCGTCCCCCGTCGGAAAAACATAACCCACGCCTCAAAACCAGACCCCGCCTTGGTCCATTAACCCTTCCTCCTGGGCCCATAGATCGAAGTCCTGTCCCTCCCGGGAGCTGTCGCTGCCTTACCGTGCCGCCGTCCTTGATGATGATTTTCTTGGCCAGCAGGACGCTGCGATTCAGCCGCTTCTTTTTCTTTCCTTGAGTCATTTTGCTCACGCGGCCCGAGCCGGCTCGACCTGCCTCATCGCCATAGAAACGGCCGGAACCGACAGCCGTCCCGACCCCCGTCCGCCATTTCCCGCAGACGCCGCCGCCGACTCAACCGAACTTCGCCCGCTGCCCAATTGCCGACCGCCTGCCCGGCCTTGCGTGCGTGACGTAGCCAAACCTGCTAGTACAATCCCGTAACCCCACCTGCATCGTGCGGAAGCCACGCCCACAGATGGCCAGAAACACGCCCACTAGATGTTAAACTCAACGCGCACGCCGCCAGAAAGCGCGCCCATTGTGCGTTTGTGACCGCGCCCATTTCCCTGAACCACGCCTGTCCTCCGTTCTCATTGGTCGCGGCTGATCACGCAGTTTGACGCAATAAGCCCGTGCCTGAGAGGCCTGTGGCAAAGTCAATCACCGAGCTCGTCTCTCTTCGCCATGTCATTGGTTCCGGTTGGAGCATGTGATATAGAGGTGACGTCATGGAATTGCAGAGAATTCTTCTTCGGGGGTGTAGTGCGAGAGTTTGTTGTTTTGGCCGTTATTTGTGAAGGTAAACTTTAAAAATGTAACTTCACAATCAATTTGAGGCATTAGCACAGACTGAGAAAAGATGTTTGAAAGCAACATCTCGATTTTGATGTAAAAGTCATTGACTGCAGTGATTCAAGCCGGTCTGTATGCTTCTGAGGCCTGATGTACTTAGAAGAAACTCATCAGGAGAATGGTGTGGTACCAGCAATGTTGCCTGTAAATACGGCCTGCTCTCCTACTACCCTTTCCTGTCCTGTCAGCGTAGCTCTTTTGCTTCCTTGATTAAAACATTTCTCTGATACCAGCCTAAGCTCTCCAGCAGAGATGCTCTAGTTATATACTCTGTTAGCGCCACTGAGCAAGTCACGTTGTTGCATACTGAAGAAGTAGCTCTCGAAATAGATAATCTTCTGTCACGGTATAAAATTCACATACACAGAGGAAAAGCTTACAGGGAGTGCTGAAACCCTCCACGGATAAATGCGGTACAGCAGTCCCACTAACTCCAGTCGGGTTTGCACCATTTCCAATGAGATGTTAAATCCTAGCCACCTCTCGGATGAATATCATAGGTCCTGTGTTCGCTGTTTTCAAGAAAGAATGAAAACCACAATACCCTTACGAACTATCATCTCGAACAACATACCTAAGGCGACTGCAGATGCTAGAATCTGGAGCAACAAAGAAAATATTAGAGTAACTCAGCAGGTCAGGCAGTACCTATGGAAGAAAATGAACAAATCATGTTTTGGGACAGGATCCTTCAGCTGTTGCAGATGCAGAGTCTGGACCTGAAACATTAACTGTCCCATTTCCTCCACAGATGCTGCCTGACCCTCTGACTCACTGGATATCCATTCAGATTTGGAATACCTATACAACAGCAAAACATACATCAATCTGCTGTTTATTGATTACAGCTCAACACCATCACCCCCGGGTCAAAATCAACAAGCGTCAGGCACCTCCTTCTGCTACTGGATCCTCAATTTCTTATTGGGAGACTGCAATCGGTGCTGATCAGTAATAACCGCTCCTCTTTGCTGACAATCAATGCGGGCGCACCTCAAGGATGCATGCTTCGCCCACTGCCCCTTTCGCAACACTCATGACTGGCGAAGCACAGCTCAAATGCCATCTATAAATGCGGCGATGGTGTTGGCAATCTCAGATGGTGAAGAGGAGGCGTACAGGAGATAGGTTGGATTGATAATATTAATAAATTCTTTATTGATCCCAAGTGGGAAAGTGTTTCGTTACAGCAGCAACATTTAAAAACACACTTAGCAGTGTGCAGACTTTAATAATAAAGTACAGGATAATAATATACATAATAATAATTTACCAATGTGCAATAAATAATAAAACAGACTACTGTCTGTTCTCCTGTTGCACAGAGATGAATTGTTGTATATGTGTAGTATTGCAACAACAACCTTGCACTCAGCAGCAGCAAGACCAACCAACTGGTCATGGACTTGGAGGGCAAGTCAGGAGAACACATACCAATCTTCATTGAGTGGTCAGCAGCTCAAGGGGAGGGCAGATTCATGTTCCTGGCAGTCAAAATCTCAGGGGGAAGTGTTCTGGGCCCAACACATTGCTGTAATTGACGTAATGCAGTACATTAGGACGGATAAGTCCCCGGGGCCTGATGGAATATTCCCCAGGCTGCTCCACGAGGCAAGAGAAGAGATTGCTGAGCCTCTGGCTAGGATCTTTTATGTCCTCGTTGTCCACGGGAACGGTACTTGAGGATTGGAAGGAGGTGATTGTTGTCTCCATGTTCAAAAAAGTAATAGGGATAGCTGGGTAATTATAGACCAGTGAGCCTTACGTCTGTGGTGGGAAAGCTGTTGGAAAAGATTCTTAGGGATAGGATCTATGGGCATTTAGAGAATCATGGTCTGATCAGGGACAGTCAGCATGGCTTTGTGAAGGGCAGATTGTGTCTAACAAGCCTGATAAAGTTCTTTGAGGAGGTGACCAGGCATATAGATGAGGGTAGTGCAGTGAATGTGATCTACATGGATTTTAGTAAGGCATTTGTCAAGGTTCCACATGGTAGGCTTATTCAGAAAGTCAGAAGGCATGGGATCCAGGAAAGTTTAGCCAGGTGGATTCAGAACTGGCTTGCCTGCAGAAGGCAGGGGGTCGTGGTGGAGGGAGTACATTTGGTTTGGAGGGTTGTGACTAGTGGTGTCCCACAAGGGTCAGTTCTGGGACCTCTACTTTTTGTGATTTTTATTAATGACCTGAATGTGGGGGTAGAAGGATGGGTTGGCAAGTTTGCAGACGACACAAAAGTTGGTGGTGTTGTGGATAGTGTAGAGGATTGTCACAGATTGCAGAGAGACATTGATAAGATGCAGAAGTGGGCCGAGAAGTGGCAGATGGAGTTCAACCTGGAGAAGTGTGAGGTGGTACACTTTGGAAGGACAAACTCCAAGGCAGAGTACAAAGTAAATGGCAAGATACTTAAAAGTGTGGAGGAGCAGAGGGATCTGGGGGTACATGTCCACAGATCCCTGAAAGTTGCCTCACAGGTAGTTAGGGTAGTTAAGAAAGCTTATGGAGTGTTGGCTTTCATAAGTCAAGGGATAGAGTTTAAGAGTCGCTAAATGATGCAGCTCTATAAAACTCTAGTTAGGCCACACTTGGAGTACTGTGTCCAGTTCCGGTCGCCTCACTATAGGAAGGATGTGGAAGCATTGGAAAGGGTACAGAGGAGATTTACCAGGATGCTGCCTGGTTTAGAGAGTATGCATTATGATCAGAGATTAAGGGAGCTAGGGTTTTACTCTTTGGAGAGAAGGAGGATGAGAGGAGACATGATAGAGGTATACAAGATATTAAGAGGAATAGATAGAGTGGACAGCCAGCATCTCTTCCCCAGGACACCACTGCTCAGTACAAGAGGACATGGCTTTAAGGTAAGGGGAGGGAAGTTCAAGGGGGATATTAGAGGAAGGTTTTTTACTCAGAGAGTGGTTGGTGCGTGGAATGCACTGCCCGAGTCAGTGGTGGAGGCAGATACACTAGTGAAATTTAAGAGACCACTAGACAGGTATATCGAGGAATTTAAGGTTGGGGGGTTATATGGGAGGTAGGGTTTAAGGGTTCGGCACAACATTGTGGGTCGAGGGGCCTGTACTGTGCTGTACTATTCTATGTTCTAATCATGAAGAAGGCATACCAGCAGCTCTACCTAATCAGAAGTTTGAGAAGATTGGGTCTGCCGCCAAAGACTCTTGCAAATTTTTGCAGATGTGTGGTGGAGTGCATTCTGACTGCTACTGTCACCACTTGGTATGGAGCCTCCAATGAGCAGGGTTGTAAAAGGCTGCAGAGGGTTGTAGGTTCAGCCAGCTGATCAGAAGCATTGTCCTTCCCACCACTGAGGACATGAAGACGTCATTATCATTAAGGACCCTCACCATCCAGGATGTGCCCTCTTCTCCTTATTACCATCAGTACAGAAGCCTGAAGACCCACGCTCAATGTTTTAGGGAACAGCTCCTTCCCCTCCACCATCAGATTTCCGAACAGTTTATCAACTTATGAACACTGCCTCGTTATTTGCCTTTTTCACTATTATTTATATAAAATAGTGATTTTGTGACTCACTGTACCATTGCCCAAAAACAACACAAATTTCATGATGTATGTCAGTGATAATAAATCTGATTCTGAGTTTGGCTTGTTTTCTGTTTATCGTTACTAAAACCGAGTACAAAGCCATTGCCGCTTTACACTGTCAACCTCACTATGCACAAATTGACTGATGTGTTCGCTTCTTTCTACATCTCGTCCCTTCTGTCAAGAATGACTTTTTCTGTTCCAGTTCTGTGGGTTTGAAGTGTGAATGTGTCATCCACAAATGAAACCCAAAGTGCTTGAGGGCCGGGTGGGTGGATAGTTTAGAGAGATGTCCTCCTTTTCATCATTTTCACAGGTGTACCTTGAGCTCGCCGTGAAAGAATTTGAGACGTTCATCGCTGTCTCAGTTGCTACTCACTTTTGGGGCCAGGGAAATTGGTGATGATGTTATTCTTTTTAAATAAGGCTTTGAGGATATCATTAAATCATTTCCTTTCTCTTCCTGATTATCTCTGCCTCTGGAGCAGCTCAAAGGAGAATGCCCAATCTCAGGCATGCAAACTTTGAAACTGTTTGTGTGTGATTAGAATCTCGATGCTGGCCTAGGTAGGAAACTGATCTTGGTTTGTTAACTGGCCAGTGTATTTGAAGAACTTTGCGGAGGAAGCACCAATCATCAAAGTTTTGAGGTGCCTGCTGCAACTAGTCCAGTCTCAGAACCCTGCTGAAAGGTAAGGATGACTGCCAACTGGGCTGGACTTCAAAAGTATTTCATTGGCTGTAAAACACTTCAGGGTATTTTGATGGAAACATTAAAGACGTAAGTATTTTTTGCTCTATTCACTTTCTGAAATCCACACGACCTATACTGAGGTTTTCAGTATTGCCTTCCTGTAAGATGATTCTACAAAGGTGACAGAGCATGAAAGACCCAAACTTGCCTCTGCTGCCCTCTACTGAACCTTTTGCAACACCTCTACGGCCAAAATCTAAGGACAAGCCATAAGCTGAAAGAACACACACAAAATGCTGGAGGAACTCAGCAGGTATAGAAACATAGAAAATAGGTGCAGGAGTAGGCCATTCGGCCCTTTGAGCCTGCACCGCCATTCAGTATGATCATGGCTGATCATCCAACTCAGAATCCTGTACCTGCTTTCTCTCCATACCCCCTGATCCCTTTAGCCACGAGGGCCATATCTAACTTCCTCTTAAATATAGCCAATGAACCGGCCTCAACTGTTTCCTGTGGCAGAGAATTCCACAGATTCACCACTCTCTGTGTGAAGAAGTTTTTCCTCATCTCGGTCCTAAAAGGCTTCCCCTTTATCCTTAAACTGTGACCCCCTCGTTCTGGACTTCCCCAACATCGGAAACAATCTTCTTGCATCTACCCTGTCCAATCCCTTTAGAATTTTATACGTTTCAATAAGATCCCCCCTCAATCTTCTAAATTCCAGTGAGTATAAGCCTAGTCGATCCAGTCTTTCTTCATATGAAAGTCCTGCCATCCCAGGAATCAATCTGGTGAACCTTCTCTGTACACCCTCTATGGCAAGAATGTCTTTCCTCAGATTAGGGGACCAAAACTGCACACAATATTCTAGGTGCGGTCTCACCAAGGCCTTGTACAACTGCAGTAGAACCTCCCTGCTCCTGTACTCAAATCCTTTTGCTATGAATGCCAACATACCATTTGCCTTTTTCACCGCCTGCTGTACCTGCATGCCCACCTTCAACGACTGGCGTACAATGACACCCAGGTCTCGTTGCATCTCCCCTTTTCCTAATCGGCCACCGTTCAGATAATAATCTGTTTTCCTGTTCTTGCAACCAAAATGGATAACCTCACATTTATCCACATTAAATTGCATCTGCCATGAATTTGCCCACTCACCTAACCTATCCAAGTCACCCTGCATCCTCTTAGCATCCTCCTCACAGCTAACACTGCCACCCAGCTTCGTGTCATCTGCAAACTTGAAGATGCTGCATTTAATTCCCTCATCTAAATCATTAATATATATTGTAAACAACTGGGTTCCCAGCACTGAGCCTTGCGGTACCCCACTAGTCACTGCCTGCCATTCTGAAAAGGTCCCGTTTACTCCCACTCTTTGCTTCCTGTCTGCCAACCAATTCTCTATCCACATCAATACCATACCCCCAATACCGTGTGCTTTAAGTTTGCACACTAATCTCCTGTGTGGGACCTTGTCAAAAGCCTTTTGAAAATCTAAATATATCACATCCACTGGCTCTCCCCTATCTAATCTACTAGTTACATCTTCAAAAAATTCTATAAGATTCGTCAGACATGATTTTCCTTTCACAAATCCATGCTGACTTTGTCCAATGATTTCACCTCTTTCCAAATGTGCTGTTATCACATCTTTGATAACCGACTCTAGCATTTTCCCCACCACCGATGTCAGACTAACTGGTCTATAATTGCCCGGTTTCTCTCTCCCTCCTTTTTTAAAAAGTGGGGTTACATTAGCCACCCTCCAATCCTCAGGAACTAATTCGGAATCTAAGGAGTTTTGAAAAATTATCACTAATGCATCCACTATTTCTTGGGCTACTTCCTTAAGCACTCTGGGATGCAGACCATCTGGCCCTGGGGATTTATCTGCCTTTAATCCCTTCAATTTACCTAGCACCACTTCCCTACTAACATGTATTTCCCTCAGTTCCTCTATCTCACTAGACCCTCGGTCCCTTACTATTTCCGGAAGATTATTTATGTCCTCCTTAGTGAAGACAGAACCAAAGTAGTTATTCAATTGGTCTGCCATGTCTTTGCTCCCTATGATCAATTCACCTGTTTCTGACTGTAAAGGACCTACTTTTGTCTTGACCAATCTTTTTCTTTTCACGTATCTATAAAAGCTTTTACAGTCAGTTTTTATGTTCCCTGCCAGCTTTCTCTCATAATCTTTTTTCCCTTTCCTAATTAAGCCCTTTGTCCTCCTCTGCTGGTCTCTGAATTTCTCCCAGTCCTCAGGTGTGCCACTTTCTTTTGCTAATTTATATGTTTCTTCTTTGGACTTGATACTATCCCTAATTTCCCTTGTCAGCCACGGGCACACTACCTTCCCTGGTTTATTCTTTTGTCAAACTGGGATGAACAGTATCATCCTGGAGGGGCATAAACAGTCAATGTTTTGGGCCGAAACCCCCACTATCCAGGCCATGCTCTCTTCTCACTGCTGCCACCAGGAAAGTACTGGAGCCTCAGGTCCCACACCAACAGGTTCAGCAACAGTTATTACCCCTCAACTATCAGGCCCTTGAACCTGAGGCTTAACTTCACTCACCCCAACACTGAACTGTTTCCACAGCCTATGAACTCACTTTTATGGGTTCTACAACTCTTGTTCTTAATATTATTGCTTAGTTATTTATTATTTTGTTCTATATGCACTGTTTGTTGACTTTTGCACTTTGGCTTTTGTCCATCTCTGTTGTATGCAGGTTTTCATTAACTGCATTGTGTTTTTTTGCATTTACTCTGAATGCCCATAAGAAAATGAATCTCAGGATTGTATATGGTGGCATACTGTACATGTACTTAGATAATAAATTTATTTTGAACTTTGAACGTTATCAGGATTGATGAATATCAAAAGACACCATGGTCACCTGGTGAATGCCAAAGTACACCTCGCACGACAGAGATGGGGTGGAATATTCCTCCGCTGGAGGGAGTGCTTTCCAGGATTTCTTCTCTGGAAGGCAGAAAATAGTTGAGGAGAGAAGTCAATATTCTTTAAAATTTCAAAGAATATGTGATCTTATTACAATTTTCGATGTTTCTTGGACGGTCCAAAGGAGTAGATGCTGAGACAGTTTGGTGCGATTCCAAAATTTCAAAGCAACACTAGAGCCGGTAGATGACACAGCAACCATGCCTTGTCCAATCAAAGGTGCCATCGTTCATCTTGTAAGTCTTTTTTACGATTGCAACTCACTGCTAGATACTAAGAACATGAAGTACTGCAGGACTATCCCATCAGCGAGTTGCTCGATAGCGATGGAGCTGGACTTACTGTTGTTGTGTTGTCGCTTGGATTTCTTGCATCCCATTATAAGAGATGGTGCGCCATCCAGCAAACGGAGTGAGTGATCTTGGATGCTTCCCTTGTGATCACAAGTCCGTGCTGGATATTGGTAACGTAGAATACTGTAACTCCAGTTCACTAATCCTTTTGGCGAGGCTGAGGGCAGGGGAGCTGTGTTGCCTCAGTTGTGACGAGGACAGGGCCCAGGCTGTGGGGTCACCTCCGATGCAACAGTCTATAGCAGTCACCTATGAGAGGAGACCTGACGTGGTGTGAGAGAGAGAGCAAGGGCCTCTCATGTCATGCCACGCAGAAACTTGGGGTGTATTATTCTTTTTTCTTCGTGACTGCATGTTTTTTCTGTAATAAGTGCTGTGTGCTTTTGTCCCTTGGCCCCAGAGGAGCGCTGTTTCATTTGGCTATATTCATATATGGTTGAATGATAATCAAACTTGAATTTGATAACAATTTACCGCAGCAGCGATTGGAATTCAACTCCCGCTTCTGTCTGTAAGGAGTTTGTATGTAATCACCACGACCACGTGGGTTTCCTCCGTGTGTTCTGGTTTCCTCCTGAATTCCAAAGACATATTGTTAAAGTTAGGGTTAGTGAGTTGTGGGCATGCAATGTTGGCACTGGAAGCGTGGCGATATTTACCAGCTGTGCCAGCACATATTCGGACTGTTTTTTCATTGATGGCAACGGCTCTTTTCACTGTATGCAAATATACTGTACGTGTAGTAAATAAAGCTCATCTTTAATCCTTAAAATTAAAGGTAAAAGAGAGCCATTTTTTTCAATCCGAGGGTTATGAATCTTTGAAATTCAGTAACTAGCAGGCTGCAAATGCTCATTCCTTGAGTGTATCCAAGACCATGGTCAAAACAGCATTGTATACTTGGGAGAAAAAAAGAGAATGAGACCTGGCAGGAAAATTGATTTGAGATAAAGCCATAGAAAGGGTGCAGAGGAGATTTACAAGGATGTTGCCTGGTTTGGGGAGAATGCCTTATGAGAATAGGTTGAGTGAACTCAGTATTTTCTCCCTGGAGCGATGGAGGATGACAAGTGACCTGATAGAGGTGTATAAGATGATGAGAGGCATTGATCGTGTGGATAGTCAGAGCCTTTTTCCCAGGGCTGAAATGGTTGCCACAAGAGGACACAGGTTTAAGGTGCTGGGGCGTAGGTACAGAAGGTCAGGGGTAAGTTTTTCACTCAGAGAGTGGTGAGTGCGTAGAATGGGCTGCCGGCAATGGTGATGGAGGCGGATACGATAGGGCCTTTTAAGAGACTTTTGGATAGGTATATGGAGCTTAGAAAAATAGAGGGCTATAGGTAAGCCTAGTAATTTCTAAGGTAGGGACATGTTCGGCACAACTTTGTGGGCCGAAGAGCCTGTATTGTGCTGTAGGTTTTCTATGTTTCTATAAAGGATGAGCCATGATCTTATTGAATGATGGTACAGACTTGAGGGGACAAGGACAATAACTCTGCTCCTTTCTATTATATTCAAATGACCAAGATTGAAACCGCCTTCCCATATGAAAACAGTATGATTTCTTCAGCAAAATGAAGTTAGCTAGTGGAACGTTAACACAAGATAAATGAAGTGCTTGAAATCAACTCCAGTCTCTCTCAGCAGGGGGAGAGAATTACTCAACCATCTCCATTCTTTCTGGGAATAGTGGAGTGGCTACCTGCAGCTCATAAATACACAGTGCTGTGACAAAGCCCAATACCATCTGCTAATTTAGTCCAGCGTGCGTTGTGCTGGCACCAGGAACCTACTTTATGCTGGTTCCTTTGTTTCAGGCAGTGGGATGTTTAACCAATTATTCTTTCCCCGGTGGGTAGAGAAAGTGTGCAGGCTGGCTGCCGGCATTCACAAGTGGCCTGTTGGGACTTTGGTGGCACGAGTTCTTTGTATTGTGATCTGTGAGGCTGTAGCCTCTGAGTCAGCCATGCACCCAGGGACCTCAGAGCTGTTTCCTGACGATTTCAAAATTGCTTAGAAAACTCAACATTAAGAATAAATCTCCCTCAATGTTGCAAAAACAAAGGAGCTGGTTGTGGACTACAGGAAGAATGGAGACAGGCTAACCCCTATTGATATCAATGGATCTGGTGCTGTGAGGGTGAACAGCTTTAAGTTCCTTGGCATACACATCACCGAGGATCTCATGTGGTCTAATCATACTGGCTATGTGGTGAAAAAGGTACAACAGCACCTCTTTCACCTCAGACGGTTGAAGAAGTTTGGTATGGGCCCCCAAATCTTAAGGACTTTCTACAGGGATACAATTGAGAGCATCCTGACTGGCTGTATCACTGCCTGGTAGGCAAACTGTACTTCCCTCAATTGCAGGACTCTGCAGAGAGTGGTGCAGACAGCCCAGAGCATCAGTAGATGTGAACTCCTCAGTATTCAGGATATTTACAAAGACAGGTGTGTAAAAAAGGCCCCAAGGATCATTGGAGACCTGAGTCACCCCAACCACAAACTGTCCCAGCTGCTACCATCCGGGAAATGGTACCGCAGCATAAAAGCCAGGACCAACAGGCTCTGGGACAGCTTCTTCCACCAGGCCATCAGACTGATTAATTCATGCTGACTCAACTGTATTTCTATGTTATAGAACATAGAAAACCTACAGCACAATACAGGCCCTTCGGCCCACAAAGCTGTGCAGAACATGTCCTTACCTTAAAAATTACCCATAGCCCTCTATTTCCCTAAGCTCCCATGTACCTATCCAAAAAGTCTCTTAAAAGACCCAACTGGATCCGCCTCCACCACCGTCACCGGCAGCCCAGTTATATTGACTGCCCTGTTGTGCATACTTTACTATGTATTATAAATTACTATAAATTGCACATTGCACATTTAGACAGAGGTGTAACATAAAGATTTTAACTCCTCGTGTATAAGTAAGTAATAAAGTCAATTCAATTCAATTAGCTCAAATGGCCCTGGCTGGTGTTTATCTTCTGTCCTAGTCTCTTCTCACTTCACTCCATTCCAGAAGGGCTGTTTTTCTCTCCATATGTGCCTCTTCCCTTTATATTGATAAACTCATCTCAACTACTTCATGTGGTGGTGTTTACCATGCAGCACCATGCACCAAGTAATATTGTTAGGTGAGGGAGAGGGCAGACTACGGCAGATGGTATTCCGTGTTGGGAAGTATGAGGTCATCTACACGGACGTGAAAATTCAATTAGAGTGTTCACTGAATGGTGAGAAACAAGGAACAATGCAGACGCAGAAATAATTATTAGAAGTTGGTAATCAGGCACAAAAATATTAATGAAGACCATTGGATGAGGAAAATGGAATTTGAAGAAGAAGTAGTTTAGTTTCGGTTGTGTAGAGCTTGTTTCAGACTGCATCGAGAGACCTGTAATAAGAAGGATGGAGTGGTCATTCAGGGGGTACATTACACATTCACAAAATCTGCAGATGCTGGAAATCCAAAGCAATGCACACACAATGCTGAAAGATCTCAGCAGGCTGGGCAGCATCTATGGAAAAAAGTAAACAGTGGACGTCTTGGACCGAGACTCGTCTTCAGGACTGAGAGGGAAAGGGTGTGATGCCTGAATTAAAAGGTGGGGGAACGGGAAGGAGGCTAGCTGGAAGGTGATAGGTGAAGCAGGTGGGTGGGAAAGGTCAAGGGCTAGGGAGGAAAGAATCTGATTGGAGAGGAGAGTGGACAATTGGAGAAAGGAAAGGACGAGGAGACCTGGGGGAAGAAACAGCAGGTGAGAAGAAGTAAAAGGTCAAAGTGGGGAGGGAATTTTTGTTCACCAAAAGAAGAAATCAACATTATGCCGTCAGGTTGGAGAGTACCCAGGCGGAGTATAAGGTGTGGTTCCTCCACCAGTGATACTGGGATCAAAAGAGTTAAATTGAGAGGGCAATGTGTATACCTTAGGTTTATAATCTCTTGATTAATGAAGATAAAACTGTAGGATAGTTGAATATGAAAAATGATGAAAATGGACTAGATTGAGAGGAACTACTTAATTTTGTGTGAGAGTCCAGAACAAGGGAACATAAGAAAATTAGTGCTGAGTCATTCCAGGAAATGTCTCAAACTGACTCATCCTTCAAAGGGCAGTGAGAATCTGAGACTCGCAGTCCCAGGAAAGCTGCCATGGAGGCGTCTGTATAAAACAGTGATGATTAGATTTTTATATCAGGTTGGGTTTTTTATGCATTAGGAAAAGCATTAGATTTTTTTTGAGGTTTGTAGGAATGGTTTTGGGGATAGCAGGGAAGTAAGAGGTCAGTTTAGGGTTCAGGCACAGGGATGAGGGGGATCAGAGGCTAGGCTGGAGCCCAAGTCAGAGAGCTCTGCAGTAGAAGGCAAGTGACCCTGTGGACAGATGCTGAGTTGGCAAATGCTGTGGATGAAGACCATGGTCAATGATCGAGGCCAGAGGGTCCTGCAGACAGAGCCTCACCTAAGTATAAAGCAAGTAGAGCAGGGGGCTAAGCACACATCCTTGAGATGCACCTGCGTTGATGGAAATTGTAGAGGAGATGTTGTTGCCAATCCGAACTAACGGGTCTGCAAGAAATCGAAGATCCAGATGCAAAAGGAGGTATTGAGGCCAACACAAATGGCACATTTCACTGTATGTTTTGATGTACATGTGATAAATAAATGAATCTGAGATCTGAGTTACAGGTATAAATTAATCATGGTGTAAATGAAGAGCAAGACATTCTCAAGAGGCAGAAAGGCTTCCTCCCATTTCCATGTCTGGTTCCAAACCTGCCTTTTCTACTTGCATTCCCAGATAGTGCACCATCTTGCATTAACTAGTGCACTGTAGAAATAAGGGTGAAAGTCTTAGAAATTCTAGCTCAACACAATTATTAAAACTATACAGGCACTATATGACAATCCTACTGCTAGGATTATAATCAATGGATATTTATCAAATAGCTTTACCCTAGAAAGGGGCACAAGACAGGATTGTGCATGGTCACCGCTACTTTTCGCATTATATCTGGAACCAGTAGCTCAATGCAAAGGACAAAATGAAGATATCAGGGGAATTACTATTATTAGGACAGAGCATAAATTGGCCTGTTATGCGGATGACATTTTGATCTATTTAGGGCAACCAACATACTCTTTACCTAAATTGATGCAATCCTTTGAACAATATGGTCAAATATCAGGATACAAGATCAACATAGATAAAACCCAATTACTTTCATATAACTACAGTCCACCAAGAGTAGATATCCCCGGGCATGGCAAACAGAGTCTTTCAAATATTTGGGTATCATTATGCCATAAGATTTGGCAAATCTATCAAAATGCAATTATCAGCCTATATATAAAAAATTAAGGAAGATATAACAAGATGGAACCTAATTCCCTTCTTTAGTCTCAGTTCAAGGATTGAATCCATTAAAATGAATATATTATCCAGACTATTATATCTCTTTCAGACCCTACCAATAGAGGTTAACCAAAATCAATTCAATGAATGGAACAAGATGTTATCAAGATATGTATGGCAAGGTAAAAGGCCTAGAGTTTGTCTCAAAACTTTGTAATTAGCCAAGGAAAAGGAGAGATGGGGCCTACCTTCTCTTAGAGATTATTATTTTGCAGCACAGTTGAGAGCTGTGATATGTTGGTGCAACCCATCATATGACGCTCAATGGAAAAACATTGAGGAGCGGGTACTTCCCACCCCCATACAGGCAATTTTGGCTGATAACAACCTACAGAGTTACATAAATACTATTGATAACCCATGGGTGAAATGGACTCTTAAAATATGTGTACAATGTCCTGTGTATGTTACTAAAAAGGGATTCTTTGGTTTGTTACGAGTAGGAATGCTTCTTTGTCTGTTAAAAGTTTCTCTTGCCGTTGTTTCGCTTTAGAATGGCTGATATGGTAATTGTATTCATTTGTTAATCAATGGGGAATGTTATTGTGTTTTGTGAGGCTGGGAACTTGGGGGAGGGGTTGCGCGGGCTTGGGGTGTGAGGAGAGTCCGGAGGGAGACGCCGAGGAAGGAGGACGTGCGCTCGGACGACCACCGGGGAGTCCGAAGTGGGAGTTTCGGGAGGACAACCACCGAGGAATCGAAAGGTTCACTGGATGAGCTCCACCGATGTGCACTAAACTGACTGAACTTTGATAAGTTGGCGCCTTTTGTTTTTTTCTTGTATATATATATATATTGTATTGCCTAATACTCTTTTAATTTTAGTAAACTCTTTAAAGTGTATTTCATAACGGTATTTGTTGTGGGTTTGATACTGTTGGCGGGCGCGAGGCATAAACGCGATTCTCACAGCACCTGCGTGTACGGGAGGTGGGTTGGTGTGTGGCTGGATCTCTTTTTCCCCTAGACATATACCAGCCTGTTGGGTAAGTGTTACATTTGTGGGGTGCTGGTCCGGGATTGGATTGTCAGGGGGCTGTGGAATTGCGCAGGTCGTGAGCGGAAATGGAGAGAGATAAAATTGTTCGCTGGTGCAGATTTGAAGGTGTACCGGTACAGTACGCATGCGTAGTGAGCGGAATGGATTTTCGAGTTTCGGGAGACGCGGTAGTGCGGGGGTTAAGTTTGGTGAAGGGTATGGGGTAGGTAGAATTGGTAGCTAGATGGTGTGGTAAAGAGATGGAATCTAGCTGGGTGTTGGTTAGTACGAGTGCTGACTTCAGGACGTTGGAACTGCCGGCGACGGTCAGTGTACCGGGGGAGGAGGGGCTGTGGGGGCTCCACACTCTCTCCGAGGATGAGGCTGAGGAGACATCAGAGGAGGAGCTAGAGCTAGAGGAAAACCCCAGAGAGGTGGCAGGCACTAGCAAAGGGAGGAGGGAGGAGGGAGTCGTGACTAGGCCCCGCTCCCCAGGTAGGGTGGAAGCCTCCGAGCTGGCAGCCGCACTTAACTCCCTGGTGGGAGTGGCCGAGAGGCCAGGGCTGAAGCTGGGGGTGTTCTCCGGAGCCAAGCCTACTCCGGACGGGGAGGTGGACTATGAGACCTGGATCGAGCATACGTCCTTGATGTTAGAGGAGTGGCCAGGCTCGGAGGGGGAGAAGCGGCAGCGATTGGTGGGAAGTTTGAGGGGTTTAGCAGCCAAAACAGTTCGGGAGTGGAAAGCTGAAAAGTCTGGGGCCTCAGTGGAGGAATGTATAGAAGTTTTGGAGGGAGTGTTTGGGTTGTCAGGGGAACCCTGGCTGCTTTTAGCAGAGTTCCAACGCCTGGAACAATGGAGAGGGGAAAAGCTCTCCGAGTACATATTTAGGATGGAGGGGATGCTCTCGGGGCTGCGGCGCCGGGGGGTAGTGAAGGCGCCTGATGTGGCTAGCGTGAGAATGAGTCAGTTATTCAGTGGCTCTCTGGAGGGGAGGGACAGGGGAGGTACCCACTCTCAGGGGCGACCAGTGCCGTGGGTTGGGAGTGGGAGTCATCCTGGGAAGAAGAGGGGCATTTCAGGCGGGACTGTGGGCGTCCAAGGGTGTGCTATAGCTGTGGAGAGGAGGGACACTTTAGGTGGGATTGTGAGAGACAAGGAGTTCCGCGGAGGACAAGCCCCCCTGCGACTAAGAAGGGGGAGGTGTCGGGAAACTTAGGAGAGGCTCAGTGAGGGAACGGACTGGATCCTCTGGAGGAACACGTTCCCAGAGATCAGCCAGGGGACCACCGGGTGCCCACCCCTCTATTCCAGATGGGCTGGTAGGACCCCGTGCCAGTGTGGGTCTACGGATAGAGGGAGTTTACGCAAGAGCCGTTCTGGATACGGGATCGCAGGTGACCTTATTGTACCGGTCTTTCTACCACCAATATCTAAAGCATTTGCCCGTAACCCCATTTGACGCCCTGCAGATTTGGGGTGTGAGCGAGGGTGACTACCCGTACGATGGGTACCTATCGGTGAGATTGGAGTTCTCGGAGGGCGATGTGGGAGTGTCCAAAGCTATTGAGACGTTGGTGTTGGTGTGTCCTGACCCGGTGGAAACTGGTGGTGCTGCCCTCCTGGTGGGGACTAATTCCCCCGTTGTGCAACGGCTCCTGGGAGCTTGTAAGGAGAAAGCGGGGGAAGACTTTCTGGAGACCCTCTCGGTGCATCCAGTGTTTTGAGCAGTGTTCGAAGAAGGGGTTGCCTCACTAGGACTGGACCCGGAGTGTAAACGCGGGACGGTGTGGTGTACGCAGGCGAGGCCCAAGGTGATCCGACCCGGGGAGGTAGCACTAGTGATGGGGACTCCCAGGAGTGCCGACGGGCAAAGCCCTGTTAGTAGACGCCCCGGACGATCTTGAAGGGGAGACACGATTTCCGGCGGGGGCGCTGGTGAGGCCCGAAGTGCAGAGACCAGGGGTGGTACATGCGAGGCGTATAGCTATAAGTGTCAGGAACACCACGGCAAGAGAAATCACCTTTAAGAGGGGAATGCCGCTGGCACATCTGTTCCCGGTGACGGTAATGTCTAGCGCACCAGTGAGGACCCCTAACGGGGAGGGATCGGAGCATCAAAGGGAGCTGACCGCTGAAGTCTTTAACTTCGGGGATTCCCCTGTGTCGCCGGAGTGGAAACACAGGCTAGTGGAGAAGATGCTGAAGATGGAAGCTGTTTTTTCTCGGGGCGAGTTTGATGTTGGCTGCTCCAAGAGCACTCGCCACACCATCCGGGTGACGGAGGACACCCCGTTCCGAGAGAGATCCCGGCGGCTGGCTCCGGCAGATGTTGAGGACGTGCGGCAGCACCTGCGCAAGTTGAAGGAGGCCGGAATCATAGCTGAGTCCCGAAGTCCTTATGCGTCCCCAATAGTGGTGGCACGGAAGAAGAATGGGCGAGTGCGCATGTGTGTTGACTACAGGACGTTGAATCAGCGAACTGTCCCTGATCAATATACTGTCCCAAGAGTCGAGGATGCGCTGGCCTGCCTGAGCGGTGCGAAGTGGTTCAGTGTGCTGGATTTAAGAAGTGGGTATTACCAGATCCCAATGAGTGTGGGCGATAAAGAGAAGACCGCTTTTATCTGCCCGCTGGGGTTCTTTCAGTTCGAACGAATGCCCCAAGGCATATCGGGAGCCCCAGCCACCTTCCAGAGGCTCATGGAGAGAACTGTGGGGGATATGAATCTGTTAGAGGTGCTGGTGTACCTGGACGATTTGATAGTGTTTGGATCGACTTTGGAGGAACATGAGGAGAGGCTGTTGAAGGTGTTGGGCCGGCTTAATGAAGAAGGGTTGAAGCTTTCCCTGGACAAATGCCAGTTCTGCAAGTCGTCGGTTAGCTACGTTGGTCATATCATTTCGCGAGAGGGAGTGGCTACTGATCCAACCAAGATAGAGGCCGTGACCACCTGGCCAAGACCCCAGAAAGTGGGCGCTCTGCCCTCATTTTTGGGGTTCTGTGGGTATTACCAGCGATTTGTGAAAGGATACGCCAAAGTGTGTCACCCGTTGACTCAGCTGTTGTGTGGCTATCCCCCGGTGGGAAAGAAAAGGTCGGGGGACCAGAGGCAGGACGCTGGAGGATACTGGAACCCGACGGAACCTTTTGGCTCGAGATGGGATGATCAATGTGAAGAGGCGTTCCGATCTTTGAAAAGGGCACTGACCCAGGCCCCGGTGTTGGCTTTTGCCGATCCCCAGAAGCCCTATGTGCTGCACACGGATGCCAGTCGAGAGGGTCTCGGGGCTGTTCTGTACCAGGAGCATGGCAAAGCATTGAGGCCGGTAGCCTTTGTCAGCCGAAGCTTGTCGCCATCGGAGAGAAACTGTCCCACTCACAAGTTGGAGTTCCTGGCGCTGAAGTGGGCGGTGGTGGACAAGTTGGGCGATTACCTGTACGGAGCCAAGTTTGAGGTGCGAACGGATAACAATCCGTTCACTTATATTTTGACTTCGGCAAATCTGGATGCCACAGGACATTGGTGGCTGGCGGCCTTGTCGGTATATGACTTCAGCCTGAGGTACCGGCCAAGAAGCAAGAATGTCGATGCGGATGCTTTGTCTCGTTGGGAGCCGGGGGAACAGGAGAGGGACGAGGAGTGGGAGAGTGTCCCTGCCCCTGGAGTGAAGGCGATGTGTCAGTTTGCTATCACCGTGAAGGCCGAGGGAAGAGGGAGGCTGGAACGAGCCGTGGACCATTTGGGGGGTTTTGACGACGCCATGCCCCTAGCTTACTGTGACCTGACCGCACTGCGGACTAAACAGTTGCCGGAACTGAGTCCAGGGGAAGTGGCAGCTGCTCAGCAAAATGACCCGGGCATTGGCACAGTGTGGAGAGCGGTCGAGAGGGGGGATGGGGCGTTGGCTGAGAAGGCGAAACACCCATTCATGCCCCTGTTGTTGAAGGAGTGGTCTCGGTTGAAGTTAAAGAACAAAATCTTGTACCGGGTAACGGCGCCTCTGGACCAACCCCACTGTTGGCAACTGGTCCTGCCGGAGGAGTATCGGCAGGCTGTACTCCAGGCCCTACATGATGATTCTGGACACTTGGGGGTGGAAAAGACCTATGAATTACTCAAAGACCGGTTCTACTGGCCCCGGATGAGGGGGGAAGTCGAAGAATACTGTAGGGGCTGCAGTCGTTGCATCCGGGTGGCTCCACTGTCGCACTTGCAGAGTGCGGGACCTCTGGACCTGGTATGTATGGATTTTCTGTCGATTGAGCCTGAAACCAGCAACACCGCGAATGTCTTAGTCATCACCGATCATTACACTCGCTATGCTCAGGCATTTCCCACTAAGGATCAGAAGGCGATGACAGTGGCGAAGGTGTTATAGGAGAAGTATTTTGTTCATTACGGCCTTCCCAGGTGAATCCATAGCGATCAGGGGCGGGACTTTGAGAGCCACCTTATCCATGAATTACTGACTATGCTTGGGGTTGAGAAATCCAGGACTACCCCGTATCTCCCACAGGGAGATCCACAGCCAGAGAGGTTCAGCCAGACCCTGTTGGATATGCTCGGGACGCTGGAGATTGGGCAGAAAAGCAGGTGGAGTCGTCATATTGGACAATTGGTTCACTGTTACAATTGTACTCGCAATGATGCTACAGGATATTCGCCCAATTATCTGATGTTCGAGCGGGAAGCAAGGTTGCCCATTGACTTGTGTTTTGGGGGTGAAGTGGGTGAATTACCCGGGAAGTCCCATCTAAAGTATGTGTCCGACATGAAGAGGGAGTTACAGCGGGCGTACGAGTTGGCCGAGGCGGCGGCTACCAAACAAAATCAGAGGAATAAGATGCAGTATGATCGAAAGGTGAAGTTTGTTCAATTATTGCCGGGCGACCGGGTCCTTTTACGGAATTTGGGACTCCCTGGTAAGCACAAGTTGGCAGACCGATGGGCGGCCAGCCCCTATGTAATAGAGAGCCAGATGCCGAACCTGCCAGTTTACCGGGTGAAACCTGAGGATGGGAAAGGGCCTATCAAGGTACTCCATCGGAATCACCTGCTGCCCCTGGGTCAAGCGGTGCAGGTGGATACGGAGCCAGAGTGGGAGGTTACGCCCAGTACAAGGACTCTGCGAGGGCGCAGAGAAAGGGAAGAGCCCGCTGCTGAAGAGCAGGGACTGGTCCCTCGCCCGGAAATGGCTACTGATTCGGAAGAGGACGACTCAGATGAGTGGCCCCGTTCCCATTCGCTGGTGCTCCAGTACCCGGAGAGGAGGCTCCTGGCCCTTCCCATACTGAATTGGGTGAGAGGAGGGAAGGTCTTGAGGGCCAGATGGAGAGGCAGCCAACAGTGGTGGGAGAGAGGGTGGAGCCTGAGCGTGAGCTGGAGAAATCTCAGGTGAGGGAGGACCCCCGTGAGGAAGGGGGTGAGGGTCTGTCAGGAAGACCTGGGGTGTCCGAGACAGTGGGTTCGCAGGTGGAGAGGGAGCCCAGGGGGGCAGAAGGGGTATGGAGATCCCAGAGGATTAGGCGCCCCCCAGAGCGGTTGACATATGTGGTACCAGGAGAACCGAGTGTGATTTCTACTGCTCTGGGTAGTTATGTCACTGCTTTCTGCACCTGGTTTGGGTTTTGGGTGTTGCAAGAAGCTTTGGGGAACTCTAGTAATGCCATGAGGGCATGACATTTGCTGGTGGGGAGAGAATGTACAATGTCCTGTGTATGTTACTAAAAAGGGCTTCTTTGGTTTGTTACGAGTAAGAATGCTTCTTTGTCTGTTAAAAGTTTCTCTTGCCGTTGTTTCGCTTTAGAATGGCTGATATGGTAATTGTATTCATTTGTTAATCAATGGGGAATGTTATTGTGTTTTGTGAGGCTGGGAACTTGGGGGAGGGGTTGCGCGGGCTTGGGGTATGAGGAGAGTCTGGAGGGAGACGCCGAGGAAGGAGGACGTGCGCTCGGGAGACCACCGGGGAGTCCGAAGTGGGAGTTTCGGGAGGACGACCACCGAGGAGTCGAATGGTTCGCTGGATGAGCTCCACCGATGTGCACTAAACTGACTGAACTTTGATAAGTTGGCGCCTTTTGTTTTTTTCTTGTATATATATATATATTGTATTGCCTAATACTCTTTTAATTTTAGTAAACTCTTTAAAGTGTATTTTATAACGGTATTTGTTGTGGGTTTGATATTGTGGGCGGGCGCGAGGCATAAACGCGATTCTCACAGCACCTGTGTGTACGGGAGGTGGGTTGGTGTGTGGCTGGATCTCTTTTTCCCCTAGACATATACCAGCCTGTTGGGTAAGTGTTACATATGGAAAACTATTATAAAAGAATCTAAACTAGAGGGAGATATTGGAATTCTTAAATGGTGTGCATATGACTCGGATTTTACACCGAATAAACTGGATGCTAGATTTAAGGACTGGACAACTAAAGGAATAACAGTTCTTCGCAATATAATGAAAGAAGGAACACTGTTCAGTTTTGAAATGCTTAAAGAGAAACACTTATTAGAAAAACAAGACTTTTATCGGTATTTGCAGATGCAACAGTATGTTAATAGGATGGTTAAAAATGTAACCAAGGCAAGTACATGCTTGATAGAGCTATTTAGAAAAGCATATAATTCAGATAATAGTAGTAGAATCATTTCAAGTGTGCATAAGAGTCTGTCAAATCTTAAAACATATTCGACTTCATACATTAAAACAAAATGGGAGAAGGAAGGAGGGATAATTATATCTGAGAAAGAATGGACAATAATATGGAGGTATGAATGGAAGTGTACCAGTTCACAGAAATGGAGGGAGTTTGGATGGAAAAACTTGATAAGATATTTTATTACACCCTCTCAGAAATCCCATTATGATAGTAACCTCCCTGTTTGCTGGAGAAAATTGTGGAAATCAAAATGCAAACCATTACCATATTTTCTGGGATTGCCCCATTATCAAAGACTATTGGAGTGGGATACACAATGCCCTACAAGACATTTTAAAATGTGAAATACCCTTAGAGAGTAAGACCATATATTTTGGGTATATACCTCAAGAATGGTTGAAAAGAGATAAATATTTAATGAATATACTGCCGGTGGCTGGTACAAAGACTCTTACCAGGAAATGGTTATCACAGGAGAGTCCAACCTTAAACGCATGAATGGAAATTACAATGGACATTTACAAAATGGAGAAGATAACAGCATCTGTTAATCATAAGTTGGAACAATTTGAATCATACTGGGAAAATGGTTTAACTACATAACACCTCATAGGCCTGATTTTATCCTCACAAATCAATGAATATGTTGTAAAAAAAGATCACTCCCTACTTGTACATAGTTTTCTCCTTTTGCTTGTTCTTTCTTTCCTCTCTTTTCTGTAAGTGTATACCGCAGACAGATATTATGTGGAGATTTGTGGCAAATATGACATATATGTACAGTATCTGAAATACATCTTATGGAAATGTTTGTTTGATGATGAACTTCAATAAAAAATAAATTACAAAAAAAAAGAAATTCTAGCTCCACCAATTTGGTCATAGCAGTGGTTCGCTCACGTCAATATTGGATATGGCACTGCTAGAAAAACTTCAGTCCTCATTTTCATTGCCTAAGAAGGGGCTGAGGTTGGGTGAGAAGAGCAGGCAAATGCACACCATGGAGTGTGTAGTCCAGTGAGAGTTGTGTCTGATGGATTCTCGCCCAATGGAATTGTACGCCCTTGACAGTCAGTCCCTGTGGCTCCCTTAATCAACTGAGCACCGATGCCTATATCCCTGAGAGGCTAAGTGGGATAGCGATTTGTTAAAAATTTGATTAGCATAAGCATGGAGCAGTTTTGTGCATATTTCTGGGGATGCACAAAATTCATATTCTGGGTTCTCCCATTTTTTTGGCTTAAATTCCCTTAAGTTATATTATAATCAGCAAGACAGAAAATCTGTCTGCATTGTGATTTTTCAACTTCACTATTTTAAGAAATGAAAATTCTTGTACGTCCATAATGTTTGTTAATCCACTTTCCTCTGAAACAGTGTACTTGAACAGCTCAGCACTCAAGCTGATGGGCACCCTCCTACAAGGTTAAATACAACCTTGTTTGTATCTTGATTGTTTTACTTTCCCCACAGGGGTCACTTTCAACGTCACCTTCAGTTTGGTAATTTCACTATCATACCAGACTCCCTCTGCTCATTCCTGCTCAATTCCACTGCCTTTCTATCCACTGCTGCATTAGGGAAGTCACACAGGCTCAATACTTGGAACACAGGACAGGATCAATGTTGTGCTGAACCATAAGGCGAACTAAACGAATCCCTTCAGCCTACACAATGTCCATATCCTTACATTCAATGCCACAAAGGTCCCTAATGCATCTGCCTCTATCACCACCCCAGACAGCGCATTCCAGGCAACCACCACTCACTGCGTAAAAACCTTGCCCCTCACATCTCCTTTGGATTTACCCCTCTCACCGTAAATGATGCCCTTTGTTATTAGATATTTCAACCCCAGGAAAAAGATACTGTCTGTCTACTCTATCTACGCCTCTCAGAATCTTATCAACCTCCATCAGATCTCTCCTCAGCCTCCACCACTCCAGAGAAAACAATCCAAGTTTGTCCAACCTCTCATTATAGCATATGCCCTCTAATCCAGGCAACGGGCTGGTAAACCTCTTCTGCACCCTCTCAAAAGCCTCACTATCCTTCCTTTACTGGGGTAATCAGAACTGAATGCAATACTCCAGATGCAGCCTAACTAGAGTTTTATAAAGCTTCAATGTAACTTCCTGACTTTTGAACTCAATGCCTCGACTAATCAAGGCAAGCATGCCATATGCCTATTAACCATCTTATTGAGCTGTGTAGCCACTTTTAGGGAGGTATAAACTTGGATCCCATGATCCCCCTGCTCATCATTCACTATGTGGTGCTCCATAAGTAACATTGACAGATTAGATAGGAGGCATACATTGGCAGATGGCAGATAGTATTGGGAAGTACGAGATCATCTCTCTGTTAAGGGTCTTGACCTTAACAGTAAAATGTCTTTTTACATTTGACCTACCAAGGTGCACCACTTCACATTTGGCCTGGTTAAACTCCATCTGCCACTTCTCTGCCCAAGTCAGCAACTGATCTATATTCTGCCGCATTCTTTGCCAGTCTTCAGCACTATCCATGTATTAGGAGCCATGCAGGGGGAAGGAGAGGATGAAGGTAGATACGGGCTTGCTGGATGCGATTCCTCAGGAAAGAGCAACCAAGAATTCTTCAAGTTGGAGAATAAAGTAGAATCTCAGCAATAGAATCTGCAAAGCTAAAAAGCACCATTTTGACGATGAAAGATTAGGGAATTTACAAAATGGATTCACTGTTAATAATATTTAAAGAAGGCATACATGAATATCAATAATTATTCACTTATGTCTGGCAGAAAAAGAGCTCAAAAATGGCTTAGTAAGGAAATTAGGGATTAAAGAAGAAAACATTTAGTCTACAGCACACAGGAGCAGGCAGAGCAACTATGAGCAGTTGTCTCTTTGCAGACGTACCCTGCACTCGTGTCTTTTACAGAAATCTCCCAAATAACTTATTGCAAGGATCTCCATGGCCCCTTGCACAAAGAAAGTGACTTCTCCAAGCAATGTTCTTCACGAGCCTGTGTCCAGTTTCGCTTACTCTCGAAAGCACTGTCTAAGTCACTTCTCAGCATCCACTAATTCAGTAGCAGAACTGGTATAACTGGAAGAGAGCTGCTTGTATTTGGTCATATTCCTTTAAAAGCTGAGCAGCATGTTGGCTTGTGCTAATCTGCAAGAACATACGACTGAATTGCTGAGAGCAACAATGTCAATGTAAGCATGGGGTTACACCAGACATTATGTGAGCTTTACAACTGAAGTTTTACTTTTTAATGCCACCTTTGCAAACCGCATTATCGTTATCCACAACATTACCTTAACGTAAGGAAAACCATGTCTGCAGAACCTGTATCACAGCGAGAACAATTATCTATGAATACCTCGAGCTAAGAAAAGTTATGATACCCAAGAGTTAGTGTGTATTTGTGTACAGAACACATTTCCTGGAGAGAATTGGTGTTTGTAGTACCTGAACCCCAGCAAGATTTGGTACGTGGGAAATGTTGGTATGTGGGAGAAGATGGAGCCAGTGAACAACATGGCCAATGGCAACATTCTTCAGTTCACAAAATTACTTGTTTTACTTCCTTTACAACTTCTTCTTTCAAATATGATTCAACTACTATTGGAGGCTGTACTCTACTTTTTGATGGTGTGTTTATGGGCCAATTGAGCAATCTGGCACTTTGCTGTCTCCAAGGAAGTTCAGTGAGGTTTCAAACAAAGTGTACAAGCCCATGATCAACACCATTAAAATGTTGAGGAAGATTGCGATCAACGAGATTGAGAGTGAAAGGTGAGTGTTTGTTCAGCACCATCTGCCTGTGAGCGACCAGTCTCTTTCACTCTGACTCACTATTCCTGGAAGAAAGTGGCTGCGTTCAATCAGTCTCTTTCTCTTTCTCTTGTGCTCGTTGCTGACAGGGAATGGTGCCAGATTCTTGCGATTTGGGCAAGGTTTAATCAACATATTTTGAGGATTGGAGCCTGTAGTTCATGTCATGATATGGCTCTAGTTTCTGGACACTCCTATTTTTGTTGCTATTTTGATCAGCGTGGACTGGTTCTGTGGCCTGCAGTCAATGAACAACACAGTGCTGGACTGAACTGAGCTGAAGCTGAACATTCCTGGACTGTTTCATTGACTTTGTGGTTAAATGTTTCACATTCTGTGTCTTTCACTTGTTACTTTTGCTGTTTGCATGATTTGTTCTTTGTTTGTGCATTCTTTGACCACGTTCCATGGTTTTTCTTAGTTTTGTGGCTGTTTGTGGAAAGACGAGTGTCAGCGTTGTATACTGCATACGCACTTTGTTAATAACTGTACTTTGAACCCTGAATCTTTAAATGTTATCCTTACTGGAGTTAACACCTTTAGACCTGAAGAGTGGATGAGGGGGCTCAGGAGGAAGTACTGAAGGGAAAAGTTACTTAAAAAGTTTGTGTTAATTTGATATTTCATTGCAGTAATTAGTTTTCCGTGTCAATCCAATTTATTATACAGGTTGATTAACAGTTATAATCACCTGCTACAATGAACTATGGCTGGCAAAAGGAAGCATTAATATTCCTGGCACTGGATTCATCTGTGTAATTGAGATTAAAAAGAAAGCACTGAATTATGAAGGAATTAATTACCTTAGTTTAAGGAAATCTCTGAAACTGGCTGTTGGTCCCAAACATTGCATTTCACCATGAGTCCTTGGACTTGTCCATTCCTCAGTGAAGTATTTAGCATAAAGCCTAATTCCAAAAGGATTTCAGAGTATTTTCAGTTTGCTGGGTGTATGTTGTGATTGGTAAATGCCCAGTTTGGGTGTATCACAAAAATGTATTTAACAGAATTGAGAAAATAGAACAACTATTAACACAGCTTTCTTTTGTCCTGAGGAAGAATCACAGCCCAAAATGTTGACTGTACTCTTTTCCACAGATGCTGCCTGGCCTGCTGAGTTCTTTCAGCATTTTGTGTCTGTTGCTCGGATTTCCAGCATCTGCAGATTTTCTCTTGTTTGTGCACATAACTTCCTTCTTCCTTTTTCCTGACGCAGTCCTGACCTGCTTCCACCCTAGGTTTATGCGTTCTGACATGGTTAATGAGGTCAATTTGGGAACCACACATTCTGTCATACATGTGGCAGGAGGTGGGTAGCTTGTGAGTGGAGCATTCCTTTTCACCATTTACACAATGGTGTTGCTATTGGAATCAGAATCAAATTTATTAGTCAAATAGTTTCCTGTGACGAGATTATGGACTACCAGAGGATGTGGATTAAAGGTCTTTGACAGGTAAAGTTGGTATCAAGTTTTTGAAAATGAGCTGCAGAGAGGGATTTCCCTGACTGAAGAACCAACTCTGACCATATAAGTAAAAAATGTATTTGAGATAAAATAAAGCTGACAAGAACAGTTGGCATAGAATACTTGGAAATATGGGACAAATGGCTCTATTTTTCAACAGTTTGTTACGTTCAGGTAAATTAATGCGACATTAAGGTGCTCATTCATACCTTGCTGAGGGTTTCTTGCTGACCACTAAATTTCTCAGTTGGGCATGTCCCAGCTTTCTAACTGATGAGATGGTGAAGGCATAGAGTTGCAGACAATTGCTGACCATAAACATTTTGCCTCTTGCCTTTCTTGTCTAAAGGTTTGCTCTCAGAAATGTCCAAATAACTGGAGTTGTCCATCCATTCTCCATGTGTGTTAACCTTGTTTCAATATCTGTCTTTGGTGATTGACCCTTTGGCATAACCAGTCATGGAGGCATTGAAGCTGACCTTGTTCTAAAAAGTTTATGAAACAAGCTATCATTCTTTTATGTTCTGTATTATCATGCCACCTCTCAGCAAAGACAGACATTAATGACAAAATTTAGAATCGCTGTCTATACATTCATATGTATATTGGTTAATGGAGGAATAGAGTGTTTGAGGTTAGAGGCAATTAAGTTTGGCACAAAACCCAGGCTCTGCCAGGAAGCAATGATCCTTGCCTAGTTTTATGTTTCCAAGACTTGAAATTACCTGCAACAGGCACTTCAAACCATTGGGAGGTACCGCCAATGTTTGTCCCACTGAATCATCCAAAGATAATCAGACTAACATCAGTATCTGCTCCCAACACCGGCCAGAGGCCCTAATTGCATTCAGATGGCCACATTGGGGTTACCACGTGATTCATGTGCCCAATAGAAAACTACAAAAAACAGTCTATCCCAAGCTCTGTTACAGGAAGAATACGTCAAATGGCCTGAAGAGAAGATTCCACTACGTGCTTAAAACCTCCTGGAGAAATATATTACATCTTTCTTAACTCTTGAGAACATTTGCTGGATGACTGCCTGTAGTAGTGAGGGAAAATTCACATCCTATTGAAAATCCCAAGATGGTGCATTGGGAGCATCTAGATGTCCTACATAGATAGAAGAAATAGAAGATCAATTTTTAAAAAACCCAGTGAAGATCCTGTGGGCAGGGTTGTATGGGAGACCGGCATTGCCTTCCTGTCAGCTTGAACGAGCCCAGCCATTCTGCTCTCACCTCTATCATTAACAAGGCATTTTCACCCACACAACTGTTGCTCACTGGATGTTTTTCTTCCTGTTTTTTTTCCCCCACCATTCTCTCCAAACACTCGAGAATGGTGTGCATGAAAATCCCAGCAGTTTCTCAAATACTCTAACTACCCTGGCAGGCACCAATAATAATTGCACATTCAAAGTCACTGAGATCACAGTTCTTCACCACTCTGATGTTTGGTCTGAAGAATAACTGAGCCTCTTGACCATGGCTGGATGCTCTTATGCATTGAGTTGCTGCCACATGATTGGCTGATTAGATATTTGATTGAACAAACAGGTGTACCTATTCAAGTGGTCACTGAGTGCATGTTACATCGTTTTACTATGAACCTTTATTATTGAAGAAAGGTTTTAAATAGTGTGAGAAAGTTGGTTGAGTTTGTCTTGCTGATGTTGAGCTTCAGGCCCTTCCTTTCATATGCTTCACTGGCCATGTAAACAGTAACTTGACACTTGGCCTCCTAGTGTGCACAAATACTGTACAAGTAAATTCTGCAATCAGCAAATCTAGTACTTAATGGAGGCAAAGCAGTTTGATCAGCTCGCTTGTAGGCCTACAGACTAGTTCCACTCCAGTGGCTATTTTTTTCGGATTCGTACAGCAAAACAGCAAGAAAGTTTGAAAATAATTAGCAAATGCTGACAATTTAACAAAGCAAATTTTGTTTCCAATGCAACAGCTGCTCCCAGTTTCAAAATACAATTTTTGAAATGTGATTTTGAATACAACGCAAAACAGAGCAATGTGTTTTTATCCTTTTAAACCAACCTTGTAATTTCCCTTTCCACAGCAAATCAGAGTCATTTGGCTTGTACTGCACAGTTAATTCAAAATAAAAAAAAAAGACGTGCTTAAAATCTGAAATAAAAAAAACGTGTTGCAGGTAATTAATTTGAAACTTCAGCTCTGCTTCTTTGTCCACAAAGCTGTGCTTGATCTGATGAGTATTTCTAGCGTTCTGTTTTTATACAGGTGTCCCCGCTTTACGAATGTTCACTTTACACCACTTTGCTTTTACAAAAGACCTACATTAGTAACCTGTTTTCGCATTACAAAGAGGATTTTTGCTTTTACAAAAACTTTACAAAAACTTTTCCCTTATAAATTAATGGTTCTTCACTTTAAGCCATTTCAGCTTAAGAAAGGTTTCATAGGAACGCTCTACCTTTGTGGGGGGGGGGGAGACACCTGTATTACACCTGTAATAATTTCAAAATGTACAAATCAGGAATATATTTGCCACTACAACAATTTATCAAGCAGACAAGTATAGCAAATAAAGATGAAAGATTAGCTCTATTTGCCACTTATATATAGAAACATACAGTGAAATGCATTAAATCAAATCAGCAAGGATTGTGTTTTGGGGGCAGCCAGCATAGCATTCCCACAACTTACTAACCCTAACAAAACTTCTTTTGATGTGGGAGGAAACCAGAGCACCCGGAGGGAACCCATGTGGTCATGGGGAGAATGTACAAAATCTTTACAGAGAGCAGCAAGAATCGAACTCCAACCAGTGCTCACTGGTGCTGTAAAGCAATTATACTAACCACTATGCTGCCTTTAAGGATAAGGATGGAAGAATTGGATCCTTGGACTAATAGCACACAGGTGTTGTATTCTTTATAACATGTTCATTTTTCTGGGAATGAGTGTGGCACGTAATAACAGTATTTACAACATGCCCCTGATATCCCTTAAAATTACCATGTTCAGTACTTTCTCAAACTGTTGTAATGCTCCCACAATGCTGTTGGGGAGGGAGTACTCAGATGTAGACCTAGCAACAATGAAAGAACAGTGATAAATGTAGTGTATTTAGTATTTCAGTAATATTGTAAAAATATTGTTAGATTAAGTATTCTTTTTTTAAAACTTTTTTTATTGAGTTTTCAAATTACAGAAAGAAGAAAAAAATATATACCCTTCCCCCTTCCCCTTAGCCCCTCCCCCTAAAATTCCTATAGAAAAAAAAAGAAAAGAAAAAAAAAAGAAAGAAAGAAAGAAAGAGTGCCTGGATATCGGAAGATCCCCACATGCTCCACGGAGTTCGTAATAACGTTAGTATATATATTTATTTCTTTCCCCAAATAACCAATTATTTTATCTTCAGAGCACCTATATATTTAATCCTGTCTTTTGTAAATAAGGGCGCCAAATTTTCAAAAATGTTTCATATTTATCTCTTAAATTATAAGTAATTTTTTCAAGTGGAATACAGCTGGAAATTTCATTCTTCCAACGATCTATACTTAAGTAGCACAGATATGTCTCTTCAAGGGGAAGAAGGACTTGTGTTGAAATAAAAGACAGGAAATGGACAAAGTTTACAGATTCATAAACAGTGAGTACAGGTGGTAATAATAATAAATTTTAAAACAGCAGAAACGGCTGGCTACAATGGAAAGATAGATGCATTGATTGCACAACAGGTAACTGGGTGATGTATACTGCACAAATTGAGCAGTATTGAAGCAAATGAAATAGCCAATGACAAGCGAGTGCCAGTTTTGCTGAGTGCAATAGGTGGAAAAGCATACAGATTGTTTAGATGTTTAAATGGTCCAACCAAACCAGCAGAAATGAGCTTTGCTGATATCATGAATGTAATGCAGGAATATTTAGAACCAAAACCATTTGCAGAACGCTTTAGGATTCATAAGCAAAATCAAAAGGATGGGGAGTCCATTACAGCATATGTGGCTGAAGTGAAGAGTTTGTCCAAGCTTTGTCAGTTCAGTCTTAGTCTTAATGATGCACTGAGAGATCGCTTAATTTATGGAATCTTACAAGAAAGCATTCAAAAGTGGCTCCTAACTGAAGCACAACTCATATTTAAAAGAGTAGTTGAATTTGCTGCATTAATGGAAACAGCAAACAGAAACGTGATTGAGCTGTAGCCATGAATGAAAGTGAGCATGAACAAAATTGCAATGTCTAAACAGAAACCTGCCTCGCTGAACAAATTGTGCTAACATGGCAGGGGCTTACATGCACCAGACCAGTGCAGGTTTAAAGGCAAAACTTGCAGAAAATGCTTCAAAGTAGGATGCGTACAAAGAACATATTGGGCAGACAAAAATAAATGGACTGCACAGGGAAGAGAAAAAGATTAAAAAGTCAAATTAAAATTTCAAAAAAAGCATTATGTGCATGCTGTTGATGAAAAATTGATTATGATGAGGGTGACATAGGACTTGAGATCTACAATGTGAAAACTAATGTGAGACAAGCAATATGGCTTACACCAGAAATGAATGGCAAATTAATTAAAATGGAATTGAACTCAGCTGTTTCAGAGAGGCCTGAGTGTGGTTTGGGGTGTAAAACATTTCAACCAGTGCTTGTATGGGAGAGAGTTTACCCTCATTATCGATCATCAGTCACTAGTGTCTATTTTCAATCCACAGAAAGGCGTAGCAGCACGAATGAAGTGATGGGCTCTGCTTCTCGGTGGACACATTACATGATTGAATTCAAAAAGACAACTAATCATGGAAATGTTGATGGATTGTCCTGTTTATCCTTGCAAAAGAAAGTACCTGAAAAATTTACAGAAGAGGACTCTCCTCTTGATGTATTCTCCCCAATGCAAATCAAGAGTCTCCCTATTACGGCAGAGATGATCCAAAGGGAAACCAGAAATGATCCCACACTGTCTCAGGTTTACATGGCTACCCAATGTAGCTGGAATCCACAGTGGAAATTCCATTTCCCCCATTCTCACCTGCGCTGGGATGAACTTGCCCTTGACGGAGGTTGCCTTATGTGGGGATTGAGAGTTGTACCATCCAAGCTGAGAGCTGAAGTGTTTTTGGAGCTATAGTACTGCACAAAAGTCTCAGGCACACACATATATAGGGAGGCTAAGACTTTTACATAGTACTATATATTATGTCTTTCCAGTTACCAAATACTACTTAATACTACTGAGCTAATGGAAAGCTAAGTAGTCTTATTTCTATCACCCAAACCACCTTTCTTTTTTAACCAATATGCAGTACTGTGCAAAGATCTTAGGCACCCTCGCTATACATGTGTGCCTCAGACTTGTGCACACTATTGTACATGCTGGTCACCTAAGTGTGGTCAAAGTGAAAGCGTTGGCTCAAAGCTTTGCCCGGTGGCCTGGGATGGGTCACCAGATCGTCCAGCTTGCTATGCACTGTTTGGGATGCCATCGCATCCAGAAGGTTCCAAGACCAGCGCCTCTCCATGGCCTGCATTGCTTGGCAGAGGATCCTTGTGGATTTTGTCTGACCATTCATGGGCTCAAATTTCTTGGTGTAGTGGATGCAACTAGAAAGTGGCCAGAATTGTTCCTAATAGTCTCTGTGTATTTATTATTTCAGTTGTTACGAACCCCGTAACTGGGTCACTTACCAGCAAAGATAGAGAGGTCCGTTGAAGTCTGATGGTACTATTTTTAACAGTATTTATTGATAAAAATACACAAAAATAATATCAATGCAAACATACAGATAATATATGTCGTCAATACTAAATCTAATAGCGCGGGTATAATAATAATCAATAAGAAATAGCTCTATCATTGTCTAGGGGATAATGTATTGTCCGATGGAAATATAAAAGACACTCAAGTTCATTCAGGCTGCAGCTTTTGGTTGGAGAGAGAGGCGGAGTTTAGAACTTGCCCGTTTTCCTTTTTATGATGTCGATCCTTCGAAATGTCGTCGGTGTCCTTTTCCTTTTAGCTAAGCCGTCTTCCGTGGTCAGCCCCACCAATTCCCAGGCAAATGGAAAAGGACGCACGTGGGCTTTCCACCGGCTGTCGCTATTACGCTGTCACGGGATTTCTAGCGTTTCTCTTGGTGCGTCTGAAAGGGGTTGTTCCTCAGTCCCTCTTTTATCCTTACTCATAGGGTCTCAGGTGTCAATCAGGTTGGGATGATGCAATCCCTCAACCAGCCCACTCTGGTCGTCCCCTGAGGGGCTTCAATGAATAGTACAGTACTCAATACACAATTCCATCTCCAAGAGACAATGGCCGTTATCCGTGGCTTTGTATCGCGGAGGCCAGGACACATTCCAAACGTCTCTCTCTCATTTCCTGGGTCTCCTGACCTGAATTAATAGCGATCTTGCGATTCTCAAAAAGGAGGGGGCTACTTTGTACCCTTCGGCCCCTCAGAGTTGGGGCACAGGCGTAACACAGTAGTATTTGAGTAATATTGTAAATATATTGTTTGATTAAGCATTCTTGTTCATTTAAATAATTCATTTCAGGTTGTATCTAAAAATAAGTGATCAGTATAAGTTATGATGCTACCACATAATACATGTGTGCCTTGCTTGAAATAAAAATGAACTCCTAAGTTAGCCTTGCATTCCTGGCTCCATTGTTTTCTTCCAATTAGCTTTATGTTTTAGAGGTATGAAACATAACAGTGGTGATGAGGTATTTTTAAAATAAACCCAAGATGACTATCTACTGTACCTGTTGAAACACAGCAAGACATTCGAGTTAAAGAAAAGCGCAGCGAGAAATGGTTGAGTTTTTTAAAAAGTGCAGCACGATTTTTATTCTTCAGAGCAGCACACTTTCTTTGCAAAAGGAAAGATGTTTGAGTTTAAATAAAGGCAGAAAAGGGAAGAATTTACAGTTTCATAAACAGTGAGTACTGGGTAATAATAATCATAAATAAATAAAACAGCCAGAAGTACCTCTCTGCATCGGAAGGATCGACATATTTGATTATGCTAAAGATGACTGGCTGCTGAACACTGAATGGATTGAGCAGTATTTTAAAGCAAATGGAATAGCCAATGAGAAACAAATGCCAATTTTTTAAAGGTTCAAAAGTTAATTTATTATCAAAGCATGTATCCATATACAACTCTGAAATTTGTCTTGTCCAGATAGCCACGAAACAAAGAAAGAACTTGAAAGTCATTTAGAGAGAAACATCAAAGCCACCCGCCCTTGCACAAACAAGAACAGCATTCCGTTTATCCATCTCCCTCCCCCCCCACAAAAAAGAACAGGATTATCAACCCCTCCCCTACACTAAAGAACTAACAGAACATCAATCCCCAAACACCCTCCCCTCGTACAACAAAACTGGAAAAGGAATGGGCAATAAAAAACACAATATCAAAACCACGTCTGAAAAAGTCGACAGTCCATAAACTCAATAGTCCACTCCATAAACACAGAACCACAATACCATCCTACAATATCACTGACATTCATTAAAAGAGAGGGACACCACATGAGACAGAGGCCTACCTGCCTGACACAGTGATAGGCCTTGCATAGACTCCCTCTAAGCTGCGATCAAAAGGAAGGCAGTCGGCACTGAACTCTTGCTCACTATCCAGTTTTGCCTCGATGTCTCAATCTCCCTTGATACTTTAATCAGCAATTAATAGACACTTTAACCCACGTAGTTTGCTCAGGAATTTGACTGCTCCAACCAAACCAGCTGAGATGAGATTTGCTAATATTGTGAAAGTGATGCAGGAACACTTAGAACGAAAACCATTGTTGTTTGCAGAATGCTTTAGGTTTCAAAGCCAGAATCAAAATGAAGGGGATTCCACTGCAGCGTGCGTGGCTGAACTGAAGTTGCCTGAGCGTTGTCAGTTTGTAATGGGCTTAATGATGTACTAAGAGATCATTTAGTTTGTGGAATCCTACAAGAAAGCATTCAAACAGAGCTCCTAACTGAAGCACAACCTGCATTTAAAAGAACAGTTGAAATAGCTGCATCACTGGAAACCACAGCCAGAGACACAATTGAGTTGCAGTCAGGAATGAAAGAGAGTGTGACCAAAATTGCATTGTCTAAACAGGAAGCAGACCGGCTGAACAAACAGTGTTACTGTTGTGGCAGGAGCTCACATACACCAGATCAATGCCAATTTAAGGGTGAAACTTGCAGGAAATGCAACAAAGTAGGACTCATACAAAGAGTATGCCAGGCAGACAAAAACAAATGGACTGAACAGGGAAGAGAAAAAGATGAAAAGTCAAGTTGCAATTTCAAAAACAGCACTAATATGCATGCTACTGATAATGATGAGAGTGATACAGGACTCTGTAGAATTGACATTTCTAATGTGAAAACTAACAAGAGACAAGCAATATGGCTTACACCAGAAATGAACAGCAAATTAATTAAAATGGAATTGAATACTGGCTCGGCTGTTTCAGTCATTACACAAAATGAGTTTGAATGGTATTTCTAAGATACTAAACTGAAGACAGTAGATATCCAACTAAGAACTTGTACTGGAGAATAGATAACTCCTGTGGAAATAACATTTGTAACAGTGCAATACAACAACCAGCAAGCCACATTGGGCTTGTGTGTGGTAAAAACAGGAATGCCAGCATTGTGGGGACGTGAGTGGCTCAGACAACTGCAACTTGATTGGAGACCCATCCACCAATAGCATGTCACATCTGAAATAGTGTCAACTGAAAACAAATTAAGAAAGTTACTGGATTATGTCACAACTGTCACCATGCTGTACACCATGAACCGTTGCCCAACAGAGGGCAAACAGGTGTTGGTGCCAACCTCTGTGCCTCTGGTTGGAAGGCATATTGGACCGGGGAACAACCCTGCTGCTCAGAGGACGCATGAACGTGACGAAAGCGCTGGTCCAACTACAACAATTTTTGTAGGTAACATATTTGAAAAAGCCTCTGATATGTTAATCAAGCAATTCTCATGAAATGTAGCTTGGTTTTAAACTGAAGGGAAGGTCAAGGAGCTTCAGGAAAATTGCAAGCAGAGTCAGAATCAGGTTTATTATCACCGGCGTGTGTTGTGAAATTTGTTAACTTAGCAGCAGCAGTTCAATGCAATGCATAATATAGAATTGATAAATAAATATATACAGTATATATATATATATATATATATATATATGTCTCCATTACAATGTATGTATATTGAATAGATTAAAAATCATGCAAGAACAGAAATAATATATATTTTAAAAGTGAGCTAGTGTTCAAAGGTTCAATGTCCATTTAGGAATCAGATGGCAGAGGGGAAGAAACTGTTCCTGAATTGCTGAGTGTGTACCTTCAGGCTTCTGTACCTCCTACCTGATGGTAACACTGAGAAAAGGTCATGCCCTGGGTGATGGAGGTCCTTAATAATGGATGCTGCCTTTCTGAGTCTTCGCTCCCTGAAGATGTCCTGGGTACTTTGTAGGCTAGAACCCAAGATGGAGCCAACTAAATTTACAACCTTCTGCAGCTTCTTTCAGCCCTGTGCAGTAGTCTCCCAACCCTCCCCCATACCAGAGAGTGATGCAGCCTGTCAGAATGGTACATCTACAGAAGTTTTTGAGTGTTTTATGTTGAAATACCAAATCTCTTCAAACTCCTAATGAAGTATAGTCATTGTCTTGCGTTCTTTATAGCTGTATTGATTCAGCTTTTGTGGGGATAAAGAATGAGAATCTACTCTATGTGCATTAAGGTGGGAGACAAAAAGCTGCTTGTGAAAGTAGATGCAAAGACCAAAACCCAACTGGATAATGGAAGGCCAAAAAGAAAGGAGTCAATGGAGATACAAAAAGAAAGGATTCAGCAGATAATGTTGTGGATGCTGAAGACAAGAGAGATCTGATTGAAATGGGAGCAATAGAAAGATTAATAAGAGAATACTCCAGAGAACTATATGTACCATCTCAGGATCAAGATGCACGTCCAAGAAAGAAGAAAAAAGGCAAGAGCTGTCAGAAACACTTCCTGCAGTCCCAGGGCCAACTCCTAAACAATCATAGAGGAGGTACCAGGACCTGATATTGGTTCACAGCCACAAGTCTCACCTGACAAGCAAAGTGATTGCTCAGTCAGGAAAGACGTGATCCCACAAGAGTAAGAACACATCCACAGCAATTAAATCTTTGGGCCTGAATGGGACAATCTAAAAATGACTCTGCAGTGTATGTCTGTCTCATAGTTGTATGGCATAGTAAACTGTGTATGTAGTTGAGAAGTATTGTATATTGAGTTGGAGTTTATAGCTAAGCAGGGAGGAGTGTTGTGTATATAATATTTCAGTTATATTTGAGTAATATTGTAAATATATCATTTGATTAAGCATTCTTGTTCGATTGAATAATTCATTACGTGATATATGTAAAAATAAGCAAATTGTATGCGTCATGATGCTATCACATGATACATGTGTGCCTCATTTAAAGTAAAAATAAACTAAGGTAAACTCACGTACCAGGCAAGGAACAAAACATAACAGCCTCGCGCACTGTTGATGTGTCGAGAAGTCTCTTCTGAAGGACTGGTTCTCCATAAAACTTAGTCAGCAACAATGGACCACAGTTTGATGCAGAACAGTTTCAGTCATTCCTGAAAATGAATGGAATAAGATATATTACACCTACACCGTATCACCCAGCTTGGCGGAAATTTGTCCAGGGTGTAAAGAATACACTGCAAACAATGTCAGCACAACAGACAACACTGACATTTATTGAGAAACACAAAAATTTATTTCTTGAATATCGCAATGCAGCTCACTTTGCAACCAACAACTCACCAGCTCTGCTGTTCCTGGGCCAGGAACTAGTAGGGTACCTGGTAGTTCCTGGTAGGGACTGGTGCTCACGCTTGGATGTCATCAAACCCCATCTCAGAAAGAGTATGCAGGATGAACAGCTAAGGCAAATTGAGGGCTCGTCAAACAAGGAGGTTAGAAAAGTGGGTAATTGGAAAGGTTATGGACTGAACTGGACCACTCTCCTACACAGTGGAGATCATGTCTGATGTAATCTGGAGATGACACATCCATCAGGAGAACAGTCAATTGTTAGAGAAGAAATGTGTCCAGAGATGTCAGAACCACTTCCTGCTGTCCCAGGGCCAACTCCTAAACAATCATAGAGGAGGTACCAGGACCTGATATTGGTTCACAGCCACAAGTCTCACCTGACAAGCAAAGTGATTGCTCAGTCAGGAAAGACGTGATCCCACAAGAGTAAGAACACATCCACAGCAATTAAATCTTTGGGCCTGAATGGGACAATTTAAAAATGACTCAGCAGTGTATGTCTGCCTCATAGTTGTATGGCATAGTAAACTGTGTATGTAGTTGAGAAGTATTGTATATTGAGTTGGAGTTTATAGCTAAGCAGGGAGGAGTGTTGTGTATATAACATTTGAATATTACTGTAGATTATTTTATTAAGCATTCTTGTTCATTTACATAATTTATTATGGGTTGTATGTGAGAAGTAAGTGACTGGCATACGTTATTAGAATAAATAAGTCCCCAGGGCTGGATGAGGTATACAGCAGAAAGCAGTGGAAGAGATTGCTGTGCTATTGCCGATGATCTTCACCGGCCATAGGAGTAGTTACAGTAAATTGCTGGTGGCAAAAGTTATTCTGGTATTCAAGAAAGTCAACAAGGATAATCCTGGGAATTATAGACCAGTGAGTTTTATATCAGTGGTGAGCAAACTACTAGAGAGAATTCTCAGCAATGCTCCTCAGACAGGATGAAGAGGTCAATACTCCCCAATGCCATTAGGCTTTACAATTCTACCGCCAGGACTTAAGAACTTTTTAAAAGCTATTATTAATGCTTTTTGAGATAGTGATTTAGATGCATATCATATTTTTTACTGAGTTAAGTATTGTATGTAATTAGTTTTGCTACAACAAGTGTATGGGACATTGGAAAAAAGTTGAATTTCCCCATGGGGATGAATAAAGTATCTATCTATCTATCTATCTATCTATCAGTGGTAAGGGCTTCACTGAAGAAAAGAAAACTAAGTACATGAGTATCCTCAGCTCCCATGTTTTTCTCTTGATTAGTTTCTGGAGTTACAAAACATAACAGTCACTGGCTTGAAAATGTTAATCAGGTTCACGAGTTACGATTGGCCCCTCACGTCCATTCTGACTATCCCTAATGAGACTTCGTTTCTCCAAAATGCTCATAAATCCTGTCACTGAGAATTCTCTCTAGTAGTTTGCTCACCACTGATGTAAAACTCACTGGTCTATAATTCCCAGGATTATCCTTGTTAACTTTCTTGAATACAGGGATAACTTTTGTTACCACCAATTTACATCAGATGCAATATTTGGGTGATATTGTAAACGTTTTGCTTGTTTAACCATTCTTGTTAGTTTAAATAATTCATTATGGGTTAGTGTGAAAGTATGTGAGTGGCTTATGTCACCATGTCACCACGACATACATGAGTGGCGCACTTAGTGTAAAAAAACTAAACTAAGGGATACGTGTCTTGGGCTCCCTTGCTTTTATTTCAATTGGTTTTATGTTTTGGAGTTCCAAAATATAACAGTGGTGACTTTTTAAATGAACCTGAGGCATTCCCTATTTGTTGAAGTGCAGTGAGACAATCCTGTTTTTTTTTTAAAAAAGCATAGTGAGATGTTTGAGTTTTTTTTTAAAAGGCATGGCATATGCTTCTACGGGGAGAGAGAGCAAAACAGCTGAGTTTTTAAAAAAGAGGCAGAAAATGGACTAAATTCATGGGTTCATTACCATGGGTACTGGATGATAATAATCATAATTTTTTTTTTAAAAAAGCTGAAATGTCTGGCTATGTCAGAAAGATAGATGAGTTTGGATAACACAAAAGATAACTGGCTACTGTATACTGAATGGATTGAGCAGTATTTGAAAGCAAATGGAATCACCAATGAAAAACAAGAATCGATTTTGCTCAGTGTATTGGATTTAAAGCCATGCAGTTTGTTCAGGAGTTTAACTGCTCCAAACAAACCAGCCAGACTAAGCTTTGCTGATATCGTGAACATAATGCAAGAACATTTAGAACTGAAACCATCGTTGATTGCAGAATGGTTTCCGTTTCATATGTGGACTCAAAAGGAAGGGGAGATCATTTCAGCATACATGGCTGAATTGAAGAAATTGTCTGAGCATTGTCAGTTCAGAGATGGGCTGAATGATGCACTGAGATATCATTTGGTTTGTGAAATCTTGCAAAAAAGCATTCAAAAATGGCTCCTAACTGAAGCATAACGTACATTTAAAAGAGCAGCTGAGATAGCGGAATCAATGGAAACCACAGTGAGAGAAGCAATTGAGTTGCAGTCAGGAACAAAGTGAGCATGCACAAAATTGCAACATCTAAACAGAAATCAGCCTGGCCAGACAAATTATGTTAGCAGGCTGAAAGATGAAACTTGTAGATAATGCAACAAAGTAGGATATATACAAAGAGCACGTCAGGCAGACGAGAACAAATGGACTGCACAAGGAAGAGAACAAGACAAAAAATCAAGCTGCACTTTGAAAAAGAGCACAAATCTGCATGCTGTTGATGAAATATCTGATAATGATGAGAGTGACATAGGGCTGTGTAGCCTTGAGATGTGAAAACTAACATGAGACAGGAAATATGGTTTACACAAGATGTGAACAGCAAATTATTTAAAATGGAATTGGACATTGGCTCAGCTGTTTCAGTCATTCCACAAAATCAGTTTGAATGGCATTTGAAATATACTGAACTGAAGACGGCAAATATTCAACTAATAACTTATACTGGATAGTAGATAACTCCTTTGGGAATGACATTTGTAACAGTGAAATATGACAACCATGTGTGTGGTAAAAACAGGAGGGCCAGCAATGCGGAGTCATGAGTGGCTGAGGCAACTACAACTTAGCTGGAGCTCAATCCATCAGTTGCAAGTTACACCTCCCGCAAGAGAGTCAACTGAAGGCAAATTAAGGATGATATTGGGTGATGCCACAACAGTGGTCAAGGGTGACATCAGAAAACTCAAAACATTTCAAGGGTGAAAAATAGTTAAATGGAAGTGCCACACCCTAGTTTTACAAAGCCTGTCCGGTTCCTGATACCATCCATGATAAAGAGGCCAGTGAGCTAGATCGTACGGAGGCTCCATCCCAAGGCTGAGTGGAACCCATGGGCAACGCCTGTGGCCCCAGTAGCCAAGAAGAATGGGTCTATCAGGACCTGTGGTGATTTTAAGGTCACCATCAACTCAGTACTTCAATACCCTCTAGATCAATACCCTCTGCCCAGAATAGAGGATATCTTTGAAAACCTTTCTAAAAGAAAACACTTCAGCAAAGTGGACTTAGCTGAGGCCTACCTACAGATGGAGATGGAAGAAGAGTACAAAGAATTTCTCACTTTAAGCACCCACACCACAAAGGGTGCTATTGCTAATAAAGTCTTATTTTTTGCACTTGCACTCTGGCAGAAATCTACAGACCAGGTGCCAAAAGGCTCCCCAGGCATTCAGTGTTACCTGGATGACATTGTTGTTACTTGTAAGGATAACAAGGAAAATCTCCAAAATCTCAAGGCAGTGTTAAAAGGTTGAGGTGGTTATGGGCTCAGTCCATGACTCCACAACTTTGATTTCTTTAAATCAAGCTTCACTTACTGTGGTCACACCATTGATACACAAGATTTACATAAGTTTGCTGAGAAAAATTTAAGCAGTAGTGGATGCTCCAAGCCAAAGGATGTGTCGCACTTGTGGTCCTTTTTAGGGTTTGTCAATTACTAAAACAGGCTCCTGCCAAGCCTGCCTACTGTGCTCCATTCCTTGAACTCATTACTACAGATCAGCAAGAAATGGCAGTGTGAAGTGGCTTTCAAAAGGTAAAGGAAATGATGACGACAGACACTGCTATAATGTTCCCTTACCATTGCAGAGAAAAATCACACTCAGATTGACAGAGAGGCCTTGAGTCTGGTTTGTGCTGCAAAGTGATTCAACCGGTGCTTGCACAGTAGTTCACTCTCATTACTGATCCTCAACCACTGGTGTCCATTTTCAACCCTCTGGAAGTGTTTCACTGTCAGCAGCAACACAAATGCAGAGATGGGCTCTGTTTCTTGGAGGAGACGATTACAAAATCGAATTGAAGAGAACGACTAATCGTGGAAATGCTGATGGATTGTCCCGTTTATACGTGAAACATTTACAGAAGAAGGCACTCCTCTTTATGTACCCTCCTGGATGCAAATCAGAAGTCTCCTTATTACGGCAGAGATGGTCCAAAGGGAAACCAGAAAAGACCCCACACTCTTCCAGGTCTACAAGGCAACTCAAAATGGCTGGAATGTGCAGCAGAAATTCCAGTTCCCCCAGGGCCAGGATGAACTTGTCTTTGACAGAGGTTGCCTTATGTGGGGATTGAGAGTTGTTGTACCATTCAAACTGAGAGCTAAGTTGTTGGAGGAGTTACAAAATGCAGTCAAAATGAAAGCATTGGCTCAGAGCTTTGCCTGGTGGCCTGGGATAGATCGGCAGATCGAGCAGCTTGTCGTGCACTGTTCAGGATGCCAACACATCCAGAAGAAAGGTGTCCAGAGCTGTCAGAACAACTTCCTACAGTCCCAGAGTCAACTCCTACAACCATTACAGAGGAGACCTCAGAAACTGAGATTGTTTCACAGTCTCAAGTCTTACCTGCCAAGCAGAGTGATTTCCCATATATATATATATATATATATGATTTAAAAAAAAATTTCTCACCCCTTTTGGGGGGTGTGTATGTGTATTTTCCCTCAATCTCGTGTCCTCTACCAGAAGCCTGGGAGCCCAAGGGTTCAGCGCTGTATTCCTGCTGTTCCTGGTGATGCACTCTTCTGGACCAAGATCTCAGATGTTGTTCCTGGGATTTGTTGGAGCCACTCTCCCAGTCCAGGTGTCACAGCTCCAAGTGCTCCAATCACCACCGGGACTACTCTGGCCTTAACCCTCCCCTGCATCCTTTCTATCTGCTCTTTCAAGCCCTGGTATTTCTCCAGCTTCTCGTATTCTTTCTTCCTGATGTTCCCGTCATTTGGGATTGCCATATCTTTTACTATTGCTTTCTTCTGTTCCTTGTCCAGTGTTATGTCTGGCTGGTTGGCCAGTACCTGCTTATCAGTCTGTATTTGGAAGTCACGCAGGATATATATATATAAATATAAATAAATAAATAGATGTGTCTGTGTGTGTGTGTATATAAGTTGCAGATATACTTAAGTACATATGTGTATGTATCTTTATAAGCTGAGATGCATTCTGTACTGAGCTGGAGTTTATAGCTAAGCAGGGAGGAGTGTTGTGTATTTGATATTTGATTAATATTGTAAATAGATTATTTGATTAAACATTCTTGTTCATTTAAATAATTCATTATGGGTTATATGTAAAAGAACATGAATGGCATACATTACCATGCCACCATGTGCATGCCTCACTTAAATAATGCATCTCTCAGGCTCCTTAGTTTATATTTCGATAAGTTGTATGTTTTGGATTTGCAAAACACAACAGTTTCATGTCCCCATCTAGCTTTCTTAAGTACCTTCTTTTAGCTCCCACCTGGCTACTTTATAACTCTCAAGAGCCTTGCTTGAGCTTTGCTTCCGAAACCTGAAGTATGCTTCCTTTTTCCTCTTGACTAGATGTTCCAGCTCTCTTGTCAACTATGGTTCCTTCACCTTACATCCTTTCCTTGTCTCACTGGGATAGATCTATCCAAACCCATGCAAGTTGCACCTAAACAACCTCTATATTTCTGTTGTACATTTCCCTCAGAACATCTGTTTCCAATTTACATTCCCTAGTCTTGCCCAATAGCATCATGACTTGCCTTCCTCCAATTAAATATTTTCCCGTACCAAATGCTCCTATCTCTATCCAAGGATGTGCCAAAAATCAGGGAGTTGTGATCGCTGTTTCCTAAATGCTCACCCAAGTGATCTTTATTCTACGTCTGACCTATGTTCTTCCTGAGCAACACATAAACAATGCTGGAGAACTCAACAGGTTAGACAGATCCTATGGAAATGAATGACTGTTTCAGCCCGAGACCCTTCATCAGGACTGCGTCTGCAGAGTCACTTGTGTCTATGCTTTTCCTGGCTCAGGCGCATTTCATTCAACATCACAGAGTAAATCTGGAAGTTGAAATGCAAAAAATTGCAGATCCTGGAATTATGAAATAATCAAAATGTTTAACAGGTCAAGCAACATCTGTGGAGAGAGAAAAGGCACTTCTCTGAGGACAGACTGGAGAGACCATAAGATTTAAGAGCAGATCATAGCTATTTCCTACCAGCTGAGCATTTCCAACATTTTATTCTTATTTTGAAATCCTGGAAGTGTTTAATTTGGATAACTTCTATATAAATTGCTCCATTGTGTAGCAGCTGAGAACAACTGAGTCTAAAATGGGAAGCAGTAGCACTTTACTGAACAGAGAGGATTTAAAAATTATTCTTGGGATTTGGCTGTCAGTAGCAAGATTCCCCAACACTATTTTATCATAAAAAGGTAATGTTTTGAACTATTGATGTCCATATAGTGAAGGACAGATGGGGGAGTGGTGCCGGGTGGGGAATTCCAGGATTAGTCCCAGCAATGAGGAAGGATGATACATTTCCGAGTTGGACGGATATGCAACTTAGAGGAGAGTTTGCTGGTATTGCATTCCTTACCATTTGAACATTAAAAAACTGTTGCTTTTCCAGAAAAAAATGTTGAACTTAAAAAAATAAAAAATGAAGATAACATACTAAAAATTGTGGAGATTAACTCAGCTCTGTCAGAATCTCCCAGACAAAGTCAAATAAGTGGTATTGGTGGTGTGCTGGGGCAATGGCATCAACAAAGGTGATACCAACAGGCTCCATAAACTGATTAGGAAGGCTGGCCCTGTTATAGGAGTCAAACTGGGCACACTGGAGGCTGTGGTTAGAACAAAGGACCTTATGGAAAACCCTGGCAATTCTGGACAATGTTTCTCGCCCTCTGCGTGCCACCTTGGCTGAACAGAGGAGCACTTTTAGTAATAGACTAAGACAACTGTGTTGCTCCAAAGAGTTCTATATAAGGTCATTCTTACCCTCCGCCATTAGGCTCTATAATGTGTCAACCTATACCTGAAGAAGTGATGACTGTTTGTGGTAACTTATTTTTTATTCTTTTTACTTCTCTTCTAATATTTGTATATCTGTGCACTTGTAATGCTACTGTGACACTGTAATTTCCTTTGAGATCAATAAAGTATCTGTCTAGTAGGGCAGAATCAGTGAGAGAGCTGACAAAGAAATCTGCTTGATGTCTCATTATCGTCTCTGAGTGTCTTTAGGGATTGTAACTTTCCCTAATCTTTGTATTCGGAATTTATCTAATTAGGGTTGGGGAAAATATGAATTTTACTTAAACCTTAGTAATTCATCCCAATGCTTTACCAACTAATTGTTTTTCTTTCAACAATATTTTTATTAGTTTTTTAAATAAAGAGAACATAGGAGAATGGGGCAGTGCATAACAAATGTACAATTCACATTCATGAAAGAGATGCACTCGGAGTACAAACATTATCATCCCACCCCTCCCAGTCCCCAACTCCAAGCCATCAATTCATTGGCAAAAAGGGTTAAACAGAACCTCCAACTAATTGTTTTAACTAATGATTTACAGATCAGATTAACGAGTGAAGTGGATTAAATGTAATCATTAGATTTCCTTTGTGTGGATTCTTGTTGAATGGTAACTGGCTGCTGCATTTACAAGCACAACACCAGTGCCCCCAAATTAAGGTTATAACTTTGGCCTTAAACAACAAGTTCTTTTTCTATTGAGACTGAACCAACCAGCAAAGTCTTATTTACCATAGTTTAGCAACGTTATGACAACTTTGCACTAAAATGGACTTTGTTTTTTGTTCTAATTCTTGTTACTAAGTTCTATCTACAAGATCTTGCCGGACAATTCCCCCAAAAATGTCAGCTCTAAGTGCTGCTGTTACATCCTCACATATCAAAAAAGATGCACATCCTCCTCACTTACCTGTACCTTTGGCAAGCCTGTTACATCTGTGCGTACAAACAAGCTGGGTGAACTCAGCAGGTCGGGCAGCATCCGTTAACTGCTCATTTCAACGGATGCTGCCCGACCTGCTGAGTTCATCTAGCTTGTTTGTACATCTTGATTTGACCACAGCATCTGCAGTGTACTTTGTGTTTACTGTTACATCTGTATCCTGGAATTCTGAGCTGCCAATCCTGCCCTTTCCTCAGTCAGGTTTCCATTAAGTAGTTTAACTGACTATTTATCGTACCTTGTTGTGCCCCTGTCTATCCTGGATAGTAGATTTGCTCTCAATAGCAACTGCTTTATCTCATGACTTGCTCCTGTTCATAGTCCCATCCTCCTGCCAATCTAGTTTAAGCCCTCCTACAAGTACTGTGCCAAGTTTTAGACATGTATATGCAGCTAGGGTCCCTAAGACTTTTGCACAGTACCATAAGCGGCAAAGAGCTTCCTGACAAGCTCAATGCCTTTTACGCTCACTGTTAGGGAGTATTGTGGAGTTGTGTGAATATAGCAGATATTAATTCAAGCAAGAACCAGTTTTCTGTTCTTAATCTAAGTTGTAAATTGCAAGCAGTAAATGGAAGTTACAGTACTGTGCTGAAGTCGTCGGCACCCTCACTATATATACGTGCCTAAGATTTTGTACAGTACTGCATGTGGCTCTAGCAAACTTTCCTGAAAGGATATTGGTCCCTCTCTGGAGTTAAGTGCAACCTTTCCCTCGTGTACAGTTCGACTGTATTCTAAAAGAGATCCCAATGGTCCCAGAACCTAAATCCCACCCCCCTCCCGCACCAGTTTCTTAGTCACAAATTGATATGGCCCCTTCCCCCCCTGCACCAAGTTCAATTATCATGCAGCCATACAGCCAAACCAAACAGTGTTCCTCCGGGTCCAAGGTGCAAAGCACAGTACCAACAGTCTTGCACAGCACATGATATATATAAAACAAATAACATAAAGGATAGCAATAAACTTAGTCACACAAAAAAAATATAGCCCTAGTCCCCGAGTACATGAATATTATCGGCAAGAGCAAACCTGCTGCAGACGAACATAATCCAGCTTGAATTCCACCGAGCAAACACTAGAGGGCAGCACCATTGCCAGCATGGACGCTGCGCCACACGTCGCTGGGCACCTATTCTAACACCTCTTTCCCGGGCGGCTGCAAACAGGTGACCCCACGGTATAAGGCCTAGTATTTACTACAGCCGAGGCCACACGGCCCGTTTTCTCTCAGTCCTGCCAATAAACCAGTGAACCAGACCTGCAGCTTTCCACATAACCAGTCCAACAGAGTCTTACGATCACAGGAAAAGTAACAATGGCAATCACTGTTAGACTGCACACCACCCTCATGGACTGACTCCGACACCTCTCGAGAGCGGGGAGCAACGTGGTCCACACTGAGTCCAGCTCCTCCACTGCCAAGCAACTTACTGATGGGTTAGTCCTGCAATACTTGAAGTTCTTAATGTCCAGCAGTATCTTGCAGTCGTAAACAAAGATATTTAAAACAGACAGTAATACTGAGCCTTTGGCTGGCTCTGTAGGGGCCACTGCATCTGAGCACGCCACCATCTTACCAGCTCCTTGGCCACAAATTCATCTAGACTATCCTTCTAGCAAATGGCACAGAGGTCACCACTATCGAAGTTCTGCTTCTTCTTACCTACCTCCCGATATTCCTCCGGCAGGGCCTCATCCCCTGGTCTACCTCAGCCACGTACCAACATGTACTACGACTTCTGGCTCCTCACACTCCTCCTCAAATATTTTCTCCAGCTACTCCGAGACTTCAGGTGCCCAGGAAGCCACACGCTGTCCTGGCGTCTTTTCTGTGGCCACAGAACCTCCTGCCTGCCTCCTCACTATCAAGTTCCCTATCTCTATTACTGTTCCCTCTAGGTTGTGTGGGAGCACAGCCACGCAGTAACTGAAATGCTCTCGCGTACATAACCTTTGTTGCCACACAGCAGGAGTTTTCTTTTATATAATGTTAACATAATTTTGAAGTTTATGTTAATGTAATTGTGAAATACCTTGTGTTAAGTATTAGTGACTATAATCCAAATATTTTCTAAATAATAAATGTACCTCAACCTTTACTTTGAAACATTTTAGAGCAACATATTTACATTAATAGTGTTTAAGTTACAACACCAATACAAATTGTAACAATAGACACAGAATGGACGTCGGTAGCTCATTGTTAACAAACTGCTGACCTGCTGAACGCTGATGTCTAAGTTTCAAAGGTGAAAGATTTTCTTAATTATACTATTTCATTGTACCTTTCAATTAATGAATAAAATCAAAAGTATGTGACTTTTCAATTTTCTTTCTAAATATTCATAGTATGCATAGTATTCATAGTAGAGGTCAATACTCCCCAATGCCATTAGGCTTTACAATTCTACCGCCAGGACTTAAGAACTTTTTAAAAGCTATTATTAATGCTTTTTGAGATAGTGATTTAGATGCATATCATATTTTTTACTGAGTTAAGTATTGTATGTAATTAGTTTTGCTACAACAAGTGTATGGGACATTGGAAAAAAGTTGAATTTCCCCATGGGGATGAATAAAGTATCTATCTATCTATGCATATTACAATAAAACTTCTAAAGTGCCACACAGTTTACAGGCCATGTAACGCTTCCTACTCAGAGTAGTGTTCATCGTGCGCAGCTGTTAAAAAAGAGGGAACGTTGAAACTATGGGACACCACCCTTACCCTCTGAGACTTATAGCCAATCACAGTGCCAGAGATCAGACTACTTCTGCCAGCTCTGACAGAACATCCCCATGATGTACTGATGACCTCAAACATTTCCTGTTCCTCTGTCTCTCCCTTCATAGCTGCTTGCCTGGCCTGCTGAGCCTTTTAATTGCGGATTTCTAGCATTTACAATTCTCTGACGTTCAATCCTTGCCAATTTTGTGACACCAATGAATCATGTCCCAGATAGCAGGGATTGATTCAGACCGCTTCTTTGTCTTCGCTCCATGGTTGGCTGCCCCGACTTCGTAAGCCTTCAGTGACCACTACCACACTTCAGCGATGGGCATGGGCGCAAGCGTTGCGTTGCTCAATTGGGAAGGAAGTATTGGCCGCAGTTGGTGAGGTCCTGGCTCCCAATCTGAGCCCTCGCCATGAAGTGGGCATCTTGAATTTGTTGATCTTTTGCATTTGGCACCTAGAAGACGGGACAGAGTGCCAGTGACCTATCGCCCGCAATCACGAGAGACACGCGAGACAGAAGGAAGGGCCGACGCTGGGCACCGGACCGGAGCGCCGGCTGGGGGGCGTGACCGCACTCACGCTCGGCGGCGTCTCGCCGGCGTCGCGACGTGCGTGAGATGTTGACGCAAAGGTGGGTCCGCTCAGTTGCCGACCGAGTGAGGAAGAGGAGAGGGGGAAGGAGGAAAAAGAAGTGGAGACGAGGAAAGGGAGGAGATTGCGCTGAGTTGGGGAGATGGAGAGGAGCAGGAGCACGGTGGTGGTGACAGGTAACTGGGTCGGTCGCGTTGCCACGGTGTCATCTCCACTTTTTGTTCCAGCGAGTAGCAGGCAGATGCTGCCGGGGGGACCTTCTGCCTCCGCGGCTCCCACCAACTTGACCGAGAGTTTAAGGGCTGGGATACGAACCCCCGTCCCTCCAGCCGAATATACTTCTTTGTGTGCATTTCGCAAGTTTTGGACTGCCTTTGACACCTTTCATTTTCCTTGTGCATGTTTTTGAAAGCTAGCGTCATCCTGCTAGTGTAAAAAGTTCTCCTCCAGCCTGACGCCGGTGGTTTAAAGTTCAAATATAAACACCTGTTGCAATTAGTGTTAAATTAAAAATAATGCAAATTACAAAGCATTTTTAGTGACTTGCCACCAACAAACCGACAACAACAACAAACTTTGTAATGGCTGCATTGTTAGGAAAGGTTATTAATGCTTAGCTCTTAGTGTATTGCCATAATAAAAGGAAGTTATATTAATCTGAGAGGGGACAGTTCTTGGAGTCAGTGAGGAAAATAAACAGCAAAACGGGATAGAGAACGTTATAGTTTTTTTTTATTGCTGTGTCGGGGAGCCATTGTGCTAACTCTGCTGTACTGCATGTGATGCAGAGTTCTGCCAGACAAAGGGACAAGGGAGTTGGTCAGACAGGGGCCGAGACTGGGGCCAGACAGTTACATTAGGCAAATGAGACCAAGCATGAAAGGCTTGGGATTGTTGAGTGTCTGCGAGCCTGGAGTGTTGTGACGACTTGCCTGACTGCAAATAGTTGGGGAATACAGAGCCTTTAACTAGTTAAGAAAGTAAAATGGGTCGGGGGTGGGGGCAAAGCGAGAGAGAAGGGCTCAGACTGAAAGCAGACATTTGTGTTAAATTTAATTTTAAAGTTGGAGTTGACGTTCTTTGAGTGCGGTTATTTTTGTTTTTGAAAAAGTTTACATTTATATTCTGGCAAAGTTTTTGAGTATCAATGAAACTGAGCATTTATTAGAATGTTGATGTTTGCAGTTACCTTTTTTTTGCACTGTCCAGTACTCTTCACGAGGGGAGGGGAGATTAATGGAGCAGCCAATGCAGGGAGGAGAAAGTGAGCGTAATTTGCAATTACATATAGTTGTAACAAGGCTTTCTATTTTCTAAAATATCAGAAAAGAGACAAGGTTATTGCAAGTTTTGGTTGTGTGACTTTTGGTGGCTCTTTTTATGACCTTTAGGTGGCCCCATACATTTTGCAGTCACTGAAATGCCACTTGTGCAGTTGCTGTTGTAGCAAGCTGGAGAACATAGTAAACTCCCTCAAGCAGGGCGATGCTTATAACCAGATCATAATAACTGTTTTAATAATTGTTCCTTGACAGAGAAATTTAGGCCTTGGGACACCAGGAGTTTGGGGCTGCATCACAGCTGTGCTTCCCACATAGTGCCCAAAGCTGACACTGCCTGAAATGAAATGCCTTCTTCTTGGATTTTGGCAATAATCGTCTTTTTTTTTTAAAAAAAGTCTTTGAAGTATTTTATCTGAAACACTTGGTTAATTTACAAATTTCAGAGTTGTATTTGGATGCATGCTTTGATAATAAATGAACCTTTAACCTTTTTAATTGTAAGTAACTTTGTAGGATGTCAGTGATCTGTGACGATTCTGGGATTTTAAGGGTAAGTAAGCAAGGGAGTGAGTGGAGGGACATTCTTGTGGGGTGGCTGTGGCCCAAAATTTAGAATGAATTTAAGAAATTTGAAATTACCTTTGTCAACTGGTCACATATAAAACATTAAGCAAAGGTGTCATAAATACACAAAAATTCTTCCACTGCCTCACAACATGGTGAACCTGGATTGGAGCATTCTTCCTTTATTCCTGAAGCAGCTTTTGTATTTGATCTGTAAAACAGAAATTCAAGAAAATTTTTTTTTGAAAGCTACATATACACGGGCAGGGAGGTGGAAAGCAGTAACTAAAGAATACAAAAAAAAGTTCTGTATATTTCAAGCAAATGGTTAATCAGTTACTTTGATTATAAGGTTCTTTCTCTAACATGCCTTGAAGTGCTAATAATAACCTTCTCTCGTATTGTGTAAACTGTCTGAATAAGTATCGGAGACATTTTGAACCAGTCACACGTGTGAAGTGGTGTCGTCACAATGTCACCAGCCTGTTGTGTTCACAGAATGAATAGAAGGCCATTCAGCCCATCATACTTATACTGGTTCTTCAAAAGAGCTCTCCAATGTATCTGACTCACCTGCCCTTTCTGCATGATTATTCCTCGAAGCAGGTCACAAGTGAGATGTCCATCTACGTATATTTTAGAGTTGGGTCAGTTTGTTCCTCTCTTATTCCGGTTGGGGAAAGAGGACCGCTCAGGATTTGAGAAGCACCCCAACCCCTCTGTAAGCTTCTTGGTGTGGCGACAGAGGCCCTGCTGCCACACTAGGCACCATATCCATCCTTGCTGCTGCCTGTTGGGCAGCTCAGATAGTAGCTGTGGGTATCAGGCTGTGACCTGCCCTGTCCTCCGCTCTGTTCAGTAAGGAAAGAGCTGTGTCAAGTCAAGAAGCAGCCACAGAACGACAGAGGGAGCTGATTTTGAAACCACTTTTCACGTCCTACAATGACACAAAGAGCCGCACATCCAATTAAGTGATTTTTTTTTTTCAGGGAAGGACTGTTGGCCTTGTAGGAAATGCGGCAGACAATTTGTGTTGGGTATTTTGAGCGCATTGCAGGAAGCTTTCATAAACCACAAAACTGTTATCAGATAAGCAGAGATGTACGCTTCTGGAAACTGAGGAACTTCCAGACTTTTCTTAAGAATGGCTGTGGGATCTTGTGCATTTGAAAGGACCACTGGAGCTTTGAGTTAATTTCATAATCAAGAGTATAATTTCTCGGAGCAGTTATGCACTCAAGTTGACCTTGCACTTTATGATCCATTTTGAGATGGCTCTTTCTCCAGATAGGAGTACCAGACCATGTTCCACATTATATGCCTTAATAGATTAACTGTGAATTTATGAAATTTGTGTAACTTTACTGTTGAGTTCCTTGCAGTACAAGAGTGAAAGCTCAAAGGGGGAATGAGGTGGAAAGGTGACTGATTAATTGGTCAATCAACATATTCCCTTTTCCTTTGAGTTTCTGTGTGGTTGAATAGTTTGTGGCACATTTAACAAATGCAACTTATTTGAAAGTGCCATCTACCTTGAGAATCATTTTCTTGCAGGTGTTTACTAGAAATTAATTTTAGAAAAATTACATAAACAACGACTGGCGGCCAATGTACAAAGGAAGATAAACTGCAAATTTAAAAAAAATACTGAGATAGTATGTTGTGAAAGTGAGCAAAGAGTCCATACCAATTCGGGAGTCTGGTTGTAAAGTAATAATTGTTCCTGAACATTTGGTAGTGTGGGACTTTACCCCCTGCCTGACAGTAAATGAAAGGGAGCGTGGTTCAGATCGTGCAGATTTTTTATGCTTTTTTGTGGCAACACTCCATGTAAATCAACTCAATGGTGAGGAGAGCTTTGCTTGTGATGGCCTAGACTGTATCCACCACGTCCCGCTTCCATACCAAGCTGGGGTGCAGCCAATTAGGATGCCCTCTGGTCTCTGCAGAAGTTTGTCAAAGTTTTTGGTGACATGCTGAACGCACACTAACTTGTAAGAAAAGAGTCGTTTTCGTGCCTTCACTGTGATGGCACTTGTGTGTTGGATCCAGGACAGATCCTCTGAAGTGTTAACATCAAGTAGTTTAAAGCTTCTGACCCTCTGATCCCCTTCTGAGGACTGACACGTGGACTGCTGGCTTCTTCCTTCTGCAGTCAATAATCGATTCTTTGGTTTTGCTCACGTTGAGTAAGAGGCTATTGTTGTGATACCACTCAACCAGTTTTTCAGTCTCCTTCCTATATGCTGATTTGTCATTGCCTTTAATTCAGCCAACAACAGTAGTGCTGTCAGCAAATTTAAATATGAGACTGGAGCTGTACTTTAACCACACAATCTTAGGTATGAAGCGGGGTGGGGGGGCAAGCACATGGCTTTCTGGTGCACTTGTGCTGATGCTGATTGTGAAGGAGACGTTGCTGCCAATCCGTACAGATTGGGGTCTGCCAGCGAGGGAATCGAGGATCCCGTTACACAAGGAGGGTATCGATGCCAAGGTCTAGGAGCTCGGTGATTACTTTCGAGGGACGATGGTGTTAGATGCTGAGCTGTAGTCAATTCAGAGCATCCTAACTTGTACATGTTCATTGCCTAGGTATTCCAGAGCTGAGTGAAGAGTTAATGAAATGGCACCTGCTGTCGACCTGTAGTGACAGTAGTCAAATTGGAGCAGATCCTGGAGCAGTAGTTAATATGCTTCATGACCAACCTCTTGAAGCACTTCATCACAGTGAATGCAAGTGCTAATGGATGATGGTCATTAGGGCAGGTTGCCTTGTTCATCGTGGGCACCAGTGTGATTGAACCCTGCACGTGGGTGCCTGACACTGCTGAAGCAAGAGATTGAAGACATCTGTAAACACAACAGCCAGCTGATTAGCACAGGTCTTCCCTTCTCGGCTGGGTACACCAGCTGCTTTCTGTGGGTTCACCTTCCTGAAGGATGCTCTCATGTCCAGGGTCTTTGGGCTGTGAGGGTGCCTCTGTGTTCTGTTGGCAATGAGATTAAAAGGTTGTGACCATGTGCTTGGAGGTAAATACACCCCCTCTCCCCAACCCCAACACCAGGGCCTACTTGGTTACCTTACTTGACCTGTTCAGCAGATTTGCATTCTTGTCCTTTGAACTCATAAACCTGAGAGCTGATCTATTCAGGACATTTAAAATGAGCAAGCGATTTGACTGGGTTACACACCACCCAGCTGTAGAAAGGCAAGGCCTTTATTTCATTACTGGGTCTGAATCGAGAAACACTCTTGCAGGCGCCACTGGGAGCACCTTTACCACACAGGTAAACGAGTTGTTTACCACCATCGCCTCGAGGGCAGTGAATGGCCGCACATTAAAATAGAGGCCTCTCACCAGCAGCACCTTTAACCCAAAAGTGATTTGTAAAGCAAAGGACCAGATCAGTTCCGGAGCACGTCGCGACCGCGTCAACAAAACCTGTAGAAGCAAAACATCTGGCAATGTTGAAAACCTGGGATACGTGTTGTAAAATCAGTGCAAGCCTGCAAGTGCCCTGGGGTTGACAAGGCAGACAAACACATAACTCTTTTATTCCCATTGTCAATCTACTGCGTACTCTTCAAAAACCAATATATCCATGGTATGCCTTGATCATTGTCTGATCAGAACTTTATACAGCGATTGTGGCTTTGATACCATCTTTGATTGGTAAGTCAGTGAGATAATGTAGAATCGTTGAATAATTACAGCATAAAAGGAGGACATTTAGGTCATTTGAGTTGGTGTTTTGGTTTTTGCCTGAAACTGGGTGGACTGCATGATTTAACCTGGGTTGGCACGGGTTAAATCATCCACAAATGACTAACAAATTTTACGACACATTGCAATGATAATAAAGCTGATTCTGAAAAGGAAAAGTTGCCAATCAGATTAGTTTAAGAATACGTACACGATGCTGGAAGAACTCAGCAGGTCAGGCAGCATCCGTGAGAAAAGAGTAGCCAACGTTTCGGGCCGAGACCCTTCATCAGGAATGGGGGGGGGGGGGGGAGAGAGGGCCGAAGCCCAGTAATAGAGATGGGGGAGGGGGAAGGGCTAGTGGCGCCAGGTGGAGAACCAATCAGAGGAAGGATAAAGGGGGAGGGGATAAGCATGAAAGAACTGTAGAGATAAAGGAGCAGAAAGTTGAAAGGGGAGAGAGGCAGAGAGGGACCTAGGATGGGGGGAGGGGGAGGGAATTACCGGAAATTGGAGAATTCAATGTTCATACCACCAGGTTGGAGGCTACCCAGACGGTAGATGAGGTGTTGCTCCTCCAACCTGAGTTTGGCCTCATCATGGCAGTAGAGGAGGCCATGTATGGACATATCTAGATGGGAATGAGAGGCAGTGTTGAAGTGGGTGGCAACCGGGAGGTCCTGTCTATTGTGACGGACAGAGAGTAGGTGCTCGACGAAGCGTTCCCCCAATCTGCGTTGGGTCTCGCCGATGTAGAGGAGGCCACACCGGGAGCACCGGATGCAATAGATTACCCCAACAGACTCGCAGGTGAAGTGTTGCCTCACCTGGAAGGACTGTCTGGGGCCCGGAATGGTGGTAAGGGGGGAGGTGTGGGGACAGGTGTAGCATTTGTGCTTACAGGGATAAGTGCCGGGTGGGAGTTCTGTGGGGAGGGACGTGTGGATCAGGTAATCGCAGAGGGAACGATCCCTGCGAAAAGCTGAGAGGGATCCCACCCCACCAGCCTCCGGATCCAACACATTATCCTCCGCAAGTTCCGCCACCTTCAACAGGACCCCAACACCAAGCACATCTTTCCCTCCCTACCCCCCTCAGCTTTTCGCAGGGATCGTTCCCTCCGCGACTACCTGGTCCACACGCTCCTCCCCACAGAACTCCCACCTGGCACTTATCCCTGTAAGCGCAAATGCTACACCTGTCCCCACACCTCCCCCCTTACCACCATTCCGGGCCCCAGACAGTCCTTCCAGGTGAGGCAACACTTCACCTGCGAGTCTGCTGGAGTCGTCTATTGCATCCAGTGCTCCCGGTGCGGCCTCCTCTACATCGGCGAGACCCGACACAGATTGGGGGACCGCTTCGTCGAGCACCTACGCTCCGTCCGTCACAATAGACAGGACCTCCCGGTTGCCACCCACTTCAATTCTGCCTCTCATTCCCATCTAGATATGTCCATACATGGCCTCCTCTACTGCCATGATGAGGCCAAGCTCAGGTTGGAGGAGCAACACCTCATCTACCGTCTGGGTAGCCTCCAACCTGGTGGTATGAACATTGAATTCTCCAATTTCCGGTAATTCCCTCCCCCTCCCCCCCATCCTAGGTCCCTCTCTGCCCCTCTCCCCTTTCAACTTTCTGCTTCTTTATCTCTACAGTTCTTTCATGCTTATCCCCTCCCCCCTTTATCCTTCCTCTGATTGGTTCTCCACCTGGCGCCACTAGCCCTTCCCCCTCCCCCATCTCTATTACTGGGCTTCGGCCCTCTCTTCCCACCCCCCCCCCCCCATTCCTGATGAAGGGTCTCGGCCCGAAACGTTGGCTACTCTTTTCTCACGGATGCTGCCTGACCTGCTGAGTTCTTCCAGCGTTGTGTACATATTCTTTGATCCACAGCATCTGCAGTTGTATTTTTGTGTTTAGATTAGTTTAAGCCAAGCTCAGAGACTAAAGGTCACTGGTCTGTTTTCCCCTCCTCTTTCCAATAATACAAACAAACCCATATTTGATTTGTTTATTTTCTAGTTTCTGCGTTGTCAGTTGACATTGGGCGAGATCAGTTAGTGAGTGGTTTACTGTGTTGAAGAGATGATTCAGGGGGAGGGGCTTGGGAGGAACTGTTTTGTGGTTCGTGGATTTCCGGTGGGACTGCTCAGGAATAATTTGGATGTGAATGCAATGACAGAGAGAGCTAACAGAAATTGATGTGAGAGTAAATACTTTTGAGTCTGAAGGAAACTGAATGATGATAGTGGCAGAAAAATAATGATTGGGCAATAGAGGTGAAATGTTGTGAGTACTTAAATCAACTTTTTAAAGAGTTTTTCCAGTAGAAGAAAATGTGGGTAGTGGGAGAATCAGGTGTTCAAACTGTGTTTTATATAAATAACAGCTTCATGTTATTTACCTTCACTGAGGCTGGGGAAGAAAAAAAACCAGAGGACATGGGTTAAGGGTGAAGGGGGAAAAGTTTAAAGGGAACATGGGGGGGGGGAATTTCTTCACACAGAAGAAGTCCTGTGGAATGAGCTGCCAGATGAAGTGGTAAATGCGGTAATTGTGGTAAATGCGGGCTCACTTTTAACATTTAAGAAAAACTTGGACAGGTACGTGGATGAGAGGTGTACGGAGGGATATGGTCCAGGTGCAGGTCAGTGGGACTAGGCAGAAAAATGGTTCGGCACAGCCAAGAAGGGCCAACAGGCCTGTTTCTGTGCTGTAATGTTCTATGGTTCTATGTGTGGAAAGGGCTTTTTTTTGTACAAAAATGACATATTTGGTTTTGTACTGCTTTGCATTGCATATATCTTCAAGTAGAGAAATGGGCACTTGGCCCAACGAATTCATGCTGGTGTTGATGCTGGCCGTGGTCTTCTACTTGCCCTTCTTCCCCTCATCCCCCCTCGTTTTATCTGACAGCATTGCCAATTTAATTCGTCGCTTAAGTGCATCCGTGATCCTGGTTTGAATCACACACTGTAGCATTGAATTCCACATTCATTCGGATGTTTGAACAAAAAAAATCTTCTGCGCTTCCAATTAGAACCAACTTTAATAGTAGCCAGCCTTGTTTTTTTCCAAATCTCCTGCTCAATGTGGAGAAGTCCCTCAACACTTTGCTTATGGACCACTCCACATTCTAAAGACATTAAGTTGCCTCTCAGCCTCCTTCTGAGCAATTCACCTTTTGAGATGTACACATTTATTTATTCCTGGTAGCATTGTAATAATATTATTGCGTAACTGTGAATTCATTTAAACCCTTAGACTATATATGTCAAACTCAAGGCCCGCGGGCTAAATCCGGCCCGCGGTGGAATTATCTTTGGCCCGCGAGATAATATCTAATTACTATTAAAGCTGGCCCCAGTAATCGAAGCGCCTATGGCGTATGATATGGCTAATGCTGAGTTTATTCAGGTACCAGGTTTTCAGGGTTTTTAGTGTTTATTCCGCAGTCTTGCTCGGCAGTCTTCTTCATAAGAAACGGAATTTGTAAAGTGAAACACTTTGTAGTTATAGCAGAGACTGAGACATATGAGAGCAGGCTGAAAAAACGGAGGCAACGAAAGCTGCGTTCGCACGCGTCCGACTGATCCGGCCCGCATGAAGCTGCATTTTGCTCAATCCGGCCCGTGACCTAAAATGAGTTTGACACCCCTGCCTTAGACAATAGATTGAAGTTGGGGCTCGTAATGTTTCTTACAGCATCAATGATCTGGCCCATTGTGTATGTGCCAGCTCTCAGATCAATCTCATTCAAAGTAAATTGGTTATCAATGTACATGTATGTCACCATATACAACCCTGAGGTTCATTTTCTTGCGGGCATTCATGGTAAATGTAGGAAGCACAATAGAATCAATGAAGTACTACACAAAAGAGGACGGACTAACAACCAATGTGCAAAAGACAACAAACCGTGCAAATACGAAAAGAAAGGGGGGAAAAAAGCAATAGATATCAAGACAATGAGATGAAGAGTCCTTGAAAGTGAGTCCATAAGTTGTGGAACAGTTCAATGATGGGGAAAGTGAAGCTATTACCTCTGGTTCAAGAGCCTAAAGGTTGAGGGGTAATAACTGTTCCTGAACCTGGTGACATGGGTCCTGAGGTTCCTGTACCACCTCCCTGTTGGCAGCAGAGTAAAGAGGGCATAGTCTAGATGGTAGGGGTCCTTGATGATGGATGCTACTTTCTTGCTACGGTGATCTATGTAAATGTGTTCAACGGTGGGGTTGACTTTCAGTTGCATTTTCCCATTATTTCCCTGTAAATATTCTCTAACGTTCCCATCAAGTCTTTTCTGTCATCGCTGACATGAGAGGCAGTTTTAAAGTGGTTATGTTTTCTTAGCTCCAGCATGTCTTTGGGATATGGTAGGGGGAGGGTGGTGTTGACTGGAGCTGTTGGAGGAAATCCATGACATTTTGTTAGAAGGTGAAAACGTCACCTCATTGGCACTCGAGGTCAGGATTGAACCCAAGTTCTGTAGCAACATTGCTACCTGTATACCACTCTGCTGCCCTATTACAGAATCCGAGATGCCATGAAAGAACTTTGATATACTGTCGTTATGTTGTTTAGAAAATATGTTTTTGGTTTACTTCTTCAGATTTGCAGGAGGTGAGCCAGAATCCCACTGTTACGAGTTTTTGAGGATGAAGAATGGCGGTTAGCTAATTTTTAATTGTAGGATAGCAAACAGGAGAACTTGGAGGCTGTGCAGTGTGCGTTTGTACAGTGCCTTTCCCGACATTGCACCATGCCAAAGCCAATTAAGCGCTCTCATTTTAGAGTCAAGACAATCTGGTTTGAGTCGGCAAGTTCTTACAATCAATTATGTAATAAATGAGCGGGTATTGTTTTTGTAATGTAAATTGATGCAAATGCATCAGGAATGCCCAGGAATTTGAGTTCCTTTATTAATCATTTGGATGAGTGTCACGGAGTCTTGTGGGCCTATGTAAGAGGATCGTCAGAGATCCTAATTTTAGGATCATGAGTGCAGCGTTCCTTCATGTTTCCATGAATTGGATCAAGCTGTGGAGTGGGAACTCAACCTGCGTGGCTGATACTTAAACTGTGTAGGAAATAGCGAGGAAAGGTTTTTGTTCAAGTGTGTTGTCTGTATCACTAATGTTCAGAGGCAGATTCTAAGTTAGGGTTATATTTCTGCTGTGTTTTTGTTTTACTGATGTTGAAACACTTCTATATTTAAGGTTTTGGCCCCTTTGGAGAACACACTACCAATGCGAGCTGGGTTGCGGTGCAGGTAAGATGACTTTCCCCCCTTATTTTGATTATTTGCTTTGCTGCCTGCCTGTCATTTCCAGGCAATGTTACTGAAGAACATTGCGTCTTCAATTAATTATCTCTACAGATGAAGAAATGCCGAAGTATGTAAGTAATGTGCATAGGTTACGCAGATCTATCGAGTGTTAAATAGAATGAAGCTACCTTTTTCCCATCTGGTCTATTTCTGAGGGCACAGACAGAGCAGGATATCACTAACCTGAGTTGCACTTGACTTTGTCTTTACCCTGTCCTCAACTTTGACCAGCACTCTATTTTCTTGTTTAAATGCGCTCCTTGTTGGACAGTGTAAACGACAGGTTTTTTTTGGCTAACCTGCATGTGTGAACACATGGCAACATTTGTATTAATTGGCTTTGCCATGATAAAAGGCCTTGCAGCTTCGGTGAATTCTTGCCCTTGCCTGAGGCCCGTCACATCTACCGGCTCTGAAAATTGCTATTCAGGGATAGTTCTATTCCACACAACTGTGCCAAGCTTGTCCTGCTGCTCCACATGTCTCTCTAACCCTTTTGGCACAGACCGTTATTTCTTCCTGCTAACTTAACTTCCCCTTCAACACTTCCATTGTATTCACCTTTTTCATGGGTCCTAATTGTGGACTGTCCAATTGGGAGCCTATCTCATCAAATCTTTAATTTAAAAACAGAAGTATTTATAAGGCGCCTTTCATATCCTTCTCAATATCCCAAGCTCTCTTCAATCAGTTACATATGGTTGGAATACAGACGCTGCTGAAACATGGGAAATACAGCTTCCAGTTAGATCCCGTAAATTAGCAGTATTACAGTCAGCAGATCACCTGTTGTTTAAGTGATTGAGGACTAGGTGTTGACCCAAGATAACTCATGAACTATTTCTGTTGGCATTGGGAATTGGACGTACCCTGGAGAAGGAAGATGTGGCCAGGGCGAAGAAGACCAGCTGAGAGGTGCTTGAGTCTACTTAATGACCAGGGAAAGTGGTATCGAAAGCCTGTTCGGACTTGCTTGGATGTTCTATTCTTCCAGTTATGATATTTTCTTCCATCCTATAGTTACTTTTTAGCACTTGGGACAAAAATTCCTTCTCAAGGTTCAAGAATGTTTAAATGTCATTTGCAGTAGACAAGTGCAGAGGAGGACCATGTAATTATTACTCCGGATTTGATGCAGCACCAAAAAAAAACCCACAATAAAATAAAGAATGCAATAATGTTGAAAAAGCACAATAACTATATATTGTATAAATTGACACTAAACACAGGAGTGCTTGCTGGTAAGGTGACTGACAGGCAGTGAAGTAGTGCAGGTGGGGGTGGTGTGGGTTAGTGAGTTGGAGGTGTTGATCAGCCAGTCTGCTTAGGGAAAAGTAACTGTTCTTAATTCTGGTGGTCCTGGCATGAATTCTAAGTAGTCTCCTCCCTGAAAGGAATAGGACATGCAATCCATGAGCAGGGTGGGTGGGATCCTTCATGATGTTACTGGCACCTGTCTGTATATATGTCCTTGATGGTGTGTAGGCTGGTGCCGGTAACGTGTTCGGCAGTTTTGACTGTGTTGTAGAGCGCTCCTGTCCACCGCAGAGCAGCTTCTGTACCATGCAGTGATGCAGCATGTTAGGATGCTCTCTACTGCAAACCTGTACAATGGCGTAACTGTAGATGGGTTCATCACCCACGTGTTTAGTCCAGGGAGCTCTGTAGTCAACACAGGCATGTATTAGAAGGTGCAGCAGACGCTGTGGTATCTTGAGCTTGGATCCTTCCTGGAGCTCTCTGGATTGTATAAGTTGGCACATCATTGGACAAGGTCAGTACCAAGCAAGTCATGGGAGGCTTCACTGAGTATTTGGCTGTTACTCCCTGTGTGATCCAGTTTTTGTAACAGTGTGCCACACGAAGTTAATTGGGGATAAATAACTAGAATTGTTAAGGATGAGATCTCAGGGTACTTGGAGGCACATGATAAAATAGGCCATAGTCTGCTTGGTTTCCTTGAGGGAAAATCTTGCCTGACAAACCTGTTGGAATTCTTTGAAGAAATAACAAGCAGGATAGACAAAGGAGAATCGCTTGATGTTGTGTACTTGGATTTTCAGAAGGCTTTTGACAAGGTGCCACACATGAGGCTGCTTAACAAGCTGTGAGCCCATGGTATTGTGGGAAAGATTCTAGCATGGGTAAAGCAGTGGCTGATTGGCAGGAGGTAAAGTTTGCGAATAAAGGGAGCCTTTTCTGGTTGGCTGCCAGTGACTAGTGGTGTTCCACAGGGGTCTGTGTTGGGACCGATTCTTTTTACGTTATATGTCTGTGACTTGGATGATGGAATTGATGGCTTTTGTTGAAAAGTTTGCATATGCTATGAAGTAGAGAGGCTATAGAACGGCTTAGAAATGGCAGATGGAATACAGTGTTGGGAAGTGTATGGTCATGCACTTTAGTAGATGAAATTAAAGGGTTGACTATTCTCTAAATGGAGAGAAAATTGGTGCAAAGGGCCTATTATCTTAGAAAGGATGTGCTGACACTGGAGAGGATTCAAGGAATTTTCAAAAATGATTCTAGGATTGAATGGCTTGTCATATGAAGAGTGTTTGATGGCTCTGGCCCTGTATTCACTAGAATTCAGAAGATTGAGAGGTGACCTCATTGAAACACATCGAATGCTGAAAGGTAGACTTGATAGAGTGGGTGGAGACAATGTTTCCTATGGTTGGAGAGTCTAAGACCAGAGGGGACAGCCTCAGAATAGAGGGCCATCCTTTTAGAATGAGATGAGGAATTTCTTTTGGCAGAAAGTAATGAAATTGTGGAATTCATTGTCCTAGGCAGCTGTGGGGGCAAAGTCTTTATGTACATTTAAGGCAGGGGTTTCTTGACTGGTCACGGCACGAAGGGATATGGGGAGAAAGCAGGAGATTGGGGATGAGAGGAAAATTGGATCAGCCGTGATGAAATAGCAGAACAGACCTGATGGGCCAAATGGCCTAATTTATCTCCTGTATCTTATGGTCTAAATTCTTGGTTTTTAAGAGATGATTTGGTGCAGGGGAAATTTGAAGTAGGCTATGTTCCCATAATTACACTTTAGAGGTATTAGATTTGCTGTGAAGGGTATGTACATCAGAATCTCAGGGCTAGCACAGATTACTTGCATTTTGTCATCTAAAACTTCTTCTAAAAATATCCCTTTTACTGCAAGGAGCTTTTGCTTGTGACCTCTGGAGTAAAAATGTCATGAGCTCACTGCAACAGTGGTGCCATTGTCAGGTCGTAGGTCTGAACCTGATTTATGGACCAGGTGGAGCAGGATGATTTTGGTAGGACAAATAGATCTTTATTGAAGGCGCAATATTGTGCTTGCTTCCTAAGTGTTGGGTTGCTTTTTGTATAAACTTAGAGTTTTCACGAGTGAGTTTGCCTTTGTTCAAATCAAAAGTAGGCTGTGTAAGCTTTAATATCAACTAACAGTATCAACACTAGAGGATTTTGAGTCTGATTTAAAAAGTAGTTTCTGGCACAATGCAGGCAGACATTGTTACATTAACATCATCAGCTTATTCCGATGAATACAATGATGACTTGGGATTAATTACTGAAGTGATTTTTACTTCAGCCCCTTTCAAGCCTTCATCTTCACACACACACTCTCTCACACACACACACACGCACGCGCACACACGCACACACACACTCGTGTTGTTAACACAATTCCAGACAGCAGGCAGCGGGAATGAACCAACACAAAGGCAAGTCACCAGACGTCTGTTCCCCACGGCAACAGCATCTGCATTTTAATCACAGGAGCATCAATCAGAAAGTTGCCTTTTAAAATCAGTCGCTTATGGAGTGGCTACATCTTTAAATGCACTTCGTCTGCGCCAGAAATGCCAGTCTAGGCAAAGCGTTACTTATTCCAAATTTACCAGTTGTCTTAAATTCTTATTTATAAAGGTAATTTAATTGGTTTGGTAGCTGTGCGACCTTTTTAAACGTTGTTCTGCCAAAATATTTATGGAAGCGGAGATATTGTTGAGCAGGATTGTCCTGGAGCTGCTAGAATTATAAAAAAGGATGATTGTTGCTGCTTAGCTTCTGTTCTCCTTTCTGCATATGATTAGAAATAACCTGATGCTCCATAGAATCGGTGGGATTGTGATGCCATCCATTGATCTTTTCCAGAGGTGTTGGTTTTATTGATGTCTTCTAAGCAGCAGAGCCCATTGCAGTCTGAGATGGTGCTTCCTCTCTTGCCTCCGTCAGAAATTAATGTATTCAAGTGCCTCGGAAGAACAATACATACTTCAGAGAGTTTAGTGGGTATGTTGCTTTTTACCTAGATGTGTTATCTTTGGATGAAATTTTCAGCCCAGGTTCCCTGCTGCACGCTCAGGTTGACGTGAAAGATTCTAATACAGTATTTTGAAGAAGAAATCTGAACCTTGTCTCACGGGCAATAGTTATCATGGGAGCTTGCTGTGCGTACTGCATCATTACCGATGCAGTATTTCAAATATACTTCATTAGCTTCTTTGTCAAATCATGCATCCTCAAGGTTGTGAAAACCATGCCGGAATACATTTGGTTGAGAATTCAGCTGATTCATAGGATTATGAAGTGGTTAATGGATATTTTGTGTAAACTGGTGATTATTTTTTCTGTGTAGCGCTTAGAATGAAAAGGAGGGATTCTTAATAATACTGGAGAGGTTTGGTAAGAGCACATCTGAAACGGTACATAAAATTCAAGATCATGTGCATAAATACACTCAGTAGCCACTTTATTAGGTACACCTCCTGTACCTGATGAAGTAGTCACTGAGTATATGTTCACGGTCCTTTGCTGTGGTCTGTCCACTTCAAGGTTCAATGCGTTGTGCGTTCAGAGATGCTTTTCTGCACACTGCTGTTGCTGTGTGTGGTTATTTGAGTTACTATCACCTTCCTGTCAACGCGAACCAATCTGACCATTCTACTGTGTCCTCTCTCATTAAAAAGGTGTTTTTACCCACAGAACTGCTCACTGGATGAATCTTGTTTTGCACACCAGTCTCTGTAAATCCAGACACTGTTCCCGTGAAATTCCCAAAAGATCAGTAGTTTCTGAGATACTCAAACCACCCTGTCTGGCACCAACAATCACTCCACGGTCAATGTCACTTAGACCACATTTCTTCCCCATTCTGTTTGGTCTGAACAACTGAACCTCTTGACCATGTCTGCGTGATTTTATGCATCGAGTTGCTGCCACATGATTAACTGATTAGATATTTGCATTAATGAGTGTATAGTGAGGGTATGACTACAATGAAAGCTTACAGCAATGCCACAGGCATTAAGGTTCAGAGAACACAGCAAAAGTTACACTCACTGTGCACGATAGTGAAGAAACAAAAAGAGATCAGATATTCAAGATGACAATAATGCCAAGTCTGGTCATGCAAGGGATGCTTCATGTTTTATAACCATATAACAATTACAGCACGGAAACAGGCCATCTTGGCCCTTCTAGTCCGTGCTGAACGCTTACTCTCACCTAGTCCCACCGACCTGCACTCAGCCCATAACCCTCCTGTTTTGTTTTACTCTTTAGATTAGATTTGATTGGAATTGTGCAGGTCGATTAAGAACCTAATAGTAGCAGGGAGGTAGCTGTTCGTGTGCCTGGTGCTGTGCCCAATGGTAGCAGCAAGAAGAGGACATGACATGAAAGGTGGGGATCCTTGACAGATGCAGCCTTGTTGAGGCAGTCTCATGTCGGTACTGTACCTACAATGGGCTGGGCTGCATTCGCCGCTGTCAGCCGCCTGCATAAGTTGAGCCTTCATGCACTGGAGTTCAGAGGAATGGGGGTTAATTTCCTGTATACCAGGTGATTCTGAGGAGACTTGAAGGTAAATGCTGTCTTTATGTCCTCTTCTGAGAGGGAATTGAGAAGTAGGGAGCATTGTCTCAGGCCAAAGAGGCCATCATTGAAGGTTGAGTTAAAGAATTTCTTTGCCTTGGCCTTGTGTGAGTCTTTGAGATTCTGCATCCACAATGGCCGAGATGCTGAGTTATGAAATAAGTTCAAGGCTGAAATAGATTTCTGGAGTTTAGGAAAAAGCATTTTGTGAATTGAACAAGAAACTTGGGAGTTGAAGCCAGCTATTTGATCCAGCATGATCCCGCCCCCTTCAGCACCACTCCCTTAGCACTTTTGTGGTTTTGTGATCCAAATTTTTGCTGCAATATATTTTTCATGATGTCATTGGTGAGCGGTGGTTACAGGTTTTACATTTATTACGCATGTTGGCTATAGAATTTGAGCTAGCTCGCTTTGAAACTGCTACCCCTTCAAATGGACAGACTGGTGTTTATATGCTGAAGTTGCACTAAAAATCAAACCAATAGAATCCATATCTATGGCAAGCATTTAGAAATAATTAACTTTCAATATGTCAGTCACCATCTTGGGTAACATCAAAGCACTTCACTTTTAGACTATGGTTGCTGAGAATGTAGGGAATTTTGCAGCCAAGCTGTGCAGCACTGTTCTCCACAAACAACATTTTGACTGACATAAGAAAAATCAATTGAGTGGTTTTGTTGATATGATGGGCAAACCCCGTTTGCATTTGAAATATTGGTATGGGACCTTTCCCTGGTGCAAGCTGATAGGGTCTTTTGCATTTCATTCACTAGGCAACTGTAGACTATTCAGATTGCTGCAGAGTTTAATTAGTATTCTTTCGTATGTATTGATCCTTTATACTGCTTCCCCTTGTCCTTCAGCTGTGAAATTAGTCTGCTGGACTTAAATTTTTAATAAGATGGAAAGGTGCCCAGGCTGGTTCATGCTCTGTACTGAATGATAACAGATTGCAAATTCTTGCCACCATGCTAGGTTGTGAATGGTGAAGACGATCTGCATTTAATTTACTTATTTCCATTGAAATCTTGCCCAGTAAACCACTGCATCCTGTGTCTTGAATTTTTGCTGAACTCGCTGTTTCCCTCATCAGTCATGCCACGGGAGTTGTACCTGAGCATCAGCTGTGATCGGCTTCAGAGAGAGTTAATGAGACTGACTTGTGCCTGGACTCGATTTCAGTTTTTAAGATCTATGCCCATTCCTAAACTGCCACCGAAAGAGCTAGTCAACTTCCTTGAATGGCTGTAGTCCTTCTGATGAAGACTCTTGTAGTGTGCTATTGAGAAGGAAGTCTGAGGATTTAAATTGAGTGATGTGTCTTTAAGTGAGTGTGTCTGGAAACTTGGAGGAAACATTCAGTTGATGGTGTTGCTGTGTACCTGCTACCCTTGCCTATTCAATGAGTTCCTGGTGTGCTGAGTTCCTCCAGCATTTTGTGTGTGTTGCTTGGATTTCCAGCATCTGCAGATTGTGCGATGGTAGAGAGCACAAGGAGCTGGAGGGTAGAGTAGTCTAGAAAACTGTGTAGATGGTGCACATTGCTACCGCTGCATCAGTGACAGAGGGAATAAACAGCAAGGTGTCTTGAATTGTTCAGCTTCAGTTTTGTTGGCACTGTACTTTCCCAAACAAGTGAGAAATAGTCCATCGTGCTCCTGACGTGCCTCGTATTGGGGTTTGGGATGTCAGTAGATGCATCTCCCAATGCAGGATAACCCAAACTTTGACCTGCTCTTGTGGCTCTGCAGTTTGTGTGGCTGATCTGTTAGTTTCTGGTCATTGGTGACCTTCCCTACCCCCGCCCTCCCCGGAATCCTCAATAAGAGGAATGTTGGTAGTGGGTGGTTTGACTCCTTTGTCATCAATGGTCATTGCTGGGATTTTTGTGACATACGTTTTATTTGCCACTTATCAGCTCATGCCTGAATGTTATCCGGATCTCCCTGTGTCCAGACGTGTGCTGCTGTATCTCCTGTGGAGTGGCAAATGGAATTGAACTTTATGTAGTCATCAGTGGCGTATCCTACTTCTGACCTTGGGGTAGAAGGAGGGTAATTGATTAAGCAACTAGAGGTGATTTGGGCTGAGGGACTCCTGAAATGATGCCCTTGGACCTGGGATTATTGATTTCCAACATCACCATCAAATACTTGCTGACAAGACATGTTTTTCCCCTGCAGGAAGGTTGAAACCCATCAAACAAGCCCCAGAGGCAGCAGGGATAAGAAAATAGAATTGGGTATGAAACAGTGTTAAATTGTTTTCGGAGGTGGAAAACTCTTTGCAGGTCGGTGCTGGGGTTACTGATTTTCCAGATTTTTTATTAATTATCGAGGTTCAAAGAATTTTTAAATCTGCAGCCTGTGACTTGGAAGTGCAGTAGATGGACTGACATAAGGAAAATGAAATCTAATACACCATAGTGAAGCATTAGAAGCAACAAGATTGGCACCATGCATCAGTGGAGCACGTGTAATACCCTGAACTAGGTGATGCCTTATTGTATAAATACAGTTATGCTGTTGGGTATTTTATTTTCTGCAGATTTTCTCAATGCAATGTGTTCTTTTAATTATACAATCAAGTAATTCAGTTAATTGATAAGTTAGGCTTGTTGAATTAGTCAATAGGATTGTCTTATTAACATTTGGCCAATAAGATCCCCAGATCAGGGGTAGCCATTATCTGGAGAGAGCGCACAAGTTTTTTTGATGGAGGAGGAGAAATAAGGACATTGGAAATGGACATTAAACTTGGCAGAAGAACATGAACTCGTTTGGAAGGACAGATACTGTTGTCTGAAAATCCTCATGCAGGCAATGGCCTCACGGAGAATGTACAGATAATGTTTAATTAGTTATCACACGTTCTTGGAGAAAGTATTTACCCAAATCATATTTATCCTAAGCGTGTTTGTTTATTGGAAATGGCCTTCCATTGTTACTTCCGTGCATTTTCGAGTTATGTTCCTGTTAGTTTGTATTCACAGTAATAGCTAACTCATTACGAGCCTTTGGTGAGAGGATTACCCGTAAATACAGTATATATTTGCCCTTGGAAAGACGAGGACTGATTGGGTATAGTTAGCATGGCCTTGTTCGTGGAAGATTGTTTCTCATGAAGGTGAAAAGGTGATTAGAAGATTGGTGAGAGCAGTGCATTGGACATTCCTTGTGTGGATCTTAGCAAGGCCTTTGAGAAGGTTCTGAATGGTGGGCTGATCCAGAAGGTGAGAAGATGTGGGTTCCAGGCTGAGGTAGCAGATTGGTTTTATAGTAATAGTAGAAGAGGGTAGTAAAGAAAGTGTCTGGGATGTTTGACCTCATCAGCTGAGGCACTGAGTATAGGAATTGGGACATCATGTTATAGCTGTGCAAATTGTTGTTGGAGTTTTCTTTGCAGTTCTAGACACCACACTATAGGAAGGACACAATTAGTTAGAGAGGGTGCAGAAAATATTCACAGTGAAGTAGCCCGGACTGCAGAGCTTATTAAGAGATTGGATAGACTGGGGCAGTTTTCACTGGAGCAGAGGAGGCTTAATGGTGACCTCATAAAAATTTGAGGTGCTGAGATAGGGCAGATTGTCTTTTTTTACCAGGATAGGGAATCTGAAACTAGAGGCAGAGTTTTCAGAGGATCTGAGGGGCAAGTTTTTCACTCAAGGGTGGAGAGTTTACGGAAAGAGCTGCCAGAGTCAGATATACTTACTACATTTATAAGACATTTGGACATGGTCGGAAAGGTTTGAAGTCAAACGGGTCAAACAAGCTAATAAGAATACCATAGATGGGTTACTTGATCAGCATGGATGAGTTGGACAGGAGAGCCTTTTTTGGTGTTGTATAACTATGAATATGTGAATCTAAAATGTGAAGGATACAGTTGTAGGAGTGATTTAGCAATGGAGATCTGATGTATACACATAACTGAACGAGGCAGGGCTTAAAAGGACACTGGCTCCTAGGCTTCATAAACTGAGACATAATGTAAAAGCCAGAGTCATGCTTAGCTCTTATAAAACAACATCCTGACTATAACTGGAATGTTGTTCCAGTTCTGTTCAGTGGACTTTCAGAAGAACGTGACGGCATTGGGGTGACCAACCAAACGATCAGAATGGTTCTGTGATTGAGGGATAAATTTGGAAGAGGTGATAGAGTTGCCGGATAGACTTGACAGATGAATTACTCCCATGGCTGAGGACGTAATGAAGCAGAGCGCACAGGTTTAAGTTGGGCCAAGCAGCACCTGTTCTTCTGGAGCACTAGGAGGGCTGAGAAGTCTGTAGTGCTGATAGCATTCAGTTTGTGCGTGCCTCATCATGTTTGGCATTCTCAAGATGGCAATGAGCTGTGACCTCGGGTGAGATCACGGTGAAGTTTTAGTTGTTTTGGAGTGTATTTTATTTTAGTTTGTGGGGGTAGTTTTGGGGACACAGAGGGAAGTTGGTGGTCAGGTCAAGGTTTTAAGGACAGGGATGTTGGGGGTTGGAGGTGGACTTGGAGGGCAAGCCAGAGTCTTGTGTCTCAGTCTCTGCTCCACATTCAGAGGACAGCAATGTTGATGTGATACATCAGCAGACCGGGCTGGGATGTCTGGCCACACACCAGCGTTGGGCAAAGGCTGGTGATACCCCAGGTTCAGCGAGTTGTCGGCAGGTTCCAGAGTCGGAGTTTCATGCAGGCAGGAGGAACAAGGTCCAAAGGCCCCCTGCGTTCACAAACCAATGAGAACTGGTTTTCAGGGTCCCATCAACAGCAGGTCTGGAGTTCCAGTGAGTGGTGGTTCCTGTAAGAACTGAAGTCCAGAATCAGGTGTAGTATCACTAGCATAGGTTGTGAAATTTGTTGTTTTGTAGCAGCAGTACATTGCAGTACATAATAACATAACATCTATAAAGTACTATCTGTGTGTGTTTATGTATATGAATGCAAAAATAAATTAAGTAGTGCAAAGAGAGGGGCAGTGAGGAAGTGTCAATGGGTTTATCGTCCATTCAGAAATCTGATGACAGGGAAAGGAGCTGTTCTTGAACATTGAGTGTGTGTTTTCGGACTTCTGAATCTCTTTCTTGATGGTAGTAATGCGAAGAGGGTATGTACTGGGTGGTGGAGATCCTTAATGATGGATGCCACCTTTTGAAGGTGTCCATGATGCTGGGGAGGCTGGTGCCCAAGATGGAGGTGGGCGAGTGTGTAACTTCCTGCAGCTTCTTCTGGTCCTGTGCAGTGACCCCTCCATACCCGATGGTGATGCAACCAGTTAGAATGCTCACCTTGGTACATCTGTAGAAATTGGTAAACATCATTAGTGACATACCCAGTCTCCTCAAACTGCTAATGAAATATGGCCACCATCGTGCCTTCTTCATAATTGCATCAATATATTGGGCCCAGGATAGATCTTCAGAGATGTTGACAGCCAGGAACTTGAAACTGCTCACCCTTTCCACTGCTGATTCCTTGATGAGGACTGGTGTGTGTTTCCTCAACTTTCCCCCCTTGAAGTCCAGAATCAATTCCTTGGTCTTATTGATGTTGAGTGTAAGGTGGTTGCTGTGACACCACTCAACCAGCTGATTTATCTTGCACCTGTACGCCGCGTCACCACCTTTTGAAATTCTGCCAGCAATAGTTATATGGTTGTCAAATTTCTGGATGACATTTGAGCTGTGCCTAGCCACACAGTTGTGGGTGTAGAGAGAGTAGAGTAGTGGGCTAAGCATGCAACCTTGAGGTGTGCCTGCGTTGATTGTCAGTGAGGCGATGTTATTTCCAATCCACACAGACTGGTCTCCCTGTCGAAGTCAAGGGTCCAGTTAGAGTCGGATGCAGAAACCCAGCTTTTGGATCTTGTTGGTCAGAACTGAGGGGTATGATTGTGTTGGACACTGCTGTAATCAATAAACAGCAAGCAGCCTCATGTAGGTTTTACTATTTTCCAAGTGATCCAAGGCCATGTGGAGAACCAGTGAGATTGCATCTGCTGCAGACCCAACGTGGTGATAGGCAAATTGCAGTGGGTTGTGGTCCTTGATTATTCAGTAATTAATTTTAGCCATAACAAAACTCTCAAAGCAGTTGAACACAGTAGTTGTGAGTGCCGCTGGATGATAGTTATTGAGGTAGGTCACTCTGCTCTTCTTGGACACTAGTATGATTGTCACCCTTTTGAAGCAGGTGGGAGCCTCCAACTGCAGCAGTGAGAGATTGAAGATGTCCTTGAACACTCCCACCAGTTGGTTGGCACAGGTTTTCAGAGCCCCACCAGGTACACCATCAGGGTCCAATACTTTGTGAGGGTTCACCTTCTCAGAGGCTGACATCAGATCACAGGGTCACCGGATGTCGCAGGGATCTGCTCCGGTGTGGTTTTATTCTCCCTTTCAAAGCGTGCCTAAAAGGTGTTGAGTTTATCTGGGAGCGAAGCTTCACAGGCGTTCATGATGTTAGGTTTCGCTTTGTAGGAAGTAATGGCCTGCAAACCCTGCCAGAGTTGACGTGCATCCGATTCAATCTCTAACCTCAATTGGAATTGTTTTTTGCTCTTAAAATAGCTTTTCATAAGTTAGGCCTGGACATCTTGTATAGCTCAGGATCTCTAGTCTTGAATGCCACAGTTCTACCCCTCAAAAGTCTATGAATCTCCTGGGATATCCAAGGCTTTTGGTTTGGGTATGTCTGGTATTTTCTCCAAGGCCACACTCATCCACACAGGTCATGTTGAAGTCGGTGATATCTGAGGTGTATTTGTTCAGATTTGAAGATTAATCCCTGAACATTGTCCAGTCCACAGACTCAAAGACCCTCTAGACTTGGAGGGTCGAATCAAAGTCCAGGAGGAACGGAGACAGGCTAACCCCTATTGACATCAATGGATCTGGGGTTGAGAGGGTGAACAGCTTTAAGTTCCTCAGTATACTCATCACCGAGGACCTCACTTAGACTGTACGTACCGGCTGTGTGGTGAAAAAGCACAACAGCACCTTTTTCACCTCAGATGGTTGAAGAAGTTCGGCATGAGATCCCAGATCCTAAGGATTTTCTACAGGGGCACAATTGAGAGCATCCTGACTGGCTGCATCACTGCCTGGTATGGGAACTGTACTTCCCTTCATCGCAGGACTCTGCAGAAGGCAGACAGCCTAGTGCATCTGTAGATGTGAACTTCCCACTATTCAGAACACTTATAGAGACAGGTGCTTAAAAAGGGCCCATAGGATCATTGGGGACCCGAGTCACCCCAACCACAAACTGTTCCAGCTGCTACCATCTGGGAAATGGTACCGCAGCATAAAAGCCAGGACTAACAGGCTCCGGGACGGCTTCTTCTACCAGGCCATCAAACTGCTTAATTCACGCTGACACAATTGTATTTCTAAGCTATTTCTGTTCTGTTGTAGATATTACTGTACATACTATTTCTTACAAATTATTATAATTTGCACGTACCATAAAGATTTTCACTCAGATATGTGAAGAATGTATGAAATAGTCAGTTCAACTCAAGTTGAGGCCCTTGGGACAGAGACTTGTGTCTGGATATCACTGTGAGTCTGCTGGGTTAGATGGAGGCCTAATGACTGTGTGAATGTGTCTGAATTCAGAGTTTGAATCCATGTTTACTGGAGGCTGAAGAATATGGACTGTAGTGGGATTAGAGGAGTGTGTGGGGGGTCGGAAAGGTGTCTGAAAATCACTCTTGATTTTCTTTTCTCAGCTCTTTCAACTCCTGTAGTATCATGGCCATATCTTTCTCCTGTCGTCTTTGCTAGCTTCAGCCTGTTCTGGTGCTAGCTGTATCTTCTTGTCTTTACTTTCCATTTGTATTTCTTGTTTTCCAGTGTGTTTTGAAGTCTGAGATGCCATACTGGTGTTCCTCTACTCTTTGCTTAGCAAAAACATCTTTCATAGATGGTCGAAAGTAACTAAAACAGCTATTATTCTTTGAGTTTCGTGGGAGGGAATGCAAGGCAGGTCAATACTGAATCATGGCGTCACCGGAAGTCCCTAACCTCCTAATCTACCAGAATTCTCTCTCTTTTAAAACTTGCCCCTTTCAACAAGCTTCTGATAACTTATCTTTGGCGGTTTAATCCTGACATCAGGTGCTATCCCAGACTGCAACTAATTCTTCTGCGTGTTCCAAAAATGTGCTGGTTAGTCATTTAGAAATGTCCGTTACTAATTGACATAAGTAAGTGGAAAAAATTAATTGAAAGGGCAGTTAATAGACGTGTATGCGAGGGAATACTTTGCATTGGTACAGGGAAATGAGGGAATTAATGAGACAAACAGGATTGCGCTCCTGACAACCAACATCTTTGGCATTGTAAGTCTTATTTTAAAAAAATACATACATCTGTCAACAATGAATCAAATGCACATTAATATAAATCACCAATATTACAGATGTTGGAAATCTGAGAAAAAAAAAGTACTGGAAGCAGCCATCAGGTGAGATTACATCCAGGGACTTTTCAGGTGTGAGGCCCTTCAGAAATGGGTGAAGAAAACAAGTTAGTTTTCTGTCACTAGTTGAGGGAGGGTTGAGTGGAACAATTAATATCTCCGATGGGGTGAGACCAAACAAGTTTATGTCGCAGTTTAAATCACAAATCTTTGTCTTGTGTAGCATGTTGTTAATAGCAAGGCTGTGAATGATGCCCAGGAGACTAGACTATCCTAGCACAACAAAAAGACCTGAGCTGAGAATGATTATAGGTATTACTTACTGCCCATTTCACCACTGGCATTTAGGGCAGCAGTGAAGGTCCTCCATCTCTGGCGGTGTGCAGGGCTTCCTTCATCGTGTCAGTAGCTCTCTGTTTTCACTCAAGTCCCAAATACCGTCACACTCAGATGCAGAAAGATTCTTCATTGTTGTTTCCGTAACAATTTTGTTGTAACAGTCAGTGTTGTTAGCTGAACCCCTTGAACCTGGAGGACTGGTGGACCACTCTTAATCTGGCCTCTACCCTTTGACCTGTTTGACGTGGGTGACCCTACCGAGAGCCAAAGCATGAAGCCCTGACTCCCGCCAACATTGCTCTCCCTGTCTTTATGGCACGCAAGCCTCCAAACCCAGCAACGGCTTTGTGGTCCTCTTAGAGGACAGATATTAAAGCAGAGTTATAATACAGACAAAGAGTGAGTTGCATAAATTTGGAGAATTCAGTGGTCCAGTGGCCTGTGACATTCCCAGATGGAAACTGTGGAGTTACTTTTCAATGTTGTGTTGAGCCGTTTGCAACAATGGCGTGTGATTGGGATGGACAATAAATGACAGTAATTTGAAGTTCTGAGTCACTCATTTGGACTGAATGCAGGTCCACTGCATACCAGCCACTCAGTCTGTGTTTGGTTTCTCGAATGTAGAAGTAGTCACATTGTGAGCACCAGATGCAGTTCACGAGAATGAAAGAAGTGCATGTGAATTGCTGCTTCATCTGGAAGGACAGTTTGGGTCCCTGGATGGTGGGAAGAGGTGGAAGACAACTGTTGCATCCTCTGAATGCAGGGTAAAGTGACATAAGATGGGGAGTACAGCCAGGGAGTTGTGAAAGTGTTGAAAGGGAAAGTGACTGTGTGTCTTTTGGCGTGATGCAAGTTTAGACAAATGAATGTGTGTTGGTAGAATAGAAAGAAGGCCCTTGGGGCCCTCTTGAGGTGGACGGAGGTATAGAGTTATACATAATGGATGTAACACACACAGAACGCTGCAGGAACTCAGCAGGCCAGGCAGCATCTATGGAAAAGAGTAAACAGCCAACGATTTGGGCCGAGGCCCTTCATCAGAACTCACTCTTGTGTTTGTATGTAATGAAGATGATTCAGTTGGATCCAGGAGTTGTGAACCATCAAAGTGGAGGAGAGCATCTGAGGTGCCACGGATCTAAGTGGGAAGGAACTAAACCAGGGCAGAAAGGATGGAATCATTGTAGGAAGAAATAAGTTCACTGGGGCATGTTTCTTCCGACTTTGGGTCTGCCCAGCTATTTCTGCTTGTGGATCTGGGGCAGAAGGTCGAACTGGGGTACTACAGGGTTGAAAATTGAGGGAAGATCTCCTAAGGATTTGATTGTGTCTATGGGGGAGACAGTTGCTGCACCTGAATTCATCATCCGAGGTTAGAATTGCGTTCTGCTGTGTTAGTTTTTGGTTTAGAGGGCTTCCTATTTTGGCCTATCCTGACAATTATTATCCCATGTAATGATGAGTTAGTGCATTTTATTTTAGAATAAAATATATATTTTATACTGAGAAATGTTCATTTAGGATTCTGTGCTTCAGCTTGGTATTGTATGGTTTTTGTTTGTAATTGTGGCCAGTTTTATATTTGTTGGGTTTGGTTCCTTGCAATTTATTAATATCCTTGTCGTAGCTGCCCCCTTGGGCTTAGCTGGAGGTATTACACACAATTGCCAGACATGCTGAATGGTGGGAGGAATGGTTGGCCAAATGTTGAGTACAGCTGTGAGTTTGTTTGGCTTTGGTGAGGGAGGGTAGGTCAGACAGAGTTGAGAAACTCGTATGACAGAAAATGGCACAATTCATGTCATCAGCCTGAATGCTTGTTATTAAGAAACAACAAAGACTTTCATTGTCAAGATTTGAGGCATTCCACCATCCCACTGTTGCGATGTTTTATGGACTGTGTTAGAGCAGATGGGCTGTTCTGTTTAAGGATGATAGTGCAGGCTATCCTCTTCTGTGCAGTGTGAGATGGACTGTTCATGGACATGTACATCATTTAAGTCAGTCTGTAGCTATCGGTGGCAGCTGTCTCTTAAAATTTAACACACACTCACACAATTCATGCATTCATCAACTGCAGATGCACTAAATCTTGCAACCTTTGATTTAGCACTATGTAGTTATGTAAATGATTAAGATGTGATCATTTTCAATTGGTAGATTCTTTTAATCTGTAGGTTTTTAAAATAATCTTGTTCAGTTTAATCATTCTTTGCATGATTTCCATTGCAAAATCTTGCTCATTACTCTAGGTTGTACTATTCCGGTGCATGTCCAGCTGGACTCCTTTGTCTGTTGTGTGTATATCCAAATCATTGTCCACACTGTAAGCTGCCCATCATCATGTGTGCCCTGACCCCTGCCCTGTTCCTCCTTGCCCTCGTGTGCTCTGCCCTCTCCACATTTGCCTTTGACTCCTTCATCTGTCACCTTGTATTTGTAGAACTCTCACCAGTTTCCAGCGAAGTACATATTTCATTTTTAAATTCTCAGCCTCTGTTTTCAAATTTCTGCCTAATCTCAACTTTCCCTACCTCTGAATTTTATTCTAGTCCTCTGATTTCTTTCAAAAACAACCGAAAATGTGCAGATGCTGGACATCCAAGCAACACACACAAAATGCTGGAGGAACTCGGCAGGTCAGGCAGCATCTATGGGAAAGAGTATAGTCGACATTTCGAGACCCTCCAGCAGGGTCCTGCCAAAGGGTTTCAGCCCGAAACATCGACTGTACTCTTTTTCCATAGATGCTGCCTGGTTTGCCAAGTAGCTCCAGCATTTTGTGCATGTTGGTCTGATTTCTTTATTGTTTTTATCCCAGCCTGTTGCTTTAGACCGTTTTGCCTTGCTGCATCATTGGTGGCTCTGCCTTCTGCTGTTGGGTTCCTGTCCCTATTCTACTCTCTTCCAAGGAACTCTTTAAAACTACAATTTTGACCAAGTTTTTAGTCATCAATCTTAATATTAGGGCTTGACATTAAATTTAGTTTGATTACAACCAATGCAAAGTAATTTGGGAGTCACATTTTCCCTGCTGTTCCAGTTCCTGGTGTTTCACAAGCTCTGCATCCAATATCCTTGTTCTCATTCATAATGAATTGCTTTGGTGTCATGCCTTTACAAAGTAAATCCCAAAGTATTACAATGCAATTCAACGAGCAGGCAATTGACAAACAGAATTTGACTTGGAGCTACAAAAGTCTTTGTTAATGATATAGGGTTTAATGAACAGCAAAAGAAGAGAATAGAAGGCAAAACATTACTGGTAGAGTGAAACAAATTATTTGCGAGAGGCAAGAATTGAAGGAACTTGGTTGTTCTTTATAGTAGTTTAGTGATGATAAAGAGTGAGGCTGTAGATGGATGGTCTCAGCTTGGAAAATACTCTCTCGCAGGCCACCAGGTCTGCTGAATTCCATCATGGCAAGTAATAGAGCTGGAATCATCAGCCTCAATTGGTACTGAGTTACCTGAACTTGACAGATTAACTATGCTAATTATAACTTTTTAAATACTCTATATTGCTAGCAACTCCTGTATTTATTGTCCTGAACTTCAGAGTTACATCACATCAGTGGATCTGGAATCACGTAGAAGTCGGACCAGATAAAGATATTAGTAAACTGGATATGTTTTTGGGAGCAGTAGTTTTATGGCTACCTTTTATTATTCATTTTATGTAATTCCTAATTTTATGTACTTACTGGAATTTTCTAAAATTTCTGCAGCAGCCAAGGTAGAATTTGGGCTAATAAATGTAGAGAGGTGGATCAGAGCCAGTAATTTAACTATTGTTAGTTTCTACTGTAAATGGCAGTATTAAGGACCCCTCATTAGTGCTCAGAGTATTCTAAGCCCACTGTTTCCAAAGACAAGCAGCTTCTACTGGATGCCAGTGTGCCATCTTTTACTTTCTGACTCTATTGCAGGAACTACAGAAGCTTGGGTTGGGTGACGAAGTCAATCTATATGTGTATGAGATTCCAGTGGAGTACCAGAAGGTCCTGGATTTAATCCCTTCTCTGTGGAAACGCCATAATCCAGAGGTTAGACACATTCTTCTTGCATAATATAACTGAACTTTAATTATTTTAACTGCAAAATGCAAGCCAGAAAGGAAGAGACTGGGTAATTCCATTGCCAATCAAACTTGGTGACCTTGCTGACTTAAGTGATTGAAGCCCATGAGAATAGTGATCTAACGCGAAAGTGAAACTGAAAGGCATGCGAGCAGATCAATGTGATTTTATTGAATGATGGAGCAGACTTGAGCTACATAGCTGACTCTAATCTTGAGTTCCTGTTGTAGTTGCTCATTTGGCGAGTTTGGGCCAACATTTGGTTCAATGGTTCCATTTAACATCAGAGAATGTTTACGTTATACAACCTGAAATTCTTACTCTTCACAGACATCCATGAAGACAAGAGAACCCCAATGAATGACCGGAAAAACACTTGCCCGTCTGCCCCGCTCACACACTGGCAGCTGCAAAGCATTAACTCCCCCCCCCCCCACTTATTTCAGCGCCCACCACCCACCAAGCAAGCATTTAAAAAGCCCCCAAAAGACAGACCATGATCTGCACCAACAACTAATTGTTCACCCAACAATTCAACATGCCACAGGATCTCTCTCTCTGTAACAAAGGACAGAGAGGTGTTGCCACAGCGAGCTGATTATGATGTTACAGGCTGCTGTGTCACTTTTATTCCATGTGTCTCCGACTTGAGAATCAGCAGCAAACTCCTCCGTCATTGAGAGAGAGGGAGCGAGTGATCGCCTGTACAAAGGCTCCTAACAGCCAGTACGCTGTTTGCGATGTTCCGTTTCTCCTGCGACACCTGTTGTTGACACTGGCATGGAATTGGCTGGTCCACAGGGCCTCACCCTGAAGGTGTGTAGCACCTTAGGATATCGAGAAAATGGCCGGTCAGTGAACTCTGGGAATGGGAACCACCACTGTAAAGAACCGCAGTCTGAGCGCAGCTGTAGATCATGGACTCCACCAGAACCCCATCCACCTTGCAAAGGAAAAAAAAAGAGACATTAAAGAGAAGGAATTAAAGCTGTTTCACAGATGAGGTGCAAGAAGCAACCCTCCAGTGACATTTTTGGATCTAATTTAAACCATTGTATTGTGATTAGAAATTTGCCTCCAACATTAGACTATTGTTTAGCCACCATAATTGAATTTTTGCCCAATATCTTCATTTTTGTCTGACCAATTAATTATTTCTCCAAGAATGTTTGTTATTAATTCTCAAGGATGTTTATAGAAATTTAAGTTTGCTGGCTTTTGGAAAAACAAGCACAGTCATCTCAGTTGTTTGGCTTTTTTTTTGTATAATTGGAGGAGATGCGTTTGAAGTAGGGGCAGGAGTCCACACCATCTGGTTCAGCGTCAGGCTCCTGAACCAGCACAGATATCTTAACCCTAAACTGATTTAACAACCTATGGACTTGCTTTCAAGGATTCTACAACTCAGGTTATCTGTAATTTTTATTTTTTTTATTTACACTTTGCTTGTTTGTCAGTTTTGTGTGCAGATTTTTATCGATTGTATTTTGTGTTGTACTGTGAATGCCTCCAAGAAAGTGAATCTCAAGGTAGTATATGGTGACATATATGTACTTGGATAATCAGTTTACTTTGAACTCTTGAAGTAAGCCTTAAAATCTATATATCTGCACACAGTCCCTTGAGTTTTCACACTGCATTGGTTTCCATTACCTCCTACCTAGATGTGGTCCCTCTCACTCTCCACCTTGGTAGAGAGACCAAGTGAACTTCACGCCCAACCAGGAGGAAACAAAAATTACTGGAGTTGTGAAGTGTGTTCTTTATAATTGTAGAAATCAAATGTGTTTTCAAATCCCTCCTTGGCCTTGCTGTTCCCTGTCTCTTTAATTTCCTCTAACTTTCAAAGATTTCTGGTCATCTCCACCTTGGGCCAATTGCATGTTAATTGCTCCTCTGTTGACAGGCAAGCTTTCAGCTGCGAAGACCCTAAACTCTGAAAATCCCTTACCCTTCTCTTAACAAGGTTTATCTAAAACCTGTCTCTTATTGGCCAAGTTTTTGCATGCATAAACCTTATGTGGCTTGGTGTTAAATTCCTTGTTGGACCTTTGAGTACTTTGGGCCATTGACTGTACTACTGAACAGAGGTTACAAGTGTGTTAAATTACATGCTGACTGATTGTATAGGGAAATGAGTAAAAGGTATAGAATGAGGAGCAAATTGTTAAATATATATGTACTGCAAGAAAAACAGATCTGGAGGCTGGATTTCAGAAGGAAACAGCAAAAAGCGAGAGGGAGGGATGAAACTATATTGAGTAGAAAGTACGGTGTTGAACGGGTGGAGAAGTGCTGCTCTGTTTTTGTCTGTAGCAATGTCCCAGGGCATCCACTGGTTTTTTAAAAAACTCTTAAGAGGAGGGCTTTATTAAAAGTTTGGCAGAACATCATAGACTGAAAGTCAAGTTAGACAGAGGAAAGCCTCCACTTCAAAAGTTGAGTTTTGCTGTAGATGCTGAAGAAAAATTAGTAGGTCAAGTGTCCAAGTGATTGAAATGTCGATTTATAGCAGTGAAGTAAGAGTCAAAAGTAGTGATAGGAAGCATTGTATTGGGGACTGGGAAAAAGTTCATAGCAGGACATGGGAATGGAAAGATGATAGGAATCAAGGAAGAAAGTTTGGGCCTTTTCCGAACTGCCTCTGCCCAACAAATGCTTGTTATATATTGTTACTCTTTCAGTTATTCATCCACGTCGGAGTTTCGGGAATGGCCACCACTGTGACTTTGGAGAAATGTGGTCACAACCAGGGCTACAAGGGGCTGGACAATCGCTGCTACTGCCCAGACAGCCACTGCTGCGTTCAGGGAGGACCGGACTGCCTTGAATCCATTGTCGACATGGATGTCGTCTGCAACAAGATCACAGATCCACAACTAGACGTGGTTATTTCGGTGTCAAAGGATGCAGGAAGGTGGGGAAACCACCAGAGCACTGCTCTGTGACTTGCTAGAATGTGGTCTTGTACCACTCTTCATTTTGGTCCTCCCAGAAGTAGAAAACTAGAGCAAGAAAAGGGGTGAATTGGGTACATAAAGACAAATAAGCAGGGCAAATTAAAGGGGGAGGAATGATTCATTCAGGAAAAGTGGGGAGGGTGTTAAGTCTGTGTGTGTAGGGCTCCGTTGGTCTTGAGAGACCATGGATTTGCACCTTGGAAGGTTTCCAGGGCGCAGGCCTGGCCAGGGTTGTATGGAAGACCGGCATTTGCCCAAGCTGCAAGTCTCCCCTCTCCACGGCACCAATGTTGTCCAAGGGAAGGGCTTAAGGACCCATGCAGCTTGGCGCCGGTGTCGTCGCAGAGCAATGTGTGGTTAAGTGCCTTGCTCAAGGACACACACGCAGCCTCAACCAAGCCTTTAGGTCACTAGACGAATGCCTTAACCACTTGGCCACGCGCCAACACTGGGGTTAAGTACGTTGTAGATATTAGATAAAAGGAATTATACACTTAGTCTATAGACCCTTTAGCCTATGTTCGTCACTCTTACATCACAAGAGTTGATCAAATACTGTTTAAATAATTGACTTTAATAAAGGCTTTTGAGCATTGGGATAACGGGGTGGTTGAGGGATATTGAGAAAGTGAGTCTCAGATTGTAGAGATAGTGTGTCAGCTGAAACTAAACAATCAAACTAAGCATAACATAGAGTGCAAGATGTGGGAAGTAAATTATCACGTATTAAACCCTTTTGAATCTGTGTATCTTTGTGATATTCCAGATTTATTTCACTACTTGAATTTAAATATTCTTGTTGCTGTGTGAGATTCAGATTTGTGTTGTTTGACCAGTGTTTCGGGACTTTGGCTGCTAAACCAGAAACTTAAGCACCACATCTCCGTACCCTCATGACATTACTGGGTTCTGTTCTGCCTCAGCTCACCAGCACACATTCTAGTCTGTGCCTCTGTTTCTTCTTGACATGATAAACTGTGTCAATCGAGCTCTATCCATTTGTGGCTTGCGCTGTGCTTGTTCTTGTTCCCTTCTAGTCCAATATCACCGGAGTAATTTAAAGTAGATTTTAGATCAACCTTTAACAGGGGATTGTGGGTTATGTGAAATGGACACAGACGAGTTCAGGCCTGGAGCAGATCAGACAGACTTGAGGGTCCAAGTAGTTTACTCCAACTATATTCTTGTGTGTTTCTGTTAGTCCTCTCTCTTGTTTTCAAGGGGCTTCCAGGGACCCCTTTTTCTCAGCTTTATGTGCAACTTAACGCAGCTGGACATCTCCGCCGTCTTTTTCTGATGGCCACCTGTTACTAATTTTATTTGCTTCACTGGTAGCTATTTCTTCAGCTCTGGGTACTCTATCTTTCCATAACCACCTCTGTTCCTTTAAGACCCTTCATACTGTACCTCTATCTGAATAAATAGTTGGTGATCAGTCCTGGTACCTGTCTGCTTTGGTGAAAAAAAAAAAGATAACTTGATACAAGAATACTAAAATGGATAAAATTTTTAATATTAAAGTCATCAATATTCTGTGTAATCAAACATGAAATTAAGTTCCCTCTTTGATGCAGTAAGGTATTTCACTACACACTGCTTTTTGAGGGCATCACATGACAACCAAAGCTAGAAATTCTGACAACAGTTAGAAGCTAGCCCGGCAGAATTAAGAAAATCTCAGGAAAGATTTATAATTGTTTGAATAAAGTAAATCAGTTTGAGTTAGTGTGTATGTGTGACAATAGGGCATGGATTAAATGAAATTGGGAAAGGACCCAGAAGTGTTGTGGAAGTGTGTTCAGTGGGGATGATCACAAAAGAGAAATTTGTGTTGTGGGGTACAGATGTCAATTAGGGAGTTATGTTGAGGGAGTAAGCAACAGCACGGGTGCAGTGATCTGAAAAGTTGCTTCCTGCACCGCTTACTAAATGATTGATCACAGACTTGTCTCTGTCCACCCAGGTACCTCTGCGATTTTACCTACTATACCTCTCTGCATCTGAGCCATGGGAGATCAGCTTTCATACATGTCCCTCCACTGGGAAAGCCTTACACAGCTGAGCAGTTGGGAAGGGCTCTCCAAACCATTATCGGGGTGATGTTGGGCATGTTGCAACATTCCAACGCCAAGATGAACTGCCTGGTGGAACACTGAGGTTTCGGAAGCTGGCCAAGGCGCAAGAGGACCCAAAATCAACGTCATAACTTATCTTTCCAACCAGTTTTGGGGAACTTCCCTGGTCCCTGCTGCCATTGTAAAGTTCACCTGTTTAGGAGTGGGGAGGGGCAATTGAGTGAAGCCTGTAACGTGGTAATTATTGTATCTTTTAGGGGTGGAGGGAAGTACAAATCTCATTTGAAGCCCCAAGAGCCAAGTCAGGGCTAAAATGTTGAGTAACCATTTCTTGGGGCATCTGTAAACTACGATGCACATAATGCTGTGTTCACTCTGTGTATGTTTTAAAGTTGTTTTCCAGTTAGCAATTTTAATCTGAGCCCAGGACAGCATGAATATTTTTGACCTTATATTATTTTTTGATAATTGTTTTGTCTTGTGTCTCTGACAGATGATCACAGAAACTAAACTTTGAGCACTCTGCTGAACGTCATCCCAGAGTCTAAAATATTACAACTCCTAACGATGGATGCACTTAGGCACTTAGATATTATAACTACTTAAAGACGTGCTCTCAGCCTACGTATGCAATGTTTGCTATGTACTTCAGTCAGTCTTGCCTAGATTTAGTATTAAGTAAGGTGTAAATCAAACTAACCATAGCTTAAGTACGTTGAACTAGGTTGACATAATCCAAGTGAAATAACTTTTAGTTTAATTCAGCTACTTAAAACCTTTGTTTTTGCGTTGTGGATTTTGAGTGTCCGAGTAAAACTCATTATAAAATCTTAGCTCACTTCCCTCAAGTACTGGTAAGTATTGCCTCATTCCCCGTCCCTTCTTAGTGTTTTTAAGGAACTCCCTACAGCCACATTATTAGCAGAGTATTATTGGAGTTCAGAACTATTTCTAAAAGCTGCCCATCTGCCACTTGCTAAGGAACAGGATCTCCCCTTGGGACAATGCTGGTTTCCCCAGGGGTTAACGATGTTCTGCAACCATCTGTCTGTTGCAGCACTCCAGCAAATGATGCTCTTCTCCACTGTGAACATGTTTCTGTACGTTCACCTGGGTTAGATGCCACAGGGGAGCTTTAACACATTGAGCCTTTCCTTCAGAAGGAATTTGTTTAGCACTGAGCACCTACGAAATGAGCCTTCCTCTTTTTTTTCCTTCTCCTCACTATCCTTCCTGCCAGAGAGAGTTCCCATACCTCAATCGATGTTGCACGTTGGTGTAAACAAGTGGGGACAATGGGATGTGCCTCTTTGTAACTGGTTCCGCATCTGAAACTTGTTCAAATTGGCTTAGCATCAAAGCTTTCCAGCAGGCGCAAAGGTCCCTCAGCTGGTTTGTCATCTGAGGTGGCTGCTGCTTATAGTGAATGAGCAATCTTGGGCAGAACTAGTCCACCCAAGGGGTGATTGAATTGAGAGGAGTGCAAATATTGGTGGACTTTCGAAAGGCTGCCATTGACATGATCCAAATGAGTCTCTCAAAAGCCAGTCAACTTGGCATCGTGACTGGAGTTGAGACCTCATCCAGATGAGGGGTCTTGACCCAGAATATCAACGGTCAGTTATCCTCCGCCGATCATGCCTGACCCACTGACATTCTCCAGCAGTTTGTTTCTTTTTGCTCGAGAGAGATCCTGATACGCTTCCTGAGAAGAAACAGAAAATGTGAGGATGGACTTTAAAGAGTGTGGAGAGAAGAGGTCAAGTCTGATGACCCTTCAAGTTTTATGGAGCTTCCCAATGATGAACCTTGGTATTTTGAGCTGAGACTCCAATCTATGATTTTGGAAGCATAGCTTGAAAATTTTGCAAGCAAATTGGTCCTGCAAGGATTTTGATTGTAATTAACTGATTTAAAGAATACTAGATTTCTGATACTAGGAATGCATATTGTTTAAGGAATTTCCTTTTATTTTAGAAATATCCTTACATTTATCTAGCGATATTATTATAGATATTGAGGTGCTTCATAGGAGTATTATAGACAGTGTAACAGAGCAACATAGGATGTAGGGACAAGTGACCGAAATCTTGATTGACAAAGTAGGTTTAACAAAATGGGTTTTACAGCTTGTTTTAAAAGGAGGGGTGGGGGGGATAGAGGATGCAGTGAAGGAAGTCCAGAGTTCATTGCCTCGACAGTTGTCGCTTGTAAAAGCGGAATTAGTTGAAGGCAGAGATTGGAGGAGTGGGTAAAGAAGATGGAGAAAAAAGTTAAAATACTTTAATATGCTTAGACCTCCCAGATGTGCCTAGAAACTCCTTCATTGGACATGGCAAACCTCTGATTTGTATGTTAAACTCCGAGAATTTAAAATGTTTTCAACTGAGCTTGATGTGTAATTAAGTTAATATAATCAATGTGTCTGATAACCTCAGCCCCCCCCCCCCACCCCCCCCACATTAACTTCTATTCCTTGATGAAACATGTCCGTGATCACATCTGTTTATGTGAACTGGAGAAAGGATGTTATATGAGAATAGTGATGTTAATTGTTCTGTACATGGGAAAGAGTAAATAATTTGTGTTTTGCTTGTTTTGACCTCCAAGGGACTACATCGTATTATTCGTTAATTTGTCATATTTGTTCATTCGTATTTTCATAGAAAAGCAATTGCTTGTGGGCTGGGTTTCAGTGAATGGATCACATTCTGGGTCCCACACTCAGCTCTCGTTGTTAAAGGGCATGGGAATTGTTAGACAATGAAAGATCAGGGTCTGTATAATTTACAGTGCACCATCTTAATGTTCACTAGTGACTTGGCTCAGTGATCAGTGTCCATTTCAAATACTTTACCGTAGTTCCAAAGGGGAATTTGTTATATCCATGTGCAGATAATTTGCGGGGAAGGAACAGAGTAGGGTGTGAAGTGGGATTCGACTATTGATCTTTTGAGAATCTGTACAGATGCCATCTCAGATTACTTCTAAATGTTTCCCAAAAGTGCTTTAATGAATCAATAATTAAGTGCTTCCAACATCTCCCAAGGGAGTCTCTTGCCTTGTTTCTGGATTATGTCCACAGTTTCCAGATTTGTGGTTGTATAACACAATCTTAGAAAGAGTTGCCATGGAAGATTGAGGTGAGAGGAAATATTTACTGAAGGGATATTGCTGGCGACCATGGATGTCCAAATCTGCATAGAATAGATTTTTGGCCAGCAAGGAATTGCTTACAGGGATTGGGCTGGAATGTGGAGTCGAAACTGACGGGTGGAGAATGGTTCAGTGAGTTGCACCTCCTCCTAATTAATGCTGTCTTTATTTTATGATGTCCTGCCAACACCAAATGTGCTGGATCAGAAGGAATTATTAAAGATGGCTTGGGGAGAAGCAGAGTGTTCCTTATATTCTGGGTAAAATTACTCAACTCGTTGTTCTCTGGGGTCCAAAATGTCTGTCAGACTTCAGTTCAATGCAGATTTGAGTTCAGATGAAGGATCTCGACCTGAAATGTCGACTCTCCATTTCCCTTCATAGATCCTGCCGGACTCAGTGAGTTCCTCCAGCATTTGTGTGCACTCTTGATCCGAGCTTTTGCAGTCTCTTGTTGTCCGCCATCTCAGTCCTGCGATTAACTTGCATTGTGTGCAGGTCTTTTAGTACAGGTGTGCGCCGCTTAACATCCGATCGTATATACGTCCGTAGTCCTGATCGGAGAACGTGACGTAGCGGACGTAACCAATCTCGTGTATCGCACGTTTCTTGAGTGTAGTGGCGTTATCTCTCTGTTTAATTTTCTTTTGAAAATATTACCATAAAGTGCATCATGGCTTCCAACCGCACCAAAACCACGCCTAGTGATAGCAGCAGCAAGAGGCAAAGTATATAATATGGTATTCGCACAACGTCCAAATCACATAGCGTCCGATTTCACGGAGCGTATCATGGACATTAAGCGACGCATACCTGTAATTCATCACAAATGAATTACGTCATGTGTAACAATGTTCTTCTTTTACATTCAGTTGAACCTGAGTTGAATCTCTGAAAATACTTATAGTACTATTTTTTTTGAAGTGCATATTTCCCAAGAGAGCAAAAACATGTTGGATTACTAAAATAGTATTGGAAGTACTCAAACAATACACACAAAATGCTGGTGGAACACAGCAGGCCAGGCAACATCTGTAGGGAGAAGCACTGTCGACGTTTCGGGCCGAGACCCTTCATCAGGACTCAGGACTCATCAGTCCTGACGAAGGGTCTCAGCCCGAAACGTCGACAGTGCTTCTCCCTACAGATGTTGCCTGGCCTGCTGTGTTCCACCAGCATTTTGTGTGTGTGGTTTGAATTTCCAGCATCTGCAGATTTCCTCGTGATTGGAAGTACTCAGCCAGTCAGGCAGCACCTTTAGGCTGAGGAGCAGATATGATGTTTCGGGCCAGATCCTTCATCAAAAGTTTTATGAAGAAATGGGTATAAGTTGCAGAGACTGGGAAGGGTGGAGAGAACAATGGGGATGTCTGTTGTTGTGTAGATAAAAATTGGCAAGACAATAATTATTTTAAAAGCAATCAGGAAGCCCACAGTTAGATGTTTCTTTGTTCGTCATCTCAAACGGCCATCTTTAAGTAATCTTACCAACTTTAGTCTGGATCCAGCATGAAGTTTTCCCTATTCGTTCCTTTCCCCCTGCCCCCACCCACCCTCTCCCTATCACCATTCCTCCCTCTTTGTATATTAACGTAACTACTTTGCTATTTTCTCCCTTTCCCTGTTCTGATGAAAAGTTCTTGACCTGAATCATCAACTCCTCTCCACGCAGTTGCTACCTGATCTGCTGATCTTGCAATATTTTGTTTGCTTTGGATTTTCAGCATCTGCGTTTGTTTTGGTCCAAAGACCCATCAGTTCAGACTGGATTCTAAACTGCTGACTCTGGGGGGGGGGTGCGGTTGGGGAAGAGGATGATACTGAACCCCTTCCCCCCCCCTCCCCCCACGATCTTCAGTGATTACAGAGGATAATATGTTTGAAATTACAGAACTGAAATGTTTGGAAACCCTTGCTATTTCTGGCAAGATGTAGAGAAAGCAAAGTCCTATTTTGCTTTAATATTACAAAGCTTTGGGGAAGGATGAGGACCAGTGTTCAGAGACACGAGATCAATGGCGCTGAATTTTGAGTCTTAAAGCTTAGAATATATAGTAGTAAGATTCCGGCCACTGTCAACCAACCAACAGTTGTCCTACTTTTAATTGTTTCCTTTAATATACACGACATACTCAACTTTCCCCCCTTGCCACTGTATTCCATTACTCCCCCATGCCCCAAAGGGAACTAGATTACCTGATAGGAAACCTCCTCAAACTTTGCTCTCTGTCTACTCAATGCTGCCCCCTACAGACTTGCTGAAGTATTGAAGGGGGTGCCACTCTGTCTCTAATTCCCTACCAGTGGGGTATTTGAGGGCTAGTGCAGAGGGGGCTTTGTCCAGCCAGCGCCATCCCTGTTATGCTGGCTCCTCAGTGGGAATACCAAACAGTGAGTCACCTCAATTTCTCAGGTTGCAGCTTTGTGAGGAGTCACTACTCTCAAGTCAGTGCAGAACCATCCAATTTGTGTTAGTCCACTCAAGTGCAGCAGATCCCAATAGGATCAAGAAACTTCCCGTACATTCGTGCCTATCCCGAATCATCAACTTGAAGCTTTTGTGACACGTAATATACTTCTGAAAATGTACTGTGATATCTTTTATTAACCCTGTGAAGTTACTTGGGTTTAGTGTCCTATGGAAGAGTTTTTTAAAATTTAGTTTTGAAGTAAACATTATTCAAATACTAATCTAGCTTGAAAGAAAGTGAAGATTTTGCTTGGAAAATAAAAATGTTTTTAATACAATTTAATAAGCAGTTGTGTATATGTTAAATAACTGCGGAATCCTTCGGGATTGCCTGTGTTCGATTGAATGACACAGGATCCCACTGAGTAAGTTACAGGTTTGGTATCTAATAATCTGGATGTGCAAGTTCAAGGGCCCTACTTCAGCTGGGGAATTTGAATTCAATTAAATCAATCCGGAACGAAAGAATAGTAATGTCTGAAACCAAATCCTTCACCCCAAACTGTGGCCTCTATTCTTTCATCGTCTGAATTCCAAATCCTCTGACCTCTTGTCCTCCTGATCTATTCATCACTGACTAATGACAAAATGGTCAATATCACAGATTCTCCACTGCCTGTACTCTAATCTACTTCCCTTTGAAACTCGCAGTGCTTTGTTCACCAGAGACTGAATCTAGTGCTTGGATACCTTCTCAGACTTCTTTGTGGACCATAATTCTACAAGGACATTGTCTCCTTGACAGTCAGCAATCTTTCTGCCACAGCCTTGTAATACCCCAACCAGATAGAGTTTGCTTCTATCATCTGTGATAAAAATCCCTAAGTGGAAATATCCTGGGGTTAGAGAGATGAATTTTATAGGTGGGGTGAAAGTGAAGGCCCTTAATGTTAGGACATAATTTGACAGTGGTTTCAAAGAGCCCCAGTAAACTCCACAATGGGGTTATGTGGCGGGAGGGGTGCAGGGCAGAGTTTACTCCTGTTACCTTATACAAAGGAAGTAACTAATTCTTGGAGGTAATCAGCCCCACATCACTCACTGCAGGAGTAGGTATCTGACATCTAATCATCTTCAACTGATTCATCAAGAACTGACCTTTTCTCAAGGTCAGAATTGGGATTATCAGCAAATGAATCACTTCACATCGATGTGCAGCAAGGCCCAGGCGACATTGGCTGATAGAACTGGACAGTAAAGATTTTGCTTCCTGAATATATTTGGGTGTAGCTTATGGATTTTGGGCTGCTGTTCATGAAAATCACCATGAAATTTCCCTATCACATACCATGTTTTTGAAATGGCCTATATTTGTTATTCCAATTCATAATTCAATTCAATTGAAATGTTGCCCACAATGTAAGCTGAAAAGTTTCCTATCTTGCCCAGGCATGTCTGAATGTGTTTAGGCAGGGCAGGATTTATGAAGTCCATATGTTTACGTGAAAGATTTGAATATTTGAGACAGATGTTTCCCAGAGTAACTAATGCCAAGATTGTGGAAGGCATCTTTGTTGGTCCATTAATCAAACAGGTCACCGCTGACAGGCAATTTGAAGAACTTCTAGTGGGACCAGAGAAGATCGCATGGAAGGCATTCAAAGATGTTGAAAATTTTCTTGGCAACTACAGGGCACCAAACTACGTGTGCAGGTGGTTGACAACATGCTTCAAGCATACAAAACAGTGAAGTGCAACATGTCACTAAAGATTCATTTCCTACATTCCCATTTAGACTTCTTCCCCGCAAACCTTGGCACCATCAGTGACGTGCATGAGGAAGGGTTTCACCAGGACATTGTGGTCATGGAGAACCAGTATCAGGGCAACTGGAATCCATCAATGCTTGGCTGATTACTGATGGACACAAGTGAGAAGCCTCAGACACTGAGTACAAACAAAAATCATCAAAAGATTTTTAGCCGAGTTGAACTATTGCAAGCATCAACACAGATATGCAACTAAATGCATTGTATTCAATAAAAGTTAATTTATTGTTTCTCCAAATTCCTACATGATACATGTGGCTGGAAATTTGTGTTCAGACAAAAAACATTCTGAGGAAGTAATACTTTCGGGGGGAAAAAAATTGCTGTCCAGTGTAAATGACAAGCAACCAAAGTACCCGGTAATGGCCATCACCAAGTTGCCCACCATCGCTGTCCTAGCTATCTACAGTGACTTAACTGGACGAAATGAGTAAAATGCATTGCAAAAGTAGGCCAGAGGCCTAATGCCCTGCGGTGAGTGACTCGCCTTCTGATGCCTTGGAGCCTTTTTGAACATGCAAGACACACAACAGGAGTGTAATGAAATTCTCTGCTGGATGAGTACATCAACTCTAGAAAATGCACATGATCCAGGACAAATTTGCCCTCAAGGTCGACACTCTATCCACCCAGGTACATAATGGCTGCACTGTTGCATTTACAAAGCTGCTCCAACAACAACTCCTAAGCTCATGTCCTCTGCCACCAAGGAGAAAAGTTTCAGTGTCACCTGCAGGTCCTCTCCAAGTCTTACATTGTTCTGGTTTGGAAAAATGTAAAGCTCTCTACCCAACAGCACTGTGGGAACACATTTCCCAGAGGACCGCAGTGGTCAGAAGACAGCTTGCTATACCATAAGACAAAGGAGCAGAAGTTGGCCATTTGGCCTATGGCAGGGGTGTCAAACTCATTTTAGGTCACGGGCCGGATTGAGCAAAATGCAGCTTCATGCGGGCCGGATCAGTCAGACGCGTGCGAACGCAGCTTTCGTTGCCTCCATTTTTTCAGCCTGCTCTCGTGTGTCTCAGTCTCTGCTATAACTACAACGTGTTTCACTTTACAAATTCCGTTTCTTATGAAGAAGACTGCCGAGCAAGACTGCCGAATAAACACTAAAAACCCTGAAAACCTGGTACCTGAATAAACTCAGCATTAGCCATATCATACGCCATAGGCGCTTCGATTACTGGGGCCAGCTTTAATAGTAATTAGATATTATCTCGCGGGCCAAAGATAATTCCACCGCGGGCCGGATTTGGCCCGCGGGCCTTGAGTTTGATATATATGGCCTATGGAGTCTGCTCTGCCATTTCATCATGAGCTGATCCAATCTCCCCTTTAGTCCCATTCCCCCGCCTTCTCACCATAACCTTTGATGCCCTGACTACCCAGATACCTATCAATCTCTGCCTTAAATACACCCAATGACTTGGCCTCCATTGCCACCCATGGCAACAAATTTCACAGATTCACCACCCTCTGGCTGAAAAATGTTTTTTGCATCTCTTCTGAATGGGCGCCCTGCAATCCTCAAGTCATGTCCTCTCGTACTAGACTCCCCCACCATGGGAAACAACTTTGCCACATCCACTCTGTCCATGCCTTTCAACGTTTGAAATGTTTCTATGAGGTCCCCCTCATTCTTCTAAACTCCAAGGAGTACAGTCCAAGAGCGGTCAAACATTCCTCATATGTTAACCCTCTCATTCCCGGAATCATTCTAGTGAATCTTCTCTGAACCCTCTCCAATGTCAGCACATCCTTTCTTAAATAAGGAGCCCAAAACTGCACACAGTATTCCAAGTGAGGTCTTACCAGTGCCTTATAGAGCCTCAACATCATATCCCTGCTCCTATACTCTATTCCTCTAGAAATGAATGCCAACATTGCATTCGCCTTCTTCACCACCGACTCAACCTGAAGGTTAACCTTAAGGGTATCCTGCACGAGGACTCCCAAAGTCCCGTTGCATCTCAGAACTTTGAATTCTCTCCCCACTTAAATAATAGTCTGCCTGTTTATTTCTTCTACCAAAGTGCATGACCGTACACTTTCTGACATTGTAATTCATTTGCCACTTCTTTGCCCATTCCCCCAATCTATCCAAGTCTCTCTGCAGACTCTCTGTTTCCTCAGCACTACTGGCCCCTCCACCTATCTTTGTAACATCAGCAAACTTAGCCACAAAGCCATCTATTCCATAATCCAAATCATTGATATGCAACTTAAAAAGAAGCGGCCCCAACACAGACCCCTGTGGAACACCACTGGTAACCGGCAGCCAACCAGAATGGGATCCCTTTATTCCCACTCTGTTTCCTGCCAATCAGCCAATGCTCTATCCACGTATGTAACTTTCCCGTAATTCCATGGGCTCTTATCTTGTTTAGCAGCCTCACGTGCGGCACCTTGTCAAAGACCTTCTGAAAATCCCTCCTCCCCATCTTGTGGACAAGTAAGGAAAACACCATTGTCCTTGTCAGTACAGCACAGGTACCAGAGGGGAAAAGTGTTGCTGTTGGCTGAACACAGAATCTGGGAACAGGAAAAAATCCGCAGATGCTGGAAATCCAAGCAGCACACACAAAATGCTGGAGGAAGTACTTATTTCCCCCATAGATGCTGCCTGGCCTGCTGAGTTGCTCCAGCATTTTGTGTGTGTGTGTGTGGCATAGAATTTGGGAGCTGAGTTTTTATTTAGAGATACCGTGCAGAACAGATCTAGTGAGCCATGCTGCCCAGCAACATCTATTTAATCCAAGCCTAATCACAGGATGATTTAGAACGACCAATTAACCCACTAACCAGCATGTCTTTGGACTGTGGGAGGAAACCCACACGGTCACAGAGAGATTACAAACTCTCTTACAGAGGGCACTGGAATTGAACTTGGACATTGTGCTAACTGCTCTGCTACCGTACTAGCCCTTCAATGATGGCACGAAGCACCTTGGTTTGTCCCCACTTGTTGCTTCCTCTCTTCTAGCTACGGTTCTTCAGTCCTGAGCTCAGCCAGTGAGGCGGGAGGTTAAACAGATACTGGAACTGACCCTCGACTCTCGCCAGTTAACGATCACAATTTCATGTGTGCCTTTAACACTCTTACAACATTCCCGGGCCAGAAGGGCTGATGGCGACCCCAGGTTTTTTTTTAAAGTGAGTTTACGTGATTTGAAAAGAAAAATGCAAAGCTTAAATCTGAACTAGCTGGACCAGATGAGTGAGCCTCTTGCTGCATGACGAGCCATGGATTATGGAGTTTACAGAAAGTGGAAGGAAGGCAGAGAGACAGTCAAAAATGTACATTGATGTGTGTAGCTAGAGATGAGCACGTGGTACAGCCCTGGCTGAGTAAGGGGAACTGCAGAATGGAGTGTTGTCCACAGGATCTTTCACTTCTGCCAAGGCTCCAGCCAGTTCTCTTGCCTTGACGGCCAGTGTGTGACTGGTTTCACGTGGTTGTATTGAACTAATATTAAACACAATGAGTGAGAGGAAAGCTAATGCAAAAAGCAGACAGCAGGGGGCACTTGGAGCCTTCGCTAGGAGCAGTGCTTTGCCGTCTCTCTGCAAACTCTCTTACCTGCTTATTTTTTTCTTTCTTCCCCCTCCTTAACCTCGATTCCAGGTCCCTATTTTGTGTATTTGTGCATTTTTTTAAAAAAAATTACTATCAAGCAGAAACTGAAATGTTCTCGAGTCCCTGGAGTTCCCACCCGTCCAAATAGCTCTTGGAATACCTCTCACTCTCTGAGTGTAACCTAGAAAATGCAAGCACCACAGATTGCCTACCCATGGCACACTGGCTGGATGCGAATGGCCACCCTGGCTAGCTGAGGAGGAGGGCCCCAATCCCTCCCACCAGCTGCCCAAAGAACAACTGAGTGAGGCCAAAATGCAACCAGAATATGAGGAGCAGCCCCTTCAGATGCTAACAGAGGGATTACAACTTCCAGTATGACTCTACGACCGCAGCAGCAACACGCAGCGTGGAAGTCCATAAGCCAGCTCAAAGATCTGGAATCTGTATGGATCCCGGAACAGCCCATCTCCAGAACCTGCTGTGTCTTTACCTGCCTCCTTGACCACCTGTGACACTGCGTGGCACCAGATGTGAGGAAGGGGCTTGAGGAGTTAGTGTACAGCTGGGGCTCATGCAAATGTGGTGGCGCAGTCACCAGTCACCCCACCGCCATTGCTCAGGTTTGGATCTAACTCCTCTCCAGATGTCATTGCAGCCCTGATCCAAATGTGATAGGAAGGAATGAATGTCAGACTAGAGACCGGGTTGCAGACGAACGCGGAACCTCTGTTAGTCAAGAAGCAACAGTCCTAGCAGGATAATATTGAGCCAGGACACCCCTCCTCTTCTTAGAAATAGTGCCATTGTGGGTTCTCTCACACCACATAAATAATCTTCCAACCAAAACTTGCACAATGCAGCAGTAAACTGGAGTTTCAACCCAAATTATGGGGAACAACTCTGGTTTACGACTGAAATGTGCACATTCTGCTGGCCGTGACTTGTCCAGGGCTTGAAACAGTACAAAATCCAATAAGATACACCTAAAAGTATTCAGGAAGCAAAACCTCGGTGGTCGAATGGCTGAACGGTGTCTGGGCCTCGCTGCACAGAGACACAGTGATTCATTTGCTGAGTCATTTCTATGCAAATGAGATAGATCTAAGGATATCGTTGCCAAAATGAAACCCGCAGTTCGTAGAATTACTTTACTCTTTAGATTTTTTTGTTGATTTGCTCAATGTAAAGTGGGTTCAGAATCAAGAATTTAATTTGCAAGTTAGATGTTTTTTGGAATAAAAGAGTAACATTGTTTTGGTCTTGTTGGAGTATTTTTTTTGTACATTGTTCTTTGCATGTGAGCTACTCCCAACCCGCTTGTCTGTATTCCCAGTTCTGTCACCTGTTACTCCGGTCCCTCACATCTCTCCAAAAGTTTTCGACATCAGGTTGGTTCACCATTGACTGTGGACTGGTTGCATTGGGTTTGACCAAGTGAGTTTAGGACTGTCCAAGGCTGAATCAGTGCAGAAGGGTCTCGGGCCGAAACGTTGACTCTTTATTCCTTTCCATAGACGCTTCCTGACCTGCTGAGTTCCTCCAGCATTTTGTGTGAGTTGCTCTGGATGTCCAGCGTCTGCAGACTTTCTCATGTTTAAGGTTGGATCAAGTTGTGATCGGGTATAATTGGGTTTGGATCAGGCTGAGATTAACCATGATGAGATTAGGTTGGAATTGGCTGTGTTTGGGTCAGATTAATTTAAATTTTATACTGCACAAACCTTGTGGATGTAGAATGTCCTTAGAGTGGCAGGAGGTGAGGCATTTGTTACAAGTACACAGCTTATAACTTGCTATGGTATATTTATATTTAAAGTCAGAACACCCAACACAATCTGAGAATTAGAGTGAAACTCTAGAAAATCTTTAAATGATGTTAAAAACAACTGTCCTGATGAAGGGTCTGGGCCCGAAACGTCGACAGTGCTTCTCTTTATAGATGCTGCCTGGCCTGCTGTGTTCCACCAGCATTTTGTGTGTGTTGTTTGAAAACAACTGTGGCTACTTAACCTCTCATAGTTGCAGATACTGAGGTATATCAGTTAATGATGCATATGGGGGAACCTGATATAAGAAATAGGTATAAATGTTGTCCATTGATCCCCCGGGCCTGCTTCATCACTGAACCATGACTGACCTGAATATGGCCTCAGCTCTATGTTCCTGCTCTCTCTGCATAACACTTTCTTCCCCAAGAGTCCAAAAACCATTTTATCTCCACCTTGAATATATTCAATGCCTTGGCCTTCACAGCCTTTTGGATTAGAGATCTCTAAAGCTTAATATTTCACTGAGAGAAGAAATTCCACCTCACCTCTGTCCTGAAAGTATGTACTCCCTGTACAGAAAACATTGTTGAAGCATGTCAAGCTCCCTCAGATTCTTGTATACTTCAATTAAATCATCTCTTATTCTTCTAAACTCCACTGTGTACAGGCCTGGCCTTTCCTCTGAAAGCCCCTCCATCCAAGAAGGCAACCTTAAGTACGTTCATTGCATTTCCTCCAATGAAAGTATGTTCCCCTTAGCTAAGACCATCAAACCATTAACAGGGCTCCAGGTGTGAATAGGCAAAAACTTTCAAATTTCAGGGTCAACATTAGGAAAAGTATCAAGGACCCATTGTCTTTGTTTAATGAAATGACTCCTGGAATTTGCTTGATGCTCAAAATTGCCTCTGGTTATTAAAAGGACAAATTGACGGACAAGAAGACGCTTACCTCTAATTGAGCAGTAACATGAAGCAGAAGGTGGAGAGAACAATCCAACAACCATGGACTCTGTGCACAGTGCTCAGGTTCAAAAGATTTAGTTGAGCTACACATTTTTTTCTGTAAATAAGAAAATTTAAATATTTATAACATATGCCTACTCTCACTGCAATGTAAGGTATAGACCTTCAGCTCATCATCTATACCAACTCTGAGTAATCTCATTTCCCACGTCACTACAACCTGTTCTCCCACGTGACATGAACAACCCCCTATTCTCCGAATGTCCATTCACACCAGGGATAAAATAGAACATGTAAGAAGCAACATCAGCATTTCCATGAAGCGTGGGGGTAATAAACTTCCCCTAGGGAATGGTGGAAGTGGCTTCCTGTAAACAACATGGTGAAAATGAGCTGTGTCCATCCTTAATGAGTTCTAGTGTTGGGGCATACCTTTGTCGGGTTGTTCTCTGGGTCAATGTGAAGCATGCAGGTCAACCCTCACACTGTGTGTACTCACAGTCTCTTTGAAAGGAGCTGTGGCTCAGGGATACCGTTCTACATCGGAAGTCACAGCCCGGAAACCCAAGCAGAAACGTCTACACTGAGCTGCAAGAGCGCTGAACTGTCAAAACTGTGCCTTTTGAATAAACCCAGTCACCTTACACCTACAGCCCTTCAAACTAGCCATAACCTTGGATAACAAGAAGTGATGTGATTTTTTGAGAAGGAGAAGGGAAAATCAGATGTGTCAGTATTACAGTTGAACAAAGGGAACTATGGAGCTATGAGGGAGGAGCTGGCCAAAGTTCAATGGAACAATACCCTAGCAGGGAAGACAATGGAACAAAAATGGCAGGTATTTCTGGGAATAATGCAGAAAGTGCAGGATCGGTTCATTCCAAAGAGGAAGAAAGAGCCTAAGGGGAGTAAAGGGCGGCCGTGGCTGACGAGGGAAGTAAAGGGCAGCATAAAAATAAAAGAGAAAAAGTATAACATAGCAAAGATGAGCGGGAAACCGGAGGACTGGGAAGCTTTTAAAGAGCAACAGAAGATAACAAAAAAGGCAATACGCCAAGGAAAAATGAGGTACGAAGGTAAACTAACCAAGAATATAAAGGAGGATAGTAAAAACTTCTTTAGGTATGTGAATAGCAAAAAAATAGTTAAGACCAAAATTGGACCATTGAAGACAGAAACGGGTGAATTTATTATGGGGAACAAGGAAATGGCAGATGAGTTGAACAAGTACTTTGGATCTGTCTTCACTAGGGAAGACACAAACAATCTCCCAGATGTAATAGTCGTCAAAGGAACTAGGGTAAAGGATGAACTGAAGGAAATTTATATTAGGCAAGAAACGGTGTTGGATAGACTGTTGAGTCTGAAGGCTGATAAGTCCCCGGGACCTGATGGTCTGCATCCCAGGGTACTTAAAGAGGTGGCTCTAGAAATCGTGGACGCATTGGTAATCATTTTCCAATGTTCTATAGATTCAGGAACAGTTCCTGCTGACTGGAGGGTGGCTAATGTTGTCCCACTTTTCAAGAAAGGAGGGAGAGAGAAAACAGGGAATTATAGACTGGTTAGCCTGACGTCAGTGGTGGGAAAGATGCTGGAGTCAATTATAAAAGATGAAATTACGACACATTTAGATAGCAGTAGAAGGATCAGTCCGAGTCAGCATGGATTTATGAAGGGAAAATCATGCTTGACTAATCTTCTGGAGTTTTTTTGAGGATGTAACTATGAAAATGCACAAGGGAGAGCCAGTGGATGTAGTGTACCTGGACTTCCAGAAAGCTTTTGATAAAGTCTCACATAGCAGATTAGTGGGCAAAATTAGGGCACATGGTATTGGGGGCAGAGTACTGACATGGATTGAAAATTGGCTGTTGACAGCAAACAAAAAGTAACGATTAATGGGTCCCTTTCGGAATGGCAGGCTGTGACCAGTGGGGTACCGCAAGGTTCAGTGCTGGGACTGCATCTGTTTACAATATACATTAATGATTTAGATGAAGGGATTAAAAGTAACATTAGCAAATTTGCTGATGACACAAAGCTGGGTGGCAGTGTGAGATGTCAGAAAGATGTTATGAGAATGCAAGGTGACTTGGACAGGTTGGGTGAGTGGGCAAATGTATGGCAGATGCAGTTTAATGTGGATAAATGTGAGGTTATCCACTTTGGTGGCAAGAACAGGAAGGCAGATTACTATCTAAATGGAGTCAAGTTAGGAAAAGGGGAAGCACAACGAGATCTAGGTGTTCTTGTACATCAGTCAATGAAAGCAAGCATGCAGGTACAGCAGGCAGTGAAGAAAGCTAATGGCATGCTGGCCTTTATAACAAGAGGAATTGAGTATAGGAGTAAAGAGGTCCTTCTGCAGCTGTACAGGGCCCTGGTGAGACCCCACCTGGAGTATTATGTGCAGTTTTGGTCTCCAAATTTGAGGAAGGACATTCTTGCTATTGAGGGAGTGCAGCGTAGGTTCACAAGGTTAATTCCCGGAATGGTAGGACTGTCATATGTTGAAAGATTGGAGCAACTGGGCTTGTATACACTGGAATTTAGAAGGATGAGGGGGGATCTGATTGAGACATATAAGATTATTAAGGGATTGGACACGCTGGAGGCAGGAAGCATGTTTCTGCTGATTGGTGAGTCCAGAACTAGAGGCCACAGTTTAAGAATAAGGGGTAGGCCATTTAGAACTGAGATGCGGAAAAACTTTTTCACCCAGAGAGTGGTGGATATGTGGAATGCTCTGCCCCAGAAGGCAGTGGAGGCCAAGTCTCTGGATGCATTCAAGAGAGAGTTAGATAGAGCTCTCATATATAGCGGGGTCAAGGGATATGGGGAGAGGGCAGGAACGGGGTACTGATTGTGTACGATCAGCCATGATCACAGTGAATGGTGGTGCTGGCTAGAAGGGCCAAATGGCCTACTCCTGCACCTACTGTCTATTGTCTATTGAATGTAGTCAAAAATTAAAAGCAAACATACATAGGGCTTTGAAAGCTGCCATCAGACGAGACCTTTGAGTAAAGGATATACAGTAAAGGAAACAGGAGAGAACTTGAACAATGTTCTTGTCTTCACTGGTTGGGGCGTTCAGTATAAAAGCCAGGTTGACATGTTGCAGCTGTATCAAACTTCGGCTGGACCAGTTTTGGGCATTTCTGGTCACCACATTATAGAAATGTGGAAACTATGGGGTGGGTGCGGTAGAGGTGCACCCGGATTAGAGGGCATTAGCTATAAGGAAAGTTTAAACCAAGTTGGATTGTTTTCTCTGGAGTGATAGAAGATGAGAGGCACAGGTGCCAGGAAGACACTGCTTGAGGAAGTGGTGGGATCAGGTTTAGAGTAACGTTTAAGAGACGAGCACGTGAACAGGCAGGGATCGTAGACCATGTATGAGCAGATGGATTTGGCATCTTGGACAGCACAAGCACCATGTGACAAACGCTTTTTTCCTCTGCTGCGTTACGCTGTGTTCTTTGTTCGATTTTCAATGTGAAAAAAACAGTGCAGTTCCTCACCCAGACCACACCGTCAGCACCTCCTAAACCTATGGCTTCTACCAGTAAGAAAGAGGAGGGCAGCAGGCATATGGGAACACCACCAACAGCAGGGTTCCCATTCTGATTTGGAAATATGTCATTGTACGTTCATCACTAGTTGGTCTAAATCCTACATCACTGTAAGAATATCTTTGTAAAATTCAGAGTTGAATGTAGATAATACACATTGAGAGCCACTTTCAAATCCCATGCAATGGACGTTACTGTTGTTACTTACCTCTTCACTTGACATTCAGCCAACTCCTCTGTCAGCTGTTCCTTGATTCTGGTCAGATTGCTTTTACACTGCTTGAACTGAGTTTGGTATTTTATAAGTGTAGCTGTCAAACATAAACATTTATTTTATGTAGACATTGGATAAATGCAGTGAAAGAGAAAGCTTTAAAACCTTTATCACTTTTGAATATGGATTAACCACCAAGCGTGGGTCAAATCTATCCTAGCTGTCTAAAGAAGCAAGGGAGGGAATTCTGGAACCTCGCCCCATAATATTTCATTCTCCATAAGACATAGGAGCAGAATTAGACCATACAGCCCACTGAGTTTGATTTGCTATTCCATCATGGCTGATTTATTACCTTCTCAACCCCATTCCACTGCCTTCTCCCCATGGCCTTTGACACCCTTACTAATCAAGGACCTATCAATCTTCACTTTTAATATACCCAATGACTTGGCAAGGAATACCACAGATTCACGACCCTCTGGCTAAAAATTTCCTCCTCATCTCTTTTCCAAAGGGATGTCTTTCAATTCTGAGGTTGAGCCTTCTGCTCCTAGAGTCCACCCCCCACCCCCCACCATGGGAAACATCCTCTCTGTGTCCACTCTATCAATATTGAAACTGGTCTCAATGAGATTCTCCCCTCATTCTTCTAAACGCCAGCGAGTACAGGCCCAGAGCCACCGAACACCCACTCATACATTAACCCTTTCATTCACAGGATCATTCTCATGAGCCTCAGAATAAAAGGATATCTCTTCAGAACAGAGATGAGGAATTTTTATAGCCTGAGGGTGGTGAATCTGTGGAATTCATTGCCACAGACAGCTGTGGAAGTGAAGCCACTCGATATATTTAAAGCAGAGCTTGATAGATTCAAGATTGTTTAAAGTCATTTCCAGTACAAGTTTAAAGATAGTAAAATAATTATTACACCATATCCGAAGCAGCACCAAATAAAACCCCACAACAACATGAAGACCATGATGATAAAATAAACACAAAAATATAAATACATAGGATAACTTATATATAGATTGACTGTATGTCCTTAAAGTGTCATTTGTCACAGGAACGTCTGTACTGTAAGGTGACTGATAGAAAAAGATAAAGCAATGGTTGTGAGAGGTTTGGAGGGTTGGGTTAGTGATTGGAGGTGTTGATCAGCCTTAGTGCTTGGGGAAAGTAATTATTTTTGAGTCTAATAGTCTTGGCATGGATGCTTTTTAGCTTCCTCCCTGATGGGAGTAGGTCAAACAGCCCATGAGCAGGGTGGGTAGGATCCTTCATACTGTTGCAGGCCATTTTCTGGCACCTTTCTGTAAATATGTTGTGGTAGACATGGTTAAACTTAGTGTCTGATGGGATACTTGACCATTCTGGAACAGCTGGGCTTAAGACAGCTGATGTGTGTCGAGAATAACCTTGGGTGATAAGCGCAGTACCAGGAACTCCAATTAATAAGATACTAGGCCCCTGGAACGAGGAGGGGAGGATGCCTCTGGGGGTAAATTATGAGTCCCGATAACAGGAAGCAGGAAGAACTGTTAGACTCACGCTGAGAGATAATTGACATGTCTTTTGAACGATTGATCACGTACTGACCGTGGGATGCCAAACACAGTTATGTGAAGTTGTTTGTCTTGCTGTATAAATATCAGCTTTGTACAACCTAAAATCGGAGTTCTGGTGCTGGTGGGGCTGCTGCAGACTCTCCATGATATAAAAACAAAGAACAACACAGCACAGTACAGGCCATTCGGCCCCCAATGCTGTGCCGACCCTTAAACCCTGCCTCCCATATAATCCTCCGCCTTACATTCCTCCATATACCTGTCTAGTAGTCTCTTAAATCTCACTAGTGTATCTGCCTCCACCACTGACTCAGGCAGTGTATTCTATGCACCAACCACTCTCTGAGTAAAAAACCTTCCTCTAATATCCCCCTTGAACTTCCCTCCCCTCACCTTAAAGCCATGTCCTCTTGTATTGAGCAGTGGTGCCCTGGGGAAGAGGCGCTGGCTGTCTATTCCTCTTAATATTTTGTATACCTCTATCATGTCTCCTGTCATGTTAATGTTAACATATCATGTTAATAAACTCTTAAAACAAAACTCGAAGTCACTCTGGTGCTCTTAGTTAGTGTTTGCACGATATATGTCCTTGCTGGCAGGTAGGCTGGTGCCGGTGATGCATTGGACGACCCATTGTACAGCCCTCCTGTCTGCCACAGTGCCGTTTCTGTACCATGCTGAGATGCAACCTGTTAGGATGCTCTCTATTTCACATCTGTAGGAAGACATGCGTATAGATGTGCAGAGTCCAGTTCTCTTCGGTTTCCTCAGGAAGCGGAGGCATTGTTGAACTTCCCTTCTTGTGTAGAATGTGTTTTGTGACAATGAGAGGTTGTGCGAGGTGCGCACCCCCAGGAGTTTGAAACTACTCACAGTTTCCGCTGCTGTGCCGCCGATGTAAAGAGGGGTGGAGGAGCAAACTCTCCCGAAGTAGAGAACAACCTCTTTTGTCTTGTTGGCATTGAGGGAGAGGTTGCTTGCCAGGCCTCAAGCTCTTCCACGTCCTCTCTGTTGGCTGTCTCAACATTGTTAGCGACGAGCCCGATCCTGTCGTGTCATCAGTGTTTGCTCTGACAATGTGATTGCTCGGGAGTTTGGCCGTGCAGTCACGTGTGAGCAGAGTGTACAGCAGTGGGCTCAGCACACCGCCCTGGGGGTGCAGCCCTGTTGAGGATGGTGGGGACGGAAGAGCCGTTGTGCATCATGTCTACCTGAAGGGTGCCCTCGCCCATATCTCCTCCATTTCCCGAACATCCACACTCAACCCACCGTAACAGGGATACAGTTTCTCTTGCCCTACTACCCCATGAGCCTCCACATCCAACACATCATCCTCTGCAATCTCCACCATCTCCAAAAGGATCCTACCACCAAACATATCTTTACCTCCCCCCCTCCTCTGTTTTCCACAGGAATCACACCCTCTGTGATTCCCTTGTCCCTTTATCCCTCCCCACTAATCTCCCTCCTGGCACTTATACCTGCAAATGGACAAAATGCAGCTCCTGCCCATTTACCTACTCCCTCACCTCCACTTAAGGCAAATAAGGCCTCCCAGAAGAAGGCAACACTTCACCTGCGAATCTGCTACGGTTCTCTATTGTGTCTGTAGTCCCCATGCGGCCTCCTCTACATTGGTGAGACCTGTCGTAAATTGGGGGACCTCTCTCTTAGCACCTCTGCTCCATCCATCACAAACAAGACTTCCCAAATGGCCAAACATTTTAATTCCCATTCCCATTCCTGTTCCAATGCGCCGGTCCACGGCTTCCTCTTGTGCCATGATGAGGCCATCCTCAGGGTGCAGGGGCAACACTTTATATTCTGTCTGGGTAGCCTCCAACCTGATGGCACGAACATCAATTTCTCCTTGCGGTTAAAAAAAAATTCCCTCCCCCTCCCCCTCCCCTCTTCTATTCCCCACTCTGGACTTTTATCTCTTTTCACCTGCCTATCACCTCCCTCCAGTTCTCCTCTTCCTTCCCTTCCTCCTATGGTCCTCTCTCCTCTCCTATCAGATTCCTTCCTCTCCAGCCCTTATCTTTCTCACCCACCTGGCATCACCTATCACCTTTCAGCTACTCTCCTTCCCCTCCTTTTTATTCTGGCATCTTCGCCCTTCCTTTCCAGTCCTGTAGAAGGGTCTTGGCCTGAAACATTGATTGTTTATTAATTTCCATAGACGCTGCCTGTCCTGTTGAATTCTTCCAGCTTTTTGTATGATGCTATGACTATTTATGACAGGTTCTTGGTTAGTAAGGGAGTCAAAAGTTATGACAAAAGGCAGGAGAAATCAGCTATGATAAATTGTGGACAGACTGGATGGGCAAAATAGCTTAGTTGTATGTCTTATGGCCTTAAAATGGTCAAAATATGCCTGTGCAATCTTAGAGAAAAGGGCAAATTTGATCCAGAATTAGTGGCCAAAAGCAAAAAATAATGACTAGCAAGTGTTTTTGTGACTGAGATTATTAAGCATTTTTCTTAGTTTTCATGTTTCCTTACAACAGTGAAAGAGGCCATTCAGCTTGTAAAGTCTATGCCAGTTCTCAGAGCAAACACAGCAAATCCACTCCTCTGCCTACACTCAGTGGGCACTTTGCCGGGTGCCTCCGGTACCTAATAAACTGGCCACTGAGTGTATGTTTGTGGCATTCTGCTGCTGTAGTCCTCCAGGTTTGACGTGTTGTGTGTTCAGAGATGCTCTTCTGCACACCACTGTTGTAACGTGTGGTATTATGAGTTACTGTCGCCTTCCAGTCAGTGTAAACCAGTCTGGCTATTCTCTTCTGACCTCTCTGACCAACAAGGAATTTTCACCCAGAGAACTGCTGCTCACCTGATGTTTTTTGTACCATTTTCTATAAACTCCAGAGATTGTTGTGCATGAAAGTCAGGAGATCAGCTGTTTTTGAGATACTTAAACCACCCCATCTGGCACCAACAATCATTTCACCATCACAGTAACTTTTCTTCCCTGTTCTGATGTTTGGTCTGAACAACAACTGAACCTCTTGACCATGTCTGCATGCTTTTACACATTGAGTTGCTGCCACATGATTGGCTGATTAGATATTTGCATTAATGAGCCAGTGTGCAGGTAAACCAAGTAAAGTGGCCACTGTCTGTATTTCTTTGTAGCTCATTCTTCTCACATGTCCATCAATTCCCTGATTCTGCGACTAGTTAATTTACAGTAATCAATTAGCCTACAAATCATAGTATAGGAGTTGGGATGTAATGTTAAAATTGTACAAGGCATTGTTAAGGCCGAATTTGGAGTATTGTGTACAGTTCTGGTCACCGAATTATAGGAAAGATGTCAACAAAATAGAGAGAGTACAGAGAAGATTTACTAGAATGTTACCTGGGTTTCAGCACCTAAGTTACAGGGAAAGGTTGAACAAGTTAGGTCTTTATTCTTTGAAGGGTAGAAGGTTGAGCGGGGACTTGATAGAGGTATTTAAAATTATGAAGGGGATAGATAGAGTTGACGTGGATAGGCTTTTTCCATTGAGAGTAGGGGAGATTCAAACAAGAGGACTTGAGTTGAGAGTTAAGGGGCAAAAGTTTAAGGGTAACACGAGGGGGAATTTCTTTACTCATAGAGTGGTAGCTGTGGAACGAGCTTCCAGTAGAAGTGGTAGAGGCAGGTTCAGTATTGTCATTTAAAGTAAAGTTGGATAGGTATATGGACAGGAAAGGAATGGAGGGTTATGGGCTGAGTGCGGGTCGGTGGGACTCGGTGAGGACTTCGGCACGGACTAGAAGGGCCGAGATGGCCTGTTTCCATGCTGGAATTATTATATGGTTATAAATCAGTACGTCTCTCGGATTCAGGAGGAAACTGGATATCCCAGAGGAAAACCAGGCAGTCACAATCTGAACACAAGATTAGGACCAACACTAGGTCTCCTAAGCTGTTTGCACTGAAAGCTCTTTCCTTCTTGCATGTCATAAAGTAGTGTGGACTTCTCTGAATAGGACAACAGTGGTGTACTCTTCCACTGAGGGCATGAAGAGATTTCCACAACTGGCACTACCACATTGCCATAGACTCTTTGTGAGTTTGAGTTTCAAGCACATCCACACTTATCCAAAGGAAGGACAAAGGAAATTCTGCTTTGTACCCAACTCTTCTTTTTATTTTGCCCTCAGGTCTCCATTGTGTGTATTTTTGTTTGTTCATTAAAATTTAAAAATAATTTTCCTTAGTATGTCAACAAAACATTTTCAGATTTGTTTATTTATCACATATATTAAAACATACTGTGAAAACCGACTCTACTGATCAGTTCTGGTCGCCTCACTACAGGAAGGATGTGGAAGCCATAGAAAGGGTGCAGAGGAGATTTACAAGGATGTTGCCTGGATTGGAGAGCGTGCCTTATGAGAATAGGTTGAGTGAACTCGGCCTTTTCTCCTTGGAGCGACGGAGATGAGAGGTGACCTGACAGAGGTATAAAAGATGATGAGAGGCATTGATTGTGTGGATAGTCAGAGACTTTTCCCCAGGGCTGAGATGGCTAGCACGAGAGGGCACAGTTTTAAGGTGTTTGGAAATAGATACAGAGGTGATGTCAGGGGTAAGTTTTTTCACACGGGGAGTGGTGGGTGTGTGGAATGCAGTGCCGGTGATGGTGGTGGAAGCAGATACAATAAGATCTTTTGAGAGCCTCTTAGATAGGTACATGGAGCTTAGAAAAATAGAGGGCTATGCGGTAGAGAAATTCTAGACAGTTTCTAGAGTAGGTTACACGGTCGGCACAACATTGAGGGCCGAAGGGCCTGTACTGTGCTGTAGATTTCTATGTTCTATTACAACCGAGGATGTGCTGGGGGCAGCAACATTCCTGTGCCAGTGTAGCAGAACAACACTGGAGATAACAAGCAACAAAAGCAACAGCAGAATAAGCCTCTTTCCTGCCTAGCACACACACACACCTCTACACACGGACAGTTCTCCAGACCCTTAACCGCTTGCTGAATCACGAGCCCTCATGCCTCCTGCTCACACAGACCCACCAACCCCGCCACAGCCAAACGTGCATGGATATCCCTTGTCGCAAGTCTACCTCACCGGCCTGGAGTGGACGCCTGGTCTCCAGATGCTTCTCATCACCTTTGCAAGTCACTGGCCCGTCTGAGCCCCAGACGTCCTTCATCACCCGTCCACTTCAGTGCCCTTCGAAGGCAGAGCACATAACACAAGCCTCGACTCTGCTTGACCTCTAACTCCTCACAGCCCTGTCCCTAAACATCAACCTGACCCCTACCATCCCTAGAAACTTAAAAAATTACTAAGTCTGAGCCATAACCTCAATGCAGGGTACACCTCGGCACCATCCTGACCCTAGATATTTGCTACAGGATGCACTCAGATGAGTCAAAGAACATTGGTCATAGTAACAGGCCATTCAGCCCATCAAGAACATGCACCCACATTAATCCTGCACTAATCCTATTTTAATTCCACTTCCCATTCCCATTCTGAAATGGCCTCCTCCACTGTTCAGATGAGGCCACACTTAGGTTGGAGGAACAGCACCTTACATTCCGTTTGGGTAGCCTCCAACCTGATGGCATGACATTGATTTCTCAAACTTCCAGTAATGCCTCCCCCCCCCCCCCCCCTTCACCATTTCTCGTCCCCTTGCCCCTCTCTCATGTTACCTTTTTGCCCACCCATTGCCTCCTTCTGGTGATCCTCCGCCCTTTTACTTTCATCCATGGCCTTCTGTTTCACCTAATGCCTGGTGTTTCTCTCCCGCTCCCCACGCCCATCTTTCAAATCAACTACTCAGTGTTTTTTCCAGTCCTGCTGAAGAGGCTCGGCCTGAAATGTCAACTTTACTTCTTTCTATAGATGCTGCCTGGCCTGCTGAGTACTCCCTGTAGATGGAACAGTGATTTTATAACTCGCCAGCCCCCTCTGACAGCCAGCAAACTCATAGGGTGTATAAAGTGCAAGGCACAGTCACAATGCTGGAGGAATTCGGCAGTCATGGAGGGAAATGAAGAGTGATGTTTCGGGCTGAGATACTTCATGAGCACTATAGATAAAAACCTTCTTTATACAAATCTTCCACTCCACTTTCCCACTTACAAATGTTGTGGGAAAATCTTTCCAGCTTCTCCCAGCTCCAGTCTCCTCATACATTTTACATGCACTGAACTGCTTCGAGACCCCGTTCCCAATGTGCTCTCTACTCTGGAACAGTGTCATTTTGAGGAACGTGTATTCTGTACTGTCCCTACCCAGGAGTTTGTTTACCGTTAGGTTTAGACCTCTACTTGTGTTTGCTTTCTCCTTGGTATTTATAAAGCCGAGGCTTTAGAAAGCATTTGTCAGATGGCACTTGGAGTATTGTGAGCACCTTTGGGCCCTTTATCTAAGAAAAGATGTGCAGGCATTGGAGAGGCTCCGGGGGGATTCACGGGAATGATTCCAGGCATGAAAGGGTCGAGGTATGAGGAGCAGTTGATGGCTAGGTCTGTACTCGCTGGAGTTTAGAAGAATGAGGCGAGATCTCATTGAAACCTATTGAAGCGACGCAGCAGACTTTTAACCCCATAAACCAGCGAGTTGTATGTTATGTCTCCCCTCCTTTTCCCTTATTAGGGAAGGAGAGAGCATGGGGGATGTCGAATTACTGGGTGAATGAGTAGTCTTTGGGGTTCTACAAGTCTGGGTCTTTGCTGTTGCTTTGCTGCATGCTTGAGTGCTCAGGGGAGGGTGCTGATGCATTTTTGCTGGTGGGGGGGGGAGTTGCCTTGCTGCTTCTTGTGTGTGGGAGGGGGAGCTGGGGGGGGGGCTTTGGGATTCTAATGTTTAACTGTCATTCCTTCTTTGGGACACTCCTCTGTTTTCGTGGCTGATTGAAAAGGAAAATAATTTCAGTATATATGTTGTATATGGTTCTCTGACCATAAACGTACCCATTGAACCTATTGAAAGGCCTATACAGAGTGGATATTGAGAAGATGCTTCCTATAGTACGAGAGTCTACGACCAGAGGGCACAGCCTCAGAATACAAGAGATAAGGAGGAATTTCTTTAGCCAGAGTGTGGTGATCCTGTCCAATTCATTGCCACAGGCAGCTGCCGATACCAAGTCATGGGAATATATAAAGCAGAAATTGATAGTTTCCTGATTAGTAAGGGCGTCAGAAGTTAGGGGAAGAAGGTCACGATGGAATAGTCATAGAGTAATAGAGAAGTACAGCACAGAAACAGGCCCTTTGTCCCATCTAGTCCATACCAAAACCATTTAAACTGCCTACACCCATCAACCTGCACCAGAACCAAAGCCCTCCAGATCCCTACCATGCATGTACCTAGCCAAACTTCTCTTAAACACTGAAATTGAGCTCACATGCACCACTTGTGCTGGCAGCTCATCTCACACTCTCAAAACCCTGAGAGTGAAGAGGTTTCCCCTCATGTTTTACCTCAGACGGTTGAGGAAGTTTGGTATGGGCCCCCAAATCCTAAGAACTTTCTACAGGGGCACAATTGAGAGCATCCTGACTGGCTGCATCACTGCCTGGTATGAGAACTGTACACCTCTTAATCACAGGACTCTGCAGAGAGTGGTGCAGACAGCCCAGCACATCTTTAGTTGTGAACTTCCCATGATTCAGGACATTTGCAAGGACAGGTGTGTGAAAAAGGGACCGTAGGATCACTGGGGACCCAAGTCATCCCAACTACAATCTATTTCAGCTGCTACCATCCGGGAAACGGTACCACAGCATGAAAGCCAGGACCCACAGGCTTTCTTCTACCAGGCCATCAGACTGATCAACTCACACTGATTTGAGTTTACTCTGTGTTACATTGACTGTTGTATTTATTATAAATTAATTACTATGATTGCACATTTAGACAGAGATGTAACAAAGATTTTTACTCCTCATGTATGTGAAGGATGTAAGAAATAAAGTCAATTCAATATTTCCCTTAAGCTTCTCACCTTTCACCCTTAGCCATGATCTCTGGTTGTAGTCCCACCCGACCTCAGTGGAAAAAGCCTGCTTACATTTACCCTATCTATACCCCTCAACTTTTGTATACCTCTATCAAATCTCCACTCAATTTTCTGCATTCTAAATACATTCCTAACTTACTCAATCTTTCCTTATTACTCAGGTCCTCCAGTCCCGACAACGTCCTTGAAAATCTTCTCCGCAAACTTTCAACCTTATTACATCTTTCTTGCAGGTAGGTGACCAAAACTGTACACAATACTCCAAATTAGGCCTCACCAACGTCTCATACAACTTCAACATAACATTCCATCTCCTGTACTCAGTACACTGATTTTTGAAGGCCAATATGCCAAAAGCTTTCCTTACAACCCTATCTACATGTGACACCTCTTTCAATGTATTATATTCCTATCTTCCCAGATCCCTTTATTCTACCACACTCCTCAGACCCCTACCGTTCACTGTGTAAGACCTACCCTGGTTGGTCCTACCGAAGTGCAAAACCTTGTACTTGACTGCATTAAATTTCATCTGCCATTTCTCAGCCCATTTTTCCAGTTGATGCAGATCCCTCTGCAACCCATGTTAACCTTCCTCACAGTCCACTAAACCCCACAATCTTGGTGTTATCTGCCAAATTTCTGATCCAGTTAACCACATTATCATCCAGATCATTGATACTGATGACAAACAACAAAGGACCCAGCACCAGTCCCTGCAGGACTCCACTAGTCACAGGTCTGCAGTCAGAGAGTCAACCACTCTCTGGCTTCTCCCACAAAGCCATTGCCTAATCCAATTTACTACCCCATCCTGAATGCCAAGCAACTGAACCTTCTCGCCAGGCTCCCATGTGAGACCTTGTCAAATGCCTTGCTAAAGTTCATGTAGACAACATCCACTGCCTTGTTTCATGTACTTTCCTGGTAACTTCCTCAAATATCTGTCTAAGGTTGGTTGGACATGACCTACCTAGTATGAAGCCATACTGACTATCCTTAATCAGTCCGTGTCTATCCAGATACTTACAGTATATATCCGGTCCCTCAGAATACCTTCCAATATCTTTCCCACAACTGATGTCTGATTCACCAGTCTATAATTTCTTTGTTTCTGTTTAGACCCTTTTTTAAACAGCAGAACAACACAGGCTATCCTACAACTCTCTGGTATTGCTCTTGTGTCTAACGACGTTTTAAAAGAGAGTGGTGAAGATTTGATGTGCTAATTGGCCTAATTTGGCCGTGTCTTATAGTTTTGCGGGTATGACTGCAGCAGGTCAATCATCGATGAATGTATGGGTAGACTGTCCCATATATTTGTAAAGAAGATATTGCTAGGTCATCCGGGCTGAGAGTACCTAAAGCTGGAACCTGGATCGGTGCAGGTCTTTCCCTCTGGTTGTATTTTAATGTTGTGTTTTGATACACCCGAGTGTCTTGCTGAGTCTCTGCTGCTGCTGGCTAAGAAAGAGTTACATTTCTATGGATCGGAAGTCAAGAGAAGGCCAAGGCTTTGTCCTAGCTTGGAGAAATTTTGGAAAGATGTCTTCCTAACGTTATCGCATATTCTGGATCACCACCTAGAACCTAACCCTTTAATTGCTTTGTTCGGTTTCTGGGGTGAGACAGATTTACGTCTGAGTTCGACTAAGTGTCGAATATTATCTTTTGCCTCTCTCCTGGCTAGACGTTTAATCCTCCTTAGATGGAGAGATGTTGCCCCGCCCACGCATGCTCAATGGCTTAATGATATTATGTCCTGCTTAGACCTTGAAAAAATTCATTATTCAGTTCTTAATTCGGATTTAAAGTTCCATAAGGTCTGGGGACCTTTTATTGAGTACTTTCATAACCCTCCCCTTGACTAAGGTTTTTTTTCGGTCCCTTGCTTTCAGCTCCTTTTTTTGTTGGTAGTAGACATTAATATCTTCTATTGCTAAGTGTATTTACAGTTTTGGGGTTTGATTGTCCTGATTTATATTCTCTATATTGTGTTGTGGTTGGTCTGGAGTTTTTTTTGTTGCAGGGCTTGGGGAGGATACTAATTTTACATGTCTTCAATTTAGGTGCTTTCTCAATTATCTTTCTTTGTATCATATTATTATTGTATGTTTATTTTTGCACTGTATCAATGTTCATTTTGATCTGGGGGTTTTTTATCTGTAGCTATGTAGAAAATGTATAAAAACACTAATTTAAAAAAAACAGAATGCCAAGGAAGGAAGAAGGCTTTTCTTCCTGAAGGGCAGTAATAAAACAGATCAAGCTTTTCAACACTCTGGTTCACCGATTAAAATATTAATAAATCTAGCCCTTCTTTTTAATCAAATTCCAGCACTGCATCTGTTGAACCAAACTCAATATCCGCTCCTGTGAAGGTGGGATTTGACTCAGTCTCGGGTTTATTGGGCCAGATCTCTAAATTACTACTTTAAGTATTTGACCGATCTGCCACCGGAAGCCACAGCTCTCGCAATCCTGAAGTGAACTTGAAGACTTTCTGAGAACGAAGTCCCAAGCTCCACCAGGCGGCAGTGGTACCAGAGTCTCGCAGTTCCAGCGATCAGTTTCAGTTTGTGATCTCCAGTGTTATCTGATGGCATGAACATCCATTTCCCAAACTTCCAGTAATGGCCTGTATTTCCCCGCCCCCCCCGTCACCACTCTCTCTCCTTTACTCCCCATCCCCTTTTCCTTCTCTCACCTTATCTCCTTTCCAGCCCATCCCCTCACTCTGGTGCTCCTCCCTCCTTTTTTTTTCTTCCATGGCCTCCTTTTCTATCAGACTTCCCTTCTCCAACCCTGTATCTCTTTCACCAATCAATTCCCCAGTTCTTTACTTCACTCCCACCCCTCCTGGTTTCACCTCGTGTTTCTTTCCCTCTCCTCCTCCCACCTTTTAAATCTACTCCTCATTTTCTCCCCCCCCCCCCCCCCCCACAGTTCTGCTGAAGGGTCTCAGCCCGAAATGTCGACTGTACTCTTTTCCATAGATGCTGCCTGGCCTGCTGAGTTCCTCCAGCATTTTGTGTGTGTTGCTCGGATTTCCAGCATCTGCAGATTTTCTCTTGTCCGGTGTTATCTGTGTGAATTTGCACCTCCTCCCTGTGACCACATGGGCTTTCTCCGGACACTCCACTTCCTCCCACGTCTCAAAGACCTGCCAGTTGGTAGATTAATTGGCCACTGGCCGTCCCTAGTGTGTAGATGAGAGGTAAAATCCGGGGGTAGCATTGGGAACGTGGGGTAAATGAGATTATGGTAGGATTCGCACAAACCGATACTCCGTGAGCAATTTATCTAACAGTCAGAATCTCATGATTACTTCGCATGAAGCGACCCAGCTCACACTACTGTGCCCCTAGCCTGCCAGTGGTAAGAACCGCAGCCTCACAGCCTAAGCGACAATGGTTTGATCCTAACCTAAGCTGCTACCCACAACCGCATGCCAGGTGTTCCAGTTTCCTATGTTACATTACTCCTTGGTGTGTATGAGTGACAACCCACCAGCCAGGAGCTGATGGCCGTATGTGAGAAAATGAATGGGAGGGCCATGGGAAAAATAAGCAGAGGGGCAACGGGACAGATGGGAGCTGGCATGGATTGAATGGGCTGAGTGGCATGAATTACAATGCTATAAACAAGCTGCTCTTGCTTACCAGTCAAGTTAGCATTTTCTTTCTGAAGCTGGTTCAACTGGTCATTCCACAGCGATATCTAGAACAAAACACGACATGTTATGGGTGATTGATGAATGCAGCAGAGTCAGGTTTATTATCACTGACATATCATGAAATTTACTCTTTTGCGACCGTAGTACTGTGCAATATACAACAAAATTACTATAAGTTTGAATACGATATATAAAAGTATAATTAAGTCGTTCAAACTGAATGCAAAGTAGTAAGCTAGTATTCATGGATCATTCACAAATCTGATGGTGGAGGGGAAGAAGCTGTTCCTAAAGTGTTAAGTATGTGTCTTCAGGTGCTTGTACCTCCTCCTCAATGGTAGCAATGAGCAGAGGATATGTCTAGATGGCGATGGTCCTAACGACAGATGCTGCCTTCTAGAGATATTGCCTTTTGAAGATGTCCTCGATGGCTGGAAGGCTAGTGCCCATGATGGAGGTTCCTGAGATAAAAACCCTCTGCAGCTTCTTCTGATCCTGTGCAGTGGCCCCTCCATACCAGACAGTGATACAAAGTTCAAAGTAAATTTAATTATCAAGGTACATATATATCACCACATACAACCCAGAGATTCATTTTCCTGCAGGCATACTCAGCACATCTTCAGAATAGTAACTATAACAGAATTAATGAAAGACTGCCCAACTAGGCTATTCAACCAGATTGCATAAGACAACAAATTGTGCAAATACAGAAAGAAGAAACAATAATTTAAATAAATAAGCAATAAATATCAGGAACATGAGATGAAGTGTCCTTGAAAATGAATCCATTGATTCTGGGTACATTTCAATGCTGAGGCAAGTGAAGTTGAGTGAAGTTAGCCCCTTTGTTCAAGAGTCTGATGATTGAGGGGTGATAACTGTTCCTAAACCTGGTGGTGTGAGTCCTGAGGCTCTTGTACCTTCTTCCTGATGTGAGCATGACCTGATGGTGGGGGTCCCTGACAATCGATGCTGCTTTCCTGCAACAACATTTCGTGTAGATGTGCTCAATGGTTTTTATCAGTGATGGACTGGGCCAAATCCATGGCTTTTTGTAGGATTTTCATGTTAAGGGCACTGGTGTTTTCACATCAGGCTGTGATATGGCCAGGCAATATAATTGCCACTGCACATCAGTTTTTGATGTCATGCCGACTCTCCACAAACTCCTAAGGAAGTAGCTGTGCTTTCTTCATAATTGCACTTATGTGCTGGGTCCAGGACAGATCCTCTGAAATGATAACACTGAAGAATTTCAGCTGTGGTGAGGAACCTCGGAGTCCGAGAACGATCAGGAAGCAGCACCGCCACTGTCGCGGATGTACCGGATACCAGAAAAACAGCTCCTGCCTCTGTTCTTTTCTGCATTGATTTCAACAAATTAACCAAAGTTAAAGCAATTAAACAACAATTTTAATCCAACCATGAAGGTAGACCACACTTTCGTAGACAGCAAGAACCAATGCAGCTGCTCAGCCTTGCTGTCACTTAGTTCTGCAGATCTGTCTGCAGATTTATTTTTAACCCTCAGCCTGACACATGAATACAACGTGCAGCCCTGAGAACTCCCCTACTGAGAGCTGTGTTGAGATACAATCAGTCAAGGCTGACGTGTGAATTACAACACTAATCTCTTTGTTGTATGGCTCACACTGAGCTTGTGCCATTCATGCCATTATCCAGATGGGAAATACCCAGCAAGCACAGGCAGCATCCATTGAGAGAGAATCAGAGCCAACACCTAAGGTCATTGATCTTATGTGCAATTGTTTTTTTCACCGATGCTGCCCGACATTGAGGTACTTAGTAAAGTTCTGACAGGGATCACTGCTTCGGACAGAGCTTATCACCGTTTATATCAATGACTCGGCCGAAGGCAGTAAATGTCACATTTCCAAAATTCGCTGGGCACACAAAATTAGGTAGGAATTACAGTAGAAAGGAAGATACACCGCAGGGGGCTTCAAGGAGTATAAACAAGTTGAATGAATGGGCAAGATGCTGAAGATGTTCTATAGGTCAGTTGTGGAGAGCGCCCTCTTCTTTGTGGTGGCGTGTTGGGGAGGAAGCATTAAGAGGAGGGACGCCTCACGTCTTAATAAGCTGGTAAGGAAGGCGGGCTCTGTCGTGGGCAAAGTACTGGAGAGTTTAACATCGGTAGCTGAGCGAAGGGCGCTGAGTAGGCTACGGTCAATTATGGATAACTCTGAACATCCTCTACATAGCACCATCCAGAGACAGAGAAGCAGTTTCAGTGACAGGTTACTATCGATGCAATGCTCCTCAGACAGGATGAAGAGGTCAATACTCCCCAATGCCATTAGGCTTTACAATTCTACCTCCAGGACTTAAGAACTTTTTAAAAGCTATTAATGCTTTTTGAGACGGTGATTTAGATGCATATCATATTTTTTTACTGAGTTAAGTATTGTATGTAATTAGTTTTGCTACAGCAAGTGTATGGGACATTGGAAAAAAAGTTGAATTTCCCCATGGGGATGAATATAGTATCTATCTATCTATCTATCTATCTAAGACATGGGAGATGGAATACAAATTGATCAAATGTGGGTCTATCAAAGCTAGTGCCCAAATCAGACTAGCAATGCACTTTAAAATGGTTGGATAAATTTATTGTTATGGTGTAAAAAATAAATACGCACAAAATGTACAAAGAACTAAACTGTTTTATTAAGGATATCTATTGCACGCTACCAGTTCAGAGTGGAGAGCCCACTTAAGGAATTTGCTTTGGAAAATGACGAGTCAATCTTTTCTGTTGGTACTTGGGTAACAATACTTTATCAAAAATATAACTTATTCTGGCTTACTTCCCCTTCCTGATGAAGGGACTTGGCCCGAAACATTGACTCTTACTCATTTCCATAAATGCTGCCTGACTTGCTGAGTTCTTCCAGCATTTTGTATGTTTATGATATTTTCATTTCTAGTTAATTAAAGTAGCAGTGCCTTCTCTTCTACTTACAATGCAATCAGAATTCCCCTGCCTAGAGGCAGGCAGGGCGTTACTGTAAGGAAAAAAAACTCCCTGTAGGAACACATTTTAACTTGTAAGACCATAAGATATAGGAGTAGAATTAGGCCATTTGGCCCATCAAGTCTGCTCTGCATTTGATCATGGTTGATCCATTTTCCCCCTCAGCCCCAATCTCTTGCCTTCCCACCACATCGCTTCATGCCCTGACCAATCAAGAATCTATCAACCTCTGCCTTAAATATACAGCTGTCTGTGGCAACATATTCCACACTCTCTGGCTGAACAAATTCCTCCTCATCTCCATTCTGAAAAGATGCCCCTCTATTCTGAGGCTGTGTCCGTTGGTCTTAGACTCTCCCATCATAGGAAACATCCTCTCCAAATCCACTCTGTCAAGACCTTGTTTGTATTGGGACTGATTCTTGCATTATATTTCAATGATTTGGATGATGGAATTGATGGTGTTGTTGTAAAGTTTGCAGATGATACAAAAAGAGGTGGAGGGGCAGGTAGTTTTGAGGAAGTAGAGTCGTCACCGAAAGAATTAGACAGATTAGGAGACTGGGCAAATGAATGGCAGATGGAATACAGCGTCAGATAAGGATTCCTTTATTCCCACTCTTTGCCTCCTGCCAATCAGCCACTGCTTTATCCATGCTAGAATCTTTCCCACAATACCACAGGCTCATAGCTTGTTAAGCACCCTCAGGTGTGGCACCTTGTCAAAGGCCTTCTGAAAATCCAAGTACACAATATCCACCAATTCTCCTTTGTCTAACCTGCTTGTTATTTCTTCAAAGAATTCCAACAGATTTGTCAGGCAAGATTTCCCCTTGAGGTCTATTTTATCATGTGCTTCCAAGTATCCTGAAACTACATCCTTAACAACTGACTCCAACATCTTCCCAACCAATAAAGTCAGACTAACTGACCTACAGTTTCCTTTCTTCTATCTGTATCCCTTTTTGAAGAGTGGAATCACATTTGCAATTTTCCAGTCTTCCAGAACCATTCCAGAATCTAATGATTCTTGAAAGATCATTACTAATGTCTTCATGATCTCTTCAGCCACCTCTTTCAGAACACCAGAGTGTGCACCATCTGGTCCAGGTGACTTATCTACGGTACGTTTAGACCTTTCAGTTTCCCAAAAACCTTCTCCCTAGTTATGGTAACTTCACACACTTCATGACCCCTGACACCTGGAACTTCCACCATACTGCTAGTGTCTTCCACGGTGAAGACTGATGCAAAATACTCATTCAGTTTATCCACCATATCCTTGTTTCCCATTATTGCCTCTCCATCAAGTAGTCCGATATCCACTCTTTCCTCTCATTTACATTTCATTTATCTGAAGAAATTTTTGGTATCCTCTTTAATATTATTGGCTACCTTACTTTTGTATCCATCTTTACCTTTTTTAGTTACATTCTGCTGGTTTTTAAAAGCTTCCCAATCCTCTACCTTCCCACTAATGTTTGCTCTATTATACGCTCTATTTAGCTTTTATGTTGGCTTTGACTTCCTTTGTTAGCCATAGTTGTCATCTTTCTATTTAGAATACTTCCTTCTCTTTGGGATGCATATATCATGTGCCTTCCAAATTACTTCCAGAAATTCCAGACATTGTTGCTGCTGTCATCCCTGCCAGTGTTCTTTTTCAATCAATTCTGACCAACTCCTCTCTCATGCCTCTGTAATTCCCTTTACTACACTGTAATACTGATATATCTGACTTTAGCTTCTCCTTCTCAAATTCCAGAGTGAATTCAATCATATTATGATCACTTTCTCCAAAGGGTTCTTTTACCTTATGCTCTCTAATCAACTCCAGATCATTGCACAGTACCCAGTCCAGCATAGCTGATCCCCTTAATGGGCTCAACCACGAGCTGCTCAAAGAAGTCATCTTGTAGACATTCTAGAAATTCCCCCTCTTGGAATCCAGCACCAACCTGGTTTTCCCCAATCTACCTGCATATTGAAACCCCCCAGGACTATTGTAACATTGTCCTTGTAGGCATGCATTTTCTATCTCCCATTGTAATTTGTAGATCACATCCTTATTACTGTTAGGGGGTCCGTATACAACTCCCATCAGGGTCTTTTTACCTTTGCAGTTTCTTAGCTCTATCCACAATGACTCAACACCTTCTGATCCTATGTCACCTCCTTCTAATGATTTAATTTGATTTTTTTTTAAATCAGCCAAGCCAAGCCACCCCTCTGCCTTCCTGCCTGTCCTTTTGATACAATGTGTATCCTAGACATTAAGCTCCCAATTATAATCTTCTATCAGCCATGAGTCAGTGATGCCTGCAAGTATACTTGCCAATCTGTAACGATGCAGCTAGTTCATCCATCTTACTCTATATACTGTGCTCATTCAAATATAACACCTTCAATCCTGTATTCACCCTTTTCAATTTTGTCCACCTTTTACATTGCAACTCATCCTGGTGACTGCAATTACGCCCGGTCATCAGCCTCTCCTTGCTAGGAGTCTCACTACACATTGCCCCTGTTTATAAACCAACTACCCCATCCTCAGCTCCATTACTCCGTTTCCCATTCCCCTGCCAAATTAGTTTAAACCCTCCTGAACAACTCTAGCCAACCTACCCACAAGGATATTGGACCCCCTCAGATTCAGGTGTAACCCGTCCCTTTTGTATAGTTCATACCTTTCCCAGAAGTGATCCCAATGATCCAGACATCTGAACCCCTGCCCCCGCACCAGTTACTCAGCCACAAATTCACCTGCCAGATCATCCTATTCTTATCCTCACTGGCACGTGGCACAGGCAGCAATCCAGAGATTACTACCCTGAAGGTCCTGTTTCTCAGCTTTCTACCTGACTCCCTAAAATTTCTCTTCAGGACCTCCTCACCTTGTCTTCTTATGTCTTTGGTGCTGTTATGTGTGAAGCCAAGCAGAGCTGCAGAACGGATGCTGCTAATGAGAGAGAGACGCATAATTCAGTATTTTGGCATCTGCACTGATACTGCCACGGACATTTTGCTTTGAACATGAACTGCTCGTTAACACTCCTGCTGAGACAACAGGAAGTGGTGAAGTTTGATGGACAGGTGATACCCCATCCGGGGGGGGGGATAAAATAGCGGGTTTGCTAAGACACAGGCAGACAGGCCACGAGACCCTGGAGAGAGCATTGTGCCCCCACAAGTTGGTGGGAGTTTGGAGGACTGATTCGCGGGACTCGGCCAGAGGCTCACAGGGTGTAAAGGTATGACCGGTGGGGACCTGTTGTGTGTCCACCCTTGGCTGGGTGACGGGTTCACCACGGAAGAACAGTCACATCTGTAACTGAGGGGTCACAGTCAGTGACCACAACGGGACAAGAAGACAACGGAAGGTTTGCCTGAAATTTCAGCTGTATCTCTCACTCTCTCCCCAACGGTACCACAACAACTGCCTCAAACTACACTAAACTGAACTGAACTCTGCTTCACTTGAAGACTGATCATTTACCCCTAGACCGATACAGCTTTGCTGATTCCTATTCCTATATTTCTGTGTATATGTGTATATTATCATTGCTAACCTGTTACATTTATATCCTTACATTTAGTGTACTGTATTACTTCATTTGCTAATAAACTTTATTAGCTAGTAATTACAGACTCCAACGAGTGTTCCATTTCTGCTGGTCTGACAACCCAGTTACTGGGTATGTAACGGTGACAATATGTACCAAGACTTCTGGCTGCTCACCCTTGCCCTTGAGAATGCCCTGGACCTGATCCAAGACATCCCTGATGCTGGCACCAGGGAGGCAACATAGAACATAGAATAATACAGCACAGTACAGGCCCTTTGGCCCACAATGTTGTGCTGACCCTTAAACCCTGCCTCCCATATATCCCCCACCTTAAATTCTTCCGATTCAGAGAATCCTTAATTCCTTAATTCAGAGAATAAGAATTCTAGTTGTTGTGATTTCTTAAATCCTTGGATTAGATCTTGAACAGCCAGCAGCTGTTCCGTTCCGGCCCATTGCAAATATAATCAGGCGTAGGGCGGACCCCCATTCAACAGGTTGGTACAATGCAGCAAACGTTATGGATACAACTCCCTTTTCAATAAACCCTTTGTTTCCTGATCTTCGCTCCATAAACCTTGATGTACAACATTGATGTTTCAACAAAGCAGGTGAATTATGAGTACATTGACCCACTAAGTGCATTGTCACCACAACATAGAATCTGACTATCAGTACTTCCAGGCTAGGGAATATAAAACTTTCTGTGAGAAAGGAAGATGCCAGATTAAAAAAATAAATATGAGCACCTATCACACTGACAAAATACCACTCAGGTGTGTCTACAGCGCACACAGAACCTCATCTCTTCCTCTGACTGGGTAATCTTCTATCATCACTGCAGTCCTCCTCACCTCTCTGCTCATCTGAGCCACAGCACCAGAGGCTGGTCACTGTGGCTCTCCCCCAACCCCCAGGTTATCCCACCCAATAGTATCTACACGTATACCTGCTATCGAAGGGAACGGCCATAGGTGTACTCTGCATTTCTCCTCCTCCTGACAGTCACCCAGTTACCCGTTTCCTGCAAGTTAGGGGTAACTACCTCCCTGAATCACCTCCTCATTCTCCTGAATGAGTTGAAGGTCATCCAGCTGCAGCTCCAGTTCCTTAAAACGCTCTGGAGGTAACAGCAGCTCAGTGCAGCTGGTGCAGGTGTGTTTATCTGGGAGGCGGGAGGTCTCCCTGACTTCCCAAATACAGAACACAACACCGCCACTGGAGCCATTCCCACTAATAGACAGGGAACGAACAACTGAGAGCAGAGAGACAGAGAAACTTACAGGACAATCTATCTCACCCACGCCTGAACATCTTGACCGCGGGATTTAAAGCAGGACACGCATTCGCAATAGAGTACGCAGTACCTCTACGCTTTTCCGTGACAACCTGACTGCAATTGAGATTGGGGCTGTGAGCCGCCTCCTCCAACAATCTTCAAGGTGAAGACACCCCCAAATGCTGCTGGAGCGGGAGTTTCCAAATCAGGATGGTGGAGATGAGCTACAGGTGGCGATGGTGTCGCCTCTGAGCTTCCCAAGTAAAAACTCAGGACGCCAGTTTTCTCTCCGTAAGAACGATTGTTAACTCAGCCGCTGTGTCTTTCCCATCCCAGTATTTGCAAGCTTTCTTCACAGATATTCTGTACGATTTTGTTTAAAATCTGAAATGAACTTTGAAAGCAACTGTATTTATGAAACAAATCAAAGTTTAATCTCAGAATTTTTCCAGGACCAAAATAATCTAACACCTCATTGTCCTCCTGTCCGATACTTCCAAATAAAACGGGTGAAGGATACTTCACAGAGCTTTTACTAAACATAGAATAGTACAGCACAGTACAGGCCCTTCGGCCCACAATGTGGACTTTAAAAAAAACTAAAATCTCTAAAGTCACGGCGAAAGGTTTCCGTGATCCAAATCAAAAGTAGCAAAAGTCTGGAATCAATAAGATGTTGATATTTTTCCAACTTACCGTTTGGTTCTGACACTGGGGTTGATTTACATAGTGATATGCCAACCAAGCAATTACCCCAAGAAGAACAAGAACAACACAAAGCAGCGCCAGCGCAATGTATTTCAGATATTTGCAGTTGTTAGACATTCCAAATGAAAAGTTGCTTCCCAGCCTGGGGTTTTTATCTAATTCCGGATATCATCTATGATCGGAAATCACGTGCTCCGCTAATTTATTCAAATTTCGTAACAGAGGGAATTTTTCTGGCTTCTTCAAAATCAGTGCGAGTTGAACAAGGTCCCTGAAGATCACTAGTTAACCACAGTCTGTCCTCATCCCAGTTTATTAATCTGAATTTGAACTCCACACGACCTAGCATTTAACACTCACGCTTCCACCTATCCTTCATGTTAGTTTAATTTCGGGTCAATTTGTACTTTGTAACTATTGAGCGTTTTGCATGTAACTTCGTATTTGACAAACTCATCAAAATTCTTCAGCGCTTTTACCACATCCTCACCTCATCACCCAGTCCTGTCCCCTGATCGCGATTGGCTGAGAAAGAGAAGCGACAAGAGGCAAACAAAGGAGTTTAATTCCCACATGCGCGAGGTGTTCCAAAACCAGGTCAGAGCAGGACTTTCACGGGGAATGTCAGCGCCTCTGGGGGTGTTGTGAAAGAGAGAGTGGGCCGAGAAATGCAAGTGCACGGTTTCCCGAGGGTGGCATTGCAGGTAGATAGGGCAATGAAGAAGTTTTTTTTTATATGGTATGCTGGCCTTCATCAGCCAGAGTATTACCGTCTGCAAGTTGTGACGTTATATTGCAGTTCTGCAAAACATTGGCGAGGCTGCATTTGCAAAATCACATTCCGTTTTGGTCATCCCGGAAACTGGAAAGGGTGCAGAGGAGATTAACGAGGATGGTGTCGGGACTGAATTACGGAGAGAGGCGCAGCAAATTACGACTGTTTTCAATGGAGCGCAGAATAATGAAGGGTGGTCTTGAAGAAGTCCAGTAGATCGCGAGGGGGCATATATAGGGTTAATATGCACAGTCGTTTCCCCAGGGCTGGGAAATCAAGAACAAGAGAGCAGAGATTTAAAGTGAGAAAGGGAGTGATTTAATCGGAACTCGATGAGCAACTTTTTAGTCGGGACGGTGGCCAGTAGAGGAAATGGTTGAGGCAGGAACATTTAGAAAGTATATGGGTAGAATTCGGCACTGGAAACACAAGAGATTCTGCACACGTTGAAAATCAGCACGTCAGTCTCAGGAGGGAAATAAACAGTCAATGTTTCGGGCCAAGACCCTTCATGAAGACTTCATGCGGGTGGGGAGGAGGGGAAGGGTTGGAATTGGACTGTTACCCTACGTACCAAGATAAATCAAAAACTTGTTCTGCATACTGTTTGTGTAGAGCAAATTATTACACAATGTATTGAGGTAAAGCAATCATGCAGAACAAAGTGTAGTTCAGCTAATCAAAAGTGCAAGGTGAATTGTGAGGTCAATAGTCCATCTCGTACTAGGGGAACCATTTTAATAGTCTTGTATCTGTCCTTGAGCTTTTAGGCTTTTGTATCTTCTGCTGGACGGAAGAGGGAAGAAAAGAGAATGTCCGGGGCGGGTGGATCTTTCATTATACTGGCTGCGTTACTGAGGTGGTGGTACCACGCAAAACCCGACTGCGCCAGCCTCCGGGGTTTAGACGCTCTTACTCTCCATAATATGGATAGCTGGCGCAGCTCCGTTAAAGATTCAGGCCCGCCCTGTTAATTGGTAGCCATCTTTTGGCGCCAGGATTTTAATATCTAAAGAGCACCCGAGGTTGGGTGCTGAAGCTGTTGGACCGATGGGAGAAGGGAGTAATACAAGAAGGGAAGGAATTATATTGACTCGACTTTGAATTGGGCATACTATATCTTGTTGGAAAACATCCCTCTGGGGCGTGTAGGCTTTGTCATCGTTATGAAACAGTTGAACACACTATTTTACAATGTGAAGCATATAAGCTTGGAAGAAGGCAAATGCAGGTACATTACTAGCTTTGAGGGCTGGCAGTTTTCATTTAAAAACTTCACTAAGTTGTGGAAGTGCCTTTAATTTAATTCATAATATTGTCTTTCATTATTTAAAATCTGTAGGGCTTTTGGGGTAGTTAAATTTTCAGTTCATGCATAACTAGCAGGGGCTTTCTTTCCCAACTCTACACCAGACTCCAGTCCAGCCAGTGGCAGTAATACACCTTTAAGTTGGGCTGCCAACCGCCATTAAAAGTCAGAAGAAGGAAAAATGAAGGAAATTTGGTGCTCAAACGTCAGCTCAACCTTGGATTCTCGCCTAGCATCTAGTTTGGATGTTACTTTGAAGGTCACATTGCTGCAACATGTAAAATGTGTCTCAACTTTCATCAGACAATGTTTCTCAAATTCCAAGGCATGATTTCGCATTTATGCAAACGGATGCTCAACTTCCTCACTGGAATGCCACAATCTGTTCGGATCAGGCATAACATCTCCACCTCGCTGACAATCAGCATATTTGCACCTCAAAGGTGTCTGCTTAGCCCACTGCCCTACTCACTGTACATCTATGATTGTGTTGCTAGGCACAGTTCGTAGGCCATCTATAAATTTGCTGACAACAATTATTGTTTGCAGAATTTCAGATGTTGATGAGAAGGCATACTGGAGCGAGGTATATCAGCTGGATGAGTGGTGTGGCAGCAACAACCTTGCACTCAAAGTCAATAAGAGCAAAGAGCTCATTGTGGACTTCAGAGAGGGTAAGATGAAGGAACACACACCAGTTCTCATAGAAGACTCATCAGTTAATAACTCATCAGGGGTGATTGATAAGTTTGTGGCCTAAGGTAGAAGGAGATGAGTTATTAACTTCAAACTTTCTGCATAATCACTCAAAGAGTTGAACTGCATGTGCATGGAATGAGAGCTGTATAACTCATCTCCTTCTACCTTAGGTCACAAACTTATCATCACCCCTGCTGCGGACACTTTCTGGAGGTCCAAGATCCGTATGCTCCACGACCGCTGGAATAAGTGTGTAAATGTAAGAGGGGACTATGTTGAAAAATAAATGTGCTAGGTTTTCTAAAATTGACTCCTACCTTAGGCTGAGAACTTATCAATCACCCCTTGTAATTTGTTCAGCCAGGCCAGTTTCTGTTTAGATGTTGCAATTTTGTTCACACTCACTTTCATTCCTGACTACAATTCAATTGCATCTCTACCTGCGGTTTCCATTGAAACAGTGATTTTCACTGTCCAATTGAATTTACGCTGAGCTTCAGTTAGGAGCCATTTTTGAATGCTTTCTTTTAAGATTCCATAAACTAAATGATCTTTCAGTGCATGACTAAGCCCATTACCAAACTGACAATGCTCAGACAATCTCCTCAATAGTAGCAAATCTAATTTCTGATGGTTTGGTTGGAACGGTCAAACTTCAAAGCAAACTGTATGTCTTTAAACCCAATGAACTCAGCAAATCGTACTCAGTTCTCATTGTTATTCCACTTGCTTCAAAACACTGTTCCAGTAGCTCAATATACGTGAGCTATTGAGATTGATCAAACCCGTCAATCCTTCCATTTCTGATATTTTTAATGATTAAAATCACCCAGTACTCACTATTTATGACCCTGAATTCCATCGTTTCTTGAAAGTCTCTTCATGCTCTGGGCTGCCTCGTTTAAATTCAAAAGTTCCTTACAGTGTTGATTTCAGCTTAAACACTGTGCTGCGCTTGAACATGTCAGTAGCTGTCTCAGGTTTGTTTAAAAAATGTCTTGTCACCAGTGTTATGCTTGTAACTTCAAAACATTAAACTGATTCAAAGAATCTCATGGATACTCAAATATTATTGAAATGTCAAATACACAACACAGAGAGGGTAGGCTGAAGGGCCGATTTCCATGCTGTATAGCTACAGAGCCTATAAAAAGTATTCACCACCCCCGAAAGTTTTCATGTTTTATTGTTTCATAATATTGAATCACAGTGGATTTAATTTGGCATAAGTATTCACCCCCTTTAAAATGACACACAAAGTCATCACTGGTGCAGCCAATTGTCTTTAGAAGTCACAAAATTAGTTAAATGGGGATCTATTTTTGGAGACCCGTGTGCAGTCAAGGTGTTTCAATTGATTGTAGTAAAAATACACCTGTATCTGGAAGGTCCAACTGCTGGTGAGTCACTATCCTGGCAAAAACTACACCACAAAGACAAAAGAACGCTCCAAGCAATTCTGCAAAAAAAGTTACTGAAAAGCACACGTCAAGAGATGGACACAAGAAAATTTCCAAGTCACTGAATAACCCTTGGAGTACAGTTCTCAATCATCAAGAAATGGAAAGAATATGACACAGCTGTAACTCTGCCTCGAGCAGGCTATCCTCAAAAACTGAGTGACCGTGCAAGATGGGGACTAGTGAGGGAGGCCACCAAGAGACCTATGACAACTCTGGAGGAGTTGCAAGCTTCAGAGGCTGAGATGGGAGTGACTGTGCATACAACAACTGTTGCCCAGGTGCGTCACCAGTCGCAGCTTTATGGGAGAGTGGCAAAGAGAAAGCCACTGTTGAAAGTAAAACTCACATGAAATCTCAGCTGGAGTTTGCCAGAAGGCATGTGGGAGACTCTGAAGTCAGCTGGAAGAAGGTTCAATCGTCTGATGACTATCAGACTAAATGCTATGTTTGGCATAAGCCAAACACTGCACATCATCAAAAGTATCCCATCCCTACCATGAAGCATGGTGGTGGCTGCATCATGCTGTGGGGATGCTTCACCTTTGTGAAGGTAGAGGGTAAAATGAATGCAGCAAAATAGAGAGAAATCCTGGAGGAAAATACAATGCAGTCTGCAGGAGAACTGCAACTTGGGAGAAGATGCAAGACAATGACATAAAGGCACAAAAACACAGGAATGGCTTAAAAACAACAAAGTTAGTGTTCTAGAGTGGCCAAGTCAGAGTCTAGACCTCAATACAATTGAGAATTTGTGGTTGGACTTGAAAAGGGCTGTTCATTCATGATCCCCAGGCAATCTGACAGAGCTTGAGCAGTTTTGTAAAGAAGAATGGGGAAAAATTGCAGTGTCCAGATGTGCAAAGCTGATAAAGACCTACCCACACAGACTCAAGGCTGTAATGCTGCCAAAGGTGCATCTATTAAATACTGACTTAGGGGGGGGGGGGGGAATAATTATGTGATTAATTATTTGGTGTTTTATATTTGTAATTAATTTGGATCACTCAGTAGAGATTTGTTTTCACTTTGACACGGAAGAGTCTTCTTCTGTTGATCGGTGTCAAAAAGCCAAATTAAATCCATTATGATTCAATGTTGCAGAACAATAAAACATGAAAATTTCCAGGGGAGGTGAATAGGTGCTGTATATGAGTCTATGGCCCTGTACGTCCAGTTGCTGTTCCCATTTACTGAGTTCATAAATTTAAACTGAAGAGGAGCATTGAACAAAAATCATCAAGTGTTCAACATAATATAGCCAAAGCACATAGATCCAATATTAAAAGATAGCTTTAAAGAAAAAAAACTAGACTGCAAGTTGTAGGAACTTTGATACTATTGTAGAATGCTATAGTGGCTTCACACAAGAATTCAATGAAACTGTGAAAGAAATAAATGGGAAAGCAACGAAGTAAAACAACCATAGATGAACATCAAAGACGTGGTACACTGTGTGCAGAGACAGAAGCTAAACCCTTTCAATCAGAATCTGATACAGAGAAAGAAAATGAGAAATCTACAAAGGAAAACAAGAGAATGCAGGCTCCAAACGCAGCAAGGAAGGAAATGTTTGGAACCTGGAAAGAGTGGGTCATGAGCACCTGTGAGAAAAGACCAGTGTGTTAGATTCCTAGAAGTAATGCAGTGGAGAAAAGTTATGTGCAGGAAGCAAATGAAACACATTGTCGCGATATTAAAACAGTCCCAGAAGCAGCATAATTTAGAGAAAGGGTGGTGTGGAACCATGAAATGTCTTGCAAAAGCTTCAATATCAAAGGGAAAGTGAAAGAAATAAACTGAATAAAATATTTTCTATCTGTCCATTGGCCCTTTTGGCCCCTGTGCAGCAACCCCCACAACTGCCGATTAACCTAATCACAGAACAATGTACAATGACCAATTAACCTACTAACTGGTTTGTCTTTGGACAGTGGAAGAAAACTAGAACACTCAGAGAAACCCACACATTCCATGGGGAGGATGTTCAGACATTTTGCAGTGGACATCAGGATTGAAATTCAATCTCTGACACCCCGACCTCTCAGAGCACCGTGCTAACTTCTCGGTTATCAAACCCGAACAATGTAACTACAAAACCATTAGACACAATTAACTGGATTTGTCTTTTGCCAACAACTGAGGTAAATTGGTTAATTTGGTAAATAAATAAACAGTTTACTATTATCTCATTTACATGCAACTGAAAGAGTGAAAAACTTGTCTTGCATAAGTTTCATATGGATCAATTCCTCACAATAGTGCATTGGGGTAGTACAAATTAAAGCAATAACAGAGTGCAGAATAAAGTTACAGAGAAAGTGCAGGGCAGATAGATGGTAAGGTGCAAAATCATAGTGAGGTAGACTGTGAGGTCAAGAGTCTATCTTATTGTACTCATTCATTTCAATTGTTCTATGACAGAAGGATTGAAGCTGTCCTTGAGCCTGGTGGTACGTGCTTTCAGGCTTTTGATATCTTCTGCCTGATGGGAGGGGAGGTCAAGAGAGAATAGCCACTGTGGGTGAGGTCTGTGATTATTCTGTCTGCTTTACCAAGGCAGCGAGTATAAACAGAGACCCTGGGGCGGAGGCTGCTTTCCTTGATGTGCCGAACCAAATCTACAACTGTCTACTGTTTCTTGTAGTCACGGGCAGAGCAGTTGCTATACCAAGCCCTTATACACACAGGCACAGTTGGACGCTTTCAATGACACATCGATAAAAATTGATGAGGGTCAAAGGAGACATGTCAAATTTATTCAGCTTCTTGAGGAAGTGGAGGCACTGATGAGCTTTCTTGGCCATGGTGTCAGGATAGGCTGTTGGTGATAATCACTCCGAGGAGCCTAAAGTCCGCAGCCCTCTCAACCTCAACACCACTGATGTAAAGTGCTTGTGCACGGCCTCCCCCAACCACCCTCCATGGCGTCAATGACCAGCTCTTTTGTTTTACTGACTTTGAGGGAAATTCGCCATGTCACTTCACTTGGGCTCCCTGTCTCCTTCCCGTACTCTGCCCACTACGGTGATCTCACCTGCAAACGTATAGATGGGTTTGCAGCAGAATCTGGACACAACAGTTGTGAGCAAACAGGGAGTAGGGCAGGGGGGTGAGGACTCTGCAGAATCTGACCACAGGGTCATGAGCGTACAGGGAGTAGGGCAGGGGGGTGAGGACTCTGCAGAATCTGACCACAGGGTCATGAGCGTACAGGGAGTAGGGCAGGGGGGTGAGGTCTCTGCAGAATCTGACCACAGGGTCATGAGCGTACAGGGAGTAGGGCAGGGGGGTGAGGACTCTGCAGAATCTGACCACAGGGTCATGAGCGTACAGGGAGTAGGGCAGGGGATGACTGGACGCTGCCTTGTGAGGCACAAAGTTGAGAGTAATCTTGATGAAAGTGTTTTTACCTATCCTTACTGCTTGTGGTCTGCTAATCAGTCGCAAATCAAAGGTGGTGACAAATCAGCATGTAGGACGGAGATTGAAAATCTGGCTGGGTGGTGCCACAACACTAACCTCTTATTCAATGTTGACAGCAACTTCTCACATCTCAATGTCAGCAAAACGTAAGAGGAAACCCGGAGGGCCATGACCCAGTCCTCATCAGGGGTTCAGAAGAGGAGATGGTCAGCAACCTTAAGAGAATCTTCCCTGGGTTCAGCACATAACTGCCTTTACAGAGCCTTGACTTTCCTAGAAGTTTACAAAGATTTGGCATGTCAGCTAAAACTTTGATGAACTTCTTTAGATGAGTGGTACAGAGTATATTGACTGGTTGTATCATGGCAAGTTATTGAAACATTAATGCCTTTGTATGGAAAAGCCTACAAATAGTAGTGGATATGGCCCAGTCCATCATAGTTAAAGTCCTCCCCACCATTGAGCACATCTATAAGGAATGCTGTTTTAGGAAAGGAGTATCCATCACCAAGGACCCCCACCATCTAAGCCATGCTCTTCTCTTGCCACTGCCATCATAGAGAAGTTATAGAAATCTCAGGACCTGCACCACCAGGTTCAGGAATAGTTATCACCCCTCAACTACCAGGCTCCTGAACCAGCAGGGATAATTTCATTCAACTTCACTTGCCCCATCACTGAACGGTTCCACAATTTATGGACTCACTTTCAAGGACTCTTCATCTCATGTTCTCAATATTTATTGCTTACTTATTACTTTTTTACTCTATTTTTTGTATTTGCATAGTTCGCTGTTTTTTTGTGCAGTGATTGTTCTCGATCCGGTTGGGTGCGGTCTTTCATTGTGTTTTCTTGTACTTACATTGTGATTTCTCACAAGAACGTTAATCTCAGGGTTGTATGTGGCGACGTATGTGTACTTTGATAATAAATTTACTTTGAGCTTTGAAGTCAAGGATCCAATTGTAAATGGAAGTGTTGAGTCCCAGGTCTAAAGGTTTGGAAATAAGTTTGTTTGGAATTAAAGCATTGACAGATCGGGTAGGCAGTAACCAGTAGTGTATTGTATGCATTTACTATCTAGATGGACCAGAGATGATTGTGGAGCAAGTGAGATGGTGTCTGCTATAGATCTGTTTTGGTGGTAGGTGATTACGGGCAGTGTGGTGCTGTTCACATCTTTGTGATTGAGATCAGGCTCCCCCAATTAACATCTCACACCATCCTGGATTTATCATTAAGTCCCTCAGCTTTACACTAGCTTCTTCCACTGTGAACTGCTTCTTTTAAATGGAATTATTGGGCTTCCTTAATAAAGAACGTGAAGGCTATTTTTTATGTTTTTATTTTGCTTCTTTTCATATTAATATTTTTAATTTGCTTGCTGTTGAAACCTCCAAGAGGACCACAACCTTGTCATGGTTTGGAGCCTTGCGTGCCTCAATGACCCAGAGAGTTACGTTGGCTGGAGTCAGGGCTTTGTACTTTGGCTGTTGGTAGGGTCACCCATGCCAAACTGGTCAAATGGTAGAGGCCAGACTAAGAGTGGTCCACTGGTTCTCCAGGTTCAGGGGATCAGGTCAGGGCTAACAATCCTGACTGGTAAACAAGATTGTTACAGGGACAACAATGAAGAATCTTTCTGAATCTGAGTGTGACGGTATTCCTGAGTCTCCACCCAGGACTTGCAGTGAAAACCGAGGAAAATGGAAGTTACTGCCACGACAAAGGAATCCATGAACACGGCCAGAGACGGAGGACCTTCATTGCTGCCCGAAAAGCCAGTTTCGTAACAAGTAGTAAGTAACTTATTAACTGCCGAAAAGAGAGAGGCAGGAAATTCCAGAGCACAGAATCCAGACCACAATGAGAGGAGTATCGATATTATTAACCCAGGGATACAGGGATTGGAAGGACAAATGCTTTTTAAAGCATTTAATTATTTTAAAATTGAGGCATTGCTTAACTGGACAACAGTAAAGGTCACTGAGCACAGTGTCATGGATTTATGAGACAGTGCAAGAGAAGCTGTTTAAAATTGGATGATTATCTATTCCTCAGATGCTAGAGACAGGGGAACAAGAGAGACTCGGTAGCGGAACCTACGGTGAAAAGACCAATGCTGGAAGAACTCAGTAAGTTGGTTGTTGGGGAGGCTTGGGAGTATGAGGGGTGGCCAAGTCATTGGGCATATTTAAGGCAAAGATAGATAGGTTCCTGATTAGCCAGGGCATCAAAGGGTATGGGGAGAAGGCAGGGAGTGGGAAGAATTGGATCAGCCCATGATTGAATGGTGGAGCAGACTCGATGGGCTGAATGGCCTACTTCTGCTCCTATATCTTATAGTCTTATGGTCCCAGCTATGCTAATACCTGGTCAGCTGGAATTGCTCTTTGGACCCAGGGCCCAAGGTACCTCTCTGGAGAGTGTCCCACATAATGTGAGCCGTTTGCAGTGCTGCCCACCCTGCCTTTCCATGACACACTGAGACCGTTCCTGTATGGGCTGCTCGTGCACACCTTTCACTTCCTTGCTTTCGGCTGCTGACCAGACTCACCACGGCGGCAGGGCAGGTCCGCAGTGGAAAACTCTTTATGCAGGGGTCCTTCCTATGTCCATTGGGAACCTGGGCGGAGGGGGTGGGCAGTACTATGCAACAGGATTTTAAGTTGGTTCACTGACACACCGTCCATTCTGCGGCCGGGAGGTCTCAGTGTGTCACGTTGATATGGAGTGTGAGAGGTTGCTGCCCCTGTCTGAATATCTGAAAGGACTGCTACTCAGAGTTTGTTTACACTTCAGCCCCACGGTCCTGATCCTGTATATGGGCACGTGGTATGGAAGGGCACGGGTCACTCAGAGGATCTACTGGTAGGCTTGGTCCTAGGCATGGCCATGGTGATCAGGTGATGGGCAGTCGAAGACTCACTACCTGCCCTTCTTCTGGGAATACGTTTGTGCTCGGGTGTCCTTGGAGAGGTAACATGCAGTCACCATGGGTACAGTGGGGTATTTCCCTTCCCAAGGAATTGACTGCTTTTAGACAGTAATAATCATAACTTAATTTGAATTTGTTCGCTGTCTTGATGTTTGCATTTTGTGTATTTTTGTGTGAATAAACTTTCGCAGTTTTGTTTAAAAAAAAGAACTCAGAAGGTCAAGCAGCATCCGTGAGGCTAAAGATGTAAACCAACATCAACGTAACATCAACCAACGTCAGCATAACATCAACCAACATCAACATAACATCAACCAACATCCACGTAAGACTCCGCAGGTGCTGGAATCTGAAGGAAGAAACAAAATGCTATCAGAACTCAGCATCGGGTTGACTCAATTCGTGTTAAATAGTCCTATTGTATCTAATTGTTTTTTCCACCCCTCAATTATAGATCATGCTTTTTTGGCTTGGAAAACTAAGGGATTATTAAGATTTTCCGACTTATTTTTGGACAACTGTTTTATGTCCTTTGAGCAACTAGCTAATAAATATAATTTGCCTAGATTTCATTTTTTTAGATACTTACAGGTTAGGCATTTTTTAAGTACGGTACTTCCTTCGTTCCCAAATTCTCTGTCTTCAGATACTTTGGAAAGTTTGTTTGAATTAAACCCTTTTCAAAAAGGGCTTATATCAAAACTTTATAATATAATTATGAAGATACGTTCAGTGCCCTTTGATAAGACCAAAAATGATTGGGAAAGAGAACTTAATCTTATTATTCCTATTGAGAATTGGGATAGAATTCTTAAATTAGTTAATACATCATCTATATGTGCCAAACATTCATTATTACAATTTAAGGTTGTACATAGGGCCCATATGTCCAAGGATAAATTAGCTCATTTTTATTCTCATATAAACCCTATTTGTGACAGATGTCAATTAGAAATCGCTTCTTTAACTCATATGTTTTGGTCATGTCCACTTTTGAGAAAATATTGGAAAGATATTTTTGATATTATTTCGGCGGTATTGAACATTGATTTACAACCCCATCCTATTACCGCAATTTTTGGTTTACCGATGATGGACTTACTTCACTTATCTCCTTCCGCCTGTCGAATGATTGCTTTTCTCACTTTGATGGCTAGAAGATCTATTTTGTTGAATTGGAAGGAAATTAATCCTCCCATGGTATTTCATTGGCTTTCTCAAACTATGTTATGTCTAAATTTAGAAAAAATTAGAAGTGCTGTATTTGATACTTCTATTAAATTTGAAAAGATATGGAGACCATTTATTCAATATTTTCATATGATGTAATGGCCCTGTGCCAGGCTTATCGGTTTTTTTTTTCAGCTTTAATCGTATGTATGTTGAGAGGATCGGAGTTGACGTCATTGATGTTTATGTATGCTCGTGAGATACTATGAACAGCCCTTTTTTTTTCTCTTTTTTAAAAGTTTTTTTTTAGTTTTTTTTCTTTGTTTTTTTTTCTTTTTTTGATACTAGATTAGTAGATTAGCTAACTTTCTTAGATTGATTTTTTTTTTCTCTTTTTTACACTATATATTATGGAATATCTAAACTTACCTTGTTCATATATATACTATATGGTTTATGTTTTGGGAAACTTACTTATGCTGTATTCATTGTTTATGTATTTCTTTATGTATAATGGGAGTCTATATATTTGTAATCCCTTACCATTATTTGAATTGTATCTCATTCATAATATTCTAAATATTAATAAAAAGATTGAAAGAGAGAGAACTCAGCAGGTCAGGCAGCATCTGTAGCAGAACATTGTCGATGTTTTGAGGCAAGACCCTCATCTTGGCATCAGGAAACAACTTCTCTGAGGCAGATATTGACCAATGGGGTCAACCCCAGATGGGGGAGATGAGAGAGAAGCATTAGACTGGATGAGATACTAAAAGGGATGGAGACAAATAGTAGAGTGGGGTTTGATATTAAAGGGTGTTAGGCGAGATGTGAAAGCACAGTTGGATTGGGTGGACTATCACAGGCTTTGGCGAGTGAGGGTTGTGGAGGACATTTAAGGAAGTAGGGAAGAGGGGGAAATAAGGAATAGACTGGATCAGGTTAATGTACTGTATTGTGCTAAGAAAGGCAAAAGAAGATTGAACTGGTGAGATATTTAAAGAAGGAGTGAGGATGAAATTTCTGACCCTACCCCACTCCCCATCCAGCACGTCAGTGCTCCCAATTGTCGTGATCTGCAGCCAGAATTCAAATCATTTTTTAGCATTCTGTTTTAGTTTCAGTTTCCATTTCCAGCTCTCTGCAAGCCCAATAGTTTTGTTTCCCTGATGTAAACTGCACAGGGGGCGGGGCAAGACATGAATCAACAGGGGCACACAGCCAGATTGTGGTAGAACTTCCTCATCCCTGCAGTCTTTAATATCCAAAACTAATCTACTCCCTTGGCCCTCACTCCCCACTGGCTTTAATTCCCCACCAACTCATATCCCAGTCCCCACATGCTTTTGTATGGCACCCCACTCAGCTGCCACACCCTTTATGGCCTGTTTCGATGTGCAGAACTGGGTGAGCACTGCCTTTGTCCGAGGGCTCTCACTTCGATCCTATGTTAATGCCTGACTGTGGGGATTAATACCAGAAACAAATGTTGCCAAGGTTGTCTACAGAACAAACAATGCACATGACAAATGTCTGATTGTAAGTAGTGTGTTATATTAGACCGAGGTGCCGTGAAAAGAATCAGAATTAGGTTTATCATCACTGACATAAATTGTGAAATACAGATTAGCTTAATTTGCCTCATGGGCATCAAAACATACAATGAAGTGAGTGGTTTTGAGTCAAATCAAATCAAATCAGAGAAAACTGTGCTGGAAAAGTGTCACGATGCTTCCTGCACCAACGTAGCATAAACTTGAAGCCACTGCTGTAATGTTTTGTGCTAACCACTTCGCTACCATGTCAATTTTGTGTGGTGTGTCAGCAATACAGTGCAGGCATAACAAATTACTATAAGTTACAATAAAAATAAATAAATAAAGGGGGAAAAAAGGAAAAGTGAGGTAGAGTTCATGGATTCGTGGACTGTCAAAAAATCCGAGGGCAGAGGTGTCACGGTCCTAATCGTTTATTCTCTAGTTTCCTCTAATTTCCTTTGATTGTGCCACGGTTCCAACTGTTAATTTCCCAATTGCTTCTAATTTTCTTTGATGACAACACACCTGGTTTCCATCAGGACCTGCAGTATCAGAACCTAGCTGTTGCCAGATCATTGGTCTTTTTCCTGTGTGATAATTAACGTTTCCCAACCGCTTATTCTAAGTTTAGCTCCGGCTTCAAGGTTTACCTATGAGACTCCATCTCTCTGAGTCAAGGCCCCGTGTCAAGATCCCTCCTGTTTGCTGTTTGGCATTTACGCCCGTATAAGCATCCTAACTCAATCTCCGTTCCTGTGTCCTGCACTTGGGTTTGCCTCATTCACCGCGTACCATTGCAACAGAATGATCTGGCCACAGTGGACGCGAATACCCTGCAATAAGCTTTCGCCAGCCAGGGCTCCCTACTGGGTCTGCACGATCAACTTCGCCGGGATGTCATGGAGAAACTCTATTCCCTGTCTGCTAACGTAAAGAAGATCAGTGACCAGGTGGACCGTGTATCCACTCATCGTACCCCGTCCACTCCTGGAACTCTGTCAGACCAGCCCAGACAGCCGATAGCGGCAACCCCCTACATGTCAGCAACACCTCCGCCAAGAGAGCCTCACATACCTGAACCAGACCACTATGCTGGGGATTTGGGGAAGTGCCGGGACTTCCTTCTGCAATGCTCCTTGGTGTTTGATCAGCGGTCATCCACGTACGCCACGTTCAAGTCAAAGGTAGCTTATACCATGGGCTTGTTGCGGGGAAGTTCCTTAGCGTGGGCCACGGCAGTCTGGGATAATCAGCCGGAAATCTGCTCTTCATTCTCCATCTTTATCACAGAAATGAGGAAGATCTTTGACCACCCCGTCCGTAGTAAAGATGCTGCTAAGCATCTACTCACTCTCCGTCAGGGCTCACGCAGTGTTGCCGAATATTTTGTGGCATTCCAGACGTTAGCGGCCAACTGTGGGTGGAATGATGAGCCACTCCAAGGGGTATTTCGGAATGGCCTCAGCGACACGGTGAAGGATGAGTTGGCGGAAAGGGATGACACCGACAGCCTGGATTCATTGATCTCCCTAGCCATCAGGTTGGACAATCGTCTTTGAGTACGCCATAGGGAGAGAACTGGTCGTCCACCACCTTTGGCCACTCCACGGCACTGATTACCGCCTCCCACCAGCACAAGCCTCTCTTCTCCCGCTCCTAAAATAGCTCCCAGTCCGGCTGTTTCCACCACCCCGGGAGGGGAACCTATGCAGCTGGGATGGAACCGTCTTTCTCCCACAGAACGGCTCTGGAGTTTGAGAGTGGGTGAGTGTCTATACTGCAGCCAGTCCGGCCACTTCCGTGCTACCTGTCCCCTTCGGCCTAAAGGGAGGGCTCACCAGTAGAAAGGGGGACCCTGATGAGCCAGATAACATTTCCTTCTGTCCCCCGAACCCAAATGCAGATCCAAGCTACTTTAAGTTATAACCAACAGTCCCTGCCTCTGTCCACTCTAGTGGACTCCGGCGCTGAGGGAAACCTGTTGGATGAAAACATAGCTTCCCGGGCCGGAATTCCTTCGGAGCCGTTGACTACCGCTCTGGAAGCCCGGGCACTGGACAGTAGACTTCTGGCCCAAGTCACGCACTGCACACCACCCCTGTCTATTATTCTCTCTGGGAACCTTTGGGAACAGGTACAATTTAACCTAATTTCCTCTCCTCAAGCTCCTATAGTTCTTGGGTACCCCTGGTTAAGCTGCCATAATCCCCACATTGACTGGTCCACCGGGCAGATAGCCAGCTGGAGTCCATTCTGTCACTCCACTTGTCCACAGTCGGCCCTTTCCCCTGTGAAAGTCACCGTGATCTCGTCTGCTGCTGAAACTCCCACATATCCAAGGTTCCAGCAGAGTACCACGATCTGGGAGAAGTGTTCAGCAAAAAACAAGGCCCTTTCCCTGTCTCCACACCGCCCTTATGATTGCACAATCAAACTTCTCCCTGGAGCCCCTCTACCCACCAGTCGGCTGTATAATCTGTCCCGGCCAGAAAGGGAAGCGATGGAGGCTTACCTAAATGACTCTCTCATGGCGGGCATCATCCAACCATCATCTTCCCCTGTAGGCGCAGGGTTCTTTGTGGGTGTGACAAGATCCCAAGGTTTATTCAATATGGACTGTGCCTTTAAAAAGAAAGAGAGTGGGTGTACGCTGATTAGGAGAGAGAGAGAGAGCACCGAACAGCTCATGAGTTGCCATGGTGATGGAAGGGCGGAGCTATATGATGGACAGCTGGCATTCAGCATGTTTGGGATATATACAAGGTCAGCTGGCTTTTCAGACAGACACACGGAAGACACGGACAGAAATACAGAAGGAATAGATACTGGATGAGCCCACAAAAGGGTGGGTTTTTGCTCGCAGTGTGGAAGAGGGGTGACTGGTGGAAAGCTATCGGTGTGTGTAACACTTCCCTGGGTTGATAGCTTTACCACATGAAGATGGTACCCTTCTGCGTGGTCACAGTCGGTGACTTTAACAGAACTTCGGAGGACAACGTGGGCGAATCGACGACATCGGCTTACCTGGAAAAGCAAAGCACCTTTTTCTCTCTCCTCAATTCAATATCACGAACTGAACTGACTTCATTCCTATACCATCGTAAGACTATCATTTACCACTTAAGCTTGAAGAAGTTTGGGGTTTTATATTTACACACTCATATATGCATAAATTCTTCTAACCTGTTTGATTTATCTGGTTTTATATTACTATAATTACGTAGATACTAATAAAATAGTGTTTTGTTTGTAGCAAAACCAGACTCCAGGTGTGTTCCATTTCTGCTGGTTCTTTTAACCCGTTACGGGGTACGTAACAGTGGGGAAGAAAGATGGCTCACTGCGCCCCTGCTTTGACTACCAGGGCCTAAATAGCATAACTATTAAGAATAAGTATCCACTACCCCTTATCAGCTCTGCCTTCGAACTCCTTCACAGAGCCACCATCTTCTCTAAGTTGGACCTACAAAGTGCCTACCATCTGGTCAGGATACGGGAGGGAGATGAGTGGAAAACAGCCTTTAACACCCCTCTTGGTCACTTCGAATACCTAGTCATGCATTCAGTCTAACTAATGACCCCACCGTCTTCCAAGCCCTGATAACGATGTCCTTAGAGACTTCATTAACTGTTTTGTGTTTGTTCATTTGGATGATATCTTAATCTTCTCCCGCAGCCTTCAGGAACACACCCACCATGTCCGTCAGGTTCTGCATGGCTCAACGATTGGTGTGGGAGAAGTGGGCTTGAATTCATGGGAAATTGGCACCAGTATTGGGGAAGGAGGGAGCTGTTCCATTGGGATGGGCTCCACCTGAACCATGATGGGGCCTGGATTATAGAGAATCACATAACTAGGGTCGTGGATAGGCTTTTAAACTAGATAGTAGGGGAGTAGGTTCAACTGATTGGAGAAGTATGGATGAAGTAAAATGGAAAAATGTGGATAAAAATAAAGAAAAAAACTAAAGATTAAAAAGGGAAAAGTAAGATTGGAGTGAAGAAAAGTCAAGTGCAAAAGAGTAAAAGATTACAAGATTTTAAAGGCACAATGTGCGTAAGGGCACTTTATCTGAATGCTCGTAGTATTTGAAACAAGGTCAGTGAACTTGTAGCACAAATCAGTACAAAGGGGTATGATTTAGTGGCCATTACAGAGACGTGGTTGCAAGGTGGAGAGGATTGGGAATTAAATATCCAAGGATATCAGATAATACGGAAGGATAGGCTGGAAGGTAAGGGAGGTGGAGTAGCGCTCTTAATTAAGGATGAGATCAGGGTGATAGTGAGAGATGATATAAGACCTAAGGAGCAGAATGTTGAATCCATCTGGGTAGAGATTAGGAATAATAAAGGGAATAAATCACTGCTGGGAGTTGTCTATCAGCCGCCGAATAATAACACTACAGTGGTACAGGCAATAAACAAATATCTGAGGCATTTAGGATGGAACAGCAGTTATCAAGGGGGACTATAACTTGCATATAGATTGGGTGAATCAAGTTGGATGAGGCAGTCTTGAGGTGGACTTCATAGATTACATCCGTATAGGAGTAACGAATCAAAACACAAAAATACAACTGCAGATGCTGTGGATCACAGAATACGTACACAACACTGGAAGAACTCAGCAGGTCAGGCAGCATCCGTGAGAAAAGAGTAGCCAACGTTTCGGGCCGAGACCCTTCTTCAGGAATGGGGTGGGGGGGGGGAAGAGAGGGCCGAAGCCCAGCAATAGAGGGAGGGGGAGGGGGTAGGGCCTAGAGGCGCCAGGTGGAAAACCAATCCGTATAGCTTTCTTGAACAGCGTGTTACTGAACCTACAAGGGAACATACTATCTTGGATCTGGTCCTGGCAATGAGACAGGGTAAAATTAGTGATCTTGTAGTTATGGATCCTCTTAGAAAGACATGATTGTATTTCTCTTACAAATGGAGGGTGCCATAGTTCAATCTAAAACCAGTGTATTATGTCTAAACAACGGGAGGAGGGAGGATTTGGCTAGTGTAGACTGGGAACACAGGTCATGTGGTGGGACAGCTGAGGAACAGGGGAAGACTTTCAAAGAAATTTTTCACAGTGCTCAACAAAGGTATATTCCAGTTAAAAGCAAGGACAGTAAGGGTGGGGAGAGCCAGCTTTGGATAACTAAGGAAATAAAAGAAGACATCAAACTAAAAGCTCGTGCATACAAAGTCGCCAAGAATAGTGGGAAACTGGAAGACTGGGAAAACCTTAAAAAGTACCACTAAGTGAGCAATAAAGAAAGGGACGCTAGGTTATGAAAATAAACTGGCACAAAATGTAAAAACAGATAGTAAACATTTTTATAATTATATAAAGTGGAAAAGGGTGGCAAAAGTGAATGCAGGGCCCTTGGAGGACAAGAAGGGGGAATTGATAATGGGTAATGAGGAAATGGCTGAGGCTTTGAATATTTTGTGTCGGTTTTCACAGTGGAGGGCACATCTAACGTGCTAAAGAGAGATGTTATGGATACGATGGGAGCTGAGGACGTCGATACAATAGCTATCACTAAATAGGTAGTGCTGAGCAAATTTGTGGGCGTGAAGATAGCTAAGTCCCTTGGTCCAGGTGAAATGCTTCCCAAGGTACTGAAAGAAATGGCAGAAGCTATAGAGGCTTTGGTAATGATTTACCAAAATTCTATGGATTCTGGGCAGGTCCCAGCAGATTGGAAGATGGCGAATGTCATGCCACTGTTCAAAAAAGGATGTAGGCAAAAGGCGGGTAACTATAGGCTAGATAGTTTAACATCCGTAGTTGGGAAAATGTTTGAAACTATCATTAAAGGAGAAATAGCAAAGCACCTTGAAAGGAATGGAGCCATCAGGCAGACACAGCATGGATTCAGCAAAGGCAGGTCTTGTTTGACAAACTTACTGGAGTTCTTTGAGGATATAATGAGCGCAGAGGGGAACAGATGGGTGTTATTTACTTGGATTTCCAGAAGGCTTTCAATAAGGTGTCACAGAAAAGACTTTTCCATAAGATAAAGATACATAGATTTAGATGTGATGTTTTAGGATGGACAGAGGATTGATTAACTAATAGAAAGCAGAGAGTTGGGATACATGGGTGTTACTCTGGTTGGCAATCAGTGGTGAGCGGTGTACCACAGGGGTCGTGCTGGGCCCGCAACTGTTCGCGATATACGTTAACGATCTGGAAGAAGGGACCGAGTGTAGTGTGTCTGAATTTGCTGATGATACTAAATTGAGCGGAAAACAAATTGTGCAGAAGATACAGAGAGTCTGCAGAGAGATATAGATACGAGGGGTGATTGACAAGTTCATGGCCTAAGGTAGGAGGAGTCAATTTTAGAAAGCGTAGCACATTTATTTTTCAACATAATCCCCTCCCACATTTACACACTTAGTCCAGCGGTCGTGGAGCATACGGATCCCTTCTTTGTAGAAGTCAGCATCTTGGATCTCCAGGAGTGGTCCACAGCAGAGGTGATTGATAAGTTCGTGGCCTAGGGTGAAAGGAACTGAGTTATTAACTTCAAACTCTCTGCATAATCACTCAAAGAGTTGAAATGCACGTGGATGTAACGAGAGCTGTATAACTCATCTCCTTCTACCAGAAGCCAGAATAGAAGGTGGGCTGAGTGGGAAGGGAAGGTGGCAAGTGATAGATAAGACCATGCGAGGGGTACGGTGAGTCTTTGGGGGAGGGGGGATGAAGTCAGAGGTGGGAGGTGATAGATTAATGGGGTATAGGGCTGCAAAAGAAAGAATCTAACAGGAGAGGGCAGTAAACCTCAGAAGAAAGGGAAGGAGGAAGGGGACCAGAGGGAGGTGATGGGCAGGTGAGGAGAAGAGAAGGGGTGAGAGACTTCATCTATCAGAGAAATTCCTTTTGTCCAATTCAATCCTCCTCCCCCTCTCTCGATAACTTGAAACCAACTTTTTTCTCACTTTTCTAATTCTGATGAAGAGTCTCTGAGCGGAAGCATTAACTTTGTTTCTCTTTCCACTAACCATACTTGGCCTCTGAGCATTTCCAGTATTCTATGTTTTTATTTCAGTCTTTAGACATATGCTGTATTTTGTTAACACAAGAGATCCTTCAGATGCTGGAAAACCAAAGCAACACACACAGAATGCTGGAAGAACTCAGCATGTCAGGCAGCAACTGTGGAAATGAACAAACAGTTGAAGTTTCAGTCCAGGACCCTTCTTCAGGACTGTGTGTTGCGGTATTTCTGTGTGTTTTGCGTTTCTGGTAGTATTTTGTTCTTCTACATCAAACCTTTGTCAAAGGTTCATCTTAGTGTCAATGTATGGGTATACAATACAACTCTCATATTCGTCTTCTCAGGATAGCCATGAACTACATTGAGTCATTGAAGGAAAAATCTCACATGGAAAGGAAAGGGTCACAAAACTCACAAACCCCAAACACCCAGCACCCTCCCTCGCCAAAAAGAACAACTGCTTTGTAGACATATTCCAGGTAAATTTAATGTACTTTTTTTCTCCCTGCTTGAAACAACATTTCACAGTCCGCACGTTTCACGCATTTTTCTGTTGCAGTACATTCCACGACTAACCATCATACTTTGCAGTTTGATCTAAAACTATTTCAAGACCATTAATACTGCAGTAGTTGTGTTGCCACACTGTTCCATTGCTGCAAGACAAACACTGAAATACACCAGAAACTCTTCTAAATAGGCTTTTACATTTGCAACATTCTATTAATTGGTTTAAACTTGTTCTTACAAAAGCCTGGTGATAAGATGGGCAGTGGGAAAGGATTAAATGGGGTGTAGAAGGGTAGGAAGGTAGATATAGGTGCAAAGGTTGGGTGTGTAGAGATGTGGGGGTCAAACACCCCTGGGTTGTGAAGAGAATTGCCAGCGAATTTGAACCTCTAATATTTGTAATATACCTGGGCCTCAGGAAGGCCTTTTATCATTCTCTGTTTTAAAGACAATTAGAAATTAATTCTTAATTACCTGAACTTGTTTCTTACAGATACAACTGTCAGAGTAAATCATGTGACAATCAGGAATATAACGTTTGGTGGTTGATTTTGTGTTTTGTTTTGGGTTTTTTCCTAGTTTGTTGCTGCAGAAGCAGTGATGGGTAAGTTGAAGCACTGAAAGGAAAGTCATAAACTGTGAAGAAGGGGAGGACGTGTGTGGTAATGTAGGGTGGAGCTGAGGAATGTGGGAGATGGTGTAGGACGTGTGGCAGGAGTGTGGAGGAGAGGAATGGGAGAAGGTGGGAGGAGTGAGTGGAGAACATTGCAGGAGGGCTGGTGTGGGGTGGTGGCATCTGAGGGAAAGGTGCTGAGATGTGGAGAAAGGTTATGGGATGGAGTCTGGAGGATGGTTTGGGTGTGGAGGTGTGGGAGAGAGAAAGTGGGAAAGGGTTTGTATTAGGAAGAAGGAGTGTTATTTGAGAAAGCATGAGGGAGGAACAAAGGAAAGAATGAAAGAAGGGGCTGTATAGTGAGAGATAGGGGAAAGGTTGTGTATGGAGAGCAGGTGGGGAATGAGGCATGGAAGGTGAGGTGTGCGGAGCAGGTGATGAGTCGAACTGTGGGAGAGGAGGGAAGGTGACTGGGGGAGGGCTACAGAGAAGGTTGTGTGTGGGGAATGGGCAATGAGGGGAAGGGTGAGGGAGAGGGTTTGGGCTGTGGTGTCCTGATGTGGAAAAGGGAGAGAGGGATTAGAGGACGACAGTGGATGAGGAGTTTGGGATGGGGTAGGGTGTGAGGAATACGTGTAGATCAAGAGGGGTGGGTGGGGGTGCCCTGGGGTCAGCAATGGAGAGTAGGGTATGGGGAATGGCGAGAGGAGGGTGGGGTAAGGGAGGTGTGGAGCTGAGCTGTCTGTTGTTAGAGCTTCAGGCATTATGCCGGAGTACGGAGAAGGGATATGCAGAGTGTGTGTTGGCGATTCTTGTGGGCGGTGGGCTGAAGGACAATAGACATGTCTGAGGATTTTTGTTGTGTCCTGAAGGTGTCAATGAAGAAAGGAAGACCCCAGTGTGAAGGGAATGATTGCTGGTTATAAACAGAAGGAAACATGAATTCTGACCCTCTGGACACAGTCCCCTAAAGGAATCTGAGCTGTTACCCTGTGATGAAGCAGCCACTCCCACACTCCCCAAGGTGGTCATGTGGAAATAGTGGGTGTGAAGATCTACAGCCCAGCCGGTGAAATAACCCATAACGATAACATGTACGGCACTGAATGTAAAGTATTCCCCTCCTATTCCTCAGCTTTCATGGTCTGCCCTCTCATGGACTTGAAACCTCCTCTCCAGTTTTGGACCCACCACCCCCCTCTCCACTGTGCATTGTCACATCAATGAAGCACAACGTACCCTCCTGTCCTCACTCTCATCTGGTGATCACTTCTGCTACCTCTGTACAAAGTGGGAAATGTCCCTGGTCTATCCCTATGATGGCTATGGAGTTATCACATGTATTTTATTTAAATTCTTCTCTATAAATTACAATAAATATAATTGCCAAAAACAACTGTCAAATTGGATCTTGTTGCTTCCGTTGGACTCCTGATAGTTCGACACCATCTGGATATTTTTTATTTCATTTGTAAAATGTGGAATTCGGCAGCCAGTCTTGCTGACCATTTCAGAGGGTGTTGTTGTCTTAAGTCACACCGAGACCGGACTCATAAGGATGACAGATTTCTGGATTGGAAAGCAAGTGGCTTTTTGAAACAATCTACAAATGATACAAGCTTTTGATTCAAGGTTTACTTCTTTACCTGGGATTAGTTATAAGGTTACCAAGTAGTTACCAAGGCTTTGTTATATCTCACAGTGGGATTTGAACTTGCATCTCCATATCAACTGACCAGATACCTGGGTACTAGCCCAGTAATTTAACCACTGTGCACTATACTGCATTGGAGCAGAGCACCAAACAACAACACAGGAGTCCAGCAGGACTCAGTGTAACCATCTGCTTTGTCTGCACTGAAACCAGTAACAGAAGCTTAGCACGATTGCCAACAAGTATCTTGGCACACCTCCATACAAATCAGTGAAACTGTGGCATGTGTCCAAGGGTTGGATGGCCCTTGTAAACCATCTATAGACTATCATTAAAAAGCATACTCTGATTACCATTATTCTCAATCAAAACTCCAAAGCCTTTCCATTAGATACTAGCCTGTAACCTAGTCCCAGATATTGATTATCCTATTTATTACACTAACCTCTGAACCTTTCAATTAGATTTTAGCTGGTAGCTTACTCAAACTGTTCACTATATAAAAACCTTGACCACTGTCTTTACATGCCTTTAAATCCTTCCCAGGTGTCTGTTACACGCACATTCATTAAACCCTTTGATTAGCCTCCAGCCTGACTATGGCATACGAGTAGATATTATTGCATCAATAAACCCCCTGAACTCATTAAGTTGCAGGTATTACTTACCATTAGATATTGGTTATTTTATTTACTTCCTCTTCACCCTTCAGCCCATGATGTTGTACTGTCCTTTTACCCTACTCTAAGATCAATCTAACCCTTCCCGCCCACATAACCTTCCATTTCTCTTTCACCCAGGTACAGATCTAAGGGTCTCTTAAATGCCCCTAATGTACCATGACCTCAGGCATTGCATTCCACTCTCTATGCAAAGAATTTACCTCTGACTTCCTTCCAGTTACTTTAAAATTATACCCCCTCATACTAGCCATTACCAACCTGGGAGAAAATAGCTGGCTGTCCACCTGACCAATGCCTCTTATCATCCTGTACACCTTTTTGAAGTCACCTTTCATCCTCCTTTGCTTCAAAGATAATAACTCCAGCTCGTTCAGCCTATCCTCGTAAAGCAAAGTCTCTAATCCAGTCAGCATCCTGGGAAATCCCTGCATCCTTTCTAAAGCTTCCACATTGTTCTTACAATAAGGTGGCCAGAAATGAACACAATACTCCCAAGTGTGGTGTAACCAGGGTTTTACAGAGCGGGAACATTGGAGCTCAGTCCTCAAACTAGTGAAGACCAACATACCATACACCTTCCTAACAACCCAATCAACTTGCACTGAAAATTTGAGAGATCTATGTTAGTGAACCCCAAGATCTCTATGTTCCTCCACACTGCCAAGAATCTTACCAGTAACCCTGTATTTTGCCTTCAAATTTGACTTTCCAAAGTGAATCAATTCACATACTCCCAGGTATCTCTTAATCAGTAATAGATCTTCCAAAACCCTGATTTAAATCCCAAAATAACACGAGTAGGTATCTGTTACATTATGTTTTGACTTCATTTCCGCCCAGATTCCATTGTTATACAATATATTGTTTATCAATTCATGACAAAATAATAGATACTTCAACTGTAACAACGATTGCTGTGCATTAGGTGATGATCTTTGTGCCTTCACTGGCCACAGGAGTAGTGACAGGTTCAAAGTTGAAAGTAAATTTTATTATTGAAGTATATATATGTCACAATATAGAGCCCTGAGATTCATTTTCTGGTGAGTGAGCATACTCAATAAATCTATAGAATAATATCCATAACAGAATCAATGAACGACCACTCAACTGCAGCGTTCAGCCAGAATGCAGAAGACAACAAACTCTGTAAGTACAAAAAGAGTAAATAATAATAATAAATAAACAAGCAATAAATATTGAGAACATGAGATGAGCAGTCCTTGGAAGTGAGTCCATTAGTTGTGGGAACATTTCAGTGACGGGGTGAGGGAAGTTGAGTGAAGTTATCTCCTTTGGTTCTAGAGCCTGATGGCTGAGGGGTAGTAACACTCCTGAACCTGGTGGTGAGTCCTGAGACATTTGTACCTTCTTCCAGCGAGAGCATATCGTGGATGGTGGGGGTCATAATGACGGGTGCTGCTTTCCTGCGACAGCGCTCCATGTAGATGTGCTCAGTGGTTGGCAGGGCTTTACACGTGACCAATTGAGCCATATCCACTACTTTTTATAGGATTTTCCATTCAAGTTGTTTGGAGGATGGCAAATGTTATTCCTTTAGACCATAGAACCTAGAAATCTGCAGCACATTACAGGCCCTTTGGCCCTCTATTTTGTGCCGACCATGTAACCTACTCTAGAATTTCCCTACCGCACAGCCCTCTATTTTTCTAAGCTCCACGTACCTATCTGAGTCTCGTTAAAAGACCCTATTGTATCCCCTTCCATCACCATCACCGGCAGTGCATTCCATGCACCCACCACTCTGTGTGAAAAACTTACCCCTGAAGTCCTGTCTGCCACTACTTCCAAGCACCTTAAAACTATGCCCCGTCATGTTAGCCTTTCAGCCCTGGAAAAAGCCTCTGGCTATCCACACACCTGATGCCCATCATCATCTTATACACCTTTACCAAGTCACCTCTTGTCCTCCACCGCTCCAAGGAAAAAAGGCCAAGTTCACTCAACGTATTCTCATAAGGTACACGTTCCAATCCAGGCAACATCAGTGTAAATCTCCTCTGCACACTTTCTCTTGTATCAACATCCTTCCTGTAGTGAGGTGACCAGAACTGAACACAGTACTCCAAGTGGGGTCTGACCAAGGTCTTGTATAGCTGTAACATTACCTCAAGGCTTTTGAACTCAGTCCCACGGTTGATAAATACCAACACACCCAATGCCTTCTTAACAACACTGTCAACCTGCGCAGCAGCTTAGAGTGCCCTGTGGACACAGAGCCTAAGATCTCTCTGATCCTTCACGCTGGCAAGCATCTTACCATTAATTCTGTCTTCAAATTTGACCTACCAAAATGAACCACTTCACACTTATCTGGATTGAACTCCATCTACCACTTCTCAGCCCCATTTCTGCTTCCTGTCGATGTCCCACTGCAACTTCTGACAACCCTCCAGACAATCCACAACACCCCCAACTTCTGCGTCATCAGCAAACTTACGAACCCACCCTTCTACTTCTTCATCCAGGTCAGTTATAAAATCACAAAGAGGAGAGGTCCAAGAACAGATCGCTGTGGAACAGCATTGGTCACCGACCTCCATACAAGACATCTCCAACAACCCTTTGCCTTCTGTGGCAAACCAATTCTGGATCCATAAAGCAAGGTCTCTTTGGATCACATGCCTCCTTACTTGCCTGGGGAACCTTATCAGATACTTTACTGAAATCCATTTTCATTACATCCACTGATCTAACTTCGTCGATGTGTTTGCGACATCTCAAAGAACTCAATCAGACCTGCCCTCGACAAAGCCAAGGAGTAAGAATAACTCTTTGAATTATAGATCAGTGAGCCTCTACTTCAGAGTGGGCAAGTTATTGGAGAGGATTCTTAGAGACAGGAATGATGAGCATTTGGGGAAGCATAGTCTAATTAGAGTTAGTGAGCATGGCTTTGGGAGATGTAGGTCACACCTCACAAACCTGACTGAATTCTTTGAGGATGTGACAAAAGCACGTTGATGAAGGTGGAGCAGTGGATGTGGTGTGTGTGGATTTTACTGAGACCTTTGACAAGTTCCCTGTGTTAGACTCGTTCAGAAAGTCAGGAGACAGGGGATCCAGGGAAATCTGGCTGTGTGGACTCAGAATTGACTTGCTCATAGAAGGAAGAGTGTGGCTGTGTATGGAGCATATTCTGCCTGGGGGTTGGTGACCAGTGGTGTGTCGCAGGGATCTATTCTGGGACAGCTGCTCTTCGTGATTTTCATAGATGACTTGGATGAGGAAGTGGAAGGGTGGGTCAGAGAGGTTGCAGATGATATGAAGGTTGGTGGAGTTGTGGATAATCTAAAAGGTTAGACCGCACTTGGAATATTGGGCTCAGTTCTGGTCACCTCATTATAGGAAGTATGTAGAAGCTTTAGAGAGGGTGCAGAGGAGATTTATCAGGATGCTGCCTGGATTAGAAAGCCTGTCAAGCTGGTTTAGTGAGCTGGGGCTTTTACTTTGGAGTGAAGCAAGATGACAAGTGACTTGATAGAGGTGAATAAGATGATGAGGCATAGCTCAAGTAAATAGCCAGAGGTGTTTTCCAAATGTGGAAATGGCTAATACAAGGGGCATAATTTTAAGTGATTGGAGGAATGTATAGAGGGGATGTCAGGCTTAAGTTTTTTTTACAGAGAGTGGTGGTTGTGTGAAATGCCCTGCCAGGGGTGGTGGCAAAGGCAAATATATTTGGGGTATTTAAGAGGTTCTTAAATAGGCAGTTGGATGATAGGAAAATGGAGGGCTATATAGGAGGGAAAGTTTTAATTGACCTTAGAGTAAGTGAAAAGATCAGTACAGCATCGTGGGCTGAAGGGCCTGTACTGTGCTCTAACAGATAAGCCTGCAAGGCATACAAAGCAGAAAATGTCCAGCAAGTCATGCAGTATCTGTGAAGAAAGAAACACAGTCAATGTTTCTGATAAACTCAAAAATCGCAGATGCTATAAATCTGAAGTAAAAGAAATTGCAGAAAATGGTGGAAATGTTCTGCAGGTCAGGCAGCATCCATGGATAAGGAAACAAAGATAATATTTCAGTTCTGAGACCCTTGTTCAAAATCAGGAAAGACAGTAACAGTTAATTATCACGGTTGTTACTGAGAACCCTCAGACTACCTATAAGGAACAGAAAGAACCCGTGTAAGCAGCAGGAGGAGGGCACCAATGTTCCCTCTGAGGTGTGAGCATGTGCACGCACACACATCCTTTGCTACTAGCGCACAAAGGAATTTAAACTGAACACAAAAGTTTGTGACCCTCTACCTCATTGGCATGTTGAGTATATTTCTTAATCATGCACAATCACATTTCCTTTTCCAGTTTCTGATGCACATGGTATTGACAACTTGGAGTTTGCGACGATTTGTCTGCAGATTTTGGAACTGGCTTAATGATGCTGTTTTTATTGAAGAAATTGTTCAGTGTGCACTTGTTGTTGTCACTGGGCAAAAAATTACAATGCAGGAGATTTCTGCGCGCACTGGTTATTACAAATTAGAGGGAACACAGGAGGGCACGACCCCCATCAGCTACTTCCTGTCAGATCTGTGGAAAGATCTGTAGTTCCTACATTGGTTCATAAATCAGACCCCAGGAAACCAGAGCAGATATAAAACTTTCCTCAATCCCAAGACATTGCCTCAGACGAAAAGAGCACCTCTCTCTCTCCATCTTGTTTTACGGCGGTTGGCACCCAGCTTAATGGTGCATTATCGCCAAAGAAGAGCTCCTCTCCTTGATGAGTTTCATAGTCTTTCCCTCCTTGGCCATCCTCAAGTCAGCTTGCTTGGACATTTTTTACAGCACCAGGTTAATTACATTGCACCTTTATCTACTTGGACATACTGTTCCCCAAGTTCCTCCCGTTTCATTAATATCTCATCTCTTCTGAGGAAAAATGCTGCCTCCAGTCACTAAGCTCAGCCCATTCTGAAATCTTAAGCTGGAAGCCATCTTGTAACTCCTTTCCGTTAAAAATATTTTTAGCTTCTAAAGATTAGTTTTGTTTCCATTCATTCCCCGGCATGGCACCTCCCATTTCATAATCAGTGTAGCTGCTAGAAATTAACTTTTCCAACTGTAATTGTGTTAGTTAGCTTGTAACTTAATTTGCAAGCCATTAGTGCAATACTTATTACAGTCTCCAGTTATTGCAAATGTAAACCTGTCTCCAACACTCCCCTGAACAAAGGTGAGTATCACTCACAGCTAAGTCTTGGCCTTACTGTAAATGTATGAGACCTATTAGCGAGCATAGAAATGGTGGGAAATCCTCCTCATTCCTGGTCTGTTTTCTTTGGCTGTGACGCAAGGTATATGACTTATGTCAAGATTGGAGGAAACAGAAACTAAAGTTTTCCAATAAAGAGTGTTAATTGCTTCAGAAATGTTATTCATCGCATCAAGCAATGTGGGCGCCAAACCTGTCTGACAGGGACTTTTGCAAACATCTCCACCCTACCACCTGTAGTATTAACACTCTACACAACCTGTAGCAAGTAAAGAAAGCAGGGGAAAGAGGGGATTTTGTGCTGTGTAATTTTTTGCCCAGTGACAAGTGCGCACTGAATAATTTCTTCAATAAAAACAGCATGAATAAGCCTGTTTTAAATCTGCAGACAGATCATGGCAAACTCCACATTGTCAACATCATGTGCATCAGAAACTGGAAGAGAAAAAGTGTGTGTGATTATGAAAATACTCAACATGCTAACAAGGTAGAGGGTGACAAACTTCTGTGCTCAGTTTTAATTCCTTTGTGTACTAGTAGCAAAAAATGTGGGTTTATCTACCAGAACATAGCACAGGCCCTACAGCCCACAATGCTCAGACCAAGTCAAGTGAAGTTCAAGTTTATTGTCATTTCGACCAGTAAACTGGTACAGTACACAGTAAAAGTGAAACAACATTCCTCCAGGACCCTGGTGCTACATGAAACAACACAAAACTACGCTAGACTATGTGAGACAGCACAAGGCTACACGAGACTATGTAAAACAACATAAAAACTGCACTAGACTACTGACCTGCACAGGACTACATAAAGTGCACAAAACAGTGCAGGGCAGTACAATATTTAATAAACAAGACAATAGGCACAGTAGAGGACAAATTACAATATAATAATAAATGATGTAGATATCTGTCTAGACTCTGGGTATTGAGGAGTCTGATGGCTTGGGGGAAGAAACTGTTGCACAGTCTGGTTGTGAGAGCACGAATGCTTCGGTACCTTTTGCCAGATGGCAGGAGAGAGAAGAGTTGGTATAAGGGGTGTGTGGGGTCCTTCACAATGCTGTTTGCTTTATGTGTGCAGCGTGTGGTGTAAATATCTGCAATAGTGGGAAGAGAGACCCCGATGATCTTCTCAGCTGACCTCACTATCCGCTGCAGGGTCTTGCGATCCAAAACGGTGCAATTTCCAAACCAAGCAGTTATGCATCTGCTCAGGATGCTCTCGATACATCCTCTGTAGAATGTGGTGAGGATGGGGGGGTGGGAGATGGACTTTTCTCAGCCTTTACAGAAAGTAGAGACACTGCTGGGCTTTCTTGGCTATGGAGCTGGTGTGGAAGGACCAGGTGAGATTCTCCGTCAGGTGAACACCAAGAAATTTGGTGCTCTTAACAATCTTAACAGAGGAGCCGTCGATATTCAGCGGAGAGTGGTCACTCCATTCGCTCCTGAAGTCAACAACCATCTCTCTTGTTTCGTTCACATTCAGAGACAGGTACTGATCTTTACACTTACTGTAAGATCAATTAAAACTTTTCCTCCTATATAGCCCTCCATTTTTCTATCATCCATCTGCCTATTTAAGAACCTCTTAAGTGTCTTGAATATATTTGCCTTTGCCACCACCCCAGGCAGGACATTTCACACAATCGCCAGTCTCTGTAAAGAAAAACTTAACCCTGACGTACCCTCTACACATTCCTCCAATCACCGTAAATTATGCCCCTTGTATTAGCCAGTTCCACCTTTGGAAATTGTCTCTGGCTAAGCACTTGAGCTATGCCTGTTATCATCTTGTTCACCTCTGTTATGAGTGATGAACAGATCTGATGGACAATGGGGTGCAGAGCTACCCATCCCCCCCTCCCTGAGAACCACGAACCATTACTGTTGCTATGCTGCTCATGACAGAGAGAGATGGAAAACATGCAAGAACATCTGCTACAGATAAGAGAGGGGAGAGTGTTGATTTACTGTATTATGACTTCTACAAGGATTATTTACCTTTTACTTCAGGAGACAGCAGGAGACGCCAGATTTGATGGACACAGTCATTCAGAGTTGATGGATAGCTGAGACCCCTTGAGTAGGGATAAAAGACAGTTCTGGAGAGACACCCTTCAGACACACCAGGAGACACACCAGTGGACACTGATTGAGTGTTGGAAACCCACAGGAAAGGTGGGGTCTTCGGAGACCGAACCAGGCGATCGGTCAGTTAAAGCTCACAGTGTTACAGCAGGGCCGGTGGGGACTTGTGTGTGTCTCCACTCATGCCAGAGTGACGAGTCCACCACAGAAGAACGGTCTAGCTGGATGATAGAGGGGTCATAACTGAATGGCCACAACGACACGACGGATTAAGAAAGGAGTAAAAGGTTTGCCTGCCGCAGCTGTTGCTGTTACATCTCGCTCGCTCGCTCTCTCTCCCTCCAATGATTACAACACAACAACCATAACTACCTCAGCACGCAGGAACTGAACTGAACTTTATACTTTTCTATGACAATTCATTTACCCCTAGACATCGATAGAGCTTGTTTATTATTGATTATTATTATTCCCACACTTTTAGGTTTATTATTGCTAACTTGTGTTATATATATTTTTGCATTATTGGTATTGTTTTGCTTATTTTATTAATAAACACCTTTGAATACGGTACCACCAGACTCCAACAGATTCTTCTTTCTCTGCTGGTCAGACACCCAGTTACGGGGTATGTAACACCTCTATCAAGTCACTTGTCATCTTGCTTCACTCCAAAGTAAAAGCCCCAGCTCACTAAACCAGCCTGACAGGCTCTCTAATCCAGGCAGCATCCTGATAAATCTCCTCTGCACCCTCTCTAAAGCTTCTACATACTTCCTATAATGAGGTGACCAGAACTGAGCCCAATATTCCAAGTGTGGTCTAACCTTTTAGATTATCCACAACTCCACCAACCTTCATATCATCTGCAACCTCTCTGACCCACCCTTCCACTTCCTCATCCAAGTCATCTATGAAAATCACGAAGAGCAGCTGTCCCAGAATAGATCCCTGCGGCACACCACTGGTCACCAACCCCCAGGCAGAATATGCTCCATACACAGCCACACTCTTCCTCCTATGAGCAAGTCAATTCTGAGTCCACACAGCCAGATTTCCCTGGATCCCCTGTCTCCTGACTTTCTGAACGAGTCTAACACAGGGAACTTGTCAAAGGTCTCAGTAAAATCCACACACACCACATCCACTGCTCCACCTTCATCAACGTGCTTTTGTCACATCCTCAAAGAATTCAGTCAGGTTTGTGAGGTGTGACCTACATCTTCCAAAGCCATGCTCACTATCTCTAATTAGACTATGCTTCCCCAAATGCTCATCATTCCTGTCTCTAAGAATCCTCTCCAATAACTTGCCCACTCTGAAGTAGAGGCTCACTGATCTATAATTCAAAGAGTTATTCTTACTCCTTGGCTTTGTCGAGGGCAGGTCTGATTGAGTTCTTTGAGATGTAGCAAACACATTGATGAATGTAGATCAGTGGATGTAGTGTATATGGATTTCAGTAAGGCAATTGATACGGTTCCCCAAGCAAGGCTCTGTCTGAAAGTAATGAGGTATGTGATCCAAGGAGACATTGCTTTGTGGATCCAGAATTGGTTTGCCACAGAAAGCAAAGGGTGATTGCAGATGGTTCATATTTTGCATGGAGGTCGGTGACCAATGCCGTTCCACAGGGATCTGTTCTGGAACCCCTCCTCTTTGTGATTTTTATAAATGACCTGGATAAAGAAGTAAAAGGGTGGATTAGTATGTTTGCTGATGGCACAGAAGTTGGGGGTGTTGTGGATAGTCTAGAGAATTGTCAGAGGTTACAGTGGCACATCGGCAGGATATAGAAATGGGCTGAGAAGTGGCAGATGGAGTTCAACCCAGATAAGTGTGAAGTGGTTCAATTTGGTAGGTCAAATTTGAAGATAGAATTAATGGGAGCATTAATGGTATATATTAATGTTAAGATGCTTGGCAGCATTGAGGATCAGAGAGACCTTGGGGCCTTTGTCCATAGCACACTCAAAGCTACTGTGCAGGTTGATAGTGTTGTTAAGAAGGCGTATGGTGTGTTGGTGCTTATTAACCATGGGATTCAGTTCAAGAGCTGTGAGGTAATGTTACAACTATACAAGACCTTGGTCAGACCCCACTCTCTTGAGTTCTGGTCACCTCACTATAGGAAGAATGTGGGTACTATAGAGAGAATACAGAGAAGATTTACGAGGATGTTGCCTGGATTGGATAGCGTACCTTATGAGAATAGGTTGAGTGAACTTGGCCTTTTTTCCTTGGAGTGGCAGAGGATGAGAGGTGACCTGATTGAGGTGTATAAGATGATGAGAGGCATCAATGGTCTGGATAGCCAGAGGCTTTTCCCCAGGGCTATGCAGAGTGGGCTAACGTGAGTGGGCATAGCTATGAGGTGCTTGAGAATAGGTACTGAGGGGATGTAGGGGGTAAGTTTTTCCTCACAGATAGTGGTGGATGCTGGAATGCACTGCCAGCAATAGTGATGGAGGTGGATACAATAGGGTCTTTTAAGAGCCTCTTAGATAGGTACATAGAGCTTAGAGAGATAGAGGGCTGTGCAGTAGGGAATTTCTACGTATTTTCTAGAATAGGTTACATGGTCGGCACAAAATAGTGGGTCAAAGGGCCTGTAATGGGCTGCAGATTTCTAGGTTCTATGGTCTAAAGGAATAACATTTGCCATCCTCCAAACAACTTGAATGGAAAATCCTATAAAAAGTAGTGGATATGGCTCAATTGGTCACGTGTAAAGCCCTGCCAACCACTGAGCACATCTACATGGAGCGCTGTTGCAGGAAAGCAGCACCCGTCATTATGACCCCCACCATCCACGATATGCTCTCGCTGGAAGAAGGTACAAATGTCTCAGGACTCACCACCAGGTTCAGGAGTGTTACTACCCCTCAGCCATCAGGCTCTAGAACCAAAGGAGATAACTTCACTCAACTTCCCTCACCCCGTCACTGAGATGTTCCCACAACTAATGGACTCACTTCCAAGGACTGCTCATCTCATGTTCTCAATATTTATTGCTTGTTTATTTATTATTATTATTTACTCTTTTTGTACTTACAGAGTTTGTTGTCTTCTGCATTCTGGCTGAACGCTGCAGTTGAGTGGTCGTTCATTGATTCTGTTATGGATATTATTCTATAGATTTATTGAGTATGCTCACTCACCAGAAAATGAATCTCAGGGCTCTATATTGTGACATATATGTACTTCAATAATAAAATTTACTTTCAACTTTGAACCTGTCACTACTCCTGTGGCCAGTGAAGGCACAAAGATCATCACCAAATGCACAGCAATCGTTGTTATAGTTGAAGTATCTATTATTTTGTCATGAATTGATAAACACACTATTGTATAACAATGGAATCTGGGCGGAAATGAAGTCAAAACATAATGTAACAGATGCCTACTCAAGTGTTATTTTGGGATTTAATTCAGGGATTTAGGAGATTCATTGCAGATTAAGAGATACCTGGGAGTATGAGAATTGATTCACTTTGTAAAGTCAAATTTGAAGGCAAAATACAGAGTTACTGGTAAGCAGCGTGGAGGAACTTATGGATCTTTGGGTTCACAAACATAGATCTCTCAAATTTGCTGTGCAGGTTGATTGGGTTGTTAGGAAGGTGTATGGTGTGTTGGCCTTCACTAGTTGGAGGATTAAGCTTCAAAGTTGCAGATCTATAAAACCCTGGTTAGACTACACTTGGGAGTATTGTGCTCATTTCTGGTCACCTCATTGTAGAAAAACTGTAGAAGCTTTAGAGAGGATGCAGAGGAGATTTCCCAGGATGCTGACTGGATTAGAGAGCATGTCTTATGAGGATAGGTTGAACAAGCTAGAGTAATTATCTTTGAAGCAAAGGAGGATGGAAGGTGACTTCAAAAAGGTGTACAAGATGATAAGAGGCATTGGTCAGGTGGACAGCCAGATATTTTCTCCCAGGTTGGTAATGGCTAGTATGAGGGGGTATAATTTTAAAGTAACTGGAAGGAAGTCAGAGGTAAATTCTTTGCATAGAGAGTGGAATGCAATGTCTGAGGTCATGGTACATTAGGGGCATTTAATAGACCCTTAGATCGGTACCTGGGTGAAAGAGAAATGGAAGGTTATGTGGGTTATGTGGGAAGGGTTAGATTGATCTTAGAGTAGTGTAAAAGGACAGTACAACATCATGGGCTGAAGGGCCTGTATTGGGTTGTAATTATCTTTATTCTAGGTTACATGTAGTAGAAGGGCTCTGACATTGCGCTTGGGGTTTGGAGTGAGGGGAAAGTAAATTTAAATATAAAGTAACCAATATCTAATGGTAAGCAATACCTGCAACTTAATGAGTTCAGGGGGTTTATTGATGCAATAATATCTACTCATATGCCATAGTCAGGCTGGAGGCTAATCAAAGGGTTTAATGAACATGTGTATAACAGACACCTGGGAAGGACTTAGAGACATGTAAAGGCAGTGGTCAAGGTATTTGTATTCTGCTACGGATTCAGCAACAGTAAATATATAAGTGAGGCAGGGTTTCTTATAACAAATAAAACATTTATTAAACACTGAAAAACAAATCCCCAAAAAGTAAACAAATGACTAACGCAACCGGAAACCAGCTGCTGTGTGGCAGCTTAAACAGTTCTTAAAGCGATAAAGTGAAAACAGTTCTTCAAAGTAGTACTGCAAAAGTTCAAAATGCTTACAGTCCATTAAAGGAGAGACTTTTCAGACGATTTAAATTCTCTTTCACATCGTGTCGTTGCGGATCCTAGTCGAACTATACTTTTCCAGGAGAATTTACGAAGATGAAAATGAAACGGCTTAAAGGCACTGACCTTTCCTTGACAAAAGTGTACCCAACCCTTTCTGCTATTATGTGCAGGGGTTACCATGGGCACAGCCAACGAATTCCTTCCGAATGAGGATCAAACAAGGTCGAACCTGTTTCACCGTCGAAATCGACTTTCCTCGATCTTTTAACTCCCGAACTTCGATCTTCACTCTCCACTGATTTTTAACTGGCAGTATTATAAAGAAACTGCCGGCAATGACCTTTTAAACTTTAGGCATTAAATAAAACTCCACCTTTCAACCAAACTGCGTCATAATATTGGACCACACAGTGGCATGGTGTCAAAATGGCAAATCCAGCCACGAACTGCCCCTCCTCACAGGGAGGGGTCCTCCTCTTATACCCTGTAAAAAAAACTGTCACATGACCTCTACTGGCGGGAAAATGACATCACTCCACCATCACAAGACCACTACCTTAAGTCCAGTATAGCTTCAACACCACTGTCCCGTAACAAGTACAAGATACCCACGGGTATGTAACACCTCCCTCCAAAAAAAAATTTTGGTTTATCAAGGACAAAATTTTAACAATTATTTACAAGAAAAAAAAACATATGTATAAATTTTATAACATACACAGTATACATAGTATCAACATATAACATCTTACAACTTACAATACAGTAGGAGTGTTACAAATGTTTAAAAAAATCACTCCATAAAAAAATTACAATGTACATTCAACATCGAGATAGACAATCAGCAACCATATTATCTTTACCTTTAATATGAGTTAACACAATATTGTACTCTTGTAACATCAAATTCCAATTTAATAACCTGTTTTTGTTTTTCATCTTACTCAGAAACACTAATGGATTATGATCAGTGTAAACAATAAGTGGTTTTTGAGTTCTACCAAAATATACGTCAAAATGCTCTAAAGCTAAAACAAGAGATAACAATTCCTTCTCTATTGTCAAATAGTTTCTTTGATGCTTATTAAATTTCTTAGAAAAGTAAGTTACTGGATGATCAACCTCATCACCCTCATTCCTTTGTATTAATACTGCTCCTGTAGCCTCATCACTAGCATCTACAGCTAATGAAAAAGGTTTTTCAAAGTCAGGTGCCTTGAGCACAAATTGTTGACATATCATAGTTTTCAATTTTTCAAATGCTTCTTGACAAGGCACTGTCCACACAAACTTCTCATTCTTCTTCAAGAGGTTAGTTAATGGAAGGGCCACATTAGCAAAATTCTTACAAAATTTTCGATAATATCCTACCATTCCCAAGAATCTGAGAGATTTTTTCCCCATTGGAGTGGGAATCTCTAAAATTGCCCAAACTTTTGCCTGAACAGGAGCTACCTTACCTTGACCCACAACATAACCAAGGTAAGTCACAGTGGCATGTCCAAATTCACTCTTAGTTAAGTTAGCTTTTGAAAGCCTTTCAAACAATTTCTCCACCGCAATAATGTGTGCTTCCCAAGTATCATTTCCTGTCACTAAATCATCAATATAAGCATCTGTATCTTTCAATCCCTTAATCACAGAGTTAATCATCCTCTGGAAAGTACCTGGGGCATTCTTCATCCCAAATGGAAGAACATTATATTCATATAACCCAGATGGGAATTATAAATGCAGAAATCTCTCTACCTCTGTCCGTTAGTGGAACACACCAATACCCTTTCAATAAATCAATCTTTGTAAGGAACTTTGCTTTTCCAACTTTATCTACACAATCATCTACTCTAGGAATTGGATATGCATCTGTTTTCGTTACAGCATTCACCTTCCTATAGTCCATACAAAACCTAATACTATCGTCTGGCTTTGGCACCATAACACAGGGTGAACTCCAATTTGAGTTAGAAAGTCTAATAATATTATTCTCTAACATATATTTAATTTCTTTCTCAGCAAGTTCACATTTTTCTATGTTCATCCTATATGGGTGTTGTTTAATGGGTTTGGCATCTCCAACATCTACATCATGTGAAGCTATAGTAGTCCTTCTCGGAATGTCTGGAAACAAATCTTTATATTTAAAAATTAATTTCTTCATCTGCTGTTGCTGCTGTGGCTGTAAATGTGCTAGTTTCTCGTCAATATTTTCCAGAATGGCTGAATTTGGTAACCTGACAGAAACAATGTTGGAATTAGAATGAAATTCAGATGAATCATCTATCATGTTCCTAGTTAGATCAGATTCATTATCATTAACCACAACAGTCACAGTATCAGATTGTTTCTCATAATATGGTTTTATCATATTTATATGGCAAAGTTGTGTTGGCCTTCTATGATCTGGAGTTTTTATCACGTAATCCACATCATTGATTTTAGACACAATTTCATAAGGACCATGAAATCTAGCTTGTAAAGGATTCGTTTGCACTGGGAAAAGAACCAGCACCTTATCTCCAGGCTTAAACATCCTCATCCTAACTTCTTTATCGTACCAAGTTTTCATTTTCTCCTCAGCCAATTTTAAATTTTCCTTGGCTAAGCTACAAGCTTTATGTAACCTGTCCTTAAATTTCAAAACATAGTCCAACAAATTAGTGTGTACTTCCTTACTAATCCACTGTTCTTTTAATAAAGCTAAAGGTCCTCTAACTCTATGCCCAAATACAAGTTCAAATGGACTGAAACCTAAAGATTCTTGTACCGATTCCCTTACTGCAAACAAAAGTAAGTTTATACCCTCATCCCAATCACTTTCATTTTCCACACAATATGTTCTAATCATATTCTTGAGGGTAGAATGAAATCTCTCCAAGGCACCTTGTGATTCTGGATGGTATGCAGACAAAATGATTTGCTTAGCTCCCAATTTATAAACTATCTGTTGAAACAATCCAGACATAAAATTACTGCCTTGATCAGATTTTATTTCCTTAGGTAATCCAAAATAAGTAAAGAATTTTATAAGAGCCTTTGTCACAGTTTTAGCTGTTATATTCCTAAGTGGTACTGCCTCTGGAAACCTAGACAAAGTGCACATGATAGTCAACAAGTACTGATAACCAGTTTTTGTCTTTGGTAATGGACCTACACAATATATAATAATAATAGAAAATGGTTCACCAAATGCTGGAATAGGTTGTAATGGAGCCACTGGTGTAATTTGATTAGGTTTACCCACAATTTGACAAGTATGGCATGTTCTATAAAACATCGCCACATCTTTTCTTAGACCAGGCCAGTAAAATTGTTTTAAAATCTTGCCCACAGTTTTCCTTACCCCTTGATGTCCACCTAAGGGCACACTATGAGCTAAAGTCAAAATCTCATTTCGATAAATTTTAGGGACAACTACCTGGTAAACAATATTCCATTCATCACTTGCAGGAATTGTAGGTGATCTCCACTTCCTCATCAACACTCCTTTTTCAAAGAAATACCCTACAGGCACCTTCTCAATTTCACTATCTGGTAGAGCTTGTTCTCTTAATTTTATAATCTCAGGGTCCTTACTCTGCTCTGCTATCATCTCCTTCTGAGACAGAGATAAATCTTCATAGTCAGACTTACTCCAAGAATCTTGTACAAACAATGTAGGTAAGAAAGTCTCTGACACATCCTCAAAACTCGAATCCTGAGTTGAATGGTCATGAGTAACAACCTCATTCTGCGCATCAATCTTTTTAGCCATAGCTCTAGTCACAACACAGGAAGAATCTGTGTTAGAATTCATCTGTGGTTCCTCTGACTCCATTGTCAAATGCACTTCAGGAAAAACTTGTCCACCTGCCAAGTTATTACCTAACAATAAAGAAATACCCTTCACAGGTAAGCTAGGCTGTAGTCCTACTTTAACAAATCCTGTAACTAACCCTGACTTTAAATTTACTTTATGCAAATATACAGGCATAAAAGCACTCCCAACACCTCGTATATAATTTACTTCACCAGTATCAGACTCTTCATTAAATTTCAACACACTGTCTAATATCAGTGAATGAGAAGCTCCAGTATCTCTAAGGATTTTTATTGGCACCGGAGTAGATCCTTCTTTCAAGGATACAAACTCTTCAGTTATAAAATGATCATATCCCTTTTTAACTTGCTCAGACTCTAACAAAACCTCATTTGTGTTTATCAAACACTGTGGATTTACAGGTGTTTCAGTATGTTGCACACAAGCATCTGGGACTGCTTCCTTCTCTTTCTTTTTCAATCGGAAACAGTTAGCTATTACATGGCCAGGTTTCTTACAATAGTTACAAATAGGACCAAACTGTCTTTCCTTCACAGGTTTTCCTTCCTCCTTACCTTTCTCATTAACTTCTGATTTAATTTCTGATTTACCTTGAGTCTCTGTGTTATTTTTCCTCCTAAAAATTCTGCCCTGAGGAAATTTATTCTTATGGATTAAAACATACTCATCAGCTAATCTAGCAGAGTCATGCAATGAGTATCCCTCTCATTTAAGTAGGTCCTTACTTCAACAGGGATGATTTTTTAAAATTCCTCCATTAAAATCAGCTCTTTCAATTTATTATAGTCCCCATTTACATTTTTAGAAGAAACCCATCTCTCAAAACACACAGCTTTATCATAGGCAAATTCCACATAAGTTTTTTCCACAGACTTCTTCAAACTTCTAAATCTTTCTCTATACACTTCTGGGACCAATTCCTATGCTTTCAAAATATGCTGTTTCACAATATCATAATCTAGTGCTTGCGCAGCAGTTAAAGCTGTATAAACTTGTTGTGCTTTGCCTTTAATAACACTCTGTAACAACACTGACCATTTATCTTTCGGCCACTCTGAAATCTGAGCAATCGTTTCAAAATGTTGGAAATATCTTTCTGCTTCTGATTCACTAAATGGAGGGACCAATTTAATTTCTTGACTAGAAACAAACGGTTTTCTAGAACCAGAAGACTGATTCTCAGACCTTAATTCCGCCATCACATATTCAAATTCCCTTTTTTTATTATCAGCTTCTAAACTACAATGCTCCAATTCTGCTTTACTTTGTTCTAACTTCATTTGTTCGATTTGCAACTGCATCTCTAGATTACTTATTGGAAACGAATCTAAAATAGATTCATCAAAATCACCCGAATCTACATAGTGTGACACGATTTTTCTCTGTATTAGAGCCTTTGATGTAGACCTCGAAATACCTTTAAGTTCCAATCTACTAGCTATCTCAGACACCTCATTTTTTTTTGCCTTCACTAACAACTCTGCGTCTGGCGAAGCCAGAAACTCATCAATATTCATTGTTGCCAAATAGCACTCACAAGCCAATCAAACAAAAGAATTGAGTATTCCCCTTTTCCAAAACACCGATTCAAAATTTAACAAGCATTTAAACTCAAAAATGGTTCATCCTGGATGAGCCCCCATATTTATGTTACGGATTCAGCAACAACAAATATATAAGTGAGGCAGGGTTTCTTATAACAAATAAAACATTTATTAAACACTGAAAAACAAACCCCCAAAAGTAAACAAATGACTAACGTAACCGGAAACCAGCTGCTGTGTGGCAGCTTAAACAGTTCTTAAAGCGATAAAGTGAAAACAGTTCTTAAAGCGATGTTGCAAAAACAGTTCTTCAAAGTAGTACTGCAAAAGTTCAAAATGCTTACAGTCCATTAAAGGAGAGACTTTTTAGATGATTTGAATTCTCTTTCACGTCGTGTTGTTGCGGTTCCCAGTCAAACTATACTTTTCCCCGGAGAATTTACGAGATGAAAATGAAACGGCTTAAAGGCACTGACCTTTCCTGGACAAAATTGTACCCAACCCTTTCTGCTATCATGTGCAGGGGTTACCACGGGCACAGCCAACGAACTCCTTCCGAATGAGGATCAAACAAGGTCGAACCTGTTTCACCATCGAAATCGACTTTCCTCAATCTTTTAACTCCCGAACTTCGATCTTCACTCTCCACTGATTTTTAACTGGCAGTATTATAAAGAATCTGCCAGCAATGACCTTTTAAACTTTAGGCATTAAATAAAACTCCACCTTTCAACCAAACTGCGTCATAATATTGGACCACGCAGCGGCATGGAGTCAAACTAGCAAATCCAGCCACGAACTGCCCCTCCTCACAGGGAGGGGTCCTCCTTTTATACCCAGTAAAAACAACCTGTCACATGACCTCTACTGGCAGGAAAATGACGTCACTCCACCATCACAAGACCACTACCTTAAGTCCAGTATAGCTTCAACACCACTGTCACGTGACAAGTACAAGATACCCACGGGCACGTAACAATACCAATAGTGAACAGTTTGAGTAAGCTACCAGCTGGAATCTAATTGAAAGGTTCAGAGGTTAGTGTTATAAATAGGATAACCAATATCTGGGACTAAGTTACAGGCTAGTATCTAATGGAAAGGCTTTGGAGTTTTCATTGAGAATAATGGTAATGAGTATGTTTTTTTTAATGATAGTCTATTGATGGTTTAGAAGGGCCATCCAACCCTTAGACACATGCCACAGTTTCACTGATTTGTATGGAGGTGTGCCAAGATACTTGTTGGCAATCGTGCTAAGCTTCTGTTACTGGTTTCAGTGCAGACAAAGCAGATGGTTACACTGAGTCCTGCTGGACTCCTGTGTTGTTGTTTGGTGCTCTGCTCCAATGCAGTATAGTGCACAGTGGTTAAATTACTGGGCTAGTACCCAGGTATCTGGTCAGTTGATATGGAGATGCAAGTTCAAATCCCACTGTGAGATATAACAAAGCCTTGGTAACTACTTGGTAACCTTATAACTAATCCCAGGTAAAGAAGTAAACCTTGAATCAAAAGCTTGTATCATTTGTAGATTGTTTCAAAAAGCCACTTGCTTTCCAATCCAGAAATCTGTCATCCTTATGAGTCCGGTCTCTGTGTGACTTGAAGCAACACCCCCCTCTGAAATGGTCAGCAAGACTGGCTGCCGAATTTCAAGTCCTATGAATGAAGTAAAAAATATCTAGATGGTGTCTGGAACTACCAGGAGTCCAACAGAAGCAACAGGATCTGATTTGACAGCTGCATTTAGCAATTATATTTTATTGTAAATTTAATAAAAACACACACACACACAGTAACTCCATAGCCAAAATAGGAATAGACAAGGGACATGTCCCACTTTGTACAGAGGTAGCAGAAGTGATCACCAGATGAGAGTGAGGACAGGAGGATACGTTCTGCTTCATTGATGTGACAATGCACAGTGGAGAGGGGGGTGGTGGGTCCAAAACTGGAGAGGAGGTTTCAAGTCCATGAGAGGGCAGACCATGTGAGCTGAGGAATAGGAGGGGAATACTTTACATTCAGTGCCGTACATGTTATCGTTATGGGTTATATCACCGGCTGGGCTGTAGATCTTCACACCCACTATTTCCACATGACCACCTTGGGGAGTGTGGGAGTGGCTGCTTCATCACAGGGTAACAGCTCAGATTCCTTTAGGGGACTGTGTCCAGAGGGTCAGAATTCATGTTTCCTTCTGTTTATAACCAGCAATCATTCCCTTCACACTGGGGTCTTCCTTTCTTCATTGACACCTTCAGGACACAACAAAAATCCTCAGACATGTCTATTGTCCTTCAGCCCACCGCCCACAAGAATCGCCAACACACACTCTGCATATCCCTTCTCCGTACTCCGGCATAATGCCTGAAGCTCTAACAACAGACAGCTCAGCTCCACACCTCCCTTACCCCACCCTCCTCTCGCCATTCCCCATACCCTACTCTCCATTGCTGACCCCAGGGCACCCCCACCCACCCCTCTTGATCTACACGTATTCCTCACACCCTACCCCATCCCAAACTCCTCATCCACTGTCGTCCTCTAATCCCTCTCTCCCTTTTCCACATCAGGACACCACAGCCCAAACCCTCTCCCTCACCCTTCCCCTCATTGCCCATTCCCCACACACAACCTTCTCTGTAGCCCTCCCCCAGTCACCTTCCCTCCTCTCCCACAGTTCGACTCATCACCTGCTCCGCACACCTCACCTTCCATGCCTCATTCCCCACCTGCTCTCCATACACAACCTTTCCCCTATCTCTCACTATACAGCCCCTTCTTTCATTCTTTCCTTTGTTCCTCCCTCATGCTTTCTCAAATAACACTCCTTCTTCCTAATACAAACCCTTTCCCACTTTCTCTCTCCCACACCTCCACACCCAAACCATCCTCCAGACCCCATCCCATAACCTTTCTCCACATCTCAGCACCTTTCCCTCAGATGCCACCACCCCACACCAGCCCTCCTGCAATGTTCTCCACTCACTCCTCCCACCTTCTCCCATTCCTCTCCTCCACACGTCCTACACCATCTCCCACATTCCTCAGCTCCACCCTACATTACCACACACGTCCTCCCCTTCTTCACAGTTCATGACTTTCCTTTCAGTGCTTCAACTTACCCATCACTGCTTCTGCAGCACCAAGCCAGGAAAAAACCCAAAACAAAACACGAAATGAACCACCAAACGTTATATTTCTGATTGTCACATGATTTACTCTGACAGTTGTATCTGTAAGAAACAAGTTCAGGTAATTAAGAATTAATTTCTAATTGTCTTTAAAACAGAGAATGATAAAAGGCCTTCCTGAGGCCCAGGTATAGTACAAATATTAGTGGTTCAAATTCGCTGGCAATTCTCTTCACAACCCAGGGGTTTTTGACCCCCACATCTCTACACACCCAACCTTTGCACCTATATCTACCTTCCTACCCTTCTACACCCCATTTAATCCTTTCCCACTGCCCATCTTATCACCAGGCTTTTGTAAGAACTAGTTTAAACCAATTAATAGAATGTTGCAAATGTAAAAGCCTATTTAGAAGTGTTTCTGGTGTATTTCAGTGTTTGTCTTGCAGCAATGGAACAGTGAGGCAACACAACTACTGCAGTATTAATGGTCTTGAAGTAGTTTTAGATCAAACTGCAAAGTATGATGGTTAGTCGTGGAATGTACTGCAACAGAAAAATGCGTGAAACGTGCGGACTGTGAAATGTTGTTTGAAGCAGGGAGAAAAAAAGTACATTAAATTTACCTGGAATATGTCTACAAAGCAGTTGTTCTTTTTGGCGAGGGAGGGTGTTGGGTGTTTGGGGTTTGGGAGTTTCGTTACCTTTTCCTTTCCATGTGGGAAAGGGGAGCGGAGAGATTTTTCCTTCAATGACTCAATGTAGTTCATGGCTATCTTGAGAAGACGAATATCAGAGTTGTATTGTACACGCATACTTTGACACTAAGATGAACCTTTGAAGAAGGGTTTTATATAGAACAACAAAATACTGCAAGAAACGCAAAACACACAGAAATACTGCAACACACAGTCCTGAAGAAGGGTCCTGGACTGAAACTTCAACTGTTTGTTCATTTCCACAGTTGCTGCCTGACATGCTGAGTTCTTCCAGCATTCTGTGTGTGTTGCTTTGGTTTTCCAGCATCTGAAGGATCTCTTGTGTTAACAAATTACAGCATATGTCTAAAGACTGAAACAAAAACATAAAATACTGGAAATGCTCAGAGGCCAAGTATGGTTAGTGGAAAGAGAAACAAAGTTAATGCTTCCGCTCAGAGACTCTTCATCAGAATTAGAAAAGTGAGAAAAAAGTTGGTTTCAAGTTATCGAGAGAGGGGGAGGAGGATTGAATTGGACAAAAGGAATTTCTCTGATAGATGAAGTCTCTCACACCTTCTCCTCCTCACCTGCCCATCACCTCCCTCTGGTCCCCTTCCTCCTTCCCTTTCTTCTGAGGTTCACTGCCCTCTCCTGTTAGATTCTTTCTTTTGCAGCCCTATACCCCATTAATCTATCACCTCCCACCTCTGACTTCATCCCCCCTCCCCCAACCACTCACCGTACCCCTCGCATGGTCTTATCAATCACTTGCCACCTTCCCTTCCCACTCAGCCCACCTTCTATTCTGGCTTCTGGTAGAAGGAGATGAGTTATACAGCTCTCGTTACATCCACGTGCAGTTCAACTCTTTGAGTGATTATGCAGAAAGTTTGAAGTTAATAACTCAGTTCCTTTCACCCTAGGCCACGAACTTATCAATCACCTCTGCTGTGGACCACTCCTGGAGGTCCAAGATGCCGACTTCTATAAAGAAGGGATCCGTATGCTCCACGACCGCTGGACTAAGTGTGTAAATGAAGGAGGGGATTATGTTGAAAAATAAATGTGCTACGTTTTCTAAAATTGACTCCTCCTACCTTAGGCCACGAACTTGTCAATCACCCCTCGTATCTATATCTCTCTGCAGACTCTCTGTATCTTCTGCACAATTTATTTTCCGCTCAATTTAGTATCATCAGCAAATTCAGACACACTACACTCGGTCCCTTCTTCCAGATCGTTAATGTATAACATGAACAGTTGCGGGCCCAGCACGACCCCTGTGGTACACCGCTCACCACTGATTGCCAACCAGAGTAACACCCATGTATCCCAACTCTCTGCTTTCTATTAGTTAATCAATCCTCTGTCCATCCTAAAACATCACGTCTAAATCTATGTATCTTTATCTTATGGAAAAGTCTTTTCTGTGACACCTTATTGAAAGCCTTCTGGAAATCCAAGTAAATAACACCCATCTGTTCCCCTCTATCCACTGCGCTCATTATATCCTCAAAGAACTCCAGTAAGTTTGTCAAACAAGACCTGCCTTTGCTGAATCCATGCTGTGTCTGCCTGATGGCTCCATTCCTTTCAAGGTGCTTTGCTATTTCTCCTTTAATGATAGTTTCAAACATTTTCCCAACTACGGATGTTAAACTATCTAGCCTATAGTTACCCGCCTTTTGCCTACATCCTTTTTTGAACAGTGGCATGACATTCGCCATCTTCCAATCTGATGGGACCTGCCCAGAATCCATAGAATTTTGGTAAATCATTACCAAAGCCTCTATAGCTTCTGCCATTTCTTTCAGTACCTTGGGAAGCATTTCACCTGGACCAAGGGACTTAGCTATCTTCACGCCCACAAATTTGCTCAGCACTACCTCTTTAGTGATAGCTATTGTATCGACGTCCTCAGCTCCCATCGTATCCATAACATCTCTCTTTAGCACGTTAGATGTGCCCTCCACTGTGAAAACCGACACAAAATATTCAAAGCCTCAGCCATTTCCTCATTACCCATTATCAATTCCCCCTTCTTGTCCTCCAAGGGCCCTGCATTCACTTTTGCCACCCTTTTCCACTTTATATAATTATAAAAACGTTTACTATCTGTTTTTACATTTTGTGCCTGTTTATTTTCATAACCTAGCGTCCCTTTCTTTATTGCTCACTTAGTGGTACTTTTTAAGGTTTTCCCAGTCTTCCAGTTTCCCACTATTCTTGGCGACTTTGTATGCACGAGCTTTTAGTTTGATGTCTTCTTTTATTTCCTTAGTTATCCAAGGCTGGCTCTCCCCACCCTTACTGTCCTTGCTTTTAACTGGACTATACTTTTGTTGAGCACTGTGAAAAATTTCTTTGAAAGTCTTCCACTGTTCCTCAGCTGTCCCACCACATGACCTGTGTTCCCAGTCTACACTAGCCAAATCCTCCCTCCTCCCGTTGTTTAGACATAATACACTGGTTTTAGATTGAACTATGGCACCCTCCATTTGTAAGAGAAATACAATCATATCTTTCTAAGAGGATCCATAACTACAAGATCACTAATTTTACCCTGTCTCATTGCCAGGACCAGATCCAAGATAGTATGTTCCCCTGTAGGTTCAGTAACACACTGGCGCCTCTAGGCCCTACCCCTCCCCCTCCCTCTATTGCTGGGCTTCGGCCCTCTCTTCCCCCCCACCCCCCCATTCCTGATGAAGGGTCTCGGCCCAAAACGTTGGCTACTCTTTTCTCACGGATGCTGCCTGACCTGCTGAGTTCTTCCAGCATTGTGTACGTATTCTTTGATCCACAGCATCTGCAGTTGTATTTTTGTGTTTTGATTCGTTACTCCTATACGGATGTAATCTATGAAGTCCACCTCAAGACTGCCTCATCCAACTTGATTCACCCAATCTATATGCAAGTTATAGTCCCCCTTGATAACTGCTGTTCCATCCTAAATGCCTCAGATATTTGTTTATTGCCTGTACCACTGTAGTGTTATTATTCGGCGGCTGATAGACAACTCCCAGCAGTGATTTATTCCCTTTATTATTCCTAATCTCTACCCAGATGGATTCAACATTCTGCTCCTTAGGTCTTATATCATCTCTCACTATCACCCTGATCTCATCCTTAATTAAGAGCGCTACTCCACCTCCCTTACCTTCCAGCCTATCCTTCCGTATTATCTGATATCCTTGGATATTTAATTCCCAATCCTCTCCACCCTGCAACCACGTCTCTGTAATGGCCACTAAATCATACCCCTTTGTACCGATTTGTGCCACAAGTTCACTGACCTTGTATCGAATACTACGGGCATTCAGATAAAGTGCCCTTACACACATTGTGCCTTTAAAATCTTGTAATTTTTTACTCATTTGCACTTGACTTTTCTTCACTCCAATCTTACTTTTCCCTTTTTTATCTTTAGTTTTTTTCTTTATTCTTATCCACATTTTTTCATTTTACTTCATGCATACTTCTGCAATCTGTTGAACCTACTCCCCTACTATTTAGTTTAAAACCCTATCCACTGCCTTAGTTATGTGATTCTCTATAATCCAGGCCCCATCACAGTTCAGGTGGAGCTCTTCACATTGGTACAGCTCCCTCCTTCCCCAATACTAGTGCTGATTTCTAATGAATTCAAACCCACTTCTCCCACACCAATCATTAAGCCATGCATTTAACTCTAATCTTTTTGACCCTCTGCCAATTTGCATGTGGTTTAGGTAGTAATCCAGAAATTACTACCTTTTGGTCCTGCTTTTTAATTTAGTCCCTAGCAGCTCAAATTCCCTCAGCAAAACCTCTTTCCTCATTCTACCTATCTCATTGGTACCCACATGGACCATGACGACTGGATCTTTCCCCTCCCACTGCAAATTCCTCTGCAAGTCAGATTAAATGTTCATTCCCCTGACTATACTATCCCCAATTACCACTACATTTCTCTTCTCAGCCTCCCCTCTTGAATGGCTCCCTGAACTACGACGCCACAATTAGGATGCTCATCCTTCCTACAGCCCCCACTCTCATCCACGTAGGGAGCAAAATCTCTGACCTGTTCGACAAGCTCAAGGGTTGAGGCTCCTCCAGCACTGTCGCTTGGATCCCACCACCTGCCTCACTCACAGTCACACCCTCTTGTCCCTGACCACAGACCGAATTTGAGGCAGCTAATCTAATGTGACTACCTCCTGAAACAGAGAATCCAGGTAACTCTCCCCCTCCCTGATGTGCCACAGTGTTTGAAGCTCAGATTCCAGGTCATCAACCTTGAGCCCGAGTTCCTCGATCGGTCAACACTCGCTGCAGATGTCACGGTCTGGTCTGTGATATCCGCATTCCAGTTCACGGTCCAGGCCGTGAATTCTGGACTCCGGGTCTTCTGGCTGTCATCTTGGGGCTGGGAAGATAAGTGGCCCTGGGATCGAGTGTGCGTGCTGTCTCTTCTTGTCAGTATCCCCTTGGAGCAACCTGCTGGTGGAAGGCTACTGCAGTCATTCGTGATCTCTAGGCCTGGTTGGAGGACCACCGCTTCATGGAGCCCTGTTGTCTCTAGTCGGAGCGGTTATCGGGGTATGGATTCGGCCATTTCTGGGGCCAGCTGTCTGCCACTCCGAGCTGGAGATGGATTTGGCTGTTTCTGGTGCCAGCCAAGGTTGCTGGCCGCCCTGAGACTCTGAGCCACCCTGGACTGACCTCCCCTCCTGTCCTTGCCTCCGTGGGGTAAGTCAGGCTGTCCTTGCCGTTATCCTGTGGTTGGATCGTCCCTTCCTGTCCTTGCCTCTGTTGGGTAAGTCAGGCTGTCTTTGCCGTTACCCTGAGGCTGGACTGTTCTCTTCCCCTCCCCATCTGAATCCCTGACAGTTTCCTCAGTGGTTTACCTCAGCAATCATCCCAGCCCGGTGTCCAAGAAAGGGGCCTGGCCCTGCATCCTAAGAAGGGTCCCAGCCCTGTGCTCTAAGAAGGAATGCCTTGTCCTGCCCATGCCTAGTTCTGGGGTCCAAGCCCGAGTCAAGACCCAAGTTCTGGGTCCTTGTCCGGTCTCTGGCTCGGAGTCCAAGCCCAGGCTCCTGGTTCCCAGTTCCTTGTCTTGTTCCTGCTTTCCTAGCCAAAGTCCTAGCCCAAGTCTGTGTTCCTGTCCCAGCTCCTAGTCTGTGTCCAGTCCCGTCCCTAACTCTAGTCCAGTCCAATTCCCAGTACTTCAGTGTCTGTGTCTTGCATTTGGGTCCGTTCCCAACGCCCCCTCGTATGACAGCAGATGTGGTCACTAGGAACCACAATGGGTCCACCAGCTCCCACATCATGCAGCTACTGCATATCACCTTACCCAGCATCATCCCTACTTTATTTAATTAGCTCTAATTTAGTGACTTTTTATTCAACCACGACAAAAGCCTTGCTTGCTACTTACCTGTACATCTTTGCTAAAGCCTCAAGTCCCCACTCCTACACTGGTCCCCTCACACAATGGCCACTCTGCTTTGACCCTGCTTTACTTTTATTTGCTCCTGCTAATGAATTGCGAATTGATCGGTCCACCACTAATGCGCCAATCCCCGTGAAATGCACTTTTTAAAAAACTCTTCTCCCCAACCATACAAAGCTCACTCTCTCTTCAGATCAATCGGTCCACTGCTAATTTGTTGCCCTCCATAGATGCTGCTTGACTTGCTGAATTCCTCCAGTACACTGTGTATGTTTGATAGCTGAAGACAAGTTTGCCATGGAGAAGTACTGTTTACAAAGCTGCCTTCGGGCAAGATGTTGATGAGGAAATTAGAGCATAGGACATAGAACACTCCAGCACAGTATGGGCCCATCAGCCCACAATATTGTGCCGACCTCTTAATCTACTATAAGATCAAAAAACTTCTCTCTCCAACATTGGTCAATTCTTCTATCATCTACGTGCCTTCCGAAGAGATTCTTAATTGCCCCTGAAGTATCACCACCCCTGGCAGGGCAGGGCATTCCACAGCCCGCCACTCTCTGTGTACCTCGGACATCCCCTCTATAACTTTCATAATTCACACTAAAACTATGCCCTCTTGTATTAGCCAAATTGGAGGAGGGAAAAACACAAAACAAGAGACTAAAAAGGAGAAAGGTGGGAAATAGCCAGTTGGTCAATTAGAGCCTCTGGAGTTGAAAAAAAAATCAAGAGATTCTGCAGATGCTGGAAATCTTGTACAACACACAGTGAGAACAAGCTCAGTGATGCAAAAGACTGCATTTGTGGAAGGAACTGGTGTGCCCTGTATTCAGGGAAAAAACAAAGGGCCCACAGGTAGCCATGGTGAGAAAAAGAAAATATAAACTGATTGGCTGAATGAGAAATATGAGCCAGTTCCAAGCAGGGAAATGGAAACTGTCAAAGTGGCAGAGTAAAACAGATCTGGAAGTGAGTGTATGAAAGAAGTGTTCTGATACTGAGAGAGAGGACAAGTATGACAAGAAGGAAGAGAAAACAGGAGAGACAGTATGAGACCCACTCCGACGGCAGTGAGGTTTTGTGGGAGGACTGTGACTACTGTTTGTGTTAAGTTTGGTTTCTTTATACCCGATAGATCTTCCTTAATAAACCTGTTACCAATATACCGATATCCTGTCCTGATGAAGGGTCTCGGCCCAAAACGTCAAGTATTAATTCATTTCCATATACGCTCCCTGACCTGCTGAGTTCCTCCAGCATTTTGTGCGTGTTATGGATATCCTGCTTCACTTCTCACCTCTAACCTCTGATGAAAGGTGATTAATATAAAATGTTAACTCCGTTTCACTCTCCATCAACCTGAATGATTCCCGCACTTTCATTTTTGGCAGTATTTAACTGCCCAGAAATTTGGGATAGTGCGACAATTGTTGGATTTACCCCAGAGCAAGATTATCTGCCTTTCCAGTTTCTGCCATAGACCGATACAGGACAGAAAGATGTAATTCTGTCTTTCATTGTGTCAGTGGCGTCCCTTTTCCAATCGCTTCTGCTTTCACCACACTTACCCCAGAGAAATGCAGCGTTTTTTCCCTTTCACACGTATCTCTAAATCCCCACCTGAGTTTAATCTACGCACCCATCTCTGGGCCCCATACAATCCCCTGTAGGACCTCAAATAAAATTATTTTAAAAGGCACAAGGTCTCACCGTGCATGATTCAGTTCAAACCTATGGCTTTCCAGAATGTTTTCATTATTTTTCTTGCACCTCTGCATCTCGCGGCTGTAACGCTCTTGTGCCTCTTGACAATCCTGAAGATTACCTTTAAAAATAAGAGTTACAGATTGGTGAACTGGGGAGAATGGATAAAACAATGCAAATTAAAACCTTGTGTCTGTGTTTCATAATTTACGTGAATAATATTTGAAAGATCCCTCTGTGTTCTAATCTAGTCTGGCACGTGTGGGAATGACAGAGTGAAACACCTTCTCTTACATAGGGTGTTAAGTTTGGGCCTGTTTATTTTAGTTGAGGAATATCTGAGGTATGCTCCTGTTGCTTTGAAGTTCACTCTGTGTCAATGCACCAACACTGATTCCCCAGTTAGCAGTCCCAAAACACAGGAGCCGGCTATGACCTGATTGCAACTTGGGAGATCTTGCTGTATGGAGCAACATACTATGTTTCCTACGAGAGCTCTCCTTGCACAGAAGGCAGTGTGAACATAGAACATAGAACAGTACAGGAACTGACCCTCTGGCCACAATGTTATGCCAAACCAGCTGAAGAGCAAATCAAAAATATCCAAACACTAATCCCTCCTACCTACTCCATGCCCGTATTCCTCCATCTTCCTTACATCCATGTGCCTAGGTATGCAGTAAATGTATTCAGCATATTCAAGAAGTTGGATGTTTCTCTTTGGGTTTAGGGAGTCAAAGTCAGTAGGGAGAAAGGTTACTTAATTTAGATACTCCTCCATGATGATATTGCAGAGCAGAACAGGCTCAAGGAAGAACATGAGAAATAGATTCAGGAGGCCATCTGGCCATCGAGCCTGCTCCATCATTCAATAAGACCGTGGATGATCTGACCATGGGCTTAGCTCCACCTGCTTGCCGATTCTCTATAACCCTTAATCCCCCTGCCTAATAAGCTCAGTGGATTCCAGTTAACTATTAGTTGTACATGAGGACCAGGACATTTTGGACCAATTAAATGGTTGCCCCAATTAACCAAAGTTTCATGGAAATAGCTGAATAACAAATTATCTATTTAAATGACATAGTGAACAAGTTAGAACACTACCAATATTACTAAGGCACTCTAAAACTAGGTATTAGCTCTGAATAGTTATCAAGAGAGGAATTCACCCAGGGCAGCCTGAACTGCTTCACTGGGCAGATAATTCCCCAGATTCACTACCATCTGGGAAATGCAGTTCTTTCTCGTCTCCATCCTAAATTCTCTCACCTTAATCTTGAGGCTATGACCCTAATTCTAGTCTCACCTACCAGTGAAAACATCATTCCTGTCTCTGTTTTATATATCCCTTTCATAATTCTTCTAAATTCACTAAATATAGCTCCAGATTATAGCCTCATAGATTAACTCCATCAACTCCAGAATTATCTAGTGAAGCTCCTCTGCACCACCTCCAAACCCAGTACATCCTTTCTCAAGTAATGAGACCAAAACTCCATGCTCTACTGCAAGTGCATCTCAAACAGTATGCTATACAGTTGCAGCATAAACTTCTCTACTCTTAATTTCAATCCTTCTAGCAATGATGTCCAATGTTCCACTTGCCTTTTTGATAACTCGTTGTCACTGAAACCAACCTTTTGCAATTTCAAGACCCTCTGCGCTCTTTCACCATTTAAATAATAGTCTCCATCTGCCAGACACTTGTCCACTCACTTAACCTATCTATATCTCTCTAAGGACTCTCTGTATCCTCTGAGCATTTTGATTTTCCACTCAATTTTGTGCCTTCAGCAAAGTTAGACATGCCACACTTGGTCCTCTCACCCAAATTGTGAAGGCACAGGACTGTGAGCCCAGCAGTGACCCCTGTGGCAGTCCGCTCACTACTGGCTACCCGCCAGAGAAATACCCATTTATTCCAACTCTCTGCCTTCTGTCAGTTAACCAATCTATCCATGCTAATACATTACCCATAACTCCATGCATCCTTATTTTATGGATAAGTCTCGTATTCAGCACCTGAACGTTGCCAAGCAACCGAGTGATCACTTTGTCAAGTTTGCCAATGACATGACAGTGGTGGGGCTCATCACCAAAAACAAAGAGACAGCCTACTGATAGAGGTAAAGGAGCTCAAGGACTGATGCCAGGTAAAACACCTCTTCCTCAATGTCAACAAGACAAAGGAGATGGTTACTGGCGGTAAACAATCTTGTACTGAATGCCTTCTAGAAATCCAAGTACACATCATTTTCCTATTCCCTTCTATCCACAATGTTCATTATATCCTCAAAAAACCCCATTAAATTTGTCAGACAGGAATGTCCTTCATGAATCCCTGCTGTGTCTGCCTATCAGGTGTCTTGTTATTTGTTCTTTAGTGACAGCTTCAAGTACTTTCCCAACTACAGACGTTGATCAAACTGGCCTATAGTTACCTGCCTTTTGCCTACATCCATTTGCTTAAACAGTGGCATGACAGTCACTGTCTTCCAATCTGCCAGGACCTGCCCAGTGTCCAGAGAACACAGGTAAATTATCACTAACTCCCCTTCTGTAATGAATAAACTCTTCTTGGCCTTCCAGCCAGGTGCAGATATCAATTTTAACCGACATTCTGATGACAAACTCTGCCATCTTCATCAGGGATGATGTCTAGTCCGGTGGTATTTATACCCCTGTCTGTCCCTCCTGATTGGTTAGTCCTCATCCAATCAGGTTTCCACTGTCCCACCTTATTTACTATCAAATTCCAGTTCTTACTTAGAATAAGCCCTTTGTCTTTGCTAAAATTCTTTTTCTCTGGTTTTATTTCAATGGCTTCTTCACCAGATGGTCCCAAAAGGCATTAGCATGGCACAGCAGTTTTGTGCCATCAAAGTCAACCCTATGGCCATTGCAAATGCAATGTTCTGCTACCGCCAGTTCCTCTAGGTAAGCCAAATGGATACAACTCCTCTGCTTCTTGATGCAAGTTTCCATTGTCTGGCTGAGATACACTGTTCCGCTTCCACACAGAATCCAGTAAACCCCAGCCGTCCTGAATCCCAAGTCATCTTTCACCCACGTAAGCTGTGATTTGAGCTTCCTTGCGGGTACGTGGATTTTCTTCAAGATCCTAGCTATCCTTCCAGAAACCATGGAAGTATAGGGAAGACAGGGTGTCACAACGGGTTCCTCCTTGTTTTTAGATTTCCCGGGTTTTCCATCGGCCCATTTAGGGACCCGATTGGTTTTCTTTACCTTGTAGCCATTCTGTAGGAATGTTGTGCGTAGTCACCAGGATCCTGAAGAAATACAGGATTAACTCCATCCACAATCCCGCAAGGAAGCTCAAAATCACAGTTTATGTGGGTTAAAGATGACCTGGGACTCAGGTAGGCTGGCGATTACAGGATTCCCTGCGAATGCCAAGCAGCGTATATATTGGCCAGAAGGGGCGTATGGTGGAAACCCGCATCAATTGTACAGGAGGTGTATCTGTTTGCGTTACCCAGAGAAATCAGCAGTAGCAGAACACTGCATTCATAATGGCCATTGGATTGACTTCGACTGCACAAAACTACCGTGTCGCACCAGTGGCTTTTCGGACCGCCTGGTGGACGAAACCATTCAAATAAAACTGGAGGAAAAGAATTTTAACAAGGACAAAGGCCTCACTCTGAGTAAGAACTGGAAATCAATTGTAAGCAAGGTAGGAGAGAAGAAACCTGATTGGATGAGGACTAACCAATCAAGAGGGATGGACGATGGGGGCATAAATACCATCGGAATATACATTTCTCCTAATAAAGGTGGCAGAGTTTGTCATCGAAACATCAGTTAAAATTAATAGCTGTACCTGTCTGGAAGACCAAGAAGAGTTTATTCATCAAATACACCGGGAAAGCACGAGATCCTTTCTCATCTCTTCTATAACTTCTGTCATTACTTTCCATCTTCACTTCCCACTGCATTCCTGACATCTCTCATTAGCATGTTAAACACGTCTTCCACATCACAATACTTCTGCTCCTGTTTTCTATGACAACACTTCAGAGTATTCCATTGGCTGGGAAGTGCTTTGTAGGGATAAGGATTATCAATGGTACAATGCAACTGTTTCTTTAATTCTCTACCCTCTTCCGCTGAATGGAGTGACCCCTTATGGAATGCAAGGCCAGATGGCTCATCTAATGCCATCGTGCCCAAGCCCAAGCAGACAGGCTATCCAGGCAAGAGATTCTGCAGATGCTGAAAATCCACAAAAATTGCTGGAGGAACTCAGGTCAGGCAGAATCTATGGAAAGGAATAAGCAGCTGACATCTTGCGCAGAGGCCTTTCATCACCTGCCTGAGCAACAGAGTCCCTCCAGCATTTTGACAGCAACATTGCTGCCATCCATCTAGTGGCGACAAGGATGATAAAGATTTGCTTTTTTTGTTCAGGCTTAGTTCACTGAAGAGGGAATTACTGGAGGAAGCAGTCGACAAGCACCTGGTGTGGGAGGAGCTGTCCTGGGTCTAGCGGAGTTTGAACCACATTTCTGTACAGCTCTGGGCTCATACTTCTCCCATTTCCTGCCCTCTCCTGCATCCTTTTGAGCTTGAACTGCTGCCCATTACGTGCTGTCCAATACCACCCTGATCCCGTTCTCTCGGGCGCTCTGGACATTCCTGAAGCAGCTATACAAATGCAATCATTGTTGACCTCACCTTCCAGTTCCTCCTTTTTGGAATATAAGCCCTTGTTCTCCTCACTCAGTTTTTTGATGGTTTCATCCTGAGCTGCGTTCTGTTTTTCCAGTAATGTCTGTTTAAAGAGAGAAAAGCAAAGAATGTCTTTCTCTGGATCAAACTCAAAATCAAGTTTATTGTCAAAGGCACAAGTGCATTGAGAAACTTTACTTACAGTAGCATCACAAACACTTTGCATTAGAGAGTTTATGTTCACAAGAAAAACATAAATATAACTGCATATTATACAAAATTAAATGAGAAAGGAAAGAATTGGAACAAAATATCTATGGTATGTAAAGTGGTCATAGTGTTTATGTACTGAAGTAGTGTTTCCTGTTTACAAGTTGTTTCAAGAACTGAATGTTTGAAGGAAAGTAACTGTTCTTGAACTTGGGACTTCAGGCTCCTGTACCTCCCATCCTGTGGTAGGTGCTTCATATTTACACCTTGACGTTTTCCCAACGACTTGACTTTCAGTGTTACAGATGAACATAAATGCTTCCTGTTTTCATTTCACTGTTAGCCACAGGTTATTAAGAAGGCAAACGGAATGTTGGCCTTCATTGCTAGAGGGATTGAATTCAAGAGCAGGGAGGTCATGCTGCAACTATACAGGGTACTGGTGAGGCCGCACCTGGAGTACTGTGTGCAGTTCTGGTCTCCATACTTGAGGAAGGATATACTGGCTTTGGAGGCGGTGCAGAGGAGGTTCACCAGGTTGATTCCAGGGATGAAGGGGTTAACCTATTAGGAGAGATTGAGTCACCTGGGACTCTTCTCTCTGGAGTTCAGAAGAATGAGAGGGGATCTTATAGAAACATACAACATTTTGAAAGGGATAGATAAGATAGAAGTAGGAAAGTTGTTTCCATTGGTAGGTGAGACTAGAACTGGGGACATTGCCTCAAGATTCAGGGGAGAAGACTTAGGACGGAGATGAGGAGAAACTGTTTTTCCCAGAGAGTGGTGAATCTGTGGAATTCTCTGCCCAGGGAAGCAGTTGAGGCTTCCTCACTAAATATATTTAAGATACAGTTGGATAGGTTTTTACATAGTAAGGGAATTAAGGGTTAGACACTAGACACTAGAATACTACAGCACAGTACAGGCCCTTCAGCCCTCCATGTTGTGCTGACCCATATATTCCTTTAAAAAAGTACTAAACTCATACTACCTTGTAACTCTCTATTTTTCTTTCATCCATGTGCCTGTCCAAGAGGCTCTTAAATACCCCTAATGTTTTAGCCTCCACCACCACCCCTGGCAAGTCGTTCCAGGCTCCCACAACACTCTGTGTAAAAAAAACTTACCCCCTGGTGTCTCCCCTAAACTTTGTACATCTGCCCTCGGGTGTTTGCTATTCATGCCCTGGGAAACAGGTACTGGCTATCCACCCGATCTATGCCTCTCATAATCTTGTAGACCTCAATCAAGTCCCCTCTCATCCTTCTACGCTCCAAAGAGAAAAGTCCCATTTCTGCTAACCTTGCCTTATAAGACTTGTTTTCCCATCCAGGCAACATCCTGGTAAATCTCCTCTGCACCCTCTCCATAGCTTCCATATCCTTCCTATAATGAGGTGACCAGAACTGAACACAATACTCTTAAGTGTAGTCTCAGCAGAGATTTGTAGAGTTGTAACATGACCTCTCTACTCTTGAACTTAATCCCCCTGTTAATGAAGCTTAGCATCCCATAGGCCTTCTTAACTACCCTATCAACCTGCTCAGTGACCTTGAGGGATGTATGGATTTGAACTCCAAGGCCCCTCTGTTCATCCACACTCATAAGTAACCGACCATTAACCCTGTACTCAGCCTTCTGGTTTGTCCTTCCAAAATGCATCACCTCACACTTGTCCAGATTGAACTCCATCTGCCACTTTTCTGCCCAACTCTACATCCTGTCTATATCCTCTTGTAACCGATAACCTACAGCTCCATCCACAACTCCTCCAATCTTCATGTCATCCACAAACTTACTCACCCATCCTTTCTCCTCTTCATCCAGATCATTTATAAAAATCACAAAGAGCAGGGGTCCCAGGACAGATCCTTGCACCCACTAGTCACCGACCTCCAGGCAGAATATTTTCCTTCTACTACTAGCCTCTGCTTTCTTCCTGTAAGCCAATTATTTTATCCAAACAGTCAAGGTTCCATTGATCCCATGCCTCATGACTTTCTGGATGAGTCTTTCCTGGGGAACCTTGTCAAATGCTTGGCTAAAGTCCATG